>NC_141873.1:360531042-361158819 GCF_056163025.1 Triticum urartu | reverse complement strand
GTGAATAGGCGATTTTTATGAAAGCCTTCAAAACGTGAGAGTTATGAAGACAAACAGCGAAGATTATGCCTATCACTATGCAGCGGAAGTTAGATTACACTAGGCCAGCCATGGTCATGTATTCAATAGAGTGAAAGCACAATGACAAACAACTACAGTGTAATAAGGATCAGGTAGGAAGAAGTTATGAAGCCAAACAGTTCATACATTCACGTTGTGAAGACAAAAGATAAAGCAAGCAAGCAATGGCTTCACAATGTGTAACAGTAAGAAAAGGAAGTGAAGATGAAACCAGTGACTCGTTGAAGACAATGATATGTTGGACCAGTTCCAGTTGCTGTGACAACTGTACGTCTGGTTGGAGCGGCTAGGTATTTAAACCTTAGGACACACAGTCCCGGACACCCAGTCCTGAACACACAGTCCAGGACACCAAGTCCTCACCGTATTCTCCTTGAGCTAAGGTCACTTAGTCCTCGCCCAATCACTCTGGTAAGTCTTCAAGGTAGACTCCCAAACCTTCACAAACTTCGTTCACTGGCAATCCACAATGTCTCTTGGATGCTCTGAACGCGACGCCTAACCGTCTGAAGGATTCACAGTCCTCAAGTGTAATAAGTCTTCAGATCACACAGACAAGAAGACTTAAGGTGATGCCCAATTTACTCTGGCTCTGGGTGGTTAGGGCTTTTCTCCTCACTAGAAATTTTCTCTCAAGGGCTTCGAGGTGGGTTGCTCTCAAACGACAAAAGTCGTGCACTGAAATCTGAGCAGCCAACCGTTTATGGTTGTGGGGGTGGGCTATTTATAGCCACTTGGCAACCCGACCTGATTTGTCCGAAATGACCCTGGGTCACTAAGGAACTGACATGTGTCTCAACGGTCAGATTTTAAACTCTCATGGCAACTTTGCTTGGGCTACAAGCAAAGTTGACTTGTCCGGCTCTGGACAAGATTCGCTCTCATTGTCTTCGCTCGAAGACATAGGTTTTTGATTTAGGCATCACTTCAGTCATTCTGACTGGTTCTCCTGGACCCCACTTAACAGTACAGTGGTTCCTATGACTCAACACAAAAGAAAAAGAACTACGAAAGATCTAAGTCTTCGAGCTCCATAGGCTTCATAACGTGTCTTCTTTTGTCATAGTCTTCAATGTGAATATCTTCATAAACCACCTTTGTCTTCAATGTCTTCATACATTTTTAGGGGTCATCTCTGGTAGTAAAACCGAATCAATGAGGGACGTCTACCTGTGTTTTCCTGCAATTCTCACAAACACATTAGTCCCTCAACTAGGTTTGTCGTCAATACTCCAAAACCAACTAGGGGTGGCACTAGATGCACTTACACTAACCAATCTAGGAGACACCACTCTCCAAAAGGTAATAGATTGTGTGTTGATGATGAACTCCTTGCTCTTGTGCTTCAAATGACAGTCTCCCCAACACTCAACTCTCTCTCACAGATTTGGATTTGGTGAAAAGATGATTTGAGTGGAAAACAACTTGGGGAAGGCTAGAGATCAACATTCTTGTGGTTGGATTGGAATATCTTGGTCTCAACACATGAGTAGGTGGTTCTCTCTTAGAAAATGAATGGTAGAAGTGTAGGAATGTTCTGATGGATTTCTCCATGAATGGAGGTTGGGTGGAGGGCTATATATAGCCTCCACACAAAATCTAGTCATTACACATAATTTACCAAACTCGGTGGGACCGAATCAAGAAACTCGGTCAGACCAATTTGGTTCAAAATGTGAACGTTAGAGATTTCGGTGGGACCGATATGTTAACTCAGTGGGACCGATGTGCAAGGGTTAGGGTAAAACCTCAACTCGGTTTGACTGATTACACAAACTCGGTGGGACCGATTTTGGTAATAAGCAAAACAGAGAGTTGGTCAAGCTAACTCGGTGGGACTGATTGCATATCTCGATGAGACCGAAATAATTGCAATAGGCAACAGAGAGTTTTCAAGCCCATCTCGGTGAGACCGAGATCCCATCGGTGAGACCGAACTGATTAGGGTTTCTAGCAGTGTCTATGTCAAGTGAACTCGGTGGCGCCGGATAGATCAAATCAGTGGGGCCGAGCTTGACTTTTGGTTTGGGACATATGTGGAAATGAGAAAGTGATTGAGGGCTTTTGGAGCATATCACTAAGCACTTTGAGCAAGCAAGCCATTAAGCAACACCTCATCCCCTTTTAATAGTATTGGCTTTTCCTATAGACTCAATGTGATCTTGGATCACTAAAATGAAAATGAAGAGTCTTGAGCTTTTGAGCTTTTTGCCAATCTTCTGTCATTAGCACCTTGAAGAGGTTCCACGTCCTCTAGTCCACGCCACTCCACTGTTGAACTCATCTGAAATACACTAGGATGAAAATATTAGTCCAACAAGAGATATGTTGACATTAATTACCAAAATCACCCAGGGAGCACTTGTGCTTTCACATCTGGCCAAACCGGGCGCAACTGACCCTGTAGGAGGCGCGTACTCCACATTATTTATTGGAGCAATCCCCATGTTTTTATACTATGATAAAAAAATAGTGTTATTAAGTTTTTTTGAGCAACGATTGTGGGAGCTCCTATTTATCGCATTCTGCAGAAAATAGACGCCTCTTCGCACAGAGCGCGCGCAACTGGGCCTACCCATTGGGGTCAAGCTCTTAGCCACTGGCCGGGCGCAAAAATTCCGAAACATATAATATGGGCAACCAAAGATTCAATCTTGAGGCCTTCTGTTGCTGTCATCACCTCGCTAGACGGGTAAACTGGCCAATGATTGTGGAAAATGTGTAGCGCCAATTCTAAAGAACAAACTGCAGCAGCGTCACTCAACATTACTCGATGTTTTAAAGAACGCAAACAATTTGTTAAATTATAATTTCTTTTGAAAATGTGAACAATGTTTTGCAAACATGAATAATATTTGAAAACTTGGAATGCCTTTTTGAATTCTGAAGATGTATTGAAAATGAGAACAAAAAATGAAATTCCGAACAATTTTCTAAAACACGAACAAAATTTAAAACTCCAAACTTGTTTGAAAATACGAACAAATTTAGAAATTCTGAACAATTTTTAGAAACACGAACAAAATTTTGAAACTCCTTTTTTTGGAAACATGAACAGATTTTGAAATTCCAAACATTTGTTTGAAACTGCAAACTTTTTTTTAAAAAAAGAACAAAATATGAAACTTCATCTTGTTAAAATAAGAACAAATTTAGATACTGTCGGCGTTCTGGGAACGGGGGTCCCCAAACTTGCCTGCCTGCGGCCTGCGGCGTGGCTCAAGTGGGGGCCCAGCGCGGCCCATCTTCATCAGCTCAAGCTCAAGACCCTCGCGAGGGGCCAAGCCTCGCGGGGCGGACGACAGAAAGCTTCCTCAGAGGCAGCCTCATCAGGCAGGCTCGCGAGGAGGCGGAGAGATCAAGGCAAGGGTACCTCACGAGGAGCCCGTGACGCAAGCCATGACGATCGAGACCAGGCGGGCGCCGACCTGCGCAGTGTCCTTGTTTCCCCTTTGGTGCAAAGGGGGCAAGCACAGGCCAAGGCATCGGGCAAAGGTTACCATTCCGGTGCAATGAGACCAAGACCAGCAGAGCGGCAGGACGGAGGTCATCGTGGAGCCCAAGACGGCGTCATCACCAGTGCTTTTGGCAGCCGAAGATCACCTTTGGTCAGGATAACTTGTACTAGATGTTCCCCTTCAAAATGGCCAATTGTTGGCGCCCTTCCCGCTCATTATTTGGGGAGAGGCCCAGGGCTTCCATAAATAGATCTAGCCACCACAGAGTAGAAGGAGGGGGAAAAGGGAGAAAAGGAGAAGGGAGGACATCTAGAGATCTGATAGAGCCCTAGCAGAGAGAGAGAGAGAGGCGACTGAACTCACCCAAGCAGTTCATCGCACCAGCTCAAGAACACCTCTCGCGAGGCTGTTCTTCCCTTGTACGGTTCATCGTCAGCCCTTGAGGCAATCCACCACACCACACACTGAAGTAGGGTATTACACCACAACGGTGGCTTGAACCAGTATAAACCTCGTGTCCCTTGTGTTGTTCGTTGTTTCCAGCTTAAATCACGCGAGGAGATTGGACGTAGATCGGTAGGGGAGAGATCTCCGCGCGCACCCCAGTGGTGACGCCGTCTTGGGCTCCATGATGACCTCCATCTTGTAGTCCTCCTGGTCTTGGTCTTGTTGCACCGAAATGGCAACCTTTGCCTGATGCCTCGGTACTCCGCGGCTGCGCTTGCTCCCTTTGCACCAAAGAGGAAAGGAGGACGCTGCGTGGGCTGGCACCCGCCTGGCGCCTTTGGTCGTCATGGCTTGCATCATGGGCACCTCGTGAGGTACCCCGCCTTGATCTCTTCGCCTCCTCGCGAGCCAGCCTGATGAGGCCGTGCCTGAGGAAGCTCCGCGTCGTCCGCCCCGCGAGGCTTGGCCCCTCGCGAGGGTCTTGGGTCTGTGTTGATGAAGATGGGCCATGCTGGGCCCCCCTTTGAGCCACGCCGCAGGCCGCAGGCAGGCAAGTCTGGGGACCCTCGTTCCCAGAACGCCGACAGTAGCCCCCAGGCCCAAGGCACGCACGGACTTGGCCGTGCAGGGAGGCGGAAGGGCGAGGGCGAAGCGCCGCGGGCCCTAACAGCCTGCGGCCTTGGGCACCGCATGGCGGTTGATTGGACGTGAGCGCCTTAGCAACCGTGCAAGTTGATAAAGGAGCGGCATCTGCCTAGGCTTTGCTTTTTGATTTCTCCGGTTGCTGCTCAGATCCCTTTCTTGCGCCTCTCCTTCCTTCCTCCAAAATTTCCAGATCTACTCCGACCGCGTGGCCTAGGAAGCCATGGCGCCTCGTCAGCCCCCGGCCGTAGCTTGGTACTCGTCTGCCCTAGACTCGCCGAACGTGTCGGAGGCTAGCCTTGCCCGGTTGCGCCGGATGGCAGCGGCGCGGGGCATCGACGGGGCGAAGGTGTTCAAGGCCGGCTCCGCCACCCCTGAGGGTCAAGGGAGCACCTTCTATCCGTTCTTCGTAAGTGTCATTGCTGCTGGCCTGGTGCCTCCCTTCTCCGAGTTCTTCTTCTCTGTCCTCCGCCATTACAAGCTACAGGCTCTGCATCTCCACCCCAACTCCGTTCTTCTCCTGGCAATCTTCGCCTATTACTGCGAGACTCACGTAGGGGTGCAGCCCTCAGTGGCCTTGCTGCGCCACTACTTCTACCTCCGGACCTCTCGTGGTCCTGCTTCCGCGTGCGCGAGCTTCATCGCGTACGGCGGCGCCATTTCCATCTCGAACCCCAGGAGAAGGATTGAGGGCTTCAGGAGCAAGTGGGTCTTGGCGGATGCTGGGCGCATTCACCCTTGGCTGATCTTGCCCACGGAGCAGCCCACGAGCTCCAGCGATTGGGGTCGAGCGGAGCTCGTGGACCCCCGCGTGAAGCTGGTGTTGGAGAAGATGGATGCGGATCTGAGGCCGGTCAACATGACGGCGGCGAAGCTGACCGACGCGTCGCTGCTGAGGGAATTCCTGGAGCACCAGCTGGCTCCGCTTCGGCTGTACTCCCGATGTGGAGGCCCCGTCCGAGCCCCGCGGCCTTGGCCGACGGAGATCTGGCTACGGTCCTCCAATCTCTGGTCGGGGGCGATGTGGCAAGGTTGGAGGGTGCTCCTACGCCCTTGTTCCTTCGCAACGACTGGGAGCAGGTAGTGGAGTCCATGCCCGTCTTCAACGGGGATGGGCCCGTGCCCATGGAAACTCCTGAGGAATCGGTGGGCGTGCCCTCCGACGACTCCAGTGAAGTGGAGGAAGGAGGGGAGCGGGAAAGAGGGCCTGACTCCGAGGCGACTGACGGAGAGTCGAGGGCTCCCCTCCCCCGGCTCAGGTCCCGCGTTCTCCGCCTCTCTCCAAGCGATGACGACGAGGATGACGATGAGCAGGACGGCGGGAGCTTGCCCCCGATCTCGAAGAAGGACAGGACCGGGCTGATCTCCCGCGGGTCTGCCCCGACCCCGAGGCAGACCGCACCTTCCGCTTCCAAGCTTCCCGAGGTTGACTCTTCCAGCCGGCTTTCAGGCTTCAAATTTGGCCGGAGGCCGCTCGAGCTCACTGGCGATGACCCGTAAGCGTTTGATTCTTGTCTTTATTTCTTATTCTGCTTCTGAGGCTTGACGTCCGCATCTCTTGGATAGGCGGGCGCCCGCAGCAAAGAAGTCGAAGGGAGCTCCTGAGGTTCCATCCATGGCAGCGCCTCTGCCCGTGAAGGAGGGTGACCGCGACGCACGGACTTCTCCTGCCCGGTCGTCCTCGCGAGGCCTGGCTGAGCCGGCTGGGGCGAGCTCGGCCCCCACGGCCCAAGTGGCTCCCGAGGTGTCCTTGCCTACCGCCGCCACTACAGCCGTTGGGGCGCAGCAGACCCCGCCTCAGGATGATGTGGCCATGCAGCCGCCTTCTCCTCCTACTCCACCGGCTGCTGTCTCTCTGACTCCTTCTGCCGTTCTGGATCGTGCTGTCGCTGAGCTGGACCGACTGCGGCAGGATCTTCTTGGCGCCGACCCTCGCTTGGTGGCCGGGCTCTTGGAGCTAGCTTCCGGATGGGTTCGCTCCGACACTTCGATTCGGGCGGCGCTGGTCCAGGCCTCGATGGCTTGCGATGAGGAGAAGCAGGCCGTCCTTGAGGCAAAGGCTGCTCGTGACGCAGCCCTGGGGGAGATGGTCGACGTCCATGGTCGCTGCAAGGCGCTGGAGGACGAGCTGCAGGGCCTGCGGGACCAGCTCGCGAAAGAGGTCCGCCTTCGCCAAGAGCAGGAAGAAGGTGTGAAGGCTCGCGAGGCGGCCGTCAAGGAGAGGGAGGTCAAGCTCAGGAAGCGCCGTGACCGCCTAGGCGCGCTGGAGCAGGAGTTGGGGGCGACGAAGGCCGAGCTGGACGACAAGGCCCTGGTACTTGCCTAGGACCACGTGGCCTTCATGGAGATGGAGGCGAAGGCTCGCTCCTCGCTGAGGACGCTTTACGACAGTGGCCTGGAGAGCCCGCTGGCTGGCGCCGAGGACGGCCCCGCCAAGCTGCTTCCTTTCCTGGTTCGCGCTCTTGAAGATGTCGCCCTTGGCCTTGGCCCCACGGCCGAGGCCGAGGCGCGTGTCTTGTCTTCTGCAGCACTGACGCGGGTGCTCACCCACATCTACCTTCGCGATCCCGACGTCGACCTCGATGGCCTACTGGAGCCAGTAAGCGGCGAGCGTGCCGCTGCCACTGCCGAGGCCGTGAAGGGTCGCGCGGAGGCTCTGCTGGGGAAGTTTCGGGCCTTCAGCACCAAGCCGAAGCAAGGCGCTGCCGACCCCACTACTCCATGAGGCGCACCCACTCCGCGCTGCTCCACCGCCGACAAGTGACTCCGTTGTGGCTCCTGTCCTGCCTTTGATTCATGCACATGTATCATGCCTCGGGGAGGCGTTTAAACTTGCGTTTGGCATTGAGATAACAGTGTGGACTGTAATATTTGCTTTTGACTTCCTTGAAATTTGCGCTTTTCCTTCCTACTTGCTTATGTTCTACGCCGGCAGAGCCCAGCACCGTGCATACCTCACCCAGCGTTAGTCCCGACCGGAAACCAGGACGGGGCCAAGGAGTGAGGGGCTACGTGACAAGTTAGGCTCCTGAGTCACGATGCTCAGGAGTCCCCCTTGGCGCACGAACAGCAAGTAGGGAGGTGTGATGTGGGTAGATCTACCGTTCTACGTCTGCAGAGCCCGGCCGCGCGCATACCTCACCCAGCGTTAGCCTTTCGGAACTAATGAGTGAGGGGCTACGTGACCAGTTAGGCTCCTGAGTCGCGATGCTCAGGAGTCCCCCTTGACGCTCAAACGGCCTTTGTACCTTGGCTCCGCTCGAGGAGAGACGCGCGACAAACCAGGCCCAGGGTGGGGCCTGGCTGGGCGGCGTACGTTTGGGCGTGACCCAGGCGTAGCCCCCGTGCCTAGCCCCCTCACGCGGCACTCCCGAGGGGAGGTGTTACGATGAGGCTAGACACTGAGCTCTGGGCTCCCTGAGGTTGATGCGGCCCGGGGGCCACCCTCAGTTGTTTATCACCAGCGCGGAGCATAGCGCTTCCGTATGTGTACGGGCATAGCTGCTCCTCGGCAGTGTCATCAGCCAACGCGGAGCATGGTGCTTCCACTGGTACGTGGGAGGGGGCTCCCCTCCGGGAGGAGCCCCCGGGGCGTGTACAGCCCCACCCTGACACGTGGCTGGCATGGTAGGGCCTGGCGAGGTGTATCTGGGCACCCGTGGGCCAGCGCGGGACTCACGGGACCCTACCTCTAGGTGGGTTGCGCCTGGCACTGGGCCTTATCTTGTGATGTGTCCCTGCAAATTTGGTTAGATGCCGGCACTCTACATCCTCGGGTCCCGGCCCTCGAGCTGGTCTCAGCCGTCGCTGGTATGCCAGGTCGCGATGCCATGGACAAGGCCAGAGGGTGAGGGCTGGAGAGCTAGTAAGAGCCCTGAGTCGCGATGCTTAGGTACCCCCCCCTTTAACGTGCAAGCGGTCGGCATGGAGAAGAAGAGGTGTCGTGGATCGGCATCAAATAATCAAGCATGGTGGGTATGACGCATAACCAGAGATAACTGCAAATGAGATACATGCCGCTGGGTCTGGCCTGAGCGACTCGGGGATCATGCAGCCCGAGGGGCGCCCCCAACAAGGTAAGCTAACAACATGAAATAGAAGGGATACATGCCGCAGGGACGGACCCACGCGGCCTGGGAATAATGCAGCCCTGGGGGGCGCTCCCAGCTGGAAGTGAAACTTGAAAGATGTCACCTGATGATGTTGAGGACGAAGGGGTATTGGTTTAGCAGACTTGGTGGGCTGCGGAAGCCGATCCTCACGAGCCCCTAGGCCCAGGGGCCTCGGGAGGCGCTGGTGGCTCCCTGCAGACCATCTCCATCTCCGGCAGGGCTGCGGAACGCCTGGCCTCTTGTGCCTCCATGATGCCCCTCATGAGGCACTGGTACGTGACAGCCGCGTTCGGCAAGCCGTAAGGCATGCGAACATAGCTACGGGGTGGACCTCCGCAGCGCCCCACTCGCGAGGGCCAGAGGCGCTCCAGAGAGGCGACTCGGTTGAGCCCTAGTATGTCGATGCAGACGCGCAGCCCACCATCCTTGCCTGGATGGGGAGCCACTGCTGGTAGACGGCGGCCGCCTTTCATGACCCTTGGCTCCTGTAGCTCCCGAATGGCCTTGCTGACGAACTCCTGAGGGACTGGCTCTCCTTGCCTTACTCCTTCTTGAGGGAAACATGCTTCGAAGCATGCCTCCATGTGGTGCCCAAGCGCCTCCCTCGTGACCCTAGCCAGGTCGGTGGCCCTCCAGGGGAGAGCCCCCGAGCCCTGCCTGAGGAGGGCGTTGGGCGCGCTTTCCTATGCAACGGAAGGAGGTTCCCCCTGGGCAGGCGCGGGCCCAGAGGGGCCTGCCTCCTGAGGGGTCGGGCCGGACAACGTCTTCTTCTTCTTGGGGGCGGTCTCGGGAAGCCTCCTACTTCCGCGATCCGGGTCTTCCAGTGACGTGGCCTAAAAGGCTCGTTCTAGGGAACACACCGCGTCCTTCTCTTCACAGGGCACCGTGATGACTCCGCCACTTCCTGGCATCTTGAGGACGTTGTAGCCGTGGTGAGTTACGGCCATGAACTTGGCCAGCGCTGGGTACCCAAGGATGGCGTTGTATGGCGAATGTGAGCGACGTCGAAGTTGATGAGCTCGGTGCGGTAGTTGTCGCGTGCCCCGAAGGTGACAGGGAGGTGGACCTGCCCAATCGGGACCGTGGAGCCGTCGGTGATTCCGGAGAAGGGCTTGGTTGGCTGAAGCTGGCTGTAGGGCACTTGGAGATTGTTGAATGTTTCCACGGACAGGACGTTGAGCCCTGCCCCGCCATCAATGAGGGTCCTGGTGACCACCACGTTGCTGATGATTGGGGAACAAAGCATCGGGAGGACTCCGGCTGTAGCCGCACACTTGAGCTGATCTGCTGAGCTGAACGTGATGGCGCACGCCGACCACCTGAGAGGGCGCGTGGCTTCAAGCCTGGGGAGGACTGCATTCACTCCGCGGGCGAACTGCTTGAAGATGCGTTGAGAGGCTGGGGCCTGAGCCCCGCCCAGGATTCATGCGATCGCGCGCGGCTCCTGGAAGCCCCCAGCCCCCTCGTCTTGGTGGCGGTCCTTGTTTCTCCTTGGCTGCGGCGGCAGCGGAGGGAGGCCTGCGTTACCATGCGGGCAATCCTCGCGAGGCTGATCCCTCCAGTCTCCCTCGCGAGGCGGGTCTTGCCAGCAATCCTCGCGAGGTTGATCGCGCCACCCTTGGCGCAGGCCATGGTCTTCCCAGCGTCCTGTGTTCCTTCCTCCTCCTTGATCGTAGCCCCGGTCACCGCGGTCGGGGCGACGGCCGATCCTTCCTTCTCGCACGGCTCGGAGCTCTTGACATTCGTTGGTGTTGTGGGTGTGGAGGTCGTGGTACACATAGTACCGGCTGCCCTTGGAAGGTTCGGGCTGATCTCTTCCCCGCTTGGTGTCTGGTTCTGCCGCGAGCACGGCAGCCCCCTTCCGCTTCACGTCCTTGGCCTTGGGCTTCTTCTCTTCTGGGTCTGCGGTAGGCAGCTCGAGGAGGGAGAGACGCCCTTCCTCAGCCCTGGCGCATTTGGTTGCCAAGTTGAACAGCTCCAAGGAAGTGCACATGTCTTCATGCATCGCCAGCTCCTCCTTCATCTTGACATCGCGCACGCCGTCGGAGAAGGCTGAGATGATGGCCTCCTCAGTCACCTTGGGAATCTTGAGGCGTGCGTTGTTGAAGCGCTAGATGTACTTCTGCAGGGTCTCCCCGGGTTGTTGCTTGACGCGGCGCATGTCGCTCACGGCGGGTGGCCGGTCGCGAGTACCTTGGAAGTTGGCGATGAAGCGGGTGCGCATCTCGTCCCAGGAGGAGATCGTGCCTGGAGCCAGGTTCAGGAGCCAGGTGCGGGCCCCGTCCTTGAGCGCCATGGGAAACCAGTTCGCCATAACCTTCTCGTCTCTGTTGGCAGCTTTGATGCCCAGCTCGTAGAGCTGGAGGAACTACGCAGGGTCAGCCGTGCCGTCGTAACGAGGAGGCAGGTCCGGCTTGAACTTGCCGGGCCACGCGACGCTGCGCAGCTCGGTGGTGAAGGCACGGCAGCCTGCTGTGGCCACGAGAGGCCTTGGGTGACGGAGAGCTTGGTCTTGCATGTCCCCACGCGCTGCAGCTGGGTCTTGACGTGAGGGAGCAGGAGCATGGTCGCGACATGCTGGAGCAGGGAGCGCCCGGGCAGCCTCTTGCGGGCGAGGGACTTCTTGGTAGCTCTGCTCTTGCCACGCTGGCACCTGACGGAGCGGGTTTCGCCCAGGGGCCACGCGCCTTGGAGCCATGACGCCTTCTTGTGGAGGAGGCGGCCGGGGCGCCGCCGGAGCTTCGTCGCCCGCGCGGGGCGGGGTGCGGTGCGGCGGAGCGGACGGCGCAGGAGAGCCCCCTGCGGCGCGGACGAGCTCGGCGATGCGGTCGAGCCATTCTTCGTAGACATTGTTGATGGGACGGTAGCGCAGGAGCTCGTTTGCCGCGATGAGCGCAGCTCGAGCCTCCATGGGTGCGCGGAGCACGCGAGACGAGGAACCAGCTGGGGTGAGCGAGGGAGTAGCGGTGCGACCGTCTTGCCGCACGGACGGATGCTGAGACGATGCTTGCTGCTCATCCCCCGCCGGGCCGGTGGCGGCGTTGACAGCAGGTGACGGGGAACGGCGAGGACGCCCGCCGACAGGAGCCATCTGGGCGACGCGGGAAGCGAGAGCGGCCCGGCGCTCGGCGCGGGCCCGACGAGCGTCAGACATGGGCGTGATGGTCGAAGGAGAACGGGGCGGTGGAAGACGAATTCCGGCGCACCCCTATCTGGCGCGCCAAATGTCGGATTTCGGGTTCCGGCAGACCCTTGAGGTTCGAACACTGGGGCACGCGCGGAGATTTCTCCTCCTACCTACATGCACCCCTCCGCCTCACTAAGATCTAAGCTATGGAAAGAACAACACGAATGACACAGGGTTTATACTGGTTCGGGCCACCGTTGTGGTGTAATACCCTACTCCAGTGTGTGGTGTGGTGGATTGCCTCGTGGGCTGATGGTGATGAACAATACAAGGAAGAACAGCCTCGCGAGGGTCTGCTCTTGGCCGGGGCGATGAACTGCTGGGAGGAGTTCAGTCTCCCTTCTCTCTCTCTCTCTCTGATTCTCTAACTCTTGATTCTCCCTCTCCCTGATTCTCGATCCCCCTCTCCCCTGGGGGTGGCTAGTCCTATTTATAGAGGCCCTGGTCCTCTTCCCAAATATCGAGCGGGAAGGGAGCCAACAATGACGGGCTAATTTGAAGGGGGACAGCTAGTACTAGCTATCCTGACAAAAGTAGTCTTCGCCTACACAAAGCTCTGGTGGTGACGCCGTCTTGGGCTCCACGATGACCTCCGTCTTGTAGTCCTCCTGGTCTTGGTCTTGTTGCACCGAAATGGCAACCTTTGCCTGATGCCTCGGTACTCTGCGGCTGCGCTTTCCCCCTTTGCACCAAAGAGGAAAGGAGGACGCTGCGCGGGCTGGCACCCGCCTGGCGCCTTTGGTCGTCATGGCTTGCGTCACGGGCACCTCGTGAGGTACCCCGCCTTGATCTCTCCGCCTCCTCGCGAGCCAGCCTGATGAGGCTGTGCCTGAGGAAGCTTCGTGTCGTCCACCCCGCGAGGCTTGACCCCTCGCGAGGGTCTTGGGTCTGTGTTGATGAAGATGGGCCGTGCTGGGCCCCCCTTTGAGCCACGTCGCAGGCCGCAGGCAGGCAAGTCTGGGGACCCCCGTTCCCAGAACGTCGACACTGCCGACCCAGAAGAGAAGAAGCCCAATGCCAAGGACGTGAAGCGCAAGGGGGCTGCCGTGCTTGCAGCGGAGCCAGACACCAAGCGAGGCAGGGATCAGCCTGAGTCATCCAAGGGCAGCCCGTACTGCGTGTACCACGACCTCCACACCCACAACACCAACGAATGTCAAGAGTTCAGAGCCGTGAGAGATGGACGTGTCGGCCGACGCCCCGAGCGCAACGACAGGGGCTATGGCCGAGGAGGAGGAAGAGGTGGCGGACGATGGGAAGACCGTGGCCCTCGCCAAGGGTGGCGTGACCGACCTCACGAGGATCGCTGGCAGGACCAGCCTCGCGAGGGAGGCTGGAGAGATCAGCCTCATGAGGATTGCCCGCACGGCAACGCAGGCCTTCCTCCTCTGCCGCCACCGCCAAGGAGGAACGAAGACCAACATCAAGACGAGGGAGCTAGGTGCTTCCAGGAGCCGCACGCAATCGCTTGCATCTTGGGTGGCGTGCAGGCCCCAGCCTCACAGCGCATCTTCAAGCAGTTTGCTCGCGAGGTGAATGCAGTCCTTCCCAAGCTTGAGGCCATGCGCCCTCTCAGGTGGTCTGCGTGCGCTATCATGTTCAGCTCAGCGGATCATCTCAAGTGCGTGGCAACGGCCAGAGTCCTCCCGATGCTTTGCTCCGTGGTCATCAGCAACGTGCAGGTCACCAGGACCCTCGTTGACGGTGGAGCAGGACTCAACGTCCTGTCCGTTGAGACGTTCGAGAATCTCCAAGTGTCGTACGATCAGCTTCAGCCGACCAAGCCCTTCTCAGGAGTCACTAATGGTTCCACTGTTCCAATAGGGCAGGTTCATCTTCCAGTCACCTTCAGGCAGCGCAACAACTACCGCACCGAGCTCATCGACTTCGACGTCGCCCACATCTGTCTGCCATACAACGCCATCCTCGGGTACCCAGCCCTGGCCAAGTTCATGGCAGTGACTCATCATGGATACAATGTCCTCAAGATGCCAGGAAGCGGTGGAGTCATCACCGTACCCTATGAAGAAAGGGACGCAGTGTGTTCACTTGAGCGCGCATTCCAAGCCGCAGCAATCGAAGACCCGGACCACAGGAACGGAAGACTTCCCGAGGTGACCCTTAAGAAGAAGAAGGTTTCGCCTGGCCCAAGCCATAAGGAGGTAGGCGCCTCCGGAGGTGTTGCGTCAGGATCTGCGCCCAATTAGGGAGCGCCACCCTCTCTCGCATAGGAAGGCGCGCCCGGCGCCCTCCTCAGGCAGGGCTCGGGGGCTCTTTCTTGGAGAGCCACCGACTTTGCCAAGGTCGCGAGGGAGGCTCTCGGGCACCACTTGGAGGGGTGCTTCCAGGCACATTTCCCTCAGGAAGGTACAAGGCAAGGAAGACCAAACCCTCAGGAGTTCATCACAAAAAACACCCAGGAGCTACAGGAGTCGAGAGTCATGCGCGGCAGCCGCCGCTTGCCCACCGTAGCCCCACATCCAGGCGAGGATGGTGGGCTGCGCGTCTGCGTTGACGTGCCAGGGCTCAACCGAGCCGCGTCTCAGGAGTGTCCTCTGGACTTCACGTGTGGGGCGTTGCGAGGGTCCACCTCACAGTTACGTTCGCATGTCTTTTGGCCTGCCAAACGCGGTCGCCACTCATCAGCGCCTGCTGAGGAGCATTCTGGAGGCTCAGGAGGGCAGGCATTGTGCGGTCCTGGCGGAGATGGAGATGGCCCTCGAAGGCCCACCTGCGCCTCCGGAGCCTCTCGAGGCTCCTGGGCCTGGGGGCTGGTGAGGGTCGACGTCATCATCGCGCATCGCCCACTTCTTCAACATCACTTCATCTTCAACGGCACCAGGTGACATCTTTCTAAGTTCCATTTTTAGCTGGGAGCGCCCACAGGGTCGCATCATTCCCAGGTCGCGTGGGTTCGTCCCTGCGGCATGTATCCGTTTTGCTTATACTCTTTACTTACCTTGTTGGGGGCGCCCCTCGGGCTGCATCAACCCTGAGCTGCTCGGGCCTGGCCCAACGGTCTTTGCTTTTTCCGCGTCTACTTAAAATGATTTTCCTCCTGCGTGCTTAATGTACCCGACCTAATCGCCTGCTCGATTGACGCCTACCTATGGAGCCGCTCGCTCTGGCATGGCATTTGCGCACGGGTCCGTCCCTACAACATCGATAAATCTGAGTGGTCGAGCTCTGCCCGCGGCAGCCCCGCAAGGCACCACCTCACCAGGCCCTCAGTGCCCCAATCACTTCCCCGGAGCGACCAAAGGTTGGCTGGCAACCGTAACAACAGGTCTTGTTTCTCTTCATGATTGGTGTACAGGACCTACTCTAGGAGCAACGCTGGGGATGTCGTGAGCTGCCTCTCCCTCTCTCCGGCACGGATCACTTGCACGTTAAAAGGGGGACGCCTGAGCATCGCGACTCATGGGCTCCTACTGGCTCTCCAGCCCTCACCCCCTGGCCTTGACCCACGGCATCGCGACCTTTCATACCAGCGGCGGCTGAGCTCGCTCGACGGCCGGGACCTGAGGACGTAGAGCATTAAGGAAAGTGCGGGGAGTGGGAAGAAGCTCGCGAGGACCTAACCCAGCAGCGCCTCAGCTGCCACCACTCGGGCCGGGCGCTTTGTCGAGGAACTACACCAGACTCAAGAGATAAGTTACACCCTTACAGGAGTTGGACCAACGCAGCGCAAAACCCTCGCCCAGTGCGGCTCTGTCACGGCGATGTTGCCTTCCTTTCTCACCCAGCGAGGGCTGCTTGAGCGCTAAAAGGGGACCTCCTGAGCATCGCGACTCGGGGGCTCTTACCGGACCTCGGGCCGCTCACCTCCTGGCCTTGACCACGACATCATGACCTAGCATATCAGCGACGGCTGAAGCCTGCCTGGGGACTGGGACCTATCAGCGTAGAGCGCCACGTCCTCGTGAGGATAGAAAGGGGGAGCCGAGCCGAGACAGGACAAGCACCTCGCATTGATTCATATTAAGACATAATGTTCGCAAAAGACATGGCAGACGCCTTACATACCCCCACGGGGTGTTGCTTCGATTCCTCGCAGGGAAAAAAGTACTAATCCTAAGGAACGCTAATCACCCGCACCTCCGCAAGGGACGCCATCGTCAACAGTGGGCTGCCCAACGTTGGCGCCAACCCCATCCAGATCAGTGGCGTCGGCGGCTGGACGCAGCTGCCCCGCTCCGAGCACGGCGCGAGCTCGGGGGCTCGTAGCTGTCGTCGCTCGTCTCCGGAGTCGCGAGGAGCTCGGGGGAGCCGCTGCATTCCCCGGCTCCTCCGCTGCTGCCTGAAGAGCTGTTGGAGGACCGATGGGCGGGCCAAGTCCTCGCCAGTTCGTTGCCCCTGCCGCTCTCCCTGGGGCAGCACTCCAGCCGGCGTTCTTCAGCATCGAAGACCTTGAAGAACATCAGGGAGGCGCCGTCGTATTCAAGATGAATTACGAGGGCACCTACCGTCCGGCAGACCCGGGCGATTTCGCCCCAGCCCCGGGTCATGAAGACCTTGCCCGGAGCGACGACCGCGACCTCCGCGGTCGCAAGGGTACTGCAGTCAGTGTGCTGCAGCCAGAGCTCCAGAGCCCCGCTCGACGGCATCTCGAAGGCGAGGGAAGGAGGAAGGCGAATCCAAGAGTTTGGAGGCATGGCGGCGTGGAGCACGAGCTCGCGAGAGGAGCGCTCGGCGTGGACTCCAGGAGGAACGACGCGCACCATCGTGCCTCGCCGGCGTCGACGGCGGCACCGTCGATGTCGCTCGACGCCTTCTCCCCCAGGACCCACGACGCGGGCGTACAAGGGTAGCGGAAACCCAGGCGGCGGCCGCTCGTACCAGGGCCTCGATGCCTCCTGCTGAGCACCCTCATCTCGGTGGCAGAGGACCAGCCGCTTCTTCGGCGGAAGTGGGTCAGGACCCTCTCGGGGGGCCTTTCCCTTCTATTCTGCAGAAAACCGGCGGATTGGTGCCATTGGCGTAAGGAGGAGCAAGAACAAGTAAGAAGAAGGAAAGGAGCAGCAGGAAGGGATGGACTGAAGGGGCTCGCGCAGCCCCGTACTTATAGCCAGAGGAGGCCAACCACCGAGCACCATGATCGCAGGTAATCATGACCGGTTTCTCTGCATGCAGGGACTTGTCAAGTCGTGTGGTCGCCGAGGCGTCATGGGGAAGCGCATACGCCCACGTCCAATCAATCGCCACGCGGCGCCCAAGGCCGCAGGCTTTTGGGGCCCGCAGCGCTTCGCGCTCGCCCCTTCGCTCCCCTGCTAGGCCAAGCCCGGATGCGCCTTGGGCCCGGGGGCTACTGTCGGCGTTCTGGGAACGGGGGTCCCCAGACTTGCCTGCATGCGGCCTGCGGCGTGGCTCAAGTGGGGGCCTAGCGCGGCCCATCTTCATCAGCTCAAGCTCAAGACCATCGCGAGGGGCCAAGCCTCGCGGGGCGGACGACAGAAAGCTTCCTCAGAGGCAGCCTCATCAGGCAGGCTCGCGAGGAGGCGGAGAGATCAAGGCAAGGGTACCTCGCGAGGAGCCCGTGACGCAAGCCATGACGATCGAGACCAGGCGGGCGCCGGCCTGTGCAGTGTCCTTGTTTCCCCTTTGGTGCAAAGGGGGCAATCACAGACCAGGGCATCGGGCAAAGGTTACCATTCTGGTGCAACGAGACCAAGACCAGCAGAGCGGCAGGACGGAGGTCACCGTGGAGCCCAAGACGGCATCATCACCAGTGCTTTTGGTAGCCGAAGACCACCTTTGGTCAGGATAACTTGTACTAGATGTTCCCTTTTAAAATGGCCAATTGTTGGCGCCCTTCCCGCTCATTATTTGGGGAGAGGCCCAGGGCTTCTATAAACAGAGCTAGCCACCACAGAGTAGAAGGAGGGGGAAAAGGGAGAAAAGGAGAAGGGAGGACATCTAGAGATCTGATAGAGCCCTAGCAGAGAGAGAGAGAGAGGCGACTGAACTCACCCAAGCAGTTCATCGCACCAGCTCAAGAACACCTCTCGCGAGGCTGTTCTTCCCTTGTACGGTTCATCGTCAGCCCTTGAGGCAATCCACCACACCACACACTGAAGTAGGGTATTACACCACAACGGTGGCTCGAACCAGTATAAACCTCGTGTCCCTTGTGTTGTTCGTTGTTTCCAGCTTAAATCACGCGAGGAGATTGGACGTAGATCGGTAGGGGAGAGATCTCCGCGCGCACCCCAGTGTTCGAACCTCAAGGGTCTGACGGAACCCGAAATCCGACAGATACACCGGACAAATTTTAGAAACACGAAAAAAAGATTGAAATTCTGAACTTTCTTGAAAATACAAACAAATATTGAAATTACAAACAACTTTTTATATTGCACAATTTTGAAAACATGGAAAAAATTGGAATTTCCATTTTTTTTTAAACACAAACAAATTTCGAAATCAGAACATTTTTAGAAAATTGGGAACAATTTTTGAAATGTGAATAAAATTTGAAATTTTCGAATTTTTTTTGATTTTTTAAAAGGAACATTTTTAAATTGTAAACAAAAATGCTGAAACTATGAACATCATTTTAAAATTCTGAACAAAATTTTACAACAATAATTTTTTTGAAATTCTGATTGATATTTGAAATTTTCGAAAAAAATTTAAAAGAAAAGTACACTTTGAAAAGAAAACATGAAAAAATAAACGAAAAAGAAAGAATAAAGAACTGAAAAGAAAGAAAAAGAAAAAAGAACAGAAAAAGAAACAGAAAATAAAAAACGAAAAACCCAGTAGAAGAAAGAAAAACAGAAAAACCAGGTTCTGGGAACCATCTAGAAGGTTCCCTTTTTTTTGAGTTGAATCTAGAAGGTTCCCAAAACCGGTTGACTCGTGGTCACGCTTTAAGGGGGCCGGCCCAGATCCCTCGCTCCCTGTGTGTGGCATATGCGTTGCGTCAACAATTCGACGCAACGAGCGGCGAATAGGAAGTTTCAACGATTGTGTTGTTAAGTAAAACACGAGTGGTGTGAAATGGGCTGGGCTGGAGTAGTAGGCGCCAGCTTGGGCTGGGCTATCTTCTCAGCACGCTCCATGACAGATGAGGGAGAGAAGCAAACTGAAACCCTAGCTGCTTGCTGAGGCCCGCCACGCAACAACACGGCACGATGCGGCGGTGGTGCTGCTCCTCCGCCGGCGGCCTCGCCCGCCGTTTCCTCTCCTCCCCCACCGTCGTCCATGCCCGCCCGCCCGTGTCCTCCCTCCCCTTCCGCCGCGACCACTCCCACACCCACGCGCCTCTGCCCATCATGGGCTCGCTGTTCCACTCCGCGGCAGCCGCTGCGATCGTCCGGCCTCCGGTGATGGCGATGCAGGTGCGCCACTACGCCATCAAGGGCAGGTCCCGCGCGCCGACCACGCCCACCATCTCCAAAGTCAAGAAATACAAGATGAAGGCCCCCTCGTAGGTTCCCAACTCACCCTCCCTTCACCGCCAGTGTATTGCCTGCATTTCTGAATCTCACGGTGGTGTGCGTGTCAGCTCCATGAAGTTCCGCTTCAGAACGATGAAGGACGGCCAGATCCGCAGGTGGAGGGCCGGCAAGCGCCACAACGCACACCAAAAGGTGCGATGCTCTTCGTCTGCTAGTTGCAGCCCCTTTTCCACAACGTACTCACGTTTTGCTTAAATTGCTCTAGGTCCATGTATTTCTAATTGATGACGGTACCAAACTATGCCTTTCAATCTTACAAATGCTAGCCTGCTGTGGCGCCGCAATCCTTCCCACACATTCGAATTAGTACTGTCATATAGATGCATCAATATAGTTAAAAAAGGCACGCCTAGGCTCTAGGTGATAGCAAAATGCCTAGCACATAATTGCGCTTAATGTGTGCATAATTGTGCTTAAGCGTGTACTTTGGTCACAAAAGCACAAGGCGGTGGCAAAACACACAACTATTTTAAAAAAACTTTTGTGCATCATGTCTCTCAAATCACAAGCATATGACGGATAACAGCTGCTTTTCTTTCCACAGTTGCTCCTGATCTATCTATACCAAAGTATAGTTGCCACCAAGGGACCATCTTAGTAAATACGGAGTAGTAGCAAATGCTAGCCTGCTGTGGCGCGTACGGCGATCCTTCCCACACTTTCGAATTACTACTGCTGTATAGATGCATCATGTCTCTCAAATCACAGAATGGAAGCATACGATGGATACTCTGCTCGCCTTTCAATGATTGCTCCGGATCTATCTATACCAAGTGTAGTTGTCACCGAGGTCAAGGGCAAATTATCTAGTTGATCATCTTAGTAAATAGCAGTAGTTCTTCATTCCTGTATAACTTAGCAACTACAGCATCTGTTGATCTTTCCAGTAAAGTTACTTAAAAGCTACACTTTATCTTATACTATTTCGACATAGTCAATCGTAAAATTCAGCAAACCTTTTTCAAAGGAAAAAAGAATGTCAATAAAATGTGAGATAAGTCTGTTTAACACCCTAAAGTATCAGCTTTGGACCATTTCCCTCCTAAGGGCCTCTTTGATTAACATGAATTCAAAATGCAGGAACGAGAAAAATACAGGAAAAACAAAGAATTGTAAAAAGAGGTTGGAGTGGATGCTAGATTTCCTGTGGAACGTAGTACAAATGATTTCTTAGGAAAAATTCCTATAGGATCTATTCCTACAAATCAAACGACCAACTTAGGAAAAATTCCCAAGGGTTATAATCCTCCAAAAGTCCTATGAATTTCTTTTCTAGCAACGGAGCCCTAATCTATTTTTTGGTACATCTAGCCCCTTGACCTAATTAAAGTATTAAACTGGGTAATTACCCTCCCAACCATGATTTATCAGCTGGTTTAGTGGATTAGGCACCGGTTTGGCAGATTAGACATCGTTTGATCTGGTCAATGAAGTCAGTTGACGCACTGTGTGACCAGTTTGTTTGGGCTGCATCTGACTTGGCCGATGCTGACCAGGGCCGCCTTAGCCTGAAGTACTCCCGCATTAACTCGAGGAGGCACTGGCTAGACTTCCATGCGACGGTGTGCCATGCATCCCTGTGTCGGACACTAGGTTGCAATCACCAGTCCTCGAGTGTCATGCGTTTTGTGTGTTTTCGGCTGGCAACTATAATCGATCAGCTTGATCGTTTTGCTAGCTAGCTTCGGCCATTGGCGACCATTAGATGTCCTGAACAAATCAGTCAGCCACTGTGTGCCAGCTGCGTATGTACACATCTCGTCAGCTCTGATTTGTTTTTGTTGCTGGAAGTACCCGGTGCTATCGGGGCTGTGCCAACATAGGCTGCCGCAAAAGACGAGTTAGTCTAGCTTTAAGCCGTCCGGCAATGTCCTTGACGCGCAGCCACAGAGTGCCTTGTCAAGGTCAATGCGGAGGTCTTGGAGAGTCTCCCTCGTGACAACTGATAGGGGTCCATCGACGAGGCTGTACTCGGTGAAGCATGAGATCACCTCCCTCCTGCGGACGTAGGGCTGTGCGAGTGCCAGCGGTGGCATCCGTATCACATCGATTATGGTTTTCAATGATGATGAGCTAAGCCAGTGTCTAATTACCTAAACTGGCCGATAAATCATGGTTAGAGGTACAATTACCCGGTTTTATTAGGCTTTGGCTTGGGGGGGGGGGGGGGGGGGGGTTAAACAGCCTGAAGCTGATAGTTTATGGTGTTAAACATTAAACGGACTTAACTCGATACATGGACGTTATGTCGTTGTATGTATGATTCCAATTGGATTTCTTCTTTGAATTTGCTTGTGATGTACTTCTGAATTTGCAGTCCAAGGAAGCAAAGAGAAGACTTCGGAAGCCTGCTTTAGTGCATTTAGCTTATGCCAAAGTTATAAAGAAGCTCAACTTCTGCGGCTAGGAAATTGATGGATGGAGGATGGTGATTGGCACATGAATCTGATCAATGAATACTGATTGCCAACTTATCTTGTTACATTTGTCCTTTGATGCATTGCCATCAGATTTTTGTGCTCCCATCTCTTCACCGATGCCGATGATTATTTTATTGTACTACCATCCACTTGTTTTCTAAACAATCAGTTGATAAAGGCTCCCCTGTGTTTTGTTATGCACACGGAGAAGACTCACCATAGTGATGATAGACAACCTGCTGCCAGTAAGGAAACTCTATGTCCCTTGTCCTAGCTTCAGATTCAGTGAGCTTCACATGCCAATGTTTTGACCTGGAGTTCAATTGTAGAAATTCAGAGGACATTGTCCTGTCTTGTGTGCTGTGTTTTCTCGAATCACATAGTTCACCGCTTTGTTTGTATTGTGGTTGTGATTCGGAGATCTTACTGGTGCTGTCAAGGTAAGCTTTCGGCTGCATGGTGAATGTTGTATTTGCTGGTAACTGGGCAACTCTGCCATGATGCGCTATGGGAGCAGGTTGAATCTGAGTATGAATGCGTACCCAAGGATAAAGAGCATCGTTTATTGGCCATATAGAAAGTTATCTTTTTGGGCTGCAATTGGTCTAGAAAATTATGCATGAAACTAGAATATAATGGATTGCATTGTCCAGTCTCATCAGAGACTATGGGCAACAGGGCTTGCATTGTGGTAATGAGATTCTTGTTGTCGTCTGAGCTTTTATCTGCACATTCGGGCCTCAGGTTTTCCTTTCAGCATGTTCCTCCTTTCCTTTTTATCTTTCTTTTTAACCTTTTTTAACAGTGTGGCGTGGCCGGATTTCGCCATCAATCATCATGATGAAAAAGGAGATTGGTGGAACTTGAAGTGATAGATCAAGAGATTCAGAAACAGTTGCCGTGTTAGTAAACTACTACTCCATCCATCCGTCCCAAAATAAGTGTCGCTGATTTAGTACAAGATGACACTTATTTTGCTTCAAGAAGCGAGTGAAAACAGCATGAATTGGTAAGCTATATACCTTAAGCTGGGTTCAGTATAATTAACCAAGTTGTCATCGACAAGTACATTCGAATCTGGCCTTGCATGTTCTCTTGTTGCTAACTATAGTGACATGCTCTTTCCTTCAAGTAAACATAAAAAGGCCCCCCCATAGAAGCTACTACTGACACAAGTAAAAAGTCTCGTCATCAGGACTGTGTAGGCGTCGATTGCTTGCTCGATTTCGTGGCTTCAGCGGTAGAGGCAGACGATGAATTCTGGATTAGATGTAGTCGCAGAAGCCGGAGCTGAAAGGATCAAACAGCTGCTGCTTGCTGTCATCTTCCTGGATCTTGTCGATGGAGGAGAAGACGCTGAGGGCGTCCATGTCCGCGAACAGGTCCAGGTCGCTCTCTTGCTTCAGCTGATGGTGAGCACCAGCACAGTCGACGTCGACGTTGGTGTTGCTACTGTTACGAGCTGCCGCGGCCGCCAATGAAGAGGAAGAGGAGGCGGCGATCTTGGCGGCGGCGGCGGCGGCGGAGGATGACGGGCGGGTTGATCCGGCGAGGGCGTTGCGCTGGGTCGGCCACGGGTGGTTGTGGTCGGAGGTGTAGGTGATGACGAGCATGTTGGGGTCGGTGCGGCTGCGCTCCACCTGCTTCCTCGCCGGGCACCCCTTGGAGCTGCTGCAGCGGTAGTAGCCCCTCGGGTACGGCGACCCCTTGATGGGCTTCTGCCCGTACTTCCTCCACGCCCACAGGTCCGACGGCACCACCTCGCCGCTCGTGCTATGCCGCCCGCTCGCTCCCGGCGCCGCCGTCGGCGCCGGGATGCACACCACCTTCTTCGACTGGCTCTTCCTGCACGCACGCAGCATCGATTATGGCATGTTTTAACACGTAGTAGTGCCATCGGTTCGTGTGAAAGCTAGGAGTAGATTAGATAGATGAGGATATGTTAACCTTGGCTTCATTGCGGTAGGCACACGAGGGTGATGGGCGATCGACATGTGCTGCAGGCGGTCGCCTATCTCCGGCGGCGGCCCGACCACCATGTCGCCTTCCCTCTCGAAACCCGGCCGACGAAGCATCCCGGCCAGCGGCTCTGGATGCGGCCGCGTATATGTCGTCGCCGGCGGTGAATGCAGCGAGATCACGTGATGATCAGACGAAGGAGGCCGGCTACTATTATTGCCGCCCATCATCATGGCCACCATTCCCAGCTGCTCATCGCCATGGCCGACGACCAGGCCGCCTCCACCGCCTCCTCCTTCCAGCAGCAGCGAGCTGTACTCGTCCTCCTCCTCCTCGTCGGCAGCCGGGGTTGGCAGCTGATGAGGCGGGTGCAGGCTTGCCCTGACGACATCGGAGAGATCTCCTTGCTCGCCCGGCGACAGCCAAAACAGGTCACACATGATCGACCCGACGGCCGCGGCCGCCGACGCCGGTGTTGATTCACTGGTGCAGCTTATGATCGATCGATCAGCCCGCAAGCGCAGCGCCGTGGCCTACCATGCATGCATATCGGAGTCAGCCGAGCGAGCGCTTGTTGTATATATGTGCATGAGGATACCCAGCTAGCTACACATGTAAGTGATACAAATGAGTGGAAACTGGAAACCCGGGGCTGACTTTTAACACTGGGAAGGAAAAGCGGCGGCAAAGCAAGACGAAGGTGGTGGTGGTGCTACCATTATACAGGCGAGAAAGGAGACAACTTATTATACAGATCCAATAAAATTCACGGTAACTAGTTCGCCGGGGAGCACGCATGAACTACATCTAATCAGTTGATCACAATATTTGAACGAACGGGCTACTGCATATGCCTGCTCACTGATAGAGCCAGCCATTCCGGCGGTCTTGTCTTGCACTGTCCAAATCGGCAACTCCCCCTATCGACGGTCATCCATCCATCGATGGCTACTATCGTTTCAGCGATCGATCCATCCATCTCCTTTTCATTTTCTGTCAAAAAGGACCTCTCGCCGGCCCTCGATCTCAATACCTCTAGCTTTTATCTTTTTCTTTTGCCTTTTTGTATCCCGCCGATTCCAGCCACTTCTTTAATCATTTCATGGGTTTCGGCGAGCACTGGCAGCTTGTTAAACTGGCCGGCAAGACCGGGGTAGAAATGAGATGCATGGATCTATCTTGGGCAGCAGCTTTCTGAATTTACTGCCACATATGCATGCCCTTCGGCTGCCACATGGCATATGTGGTATTCTCTCCGACAGGGTTTATAAGGGCTGACATGGAGGTGCCGGCGTGGCTTGTCGGGACCCTGGCCGGTGGCCGCCGATGAAGCTGGTGGAGAAGATCCAGATTGGTAGAAACCCCTTGGTCGGCCCCGGCCGGCCGCACCGACGACAATGCTCAAGGGCGCCGCTTTTCTTCTTAGAGACGTCGGTCTATATCTGCTCCTCTACTTCTCCCCTACCCGCCTCTCGGGTGAAAACCTAACTCCGGTGAGCGGCGGTGGCAGCGTCCTTGACGTCGTGACCTTCCTGAAGGCGCCGCCTTGAGGGCTGAGTGGTAGTGGGCACCGTGTGGGTCCTTGACGGTTGCTGGTGGTGGGCACTGCTTCAGGGGGAACCCTAGGATCTGGTCTTCCAGATCGAACGATGATGGTACTGCGGTGCCGTTTCTCTCTTGGGAGCATCGTTTGTGAAGCAGCGCTGGATGACAGAGGCAGGAGGTGGAGCGGCTTCATCTTGCACGGAGCTTTGGTGGAGCTGTCAAGTCATGCCTGACCGACAGATGCTACGCTGAGTCATGCCTGGTTGCTAGGTGCTACGCATGACAGTCTTCCAGAGTCTTTGCGTCTGGACAGACGAGCGCAGGGCGGTGGCGCTGTTGGGCGCCATGGTGGCATCGATGGTTGTCCGGACTGACAAGGATGATGCGGATCTCTCTCCTGAATATGGGTCAGTGGTCCGGTGATGATGGCGGCTTCTAAAGCGTGTGCATGTGGTGTGCGCTCTAGGTCTGCTGCACCGGCTGTTGGTCCCGATACATTATTTGGATGGATTGGCGACCACACCGGTTTTAGATATGGGAAGTGAGAGCACTCCACATTATCGAGTTTGTAAGTGTGAGTGATGGTTTCAGGTGGATTGATGTAAGTTTTTGTCAGACCTTTGTGGAATAATTAATAAAGATGACTGCATGCATCGATTGATGCAGAGGCTGGGGGTTTAACCTCCTTTTCCAAAAAAATATCATGTATTTCAAGATCTATTTTGACCATCAGTGTTATACCAATAATATATAATATATATGTATGCCACAATAAGTATACCATCAAATTTGTATTAGAAAGAAGTTTCTAGTGATATAACTTTTATATCACACACACGCCACATATAATATTATCAATGATGGTCAAAGTAATCCAAAAGAAACTTATTAAGCATTACTAACTTGGACGGAAGGACTAAGCTATCTTAAAAAAATGCATGTCCTCCAACTGAAATTAACACAAAATGTCAAGCTAGTGACAATTGGGATTAATTTATTACGAGGAGGATTTTCTATCAGCAGTTACCACGGAACCCGTTTGAGGTTTCGCCGGTGTGGAATTTTCCAAAAATTATGAGAAAACATACACTATAATGTAAGATGATCTAATAAAGGGATTAAAAAAGTATGGCTTAATGTGCCCTCGGACGAAAAATAACCTTTTCTTTGCCCAGCGCACATAAAAGCTTATTTTTGCAGTCGCTCCACTGGATCATCTTATATCATTGGCATGATGTCCCATCATTTGTTTCATATTTCTTGTAAAAAATTAACCTTTAAATCTTAACGAGTTCCCCAGACAACAATGTACATGCAATTTTACCTATCTAGGATCGGTGCAGACTTAAGGTTTTTTTGTCAATCCTAATCATATATATGGCCTAATCCAGACAAAGGGCAAACATGAAGATTAAAAAACATTGACATCTATTTTGAACTACAATACTATATTTTGTTGATCTTAAATGTAATACTTCCTCCTGTCCATATTAATTGATGCTGGTTTAGTATAAACTTTTGCTAACTTTGTATTAAACCAACGTTAATTAATTTGGATCTGAGGGAGTATATAAATCTTCTAGGGCATATACATGGTCTTAATGATGGTGCTTTAACCATAAATATGTAACCAAACATATTTCATGTAGAAATACTTATATAATTGATGAAAAATCTAATAATTTCAATACGATATCTTGGATACGAGTAAATTTTTCATATACGGTCAAGTTTATAAATGTCTCACCGCAAAAATAGAAGTTTATAAATATCTGACTTACATTTTGAAAGGGATACAGTAAGTTAGTAACTACTCCCTTTCCAAAATAATTGCCGTGGTTTTAGGGAGTAGTAAAGTTTGAGGAGCAAAATAAACTTTGCTCTAGGATGTCTACACTAGCTAGGCTAGAGGTGGAGAGCCACCATGAAAGAAATAACATGGAAGGAGCACAACAAGATTCTTATTTCCAATGTATAAACGACAAGCTAGCTAGAATGAAATTAAGCAGACAACAAGAAATGGCGGCTGAACCATCGATCAAGCCGGTGAGTGCATGGACTGTTACAAATACTTTCTTGGCCCGAGAAAAGAGGGCGATGCCTGATATCACTGATTCGCCCCTAATTATCCATGACCGAAAGCTACATCTCAAAACCGACCACCTAATTTGCTGCAGTAGTTCTAGTAGTATACAATTAATTTGTTGATGATTTCATCCAGCAAAGTACGTGATGATTCGATTGGTTTGCAAGCAGTCATGTCAACGCCCGATTGGTGAACAAGCTAATCAAATTCACTAGACATATACTACCTGGTTAGTCAACCATCAAGTCGTCAACCGCATCGATCCTATACTATCCTACATTATCTATCAGTTCCAACATAGTATGTCCATCACGGTCCACTTCCACTACATCGATCGTAGTAGTAACATAGCTGATCTGGTCGTGTTACTGGGAGATTAACAGGGTCACATCACATTCAGACCGACAGCTACACGCACCACGAGAAGCAGAAGCGAGGCGGGATGATGTGAGGCGGACCTGATCGGCGACGGGGCTGGAAGTTGCGCCATGCATGATTGGTTGACGACGATGCGTATGCCTGTGGCGAAATGGATTCGACGAGACGCTTCGAGGGACAGAAAAGATTGGATGGCATGGCATAGGCCGGCCAGCCGCCCGCCTTTTACCACTTGGGAATTGGATGGAGCTGCGCAGGCCCCATCAACCCGTCGCCTCGCCCTAGCCCGTCCGTCCGTCCATGGACGATCGGGTTCGTGCGCACACTCATTCACCCGATTGATCGACCTCTAGTAGCTTAGCTAGCTCTAGCTATAAGCTGTACAGAAGAATCTGAACTAGTAGCAGCTAATGATTGTCCCCCATATATTTCCTCTTTTCCGGCCGGGTGGTTCGATGATCGTTTGACGGATGCGTGGCTAGCTTGCTGCGTGTGGCCGATGGAATGACACCGCTGAGTTAAGCTTGGTAGGGTTGCAGAGTATGCGCAAAAAAAAAAGATAGGGTTGTAGAGCTGGAGTTCATTCTAGGTATTTTTTTTTTGGAGACATTGGAGTTCATTCTAGGCGAAGGAGGCTGCCATGGAAAGCTTTTTTGAGTTTTTTTAGTATGCATAACAATATGGCTCGGCCCAGTTGCAAAATGCTTGCTCACTATTTTTGTCATGGATGACAAAGTGAGTGAGAAGAGAGTGGGCCGGCCCAGACCGTCTTGGTCCGCTTCGCCTATCTCCTCCTACCTTTCATTCTAGAGAGAGAGAGAGAGAGGCATCGCATCGCGGATCGGCCATTGAGAGAGAACGAAGGGAGAGCGGCGGAGGAGGCGAAGGCATCATCCATGGCCGCGGTGGTCCGGAGCGTGTGGCAGGGCATCAGGGAGAAGGGCCTCACCAACTTCCTCCGCCACGCCCGCGAAGAGGGATACCTGTAAGTCTACCCCCCTTCCCCCACCCCCTCGCCCCCTCCCGGATCTGAGATTCGTCCATGCTCCTTCTCCTGTGGCTGTTCGGTCAAGATCCCATGCGATTATCATCTAGGGTTTCTTCAATTTCGGACGCCTCGCGTGTCATTTCACTTATTATTGGGATCGCTAGTTTCGTCCGCATCCAAATTAATGAACCCAAATGAGTAGGCAACATCACATATTCACCTACTGCCTCAAATATCCCTTAAAAATAAACCTGCTGCCTCAAATTACATAGTAAGCTTACATGCCTTCGAAATTATTCTGCTGGGATTGCAAGGCCTGAAAACAAAAAACACAAATGAATGTTCCTTCCTCTTGGTCTATGCAGTTTAAGACAAAATCATCCGGTACACAAATGCATCTGCGGATGTTATCATTTTCCTCAATAATAAATCACAACACAGCATACCTTCAAGAAAATAATAAGGTAATAGTACAACACAACACAATGAGAAAGTGCGGGGCAGTGCAAAATTCATACCATCGGTCAGCCACTGTACTCATTGGCTTTTAAAAAATTTCATGTGCTTTCACCTTCCACATAATGCTTTTCGATTAGTAGCAGGACTCTAGCATCCCAGAATATAGTACTTTTAAACCTAGGTACACATTACAATTAGATCTAATAGTTGGGAATTCTCACATTAAGGTATCTTCTTTGTGAAAGCATGTGCACAACTTTGCTGCTGCTTCCAGTTATTACTTGATAGGTATATATATCGTTCCATCAGAGAGCACATTTTTATTGTGATGAACTGGTTACGGCCTGCAGCTTCAAGCCTTCAAGTTGGTGTCCCCACTTCTTAAAAGGAATCACTTTCACTCTTTTCAGTTTTCTAAATGCAATAGTTGTGTTGCTTTTCGGTGGAGTATCACCATGTACACTAACCTATTCTTGTTGGTATTCTCTGGACTGTTTTTAAATTTCTAAAATGATATAGGCCTCATAGAATTCCATAGTAGGAGGAAAAAAGAGAGCTAAATTCTACATGTCTTTCTTTGTTTATGCTTCTAATCTAATGTTGTAACATGGTTTTATTTACAGAAAATGCCTTGGGGACGGAAACCTATTGTAAGTCCTCCCTCCCATCTCTCCAGTTTTGTTCGAAGGGATGTGTGGTTGTGTGTCTCAGTGTGCAGACTTCTCTTCTTTTCAGGCAAACCAAAATTCACAACATTGGTGCAACCCTTGTAGGAGTTGACACTTTTGGAAACAAGTACTATGAGAAACTACATGACACTCAGTATGGTTAGTGCATCGCCCCTTAGTTGAGCTACTGCAATTTTTTATTGTCGAATTCTATTGCATGCCCACATTAGAATGTTGACCATCAAACTTATAGACATTGCCACTTTAGAAAGAACAGTATCGGACTCTGTACTCATCATCTCCTGTTGTCTAAGATTTTGTCTCTCGTCTCTTCTTTTCTCTAACGCCTGAGATTGGAACTTTGCTAACGAACATTCCAAGCTTGACGATTTGTATTTCTATGTGTGAGCATACTTCTTGTGCTTCAGTGTTTCCCCCTGATGATGTAGTAGAAACTAAACATTGTTCAATCTTCAGGAAGGCATAGGTGGGTAGAGTATGCGGACAAGGGTCGCTACAATGCATCCCAAGTGCCTGCTGAATGGCATGGATGGCTGCACCACATTACAGACAGCACTGGAGATAAGGCAAGCTGTCTCTTTCCTTGTGCTATTTTCCTGCGCATATAAAATTTCTGAGATGCTTTATCCGTTTAGGCAGGGTTTCCTGAACAACATGTATTACCTAAGTTGTACTACCTCCGTTCAGAAATAAGTAACACTGTTTTAGTTCATATTTGAAGTAAAAAAGTGTCACTTATTTCCGAACGGAGGGAGTATAAAATAAATGAGCACTTAGGCGTGTCTATAAGGCCATGGAATCAATGGGACTATGAAAGTTTTCTTATTTTCCCTCATTTTTTTAAAGTTTGATTATTATTTGAACGGTGCAATAGGCTGCTGAGAAACATTATCACTTTTTAAGCTATTGTTAGCTGAAATGTCCTTTGATGTGTGCAAGTAGATTCAGTGCACTAGTTTTACTATTGGTAATTCGAAACCAAGTAGCTCATAAATATGACTTTCTTTTGGAGGGGACAGCTGCTGGAGGAGAAGACTAAAAAGTTCATTAGGGAGCACAGACAGAACTACACCGGACAGGGTGACGACTTGATCTACCACTCCAAGGGGCATGCTCTGAACCCAGGGCAAAGGGACTGGACAAGGTACCAGCCTTGGGAACCAAAGAAAGAAGAGGCCACCTGATCTGTATGAATGGTACCTGATAATCCTCTTCTATGTTTCGCATTTGGTTTGGTGTCGCGGATCTAAAACCGCCAGTCACCTTGGTTTCATGGACTGGACCTGAATAATGTACTCTATCTGATACTGAATACCTGCCACTGAACAATTTTAATCTCTGTGGATGTGGCAATTGAGAAACTGGCGATTCGGTCGTCGGTGTTTGCATTGAAGAGTTTCTTTTTTCTACTGATGTCAATGGTGCGTGGATGTTGAGATGCTGAAAGGAGATAATATTGTTTGGTAAATTCCGTGGTGTTGCAACATGCCCGTGTTCTTTTCTTATCATTTTCTCTTGAGAAAAGGCCACCATCACCATTCATGTCAAGAAGCTACATGTACACACGGGGAAGACACTCAACCACATGGAACAGGACACCTGGGCATGGGCTGCCCTGGCCTGACAGCCTAGACTCAAAGCCTGACGGTTGAGCTGGACAAGGGCTCCAGTTTTGGCCCGAACAATTTAGTAGGGATGGGACATGAGTCCAAGACCAATCCATTCCATCCCACTGTATTTCTAAACCAAACACACCCTAAAACAGGTTTGGAAAAGAAGATGGGCAATGAAGACCCGGGTGAAGTTGGGCCACTGACATATGGGCCCACCTATCAGTGTCCCAACTGCACCCTGCAGTACGCCAATAAAAATGCATCTTTTCTAGTTTGGTTGGAATTCATTGGTTCATCTTAAGAGAATATTCCTCTTAGATGCAGAACACGCTTGATCCGCAACCAACTTCTTAGTACATCAACACTAGAAGTGGCGGAAGATGGGTAGGTGGGGCCTCTCAACCAAGACGTCGTGGTTGGCGAGTGGGGACTCTACTGAATTTAGCATGGGTGTGGTAGATTACTATCGTGAAACCGGACCTCTATGAGTGCTTTACATGGCCGGACCAAAGCTATTCTAAAAACTAGATCCATTGGAGTGGGAAGTACTCAAGATATAGAAGAGGACTCAAGCAGGTTTGGTCCTCTTTCTCTGATGTGTTCTTAGAACCCACTACCCTCCCTCCTAAAAGACCATGTGACCACCGGATTCGAAAAGCTAATTATAGGTTCTTCTCTCCATCGAAACAATAGGGCCGTTATGCTTATTACTAAACTTGTTGAAGAGATGAAATAGAACCGAGGTCTATATTTTTGATCAGAGGTTAAATCGATCATCAGATACCTCTGAATTGGTGGAATCACCGGGTTCTTCGCTTTAGCGGCTATAGAGAAAGAGAAGGCTCTCATCTCATCGCCAACACTACCACAACATGAGGGGAGCCGAGGGCCCAAATCACACGCTACTGATGGAGCCATCCTTGCCACCTTATTGACTCTGTGACGCGCTCGAAACAAGGCGGAGAGAAGGAGAGCACACTTAAAGCAAGGTGGAGAGAAGGAGCACACAACTAGGCGAGAATCGACACATGCCAAAAGGCCGCAAGTAGTAGGTTGAAATGAAAAGATGACGCTGGTCTTCGCTAACTATCTGAGGCAGTAGTCGGGCATGTTTCGTTGACCTTTGGCCTACATACGAATATACAGGGATGGGCCCCTCACCCACCTCATTGTTGCCGGCTAGCCGGAGAGGAGAGGGGAGGGGACAACAATGGAGAAATCGGAAGAGGAGTGTGTGGGGCCGGAGCAAACAAATCTCGGAGGAGGGTTTGGTATCATTGTTTGTGTGTGAATATGGCTAAGATGCTCTTTTTGATTGCAATGCCTATCCTTCTCTCTGAAAAAAAGAATAACTTCAACAAGCACATGCAGCCGGTCGCGTGCATTATTGTTAGTGAAGGCGACGACTTCTTTGCAAGAAACAAATTGAGAGGTGAAAAAAACTGTGGAGATAAAATTAGAGTACTCTAATAAAATTGAGAGAGAGAGAGAGGGAGAGAGTCGTGGAAGCGTGGAGAAAGAGCAGGCGTGGACGACGACGACGACGTGACTCCTCCAGGGCCTCCCACCTGGTTATGGTTAAATCCTCGGGTACGTAACACAGCCTCGCCTTCCTCGTGCTACGCGATTGTGGTTAGGTACCAACCATCTTCCTCCGCGGGTCTTACTTCAGCACGGCGCGCTACTACTCCTAGCACGGAGCAGAGCAGGACAGGACATTAATGGCGTCCAAGGTTAGTACTACTACTGTTCTTCTTCCTCGCCCGCCAATTTCCCTTTGTAGCTGCTCCCCCGCCTGCCCCTGGCACGTCGTTGGCTTTCCACCAGTACCTTTCGTCGGCTGATCGGTTTCATCGGCTCGGCCGGTTCGAATTTCTGGTGCAGGGCGAGAGGGATGTGGAGATCCACGTCTCCTCCCCGCCGCCCGACGACCGCGACGCCGCTAGGCCCTTGCTGCCCGCCGCCTGCGAGGCCTACTCCGTCTCCGCCGCAATCCTCCCGTACGCCGCTCAACTTCTCCTCCTCTCTACCGCTCGCTTAACTGATCGTTCATTGCTAGATTCAGTTTTTTTTTTAACTTACTGCTGTACTGCCACCACCCATGCTGTTGCTGCTGCTTCATTCATCTGGGGTCTCCTTGGGTGGGAGCACTGCAAAACCATCAGCTTACTCTGCAACCAAAAGACTTGTAGAATTGTAGTACTACTCCCTCCGTTCCTAAATATTTGTCTTTCTAGAGATTTCAACAAGTGACTACATATGGAGCAAAATGAGTGAATCTACACTGTAAAGTATGACTATATACATCTGTATGTGATAGTCCATTTGAAATCTCCAAAAAAGACAAATATTTAGGAGCGGAGGGAGCAGTACATAGTACAAAACATATCGCCTATCTGAATGCTTCGTTGTACTGTCTGCAGCTTCTTTTTCCCAGCTCTGGGTGGGCTTCTCTATGGCTATGACATCGGGGCAACATCTGGTGCCACCATATCGCTCAAGGTACCACTTCCTCACCACCCTCCCCAGTCTCCAACGCCACAACAGCTTACAGTTGGTCATAATTATCTTCTGTGCATCGATTGCAGTCCCCCACATCCAGTGGTACAGCATGGTACGACCTGTCATCAGTGCAAACCGGCCTCGTGGTATGCTCCACTCTTAACATCAGTCCAATCTTCTGTAATTATGCCATCACCACGTTTGGCCTCATTTTAGTCTGCCGTGTGCCTTGTCGTTCCATTGTTTGCGATGCAGGTCAGCGGCTCACTCTATGGTGCTTTGATCGGATCCGCCACGGCATTCACCATTGCGGATTTTCTAGGTACGCATGTTCTGCTCTCCTCGTGCTCTACTCCATGCTATGCTGTGCAATCTATCTGTTGTTCTGATATGATCTGTGCCTAATTGCTTACCACAGGAAGGCGCAGAGAGCTTGTTGTTTCTTCTATCATGTATTTGATTGGAGCTCTTCTCACCGCAGTGGCTCCTAACTTCCTTATCATGGTGGTTGGTCGCTTTTTATATGGCATAGGAATTGGATTGGTAACGATACTTAATGTCATACTTGAATTGGATATGGACACATACATACATTTCTATATGAGGCTTATGTGAGTCGCTTTCATTAGGCTATGCACGCTGCTCCGATGTATATTGCTGAGACTGCTCCAAGTCAGATTAGAGGCATGCTCATCTCTCTCAAGGAGTTCTTTATTGTTCTTGGGATGCTTGTAAGTTCATAGTAGATACTTCTTTTCCCCTTCTCCGCCCACTTATCTTCCAGCCTACTTATTTCCATTTCCTTCTGCAGCTTGGTTATATAGTAGGCAATCTATTTGTTGAAGTGATTTCTGGTTGGCGCTACATGTATGCCACCAGTGCTCCGATATGTGTCATTATGGGCATCGGAATGTGCTGGTTACCTTGTTCACCTAGGTGGCTTCTGTTATGTGCCACACAAGGAAAAGGAGATCTGCGGGAGACAAAAGAAAATGCTACACGTTGCTTATGTCGATTGAGGGGTCAAGCATCACCTGATTTGGTTTCGGAGCAGGTCAATTTGATTCTGGAAGAACTCTCATACGTTGGTGAAGAGAAAAAAGCAGGCTTCAGTGAGATCTTTCAAGGAAAGTGTCTCAAAGCAATGATAATTGGATGTGGTTTGGTGTTCTTTCAGCAGGTACTCTCTTCAATCTTTTTTGTTGACCTGTCCTAGAGTTTTGTTCGTATATTCTCCATGATATCAGGTTGATCTTTTCAGTTCAAATAATATCAGGCTGATCTTTTCAGTTCAAATAATATCAGGTCGATCTTTCCAGTTCAAACAATATCACGTTTTATGTGGTGTTTATTCTTCTCCTTCTCTATGTATTTGCCAGGTCACTGGTCAACCAAGTGTGCTATATTATGCTGCGACAATTTTTCAGGTACTAATACTTCTGCATATGAAATTATTTAACTCAAGTATGCCATTATCTTGTGTTAAGGTTGCCATTTCCAGTATAGGGGTGGGGGGTCAATCTTGCAGGGCTAGTTGGATTTGCATGTCATTGCCTTCAAGCACCATCAATTTTTTGCTTTTCTTGCTGTGTTATTGATAGCTATCACTATTTGCACACAGAGTGCTGGATTCTCTGGAGCATCTGATGCCACTCGTGTATCAATTCTTCTTGGCTTGCTGAAGGTAGGTGCCAAGTTTTGCACAAGTTTAGTTTAAACTTATAATAACCAGCAGTGATATCTGCCCACTTTAAGATGGTTCAGAGGTTTCACACGTACAAATTATGAATGCCTTGAGAAAAATTCAATATACACACGGTGATTCCATATTATTTTTAGTTGAATCCAGCCCAATATATGCCTAGTTAAGATTTGATGCAATGCTGATAAATGCATAAGAAAAATAGTACGATTTTCCGTTAAATTGCATATGTCTGTGTTTGTGTGGAAAAAACAAGAAAGTATTACTAATGCTGTGGTTTCATCTCTGTAGCTGATTATGACTGGAGTTGCCGTTCTTGTGGTTGACAAACTTGGCAGAAGACCATTACTAATTGGTGGTGTTAGTGGAATTGTAAGTCTGGCTTCAACATGTAGATTTCTTATTTGAATATGACCAACCACAAAAACATAACCAAGTTGAAGTTAGTATTCGAATGATTTCTATCATTATGTGTAATGAAATGATATATTCATATAACTGAATAATATCTTTTCATGCATAACTATGTGTCTCTGTGGAACAAGGTATTGTTAACTTTCAAATATACCCCAATGTTGAAGGCTATCAGGGGCTAGGAAGCATGATCGTTTTTTTATCAGATACTTTGATGGAGATGTATCCACACTTATTCACACTTTGCTGTTGATGGTTGTTATGTGCAGGCTGTCTCCCTATTCTTATTGTCTTCATACTATACCTTGTTTACGGGTGCTCCTTATGTGGCTGTAATAGCACTTCTACTGTATGTTGGCTGCTACCAGGTACTTACAGAGTTGGCTTACCCTTATTTGCCATAAAAATAGTACAAGAGGATTTCAGGGAGGAATATATTTAGCCTCACCTTTCTGAAATACTAGTTGGCTTGCATTTACACCAAACTTTGAGCAGTTAAACTTTACCTGTGAGTTAAATTTATCTCTTTGTCTATCTGATAAGAAGTGGTTACTTTGCAGTTATCATTTGGCCCGATTGGCTGGCTTATGATTTCGGAGGTTTTCCCGCTGAAACTGCGTGGCCGTGGATTGAGTGTTGCTGTTCTTGTGAACTTCGCCTCCAACGCGCTTGTCACTTTTGCTTTCTCCCCACTAGAGGTACAAGCCTGCTGCTCTTTCCTTATGAGTTTTGCCTTGGTCCTGGAGTGTATTATCAAGTTAATCCTTTCTTAAGGTTAGTACTATCAAGTTAGTGATCTTTTCGTGTTTCTGCATTGTGCTGTAGGACTTGATTGGCACCGGGGTTCTCTTTGCTTTGTTCGGGGTGATTGCGGTGGCGTCTCTCGCATTCATATTCTGCATTGTGCCTGAAACAAAAGGGCTCACCCTGGAAGAAATCGAAGCCAAACTGTAGATCCAACTATCTGTAATCTCTCATCTTAGTTAGCATCTTCTTTACTGCTCTTATTACTCAGCTATTTTGTATGTGTAGTATTACATTGAGAAAACTACTTATTTGCCTCTGAATAAGGTATATCTAAATAGAAGGTGTCCAAGTGGAAGGGTCTTCATGAGCGAAAAAACATCGAAGGGCAAAAACTGTGAAATGTAGAAAATCGTGAAAAAATTGACATCAAAACGTGTGCAAACACGCATAGAATCGAGAAAATTTAGATAATGACATCCAGCAAAAAACTGTTTAAGCACATGAAAAATATGTTCTAAAACCTACCAAGTTTGTGATATACGTGAAAAATGAGGTCCTATTGCAAAGATACTCTCAAGCAAAATATTGTTAGGACGTACCAAAAAAGTTCTGTACCAACCCCCATGTAGTGAGATGAAATTTGAGAAAAATATGGTATTGCCTGAGAAACATCTCTGGCGTAACGCAGTATATATATTATGTACCAACTCATGTAATCATCGAAAATTGGGCAAATTATGTACCAACTCAGGAATCAGTTCGACCTTCTTTTTTTTGGTAGAAATAAGCTTGGCCTTTCTTGATTATCTGACATGGAATATCCTTAACTAGGCTAACTTTTTAATCTGCCCAATTATTGAGTACATTTGGCAATCCCTAAGCAAGCCATTATACAACTCGAATACAGTTGACTATTTAAAATCTATGGAGATAAATACATAGTATTGTATACGACCTATGAGTAACAATTAAGATACAATGCACTTGCAGTGTCTCACGGTGGGTCGGTACAATCCCATGTTCCCTAGCATGTGCGGATGTGCCCATACAATTGGTTAGACATCTGTATTTCAATGACCTCTGAAACATGATCATTAATCAATATGTATGCTGGTTAATTATTTTGTATCGTCATATGAGTTCAGACTGGGGACTTATTTGGAATATTCACTCTTTAGTATTAGAAATATGAATACGGAGTTTCATAAGCAAGTCACATACTTGCCCATGGTTGTTCAAGTACATTATTAAATAAATCATTGAACATGGTAGCATCTTGGGCATATTCCAAACACATTCTTCATCGACCCTTTTCTAAATAGGGGAGGGAAACTATGCTGGATTGATTCCAGCTTTGGTCAGTTTTCATTTCTTGTATGCAGATTGATTGATGATTCAGTCCATATCTGAATTAGCTGAGACTTTGATGATCTGTTGATTTTCATCTCAGCTCTGAAAGAAATTTCTGAGGGTTTGGCCTGCTTGCACCAAGTTATCATACTGCATGCATACATGTCAATAAAATACCACAAAGACCAGCAGCACTTCATTGTCCCTTTCTTCTATTTGACTTTATTTTGAAATTATCAGCTAGCTAGGCTTGATCTTGGCTCATCCAAGAAAAGGAATTAAGAATTTGTTTCATCTGTTGGAGTATGTAACAACTAAGGAAAATCATATAGCTTCATAATTGGATGCATATCCTGACAGATTTACTAGATGTGCATCAGTCATCAGTGCATCTTGTCCTTGCGTATCGGCGTGAGCTGAATTGGGCAGCCATTCTTGAGCCTCGGAAACATTGCCCATTTCTCAAGGCTTGTATCGTGGTCTGCCATCTCCCATCTGAAAACATCAGAAATTTTAATTTTAGTCTCCAGCTCATATCTGTTTGCATCAAATAAAGAAACTTGGCTTTAGAGTTGAAACCTGAAATTTGTGACAAGGCGATGAAGGAATATTAGCATCATAATCTTGGCAAGGTTCATCCCCAGGCATGTTCTGCTGCCTGCTCCAAATACCAAGAAGCTGTATGGCTTCATATCATCCTGTCCATAGCAACAACATCAATCTGTCTACATCACAAAACAATAAATATCTACTATAATTTCTTCAGGCTTACAAGAATACATACGTTGAACCTGGAAGGATCAAACACCGTCGGATTGTCATAGATGGCCGGATCATAGTGTATGGATCTCGCGTCGACATTTACGATCCAGTCCTTCTTAATGTGGAATCCTGTTGTTACTTGTCTCTGTCAATAGTAGCTTCCAGCGAGGAGGAAGAATAAATCAGAGAGGTTTAGTTACCTGCAACCTGGCAGTCCTTGAGTGCCACCCTTGGAAACCAAGAAACTATGGTGGCCATCCTCAGAGATTCTTTGACCGTCTTGTATGCGTAGTCCATGGTGTTCAGATGTTGTAGGGTAAGAGGTGCATCATTGTGCTTGGATGCCAGATCCAGCTGAACTGACTGCATATACATATACAGAGAGAATTGCAATCAATAAATGAAGTAATTTATTCTTCATATATGGGCCAAATATGCAGCTCACTCACTCTTAGTTTCTCTTGGAGATCTGTGTTGTCGCCCAGGTACTTGACCATCCATGTAATTGCTGTTGCTGTTGTCACTTGCCCTGCACTCAGTTACAAACAAGGGTTTGTTTGTAGCTAACAACTTAGAAAGTCTTTATAGTTAAGAACTAAATTAGGACTTGCATACATGTATACCTGCAATTATGAGTGTCAAAATGTTATCCAGAATCTGTTCATCCGTGAGCGCTTCTTCAGGTGAATCCATATGGCTCTTGAGAAGAAGGGTCTGCAGAAAGTCGTCGCGGCGATCTAGTTTCAGGCCATTTTCTCGCCTCACGAATATTTCTTGCCTCAGTACATCCATGATCCTCTTCCTTGCCTGACACCAACAGCAATTCCACACCAAGAATCTAGCTAGAAATCATTCCCTTCTTGTGAATTTGTAGTGATTAAAAACATGTATACTTGCGCGAATCTTGGTATCTAGTCAATCTAGATCGGACAGTGATGGTTTCGAGTGGCGGAAAAAGTAAAAAGAAATAAGGAAAACTGTAAAAACATTAGAAGAAAAAAAAAGGGTACCTGTAGGCCTCTGTAGAACCTTGTTCCAGGCAGCCTGATTGGCAGCGCGAGCATGGCTTGCGTTACGTCCATGACGTCGGCCTGCAGCTGTCCCAGCTTATGTGCATCCTCCTGTGGCCCGATGAGCATCTCGCAGATGGCCGTGAAGGTGACGTCGAGCGCGGCGTCCAGCACGACGGCCCGGCCCGTGCAGCCGTCGGCCAGCAGCCGGGCGGCGATCAGGCGGTCGAAGGCGGCGGCGAAGGCGGCCGTGGGCGCGGCGGCGAAGAGGCCCGCGACGGCACGGCGCATGCGGCGGTGCGCGCCGTGGGAGGTGCAGAGGAGGCTGTGCTCGCCGAGCAGGTCGGCGACGGTGCGCACGTAGCGCTTAGCGAAGTGGGGCGGGTCGGCGGCCAGGAGGCTGGCGGCGGCGGCGCGCGCGCGGGAGGAGAGGAGGAAGACGTGGGTGCGGCCGAAGAGCACGGTGCGGAAGCAGGCGCCGTACCGGAGCGCGCGCGCCTGGACGAAGTGGTAGAAGCCCCTGCCGCTGCTGTTGTCCGCCAGGAAGGACAGCGTCTCCGCCCCGACCGCGCCCCGGCACCAGCCGCCGATGCCCCCCGGCGGCGGGCTGTTGCCTTCTTGCCGGAGTTGTGAAGCGCGTAGGGCGCGGAGGAGGAGGTAGGCGATGCCGCCGACGACTACCGGTAACAACAGCAAGACGTGAGCGGCCGCGAAGCGCCATGCCAGCTCCGCCGTCGTCGGCGTCGACGTCGACATCGTCTCCGGCCGGCGCGCGCGAGCTAGTGACTAATGTGGTTTCACTGGCGCTAGCGCTGGCACGCACGCATATCTAAGCAGACATGCACGCGCGATATATGACCGAGTCTGGTGCAACCATTCTCCAGATCAATCATGGCGATGGATCCTGGAGGGATACCTGATCTGATGGATTCCAACCGCACTTGCGCTAGTTGCATCGCATCTTTTCCCGCCGTCCCTCGCTTGCGTTTCAAGATGAGTATCATCGTCTCTCTGTTCACGCAAATAAGTACGTTGACGAGATGCCGGATTTCATTTCATTCCATTCCATTTGCATGTCGGGTGCTGTGTGTAGTCATGATCTTAGCTTCCAGGTCACAGGTCAGGCAGGCAGATATGACCAACCAGCACGAACCAAAGTTCAGTCAGCTTTATTAGTCGAGTTGTGTGTTTTCCCATTGACTGAACGGCCGCATATTCTGGTCCAGTCGAGGAGTATCTCCAGGAAGAGGAACCCAGCCAATTTCCCACTCACTTAACCAGTGATGACTTGTCGCCCGCATATCTATGGGCATATGGCCTTCGATCATCATCATATCATTCGTGTGACTAACCTACCTTCCTAGCTAGAGTAGCTACTAGTGAAGTACTACTGGAGCTTGACGATTGACGAAGAAAAGTAGACACGGAGGCGATAATTCAACTGGAGCCCGGGGCTCATCTACCGGTGAACAGTAAATCGAAATAAATAGTGAAAAATATCAAAAAAAAAAACCCTGAAACTTTTCTCATGCTAGAGGAGACTACTGCTGTCTTTTATATATTGATCAGGTTCAAGGTTCATCTGATTAATGAGCTATCACGCAGAGTAATTTTACAAAAAAAAATGATTATTACGGTGGGTACTGAAATACTTTAAACCCCAAATTTTCAAGCCAGGTAAAAACGAATTCCAAACAAAAACATATTTATTCAAAATTAAGCGGATTCTGAAAAAACTGAAATGATTTTTGAAATTCCCGAAATCTTGCCTATTGACCGTGCTCCTTTATTCAGGCCCGTGTTATTCAGAGCACGAAGAATTACTCTTATTCGGGAAAGGAATCCGAGCATGGAATTTCTTCAAGGGTGGAGAAAAGGAGGGGATCAAAGTCACCGTAGATCCGGGTGGTACGATTGTCACCATAGCTTTCTCTTTTTCGCTTCCACTACGAATGCACGCATGATATGTGGCGTTGCCCCTTGCCCTTGGGATCGCGAGTGTTAAATGTGCGTGGAATATTTTTCACTTTTCAGAATAAAGACAGATGCCGGCGAGTTCAGTGCGTAATCCAGGCCGTTGAGTGCCCAGGGTATCCGCACGTGTGAGGCCTGTTCGGGAACGTGCAGGCGCTGCTGCGCAATGCGCAATGTCTAATGCTCATTGGTTATCCAAGTTAGACATTTTTCCTGAGCAAATAACATCTCAAGTTCATCCCTATAGCGGTGTGCATCACACGATGCAGAGGCCGGGGCCCGGGGGTTTCAGCCTCTTTTTCAAAAAGGGACAAAAGGAAACTAAATTCTCCTTTTATGTTTGTGACGGCGTGTAAGCAATACAGGCAGGGATGCAAATTTGTGGCCTTCATGGTACCCTGACTTTAATTTTTTTTTTAGTTCATTTGGTTGAACAATGAGGCCACCCACTATACAGATGGAACACTAGTAGTAATCGCCTTATTGCGTGCCTTAAGGAGCCTCCTCTCTCTCCTGATCATCACAAGTAGTTCCGTCACCTCCGTCATATCTGGTCGTTCCTTACTGTCTTCTTTCAGGCACTCAATTACAACCTTGCCAATTTCTTCCAGGGCGAAGATATTGTCTTCAGTTGCAATCTCCTTGTCAAACATTGCTCTTCCACTCTTTTCTCTCTCATAAACTTTGCGGTACTCATCGACAAGGATGCGGTTTTCATCAAATATGTTCTTCTTCCTGGTAATGAGCTCCAAAAGAATAGCTCCAAAGCTGTAGACCTCATTCTTTAGTGTTAAATGTCCATCTTGCATGAATTTTCGGTCCATGTAACCCATATTAAGCAGCATCAATTGGTTGCGTGCATCACTTGATTCAGAGGCATGTAGCCTCATCTCCTCTTCTAAACTATAAAGCCTCGAAAGCCCAAAGTTTCCAATTTTTGGTGTCAACTTGTCATCGAGAAATATGTTGATCGGTCTGACATCACCATGTAGCATGGGGTAATTTGCGTAGGAGTGCATGTATCTTAACCCTTCTGCAGACCCAATTGCGATGTCAATACGCAAGTCTAAAGGAAGTTTTTGTTTACTGCCATGGACAATGCTCTCGAGGCTCCCATTAGCAGCAAATTCAAATACCAACGTTGGAACATCCATCTCCGGGCAGCAACCATAGAGCTTGAGGATGTTCTTGTGGATCAGTTCTTTATGGACTTCTATTATCACCTCAAACTCCCGCCTCAGACTATTATTGCTTAGCGTGATAAAGGTCTTAGCTGCCACCATGGTATTGTCAGGAAGAGTTCCTTTGTAGGCTTTACAAAATCTTCCGGTACCAAGAAACTCTGAATTGTTTTTTGTGATTTTCTGTATTTCCGCCTTTGTGAAAATCGTTAGGCCCCTGACAGTCTGTAGGTGTGAGCCGCCATTCATCACGAAATTCCTGCGTGCTTTCCTGCTAAAGATATTCAAGTCTTTTAGCTTCTCCAAGAAGCTAGATTTAGAGCCGAAAATGCCTGTTCCTGGTCGGTCAACCTTCCGCTCCGTATCTTGTGCTTCCTGTAATGAGCACTGATCTGCATTTTCTTGACCCTGCTGGCAGTGATCTTCTGTTTCTGGGCGTTCATTGATATCCTTTATAAGGCTCTCAGCTGCAAGCTTTCCTATTTCCCCAGACTGCTCCTCGAGTAAACTTGGCTGCAGCTCAGCTAGTGAACTGCTCATGCCAGTTTGGCATGAATAGTCAGCTCTTGCTGTTTTATCAAGCCTATCAATTATGTGCTGTGCAACTGGTCTCTTCTTTGGGTCCAAGTCCATGCACTCTATCCCGATCTTAGTGCATACTCTTACTTGTTCTAACTGTGCGTGCCTCTCTGGTGCCTGATCCAGTCGATTCATCCAACTTTCAACTACCTACATAGTTGCAATCATGAGTTACTATCTACCTGTTTTACATACTTCAAGCACAAGGCGGTCAACCAAAAAAGAAAAATACGCTTAAATAACATCACAAAAAGCAAAACATATGGTTGTTAATGTGGTGGATTTTTTTTATATAAATGGATTTGAACGGATAGATCTTCATCATTATACATAAATAAGAATGATAGATAATCTTCGAGAATGTATATAAACACATAAGAATGATACAACATCAATTCATCATAACTATACCTAATTACATAGCATCTGTATATAAGTAGGTCAAATACCTCAACAGATGATAGCCAGCAGCAATTCTAGATAATTCTGAAATAAATTACCATAACTTTACTCCTAGGTTTGTTTACTGCTAATGGGCTTGCACATGAGCTTGAATATCGTGCTAGAATCCATGGGGATATAACACTGGCTGCCGGTGTCCCAGCTATGGCTCAACAGGCCTACTTTAATGGTTCTATTTTGATTCAAGGAAATACATAAAGCTCTCTTCTCAATTTTTTACCATAAATTTAATTATGTAATATCACATAAGAGCAACAAGCCTTTTAACATATAAATTGACGAACGATGAATTTTGATTCCACGTATTGATTTATTACCATGCACAACTAAAGTCCACCTGTTGTGCTTACTACACAGTTGTTGAGTGTTGTTCTTCAGAACCTTAGTCTGAATGTTATCTTCCTCCGTTTCCCTACCTTGCCTAGTTTCTCCTTGTTTGTCTCCAGCTTGCAAATAGGTTCCTTTTTAGCTGTTGTTTGGTAGCTTAGGTGCCATTGCCTAACTTGATTGTTCTGTTGGTGGAGGAGCGTTTTGGCTGTAAAAACTACTTTGGTTTCTTTAATGAAATTGGGGGAGAAATCCCCTTCAATAAAACAAAAATGCTTAAAATTTTCTTACATGCTCCTCTTCAAAATATCCCTTCGCTCCTGTAAGTATCTCCATGATTATAACACCAAGACTATATATATCTGACGCGAATGCTATTTGTCCTCTATAGAATTCTGGAGCCAAGTACCCCCTAAGGGAAGATTATGTAAAGTTTGATCAATGAATGCCCAAATAAAACGTGAAGTCGCGCATAACAAAAAATAAGAGCTTTCAAGATGCTGGCTTACTGAGATCCACACAGATGTTGAGTAATAGCTCGGGTTTGCCCTTCATCAAAACACCGCGAGAGACCAAAATCAGCAATTTTGGGTACCATGCCAATGTCAAGCAGGACATTAGCAGGCTTAAGGTCCAAATGAAGAATGCGCTTCTCATGAAGGTAGCATAAGCCTTCACATATTCCCCTGATTATTCGATAGCGCTCTCTCCATTCAAGTCCGCAAGATGAATCTGTACACGAAAGAGCCGGATTTTGTATTTTATGAATTAGTTTAGATTGACGGCGAGTAAATAAATATGGAAGAAATAGATTATGGTGGTACCAGACATATGCTTATCAAGACTCCCTTTGGGTACAAACTCAAAACAGAGTAACCAGTTTCGTACATCTGCCATGACAAGCTTCCCCTCATATTCTGCCATTTTTCCTTGTGTGTCAGCACAATACCCCAGAAAACGTACGATGTTCTTGTGCTTGGTCTTCATTAAGCATTTAACCTCTCCGTGGAATTTACTCTCAGTAATATCAACTGTGCTGGACAGCTTCTTTACAGCAACCATCCGTTTTCTGATCATTCCTGCGGTCGTGAACCATATTGTCAATATCCTCGGCTTGAGTGTGCCTCGTAGTGTGATTGTAGCGTGCATATATAGTTTAGTTTGCAGAATTCAGACAAAAGACTATCCATCTTCATTAATCAAGAAAAGTGTTAATTAACAAGTTGCCGGAATCGTAGCAATAATCTGAAGTACAAATGAAAGTCTTATCTCCCACCAAATCCCAATTTGGCGCTTCCTCATAGGAAAAAAAGAAGAGTTTTATGCATATGTCAGAGTTTTATGAACAGGCGTTCTGCTTCATGAAAAACAGGGCTTTACGTACTGATGCCAAAAAAAAAGGAGTTTTATGCAGATGTTACAAGAATTTTATAAGCCGGCGTTCTGCCGAATTCATGAAGCAAGGAGAGCGCAAAGTATTACTCCCTCCGTTCGGAAATAAGTGCCGCTGTTTTAGTTCAAATTGAATTAAAATAGCGTCACTTATTTACGAACGGAGGTAATACATTGCTACACCATACTCCACCAAACTCGGCCGATGTCTGTCTTGCTCCAGAACAAAAGCTATCTATGTAGTAGTATAGTTTTTAGATTTTGCTGATTATTAGTTTTGAGAGGCAGTTTGAGAAAAGAAGCTGATTAAAGGCGTGGTACCTTGTAAACCACTGCGAATCCACCGCTGCCAATTTGCTGATCAGGGGAGAAACGGTCTGTGATGTCCTCCAAAAGTGATAACGGCAGGTCCGTTGGCTCTGCGCTGTCATCGAGCAGCATCCTCTCCAGGATGCCGTGTCTATTACTGCTGGCTTCGCCGTCCATTTGCAATCACTGAAAGTATACAATGAAATGAGTACATCACCCCTGAATTAAGGGAAAATAATGCCCATTATTTGTGAGGCTAGCTACTACCCAATCACGCACAAACATCTGGAGGCTATCTAATCGTGCTAGGCTAAATCTAGCTAGTACAGCAGCTGCATAGCCGCCAGATCCAGTTCTACTGCGCACGCTCTCAGCTCGCCCGAGTCGGAGGCTGCCGCACCCGCAAGCGAGCCAACAGCATCTACGGCCGCCACTCCACTGCCCACCGACGGCCGCGCAGCCGCATGGCAACCGCGGCTCCCCGGAATATCACCGAAAGTCGATTTGAGAATAGCAGGGAAACTGAAGGATGAAATTATGATGATGCGGTAGGGGCCGGGCATGGTTCAATTTGCATCCCAAATTAAAAATACGCAAGAGACGATTAAGCTACAAAAAACAGATGCATGCGTACATACATACCTTCAAGGAGGACAATTTATCAATGGATAGGCGAAGTGATCCTCGGGCGACTAGCTATGAAATCGAGATGTGAGGAAGGACAAGGTGAGCGAGCTTCAGCCTTTCCTTTGATTTCTGCCTATCAACGTCTCCAGCCAATCACACATGTCTTGTGTTTTTTTTGTTGACAACAAAAGTCCAACTATTGGGGCCGTGACTCTTTTAATTTTTTTTAAGACATATGACTCTTTTTCTTAACACAGTACATAAGCGAACGCTCATACCTACGCGCATACAGTCATCTCTATGAACGCACGCACGCACGCCCTATCCCTATGAGCACCTTCGAGAGACTGAGCTGGCCTATCATCTTGAGATTTACGAAGTCACCGTAGGCGCCTCGTCATCGACAGAAACGTCTCCTCCCACTGAAAGTGTATCGTCAGAAATCCTAAAATAAATCCAGAAACAATGCAAACAACAGGACTTGAACCTGGTGAACTGGGGATACCAATGTTCCTCTAGTCACCCAACCACAGGAAAATGATGCTGGAGCAGCGGCGGAGCTTCAGAGGAAAACCTAGGTGGGCCAGCCCAGAGGAGAGAACTGCAAATGATGGGCTGGGTTAGGCTCCAAAGTATAGTAAAGAAAGAACTGCAAAAAACCTGGGCGGGCCATGGCTAAGTTCGGCCCTAACTAAGCTCCGCCCCTGCTGGAGTATCTAATCCATTCGCGACCCCCCCCCCCCCCCCCCACGCACACTGCCTTGACGGATCTAGAGGTTCATGACGCATGGGCAGTGTTAGCGTGTAGAGCCCCCTCGTCAGGCGTCTTTTACGTCGACCGTCTCATTCGTGTGTATGTGTATGTGGGTAGGGGTCCGGCGATGGTTCCCCCGGCACTTGGCCCACTCAATTGAGGTGGTGGCTTTCCTTGCTCAGATGGAGTGTCAAAGAACTTCTGATTTTCAAAGCAAATTGTAAATAAACCAGAAAGCCAAATTCTCTGTCCAGTAATTCTAGTCAAGTCCAATAAATACCAAATTAAATTAGTGGATAAAGAATTTTTAAAAATAATGCAAAAAAAAATCAAATCATTTGAACTTATAGTTTAAAAGTTAGAGGTGGTCAAAGTTCAGTCAACATAATCATTTAATTGATTTAAAACGATTTAAACAGAAAATATTGTCGGCCACATCAAAAGCGTATTTCTAAAATACGCTTTCCTTGTGTGTCCCACCCGTTGGCTCCTGTACGCTTTCCACTAACGTACCGCTTCGGCTAATGGATCCCACCCGTTAGTTTTAAATCGTGTTAGAGTGGTCAGTGGGGACGGCGGCTCACCGACGACTGTTCGCCGGGGTAGAGGGCATGATGGTGCTCGGGGATAGGTCCGTTGGAATGGCATGACGACGACAACGACGGTTCTGCTCATACCCGTGGCTACTTCGGAGACGTCTTGACGACGTCGATTTCTTTTTCTCTGGTGGCGGTGGTCTTCGTGGATCGTCGGACTCTGGTTATTCATCATGTATGTGGGTGGCTAAGATAGGAGTCGAGGTTAGTGAGGTGTGGCAGTTCGACTTGTGGTGGTGGTGTGGCCTGGCACTAAAAAAGATACATTGGTGACATTATGGCACGAACAAAAAAAATTCGGTCATGGAAGTGACACGATAATTGTAACAAAAACATGTATAATCATAGATGTGGTGGGCTCCTACTTCTATGTCAAAAAATTATAATAGAAAATGAGTTTTCCATCCCGGGCGGGCCATAGATGGACCCACATGACATTCTTTGGGCCATCCATGACATAAAAATCATGGTGGAATTGAGGGCGAGAATTTTCGAGGATTCCCGGTATACGGTGGGTGGTCGTGCCCAAGCGGTGTAGTGTGGTTTGCATGTTTCTCTCATACGCGCGCGTGTGTGAGCCCTTCGCTAACTGAATCCGAGCGAGGCGTTCGCTTAGTGAACCCGATCGATCTCTCGCACACTACATTGAACCCGAGTGATCCCTCGCACTACTACTGAACCCGAGTGATCCCTTCGCTGCTTACTGAACCTGATCGATGCGAGCGAGACCCGTGCGTACGTAGTTTGCTGGCCTGATTCGTTGATGTGTTGCATCGAGCCTTGATGACTCACAAGTATAGGCGATCAATTGTAGTCCTTTCGATAAGTAAGAGAGTCGAACCCAACGAGGAGCAGAAGGAAATGATAACCGGTTTCAACAAAGTAATGTCTGCAAGCACTGAAATTGTCGGTAACAAGTTGTTTGATAGCAAGATAATTTATAACGAGCAAGTAACGGTAACGATAAATAAAGTGCAGCAAGGTAGCCCAATCCTTTTATGGCAAAGGACAGGCCAAAACGGTCTCTTATGATAAGCAAAGCGTTCTTGAGGGTACACGAGAATTTCATCTAGTTACTTTCATCATGTTGGTTTGATTCGTGTTCGCTATTTTGATAATTTGATATGTGGGTGGACCGGTGCTTAGGTGTTGTTCTTACGTGAACAAACCTCCTACTTATGATTAACCCCCTCGCAAGCATCCGCAACTACGAGAAAAGTATTAAGATAAAATCTAACCATAGTATTAAACTTTTGGATCCAAATCAGTCCCTTACGAAGTAGCGCATAAACTATGGTTTAAGCTTCTGTCACTCTAGCAACTCATCATCTAATAACTAATCCATAATGTATTCCCTTAGGCCTAAATATGGTGAAGTGACATGTAGTCGACGTTCACATGACACCACAAAGGGAATCACAACATACATATCATCAAGATATCGAACACATATCAAGTTCACATGATTACTTGCAACATGACTTCTCCTGTGACCTCAAGAACAAAACTAACTACTCACAAATGGTAATCACGCTCAAGATCAGAGGGGTATTAAATAGCATAATGGATTGAACTATAATCTTCCACCAAATAAACCATACAACAATCAACTACAAGATGTAATCAACACTACTAGTCACCCACAAGTACCAATCTAATGTTCTGGTACAAAGATTGAACACAAGAGATGAACTAGGGTTTGAGAGGAGATGGTGCTGTTGAAGATGTTGATGGAGATTGCCCTCCCAAAGATGAGAGGGTTGTTGGTGATGACGATGACGATGATTTCCCCCTCCGGGAGGGAAGTTCCACCGACGGAATCGCTCTACCGGAGGACAAAAGTGCTCCTGCCCAAGTTCCGCCTCGAGACGGCGGCGCTCCATCCAGAAAGTCCCCTCCTTATGCTTTTGTATGTCAAAATGACCTATATACCATAAGGTGGGCATCGGAGGTGGGACGAGGAGAGCACAACCCACCAGGGCGCCCCTGGGGGGCCTGGCGCGCCCAGGTGGGCTATGCCCACCTAGTGGGCCTACTCCGGTAGTTATTTGCTCCATTATTTTTTTACATATTGCAAAACAATTCTCCGTAAATTTTCAGCTCATTTGGAGATGTGTAGAATAGGTAACTCTGATGTAGCTTTTTTAGGTTTAGAATTCCAGCTGCCAGCATTCTCCCTCTTTGTGTAAATATTGCATATTATGAGATAAAAGGCATTAGAAATACTCCAAAAAGCATTATTATTCATAAAAACATTATAAATAATAATATAGAAACATGATGCAAAATGGACGTATCAACTCCCCCAAGCTTAGACCTCGCTTGTCCTCAAGCGAAAAACCGATATCGGAAAACATGTCCACAAGCTTAGAGAGAGAGGTGTCGATAAACACAAAATACGGACATATAAGCATCATGCATATTATTATAACAACAAAGAAATTTAACATAAAACTTTATCATACAACCTTTATCATATAACTTCTTATGAACAAGTAACAATTCCTCACAACATTAAAGTATAAAGCATAAACTCTATTGAAAGCCAACAAACTATATTCTTAGTCAACTTTGCAACTACAATTCATCATCTTTTCAAGAAGGGTCATATATCGGAGCCTTTAGGCAAGTCTACATACTCGACCATCATTTAGTCTTCTATGATTGCTAACACTCACCGCATACTCATGAACAAAAAGTTTCAACCAGACACATAGGAAGATATGGGCTTATAGTTTCGCCTCCCAATGTATTCACCTCAAGGGTGATGTCAACAATAATAACTCATGCCAACTCATATCCAACTGGATATATGTGCCTAGATCTTTCCTCACCACATGATGCTTGCAAAAAGAGAAAATAAAAAGGAATATAGAAGAATACTTTGACTCTTACATAAAAGTACATGCATAAAAATAAAAGATAGACCCTTCGCAGAGGGAAGCAGAGGTTGTCATGCGCTTTTTGGTTTGTATGCTCAATCTCTTAGTGCAAAAGAACGTCACATTATATTTCCCCTTATGATAGCAACCTTTATTATGCAGTCTGTCGCTTTTATTATTTTGCCATCACAAGTTCGGACAACGCTCAATTTTCCCTTACACTAAATTATCCAACACATTTAGAAGCAATTTTTATTGCCTTATTGCACCGATGACAACTTACTTGAAGGATCTTACTCAATTCATAGGTAGGTACGGTGGACTCTCAAAACAAGATTTTGGGTTTAAGGGATTTTGGATGCACAGGTAGTATCTCTACTTAGTGCGGAATTTTTGGCTAGCAAAGATATTGAGCAAGCACCACATGTTGAAGGATCTATCACAATATAACTTCTATGTGAATATGAACAAACATAAATCATTACGTTGCCTTACTTGTCCAAAGTCAACAATTTTGACACATAATATTTAATGGGGGCTCACAATCATAAAAGATGTCCAAGACAGTGTATTTGCATGTGAATCTTCTCTTCCCTTATTAATTTTTTTATGAACTGCATCATTGACCAATGTTATGTTTGCCAATCTCCAATAAATTTTACCACTTATACTTTTCCTTATGTGATGTCATTACTTACCATAAGATTAGCATATGATCTTTTTCATTATTTCCTTTTATTTTTATTGAAACATAAAAGTAAAGAAAGCAAAACTTGAACTAATCTTTATTATATATATCGCACAAGATTACATAGATAGATAGATAGATCACTAGGCAAACACTCGAAGAGAAACGATTCAAACTAAACTTTTATTCAACTAATTTAAAAGATAACTAAAGATCGAACTAAGATAAATAAATGCAAAGATAGTGGTGGTGATACGATACCGGGGCACCTCCCCCAAGCTTGGAACAAGCCAAGGGGAGTGCCCATACCATGAACTCAAGTCTCCTTTGGTGATGAAGAAGGAGGTGGTGAGGATGAGGTAGCATCACACTTCAGGCTTAGGAGGTACTCCAATCTACGGATGATGCTCTAGAGGGAGATGTCATGCTCTTGCAACAGAATATTTTCATGAGTAAGGTATTTATTTTGCACATGAACAATTTCAATGACCCTGAAAGCTTCAATTTCAGTAGGGGTAAGATGATCATAGTAAGGATTAAAGATGTCTTCATATTTTGCTGCTGGGACGGCCTGCCCTACTACTGAAACTTGATCTCTCGCGACTTCCTTGACCTTACCATCCTTGATGGCTTCCTCTGGTGCCTCTCTCTTTAGTTCTATCTTCATAAACCAAGCATCCTCTTCTGCTTTGTTGGAGGGGGAGGAAGACATGATGCCTGGCTTGATGGATCTGACAGAAAAACAGCAAGAAAGAAGAACAAAAGATTTCTCCGCGATACGGTGGTATACGTTCATGGGGTATATAAAGATTTTTTATCTCGGGAACAAGCAAAATGAGGGGAAAACGGAGTTGGGAAGGTTCTCGAGGTGGGCACAACCCACCTGGGCGCGCCAGGGGGCCAAGGCATGCCCTGGTGTCTTGTGCCCTCCTCAGTTGCCTTCCTGGTTGTTTCTTATTTTCTTATTTTTTGTAATATTCCAAAATTGACAGAAAACACTTTTGTGGATTTTTTGGAGTCCATTTACTTACCGTATCACGTACCTCCTCTTTTTTCACGATTACGGAGTGTTCTGAAAGGTTTCTTTTATGTGTTCCTCCAGTGTCATGGTTTGGATAATATTGCTTTCAACATTAATAGTTGTACCTGAAATATAGTGCTTAATTCTTTGTCCATTGACAACCTTCGGGTTAGTACCTTCGGCATTATTGATCTTGACAGCTCCAAAGCGATAAACCTCTTCAATAACATACGGTCCTTCCCATTTAGAGAGAAGTTTTCCTGCAAAGAATCTGAAATGAGAGTTGTACAAAAGAACATATTCTCCAACTTTGAATTCCTGTTTTTGGATTCTTTTGTCATGCCATCTTTTAACTTTTTCTTTAAACAGTTTGGCATTTTCATAAGCTTGGGCTCTCCATTCATCTAGTGAGCTAATATCAAATAACCTCTTTTCTCTGGAAAGTTTAAAATCATAGTTGAGTTCTTTAATTTCCCAATATGCTTTATGTTCTAACTCAAGGGGCAAATGACAAACCTTTCCATAAACCATTTTATAGGGAGACATACCCATAGGATTTTTATATGTTGTTCTGTAAGCCCAAAGTGTGTCATCTAATTTCTTAGACCAATTCTTTCGAGACCTATTGACAGTTTTTTGTAATATTAGTTTTATTTCTCTATTGCTAAGTTCAACTTGACCACTAGATTGAGGATGATAAGGTGATGCAATTCTATGGTTAACATCATATTTATCAAGAATTTTACGGAAAGCACCATAAATAAAGTGTGAACCACCATCAGTAATTAAATATCTAGGGACTCCGAAACTTGGGAAAATAACCTCTTTAATCATTTCAATGGAAGTATTATGATCACCACTACTGGTTGGAATAGCTCCTACCCACTTAGTGACATAATCAAAAACAACCAAAATATGTGTATACCCATTAGAGGAAGGAAAATGTCCCATATAATTGAAACCCCAAACATCAAATGGTTCAACAACAAGTGAATAATTCAAAGGCATTTCTTGACGCTTACCGATATTACCAATTCTTTGACATTCATCACAAGATAAAACAAACTTACGTGCATCCTTGAAGAGAGTAGGCCAATAAAAACCAGATTGCAATACCTCATGAGCAGTTCTATCTCCCGCATGATGCCCTCCATAAGCTTTGGAGTGAAATTTCTGTAGGATTTGTTCCTGTTCATGCTCAGGTACACAACGTATAATAATACCATCTACTCCTTTATAAAGATGTGGGTCATCCCAAAAGTAATGTCTTAAATCATAGAAGAATTTTTTCTTTTGTTGGTATGTGAAACTAGGTGGTATATATTTAGCAACAATATAACTAGCATAGTTATCATACCAAGGAGTATTATGGGAAACATTTATTTCAGCTAGTTGTTCATCCGGAAAGCTATCATCAATAGGTAGTGGGTCATCAAGAATATTTTCTAACCTAGACAAGTTATCAGCTATGGGGTTCTCAGCTCCTTTTCTATCAGTGATATGTAAATCAAATTCTTGCAACAAGAGAACCCATCTAATGAGTCTAGGTTTAGCATCTTTATTTTCCATAAAATATTTCATAGCAACATGATCAGTATGAACAATTACTTTGGAGTCAACAATGTAGGATCCAAATTTATCGCAAGCAAACACGACTGCTAAAAATTCTTTTTCAGTAGTAGCATAATTTCTTTGGGCACTGTCTGGAGTCTTGCTAGCATAATTAATAACATTAAATTTCTTATCAACTCTTTGTCCTAGAACAACACCAACAACATAATCACTAGCATCACACATAATTTCAAAGGGCAAGTTCCAATTGAGTGGTTGAACAATGTGCGGTAGTTAAGGCTTTATTAAGTGTTTCAAAGGCTTCTACACAATCATCATCAAAAACAAATGGAACATCCTTTTGTAAAAGATTTGTAAAAGGCCTAGAAATTTTAGAGAAGTCTTTAATAAACCTCCTATAGAAACTAGCCTGACCAAGGAAACTACGAATACCTTTAATATCTCTAGGACATGGCATTTTCTCAATTGCGTCCACTTTAGCTTTATCCACCTCAATACCTCGTCCAGAAATTTTATGCCCCGAGACAATACCTTCATTAACCATAAAGTGGCACTTCTCCCAACTCAAGACAAGATTAGTTTGCTCACATCTCTGCAAAACTCGATCAAGGTTGCTCAAGCAATCATCAAAAGAAGTTCCATAAACATAAAAATCATCCATGAAAACCTCAAAAATCTTTTCAAAAAAAATCAGAGAATATAGTAGTCATACATCTTTGAAAGGTAGCAGGTGCATTACATAAACCAAAAGGCATACGTCTATAAGCATAAGTTCCAAAAGGGAAAGTAAAGGTGGTTTTTTCTTGATCGGGTTGTGAAACAGGTATTTGAGAAAAACCAGAATATCCATCAAGGAAACAAAAGTGTGTGTGCTTAGATAATCTTTCCAACATTTGATCGATAAAAGGCAAAAGGTAATGATCCTTTCTAGTAGCCTTATTTAATTTTCTAAAATCAATTACCATTCTATAGCCAGTAACAGTTCTTTGTGGAATAAGTTCATTTTTATCATTAGGAACAACAGTAATACCTCCCTTCTTAGGGACACAATGAACCAGGCTTACCCATCTCCTATCAGCTATGGGATAGATTATACCTGCTTCCAGACGCTTTAATATTTCAGTTCTCACCACTTCTCTCATTTCAGGATTCAAACGTTGTTGATGATCAACAACGGGTTTGGCATCAGGTTCCATATTAATCTTGTGCTGACAAAGAGTGGGACTAATGCCCTTAAGATCATCAAGAGTATATCCAATAGCAGCACGGTGCTTCAGAATTTTTAGTAATCTTTCTTCTTCATGTTCTGAAAGGTTAACAGTAATGATAACATGATATATCATTTTCTCATCAAGATAAGCATATTTCAAAGTGTCAGGCAATTGTTTTAATTCAAACATAGGATCACCTTTAGGTGGAGGAGAACCTCCTAGAGTTTCAATAGGAAAATTGTGTTTTAGCAGTGGTCATTGTTCGAAGTATCTATTTCATTTCTTTCATGAATATGCATATCATTTTCATGGTCTAGCAAATATTGTTCTAGTGGATCTGTAGGAGGCACGACAATAGAAGCAAGACCAATTATTTCGTCCGTACTAGGTAACTCTTTCTTATGAGGTTGTTTATTAAACTTGGAAATATTAAATTCATGAGACTCATCGCCAAAGCTAACACTGACAGTTTGTTTATGAAAATCTATAGTACCATTGACAGTGTTCAAGAAAGGTCTACCAAAGATAATGGGACAAAAGTCATCTTGTGGGGAACCAAGAACTAGAAAATCAGTATACTTGAATTTCTGGATAGCATAAAAGGATACTTGAATATAGAATTTCTGGATAGCATAAACAGATACTTGAATAAGAATTTTTCAATGAAAGACCCAGTGAAGCTGCTTACATATTGGGCATCAAGATCTATAGAGATAGATCAAGACGCTTGATAAGTTTTTTCTATGAGTACATACCTTGACAAGATTTTGAAGTAGTTCAAAATGTAATAGTCAAAGAAGGAGTTCTTTCCTGTGTTGCAAGGTGAGTAAGAGTCAAAACCCGACCACGACAGAAAATAGAAAGAGAATGAAAGTCATTCCCTATGCCTCAGCCATAGGTTCTATAAAGTATGCTATGCTGTGTACCAGACCTATTGTGTACCTTGCCATGAGTTTGGCAAGGGGGTACGATAGTGATCCAGGAGTAGATCACTAGACAACAATCAAAGTTATCCTTAGTTACCTAAGAGGACTAAGGAAATATTTCTCGGTTATGGAGGTGATAAAGAGTTCGTCATAAAGAGTTACGTCGATGCAAGCTTTTACAACGATCCAGATGACTCTGAGTCTCAATCTGGATACATATTGAAAGTGGGAGCAATTAGCTAGAGTAGCTCTATGCGAAGCATTGTAGACATAGAAATTTGCAAAATACATACGTATCTGAATGTGAAAGACCCCTTGACTAAACTTCTCTCACAAGCAAAACATGATCACACCTTAGTACTCTTTGGGTCTTAATCACATAGCAATGTGAACTAGATTATTGACTCTAGTAAACCCTTTGGGTGTTGGTCACATGGTGATGTGAAATCACATAAAGATGTGAACTATTAGTGTTAAATCACATGCATGTTTATTATTCATGCTAGAATTGTATTGACCGGTGTTAAGGCATATCTCTCTCGATGTATTTTTGGTGATTAATGACAACATATTTGCAGACTAATCGAGTGCTTTGAGCATTTCAGAGTTTCATCCTTTGGCACGAGATGATTTCTTTCCCCTCGGAGTGTTATTCAAGACGGTGTAGCTCTTTTGTTTCTATTTTGGTGGACTAGTTTCATAGGAGGCACCGTACAATCAAGAGGGGGTCCACTTTGGTAAGGCTAGGTGGAATCAACATGTACACATCCTTTTCACACCCTCTGAGTCTTTCCGCTTCAATGGAGAGCTCATTCCCCTTGCTTGTGCTTGTTTTGGGTCCCAGCGGTAGTACCGCGGTCCCCAGTGGTAGTACCGCTCAAGAGCCACAGGCGGCAGTACCGCTCGGCAGCGGTAGTACCGCCTGTGGGTCCTTAGCCATAGTACCGCGAAGGCACCAGGCTCCTACTGCGTCGATTCGAGGGGGTCGCCTCTCGTGTCGGATTGTGCGGTGATACGTCTCCAACGTATCTATAATTTTTGATTGCTCCATGCTATATTATCTACTGTTTTGGACATTATTGGGCTTTATTATCCACTTTTATATTATTTTTGGGACTAACCTATTAACCGGAGGCCCAACCCAGAATTGCTGTTTTTTTCTTCCTATTTTAGGGTTTCGAAGAAAAGGAATATCAAACGGAGTCCAAACGGAATGAAACCTTCGGGAACGTGATTTTCTCAACGAACAAGACCCATGAGACTTGGACCCTACGTCAAGAAACAAAGGAGGAGGCCACGAGATAGGGCGCGCGCTTACCCCCCCCCCCGGCGCGCCCTCCACCCTCATGGGCCCCATGTTGCTCCACCGACGTACTCCTTCCTCCTATATATACCTACGTACCCCAAACGATCAGATACGGAGCCAAAACCCTAATTCCACCGCCGCAACTTTATGTATCCACGAGATCCCATCTTGGGGCCTGTTCCGGAGCTCCGCCGGAGGGGGCATCGATCACGGAGGGCTTCTACATCATCACCATAGCCCCTCCGATGAAGTGTGAGTAGTTTACCTCAGACCTACGGGTCCATAGTTATTAGCTAGATGGCTTCTTCTCTCTTTTTGGATCTCAATACAATGTTCTCCCCCTCTCTTGTGAAGATCTATCTGATGTAATCTTCTTTTTGCGGTGTGTTTGTTGAGACCGATGAATTGTGGGTTTATGATCAAGTCTATCTATGAATAATATTTGAATCTTCTCTGAATTCTTTTATGTATGATTGGTTATCTTTGCAAGTCTCTTCGAATTGTCAGTTTGGTTTGACCTACTAGATTGATCTTTCTTGCAATGGGAGAAGTGCTTAGCTTTGGGTTCAATCTTGCGGTGTCCTTTCCCAGTGACAGTAGGGGCAGCAAGGCACATATTGTATTGTTGCCATCGAGGATAACAAGATGGGGTTTTCATCATATTGCATGAGTTTATCCCTCTACATCATGTCATCTTGCTTAAGGCGTTACTCAGTTTTCATTAACTTAATACTCTAGATGCATGCTGGATAGCGGTCGATGAGTGGAGTAATAGTAGTAGATGCAGGCAGGAGTCGGTCTACTTGTCTCGGACGTGATGCCTATATACATGATCATACCTAGATATTCTCATAACTATGCTCAATTCTATCAATTGCTCAACAGTAATTCGTTCACCCACCGTAGAATACTTATGCTCTTGAGAGAAGCCACTAGTGAAACCTATGGCCCCGGGTCTATCTTCATCATATTAATCTTCCAATACTTAGTAATTTCCTTTGCTTTTATTTTACTTTGCATCTTTATCATAAAAATACCAAAAATATTATCTTATCATATCTATCAAATCTCACTCTCGTAAGTGGCCGTGTAGGGATTGACAACCCCTTATCGCGTTGGTTGCGAGGATTTATTTGTTTTGTGCAGGTACGAGGGACTCACGCGTAGCCTCCTACTGGATTGATACCTTGGTTCTCAAAAACTGAGGGAAATACTTACGCTACTTTGCTGCATCATCCCTTCCTCTTCGGGGAAAACCAACGCAATGCTCAAGAGGTAGCAAGAAGGATTTCTGGCGTCGTTGCCGGGGAGTCTACACAAAAGTCAATATACCAAGTACCCATCACAATCCCTATCTCCCGCATTACATTATTTGCCATTTGCCTCTCGTTTTCCTCTCCCCCACTTCACCCTTGCCGTTTTATTCGTCCTGTCTCTCTATCCTCCCTCTCTTTCTCTATTTGCTTCTTTTTGCCCTTTGCACCTTCTGCCGTTATGTTTGAAATTGGGGAAATTATTGTCGATATGGACAATAATAATATCATGAAAAATTCTGATGCTCCTACTAAAGAACCACCCATCTTACATACAAAAAAATTCTGTGTTGGTAGTGGTAATATTATTGGAAAATGAGTTATTCAAGATTTCTTTACTTGTGCTGGTGCTTTACCTTCTATGGGTAGTTCTATCCTTCATAGAAGTAGTAGTCTTGCGGACGCTATTTCCATGCTTGTAGTTGAACTTGAAAGACAATTCATGCACATGCATCCTTGCATACAAAGGATTTTCCTAGAATTTTCTAATATTGAGCATTCTTCTGTTAAGCGTGCCGCTACTATCTTTTTGGCTCATGAGTTTAGATTCATAATAAAAGAGGCCAAATAAATCTTTGCGCATTATAGGGTGGATGATTTCCATCCTCCCATAGAGGCTATCCTTTTTGATCAAGAAGAAATAATGCGTTTTCAATCTCTAGACTATGTTGCTTTCAATGAAAATCTTAGAAAAAAGGTTACTTCCAATGTTTTAGTTAATAGAATTTCTGAGCTTAATGATGATTTGGCCATTCGAAATAATGAACTAGGATATTCTCTTGAATATAGGCTCACAAAGTTCTGTCAAAAGATTGTTTACAATGATGAATTGGTTGTGCAATACGAAGGACCAAAAGAGGAACCTATACCTCCCAAGGTTGATCTTGGGGACTTTTGCCCCATTAAATTTAGCCCTTTTGATTACTTTTGCTTGCCTCAAAGAAAACTTGCTGCCGAACGTAGAGAATATGAAATGAGTTTTAATGATCTCTTATTATTATGGCAATACCTAGATCTATCCTTGCTTTTTATGCCTAGCTAGGGGCATTAAATGATAGCGCTTGTTGGGAGGCAACCCAATTTTATTTTTATTCCTTGCTTTTTGCTCCTGTTTAGTAATAAATAATTTATCTAGCCTCTGTTTAGGTTGTGTTTTTTGTGTTTAATTAGTGTTTTTGCCAAGTAGAACCGTTGGGAAGACTTGGGGAAAGTCATGTTAATCTTGCTGTAAAAAACAGAAACTTTAGCGCTCACGAGAACTGCTGCCATTTTTATTTGGGAAGTTATATTTAGTTAATTATTTTTTCAGATGATTAATAGATAAATTCCTCACGTCCAGAAATTTATTTTAGAATTTTTGGGGTTCCAGATCTTGCGCTAGCTACAGATTACTACAGACTGTTCTGTTTTTGACAGATTCTGTTTTTCGTGTGTTGTTTGCTTATTTTGATGAATCTATGACTAGTAAAATAGTTTATAAACCATAGAGAAGTTGGAATACAGTAGGTTTAACACCAATATAAATAAAGAATGAGTTCATTACAGTACCTTGAAGTGGTCTTTTGTTTTCTTTCGCTAACGGAGCTCACGAGGTTTTCTACTTTAAGTTTTGTGTTGTGAAGTTTTCAAGTTTTGGGTAAAGATTTGATGGATTATGGAACAAGGAGGGGCAAGAGCCTAAGCTTGGGGATGCCCATGGCACCCCCAAGATAATCTAAGGACACCTAAAAGCCAAAGCTTGGGGATGCCCCGGAAGGCATCCCCTCTTTTCGTCTACTTCTATCGGTAACTTTACTTGGAGCTATATTTTTATTCACCACATTATATGTGTTTTGCTTGGAGCGTATTGTATGATTTGAGTCTTTATTTTTTAGTTTACCACAATCATCCTTGCTGTACACACCTTTTGAGATAGCCATACATGATCTGGAATTTGTTAGAATACTCTATGTGCTTCACTTAAATCATTTGAGTTATATAATTTTGCTCTAGTACTTCACTTATATCTTTTAGAGCACGGTGGAGGATTTGTTTTATAGAAACTATTGATCTCTCATGCTTCACTTAGATTATCTTGAGAGTCTTAAATAGCATGGTAATTTGCTTAAATAATCCCAATATGCTTGGTATTCAAGAATAGTAAAAACTTTCTTATGAGTGTGTTGAATGCTATGAGAAGTTTGATGCTTGATAATTGTTTTGAGATATGAAGATGGTGATATTAAAGTTATGCTAGTTGAGTAGTTGTGAATTTGAGAAATACTTGTGTTAAGGTTTGTGATTCCCGTAGCATGCACGTATGGTGAACCGTTATGTGATGAAGTTGGAGCATGATTTATTTTTTGATTGTCTTCCTTATGAGTGGCGGTCAAGGACGAGCGATAGTCTTTTCCTACCAATCTATCCCCCTAGGAGCATGCGTGTAATACTTTGCTTTGATAACTTGTAGATTTTTGCAATAAGTATATGAGTTCTTTATGACTAATGTTGAGTCCATGGATTATACTCACTTTTCTCACCCTTCCACCTTTGCTAGCCTCTCTAATACCGCGCACCTTTCGCCGGTATCATACACCCACCATATGCCTTCCTCAAAACAGCCACCATACCTACCTATTATGGCATTTCCATAGCCATTCCGAGATATATTGCCATGCAACTTTCCACCATTCCGTTTATTATGACACACTCCATCATTGTCATATTGCTTAGTGAGGGAGTCCTGGATTAGGGGGTGTTCGGGTAGCCGGACTATACCTTCAGCCGGACTCCAGGACTATGAAGATACAAGATTGAAGACTTCGTCCCGTGTCCGGATGGGACTTTCCTTGGCGTGGAAGGCAAGCTTGGCGATGGGGATATTCAAGATCTCCTACCATTGTAACCGACTCTGTGTAACCCTAACCCTATCCGGTGTCTATATAAACCGGAGGGTTGTAGTCCGTAGGACATCAACTCCATATACAACAATCATACCATAGGCTAGCTTCTAGGGTTTAGCCTCCTTGATCTCGTGGTAGATCTACTCTTGTACTACCCATATCATCAATATTAATCAAGCAGGAGTAGGGTATTACCTCCATCAAGAGGGCCCGAACCTGGGTAAAAACATCGTGTCCCTTGTCTCCTGTTACCATCCGGCCTTGACGCACAGTTCGGGACCCCCTACCCGAGATCCGCCGGTTTTGACACCGACATTGGTGCTTTCATTGAGAGTTCCTCTGTGTCGTCGCCTTCAGGACCGATGGCTCCTTTGATCATCAACAACGATGCGGTCCAGGGTGAGACTTTTCTCCCCAGACAGATCTTCGTCTTCGGCGGCTTCGCACTGCGGGCCAATTCGCTTGGCCACCTGGAGCAGATCGAAAGCTACGCCCCTGGCCATCAAATCAGGTTTGGAAACTTAAACTACATGGCTGACATCCGCGGAGGCTTGATCTTCGACGGGTTCGAGCCACGGCCAAGCGCGCTGCACTATCTCGAGGGGCATGATCTAGCTCTGCCTCCGGACAGTGTCCTGGAGGCCACACACGCACCGGTTCCGACCTCTAACTCGGAGCCTATTGCGCCAATCGAAGATGAGCGGTTGGACGTCACCTCGGGGGCTGCGATCTCAAAGGCGATCGAGCCGAGCGCCAGCCCCGCACTCTGCATGACCCGTGACTCCGAGGATCCGACTCCTCCCCGGACTCCGAACCCCCCGCGCCCCTGCCAATCGAATCCGATTGGGCGCCGATAATGGAGTTCACCGCCGCGGACATCTTTCAGCACTCACCTTTTGGCGACATCCTGAATTCTCTCAAGTCTCTCTCTTTATCAGGAGAGCCCTGGCCAGATTACGGTCAGCAAGGATGGGATACGGACGATGAAGAAGTTCAAAGCCCACCCACCACCCACTTTGTAGCCACTGTCGATGATTTAACCGACATGCTTGACTTCGGCTCCGAAGACATCGACGGTATGGACGACGATGTAGGAGGCGAACAGGAACCAGCACCTGTAGGGCGCTGTAAGGCCACCTCGTCATATGACATATATATGGTGGATACTCCAAAAGATGGAGATGGCGATGGAACAGCGGGGGATGACACCTCCAAGAAACAGCCAAAGCGCCAGCGTCAGCGGCGCCGCTCTAAATCCCGCCAAAGCAAAAACGGTGATTCCGGCACGGGAGATAATACTACCCCGGATAGCGCCGAAGAACACCCACCACAGCAAGATTCGGCACAGGAAGATGGAGAAGCCAGCCCTCATGAGAGAGCGGCAGACCGAGACGTCGAGGATAATAACTATATGCCTCCCTCCGAAGACGAGGCAAGCCTCGATGACGAGGAATTCATCGTACCATCAGACCCCACCGAACAAGAGCGTTTCGAACGCAGGCTTTTAGCCACGGCAAGCAGCCTCAAGAAAAAGCAGCAACAGCTTAGAGCTGACCAAGATTTGCTAGCTGATAGATGGACTGAAGTCCTTGCGGCCGAAGAGTATGAACTCGAACGCCCCTCCAAGAGTTACCCAAAGCGCAGGCCGCTACCCCGATCAGAGGAGGAAGCACCTACATCACCAGCGCACGACATGGCAGACCGGCCACCTCGCGGCCGCGACAGAGAGGCCTCTCGGCCCTCCACCCAAGCCATGCCCCGACGCCGCTCAACTAAGGCACGGGAAAATGCGCCAGACCTGCGAGACGTACTGGAGGATAAGGCAAGACAAACAAGATTGATCTACGGATCGCGCAGGCGCCCTACGGCACGTGACGATGATCTTCACTCCGGATACAACAAATCCGGCCGGAACGAACACAACAGACATAGCTCTTCCGAGCTGCGTCGTGATATAGCCCAGTACAGAGGTGCCGCACACCCGCTATGCTTCACGGATGAAGTAATGGATCATAAAATCCCAGAGGGTTTCAAACCCATAAACATCGAATCATACGATGGCACAACAGATCCGGCGGTATGGATCGAGGATTATCTCCTTCACATCCACATGGCACGCGGCGATGATCTACACGCCATCAAATACCTCCCGCTCAAACTTAAAGGACCGGCCCGACATTGGCTTAACAGCTTGCCAGCAGACTCAATCGGTTCTTGGGAGGACCTGGAAGCCGCATTCCTCGACAACTTCCAGGGCACTTACGTGCGACCACCGGATGCCGACGACTTAAGCCACATAATTCAGCAGCCATAGGAATCGGCCAGGCAATTCTGGACACGGTTCCTAACAAAGAAAAACCAGATAGTCGACTGTCCGGACGCAGAGGCCCTACCAGCCTTCAAGCATAACATCCGCGACGAGTGGCTTGCCCGGCACCTGGGACAGGAAAAGCCGAAATCTATGGCAGCCCTCACGACACTCATGACCCGCTTTTGCGCGGGAGAAGATAGCTGGCTAGCTCGCAGTAACAACTTATCAAAGAACCCTGGTAATTCAGATACCAAGGACAAAAGTGGCAAGACACGTTGGAATAAGCAAAAACGCCGCGTCAGCAGCGACAACAATGAAGACACGGCAGTCAATGCCGGATTCAGAGGCTATAAATCCGGTCAGCGGAAAAAGCCATTCAAAAAGAATACTCAGGGCCCCCCCTGAAAGGCCAGCCAATCACACTAACAGGGATTGTTGGGTGTTCAAGCAGGCAGGCAAGTTAAGAGCCGAAAACAAAGACAAGGGGCTGCACAGCGACGACGAGGAGGAGCCCAGGCCGCCGAACAACAATGGACAGAAGGGCTTTCCCCCACAAGTGCGGACGGTGAACATGATATACGCAACCCACATTCCCAAGAGGGAGCGGAAGCGTGCGCTACGGGACGTATACGCGATGGAGCCAGTCGCCCCAAAGTTCAACCCATGATCCTCCTGCCCGATCACTTTTGATCGAAGGGACCATCCCACTAGCATTCGTCATGGCGGCTTCGCCGCATTGGTTCTCGACCCAATCATTGACGGATTTCATCTCATAAGAGTCCTCATGGACGGCGACAGTAGCCTGAACCTGCTTTACCAGGATACCGTGCGGAAAATGGGCATAGATCCCTCAAGGATTAGGCCCACAAAAACGACCTTTAAAGGCGTTATACCAGGTGTAGAAGCAACTGTACAGGCTCAGTAACACTTGACGTGGTCTTCGGATCCCCGGACAATTTCCGAAGCAAAGAGTTAATCTTCTATATAGTCCCGTTTCGCAGTGGCTATCACGCCCTGCTCGGACGAACCGCATTCGCAAAGTTCAACGCGGTGCCGCACTACGCATATCTCAAGCTCAAGATGCCAGGCCCTCGAGGAGTAATCACGGTCAACGGAAACACCGAACGCTCCCTCCGTACGGAGGAGCACACGGCGGCTCTCGCAGCGGAAGTACAAAGTAGCCTTCTTAGGCAATTCTCCAGTCCGACCGTTAAAAAGCTAGACACTGCCAAGCGCGCCCGGAGTAACCCACAGCAGGACCGCCTGGCACGCTCTGAGAAAGCGTAGCAATGCGGCCCCAACCCCAGCTCTCGCGACATAGCGAAACCAGTGCCTCGCGTACATAACTACGCCCTTGAAATACCATGGGCACAGGGGAAGGGGCACAATAACGGCATGCCCAAAATACGACTTAAAACGTACTAGGGGCTGCCGGATTCCTTTTTTAATTTTTTCTTACTTTCAGGACTCCATACTTCGGACGACCTGTTCGGCAATTCGACTGCCGCACAAACGATACAAGATCCAGGGAGGCAGACAAGCCATGCCGCATTATGGAACTCCCAGGTGGTCTCTGTTACGAGCAGTATACCTGTTTTGAATACAATTCCGCGGCCTGCCCCTGGTCAGGACATGTTAAATAGTCCAATATCTTTTTGCTTATCGCACTATTTATATCGTTCGGCTTTGATAAATAGCCTCTCTATAAACAATGCATAGCTTTTTGTCTATTTTTTGCATTATCCTCTTTTCACATATATGTTTATTAAATGACATGATTGCACCCGTACACCATGGTACAACAAACACGCCAGGGGCTTCAGTACCCCTCATTATGGTGTGAGAAGTCCGTACACTTTCACAAGTGCGGCACCCCGAACTTATAACACTATATGCATCGGCTCCAAATCATGATTTGGGTCAATAGTTGGGTTTGCCCGGCTCCTATGTTTTGGTGCCTTACGTTCCGCTATATCGGCTAAGGTAGCACTAGGAGAACCACTGCGATTGTGCCCCGGTTCAGCTGGGTTAAGCACCTCAGTGGAGAAAGCTAAAACTGACTGTCATGATGAGGCGAGAGACCGGTCGCTGTTCGAGAGGTTTTTCGAGTCCCTAAAGACTTATGCCGCTTCGAGCGAGGAGCTGGCTTTGTCCGGCCAAGGCGTGGATAGCGCCCCGAACTCGGTCTTCCGAACTAGGGGCTTCGCCAAAATTTAAAATTATAGAGTTCTATGGCTAAGTGAGAGTGTTCAAGCATTATAGTCCGATTGCCTGGTTCGTTGTGCTGAGCGCCTCCCTCGAAGGACCCAACTATGGGAAAAAGAGCGCTCAGGTTTATCCCGAACACCCCAGCACTAGTGGCATGGGGGCAGAAGCCGACGACTGGCCATCTCTCAATTTTTTGATAAACGGCCGCATAGAAAGTAATATTTTAAATTCAATAAGCACTGCTTAGCGCATATGAACAAGTTTTCAGCGCACAGGATAAACACGAGCGAGTTCATTCAAAAATCACATCCTTGGTACATTCATCCGCCACAAGGCGGGCACCTGCAAGAACATCCTTGTAGTAGTTCTCGGGCTTGCGATGCTCCTTCCCTGGTGGCGGCCCATCCTTCACAAGCTTCTCACCGTCCAGCTTACCCCAGTGCACCTTTGCACGGGCAAGGGCCCAACGGGCACCTTCGATGCAGACGGAGCTCTTGATGACCTCAAGCCTCGGACAGGCCTCCACCAGCCGCCCACCAGCCCGAAATAGCTCCCAGGTAGGGCCTCTCCGGGCCACAGCCGAACTATGAAGCCTTTCATGGCCTGTTCGGCCGCCTTGTGGAGCTCGACCAGCTGTTTCAGCTGGTCGCTCAAGGGCACAGGGTGTCCGGCCTCAGAATACTGAGACCAGAACACCTTCTCCGTCGAGCTGCCCTCTTCAGCTCGGTAGAATGCGGCGGCGTCGGATACGCTGCGGGGAAGATCTGCGAATGCCCCTGGAGAGCTCCGGATTCGGGTAAGTAACAAGTAGTTTACTTTTATATTTTTGCTTTGCATAAAGAATGCCTTACCTGCTGCTATCTTCCTCATCTCCTCCAACTCTTGGAGGGCCTTCTGGGCTTTGACCTTGGCAGACTTGGCAGTCTCAAGGGCCGTCGCGAGCTCGGATGCTTGCGCCTTTGACTCAAGCTCCAAACTCTCATGTTTTTTCATGAGAGCCTGAAGCTCTTGCTGCACCTCGCCGACCTGAGCCCCAAGTCTGTCTCGCTCAGTGCGCTCCGCGGCCATTTTCTTTTCGGCCTCAGACAGCGCCTGCTTAAGGGTCGCCACCTCAGTCGTGGCCCCTACAATAAGCAGTACAATCCTGTTATTTTTTTGCAATCACGCCTTTTTATAGGCACTTTTTCTGTAAGGTATTTCTTACCTTCCTTCTCCTCGAGCCGCCGCTTGGCAAGGCCGAGCTCTTGCTCGGTCCGCTCGAGGTCCTGCTTCAGGACACCCACCTCCGCAGTCAGTGCGGCGGTGGATAGCAGCGAAGCCTGCATACGCATATTGACTCTTTTTTTGTTAGACTCCTGCGAAATTTAATAGATCCTCTATTCGGCTTTTCTTTCCGAACGCCAAACAGAGCATCAGGGGCTACTGTCTATGCGGTAATATTTTTACATATTTTTACTTACCTTGAAGCCTGTTAGAAGGCTAGCGCAAGCTTCAGTCAGTCCGCTCTTGGCGGACTGAACCTTCTGGATCACCGTACTCATAATAGTACGGTGCCCCTCGTCGATGGAGGCGCCGTCAAGCACCTCCAGCTGATTTTCCGGCACCTCCGATTGGATGGAGGCCGCCGGCTCAGAAGGCTTGCTCCTCTTGGAAGGAGTTCGCCTACCGCGGTCCGGAACTGTGGAAGATTCCGGCGCGGTGTCCGGCACAAAGCCAGACTTGGAGCCCTGGGGGGCCTTATCCCCTTCACTCCTGGAGTCCGGGAGGTTGCCTTGCGGCTCCTCCGGGACCACCTCCTCCTGCCCCGGAGCTTGTCGCGACGCCACTTCAGCGTCGTCTGCAGTGCGGGGGGAGACAGCGGGCGGAACTGAGTTCATGTCCGATGAGTCCAGGGAGCCGCCCGATGATTCGTTGAATTCGGCCCGGGGCGGGCTGCATAATTATGTTCGACATTGGGGAAAGCTGTGCGACAAAGGAACATCATGAGTTACTCTGATATCCGAACTTACGATTTCGCCGGACGCTTGGCCCTGTTTGGCCACTCCTCTTCGCCCTCTTCGGCGTCGGGGGAGTAGTCCGGCGGAGGGGTCTTCCTTTTCCTAGACCCCTCGGCCTCCCCCGTTGGGGCGGCCTTCCTCTTCTCTCCTTCCTCCGCTGGGGGGAGAGTTTTCTTCTTCCTCCTCCTCGTTTTCACGGGAAGAGGGCGTCTCGGACTCGTCAGATGACGAGTCCGACACCACCACATTACGGGCACTCTTTCGAGTCCCCGTGGTCTTGTTCTTCTTGGCCTTCTTTTCCGGCACCACATAAGGCGCCGGAACCAGCAGCTTCACTAGTAGAGCTGGGGCTGGGTCTTCGGGCAGCGGAGCCAGACAGTTAATCGGTCCGGATATCGCCCGCCAAGCCTGTCAAAGGCAAGGGAGTTTAGATCCCGCATAGAGTCAAACTATGAAAAAAGCTTAACATCCTGTAAAAGGTGAAGATAGCTTACCTCGCTAGCGTGACGCTGCGAGCTGTATCCGCGGTCCTCGGAAGCGGATGCGGGAGCCTCGGCGCCCTTGAATAGCACCTTCCAGGCATCTTCGTACGTCGTGTCGAAGAGCCTGCTAAGGGTTTGGTGCTGCGCCGGGTCGAACTCCTACAGATTAAAATCCCGTTGTTGGCACGGGAGGATCCGGCGGACGAGCATAACCTGGATTACATTAACAAGCCAGATTGGCTTGTTCACCAGGGATTGGATGCATGTTTGCAATCCGGTCACCTCTTTTTCGTCACCCCACGACAGGCCCGTCTCTTTCCAGGACATAAGCCGCGTGGGGGGTCCGGATCGGAACTCGGGGGCTGCGATCCATTTCGGATCGCGTGGCTCGGTGATGTAAAACCACCCGGATTGCCACCCCCTTAGGGTCTCCACAAAAGAGCCCTCGAACCATAGGACGTTGGCTATCTTGCCCGCCATGGCGCCTCCGCACTCCGCCTGGCTGCCGCGCACCACCTTGGGCTTGACGTTGAAGGTCTTGAGCCAGAGGCCGAAATGAGGGCAGACGCGGAGGAAAGCCTCGCACACGACGATAAACGCCGAGATGTTGAGGATGAAGTTCGGGGCCAGATCGTGGAAATCCAGGCCGTAGTAGAACATGAGCCCCCGGACAAATGGGTGGAGTGGAAAACCCAGTCCGCGGAAGAAGTGAGGAAGAAATACTACCCTCTCATGGGGCCTTGGGGTGGGGAGAAGCTGCCCCTTTTCGGGAAGCCGGTGCGCGATGTCCTTAGACAGGTATCCGGCCTTCCTTAGCTTCTTGACTTGGCCCTCCGTGGCGGAGGAGACCATCCACTTGCCTCCCGCTTCGGACATTGCTGGAGAAGGTTGAGGTGGGAAGTGCGGGCTTGGGCGCTGGAGCTCGAGTGCGTAGGAGATGGATAGGCAAAGGAGGAAGAAGGCGTAGGTAAAAAGGTGGATCCTTATCCCCTTATATGGGCGGATGCGGTTGTGCGTCCCCACCAGCCTAGTAAAACTCGCTTGCCTCCCAAGCGCCGTGATAAATGGCGCGGTTGGGTTACCCACGTCCGTATTGATGAGAATCCCGTAAAAGGGGTACACGATCTCTGCTTTGACAAGCCGTGCCAAGGAAACTGCCTCGCAAAATGTGCTGAGGTGGAAAAGTAAAAACGATTCGAGTAAAGGACTTGGCCGTAGTGTGATGATGCACTACGGAATACGTCAGCAGATTTGATTTGTGTTAATATTATTCTCTCTATGGCAATATGTGGAAACTTATTTTGCAGAGCCAGACACTACTCTTGGTGTTTACAATCTTCTATGAAGGACTTGGAGGAGGAACCCGCCTTGCAATGCCGAAGACAATCTGCGTGCCGGACTCGTCGTCATTGAAGCCTGGTTCAGGGGCTACTGAGGGAGTCCTGGATTAGGGGGTGTTCGGGTAGCCGGACTATACCTTCAGCCGGACTCCAGGACTATGAAGATACAAGATTGAAGACTTCATCCCGTGTCCGGATGGGACTTTCCTTGGCGTGGAAGGCAAGCTTGGCGATGCGGATATTCAAGATCTCTTACCATTGTAACCGACTCTGTGTAACCCTAACCCTATCCGGTGTCTATATAAACCGGAGGGTTGTAGTCCGTAGGACATCAACTCCATATACAACAATCATACCATAGGCTAGCTTCTAGGGTTTAGCCTCCTTGATCTCGTGGTAGATCTACTCTTGTACTACCAATATCATCAATATTAATCAAGCAGGAGTAGGGTATTACCTCCATCGAGAGGGCCCGGACCTGGGTAAAAACATCGTGTCCCTTGTCTCCTGTTACCATCCGGCCTTGACGCACAGTTCGGGACCCCCTACCCGAGATCCGCCGGTTTTGACACCAACACTTAGCATGATCATGTAGTTGACATCGTATTTGTGGCAAAGCCACCATTCATAATTCTTCCATACGTGTCACTCTTGATTCATTGCATATCCCGGTACACCGCCGGAGGCATTCATATAGAGTCATATTTTGTTCTAAGTATCGAGTTGTAATTGTTGAGTTGTAAGAAAAATAGAAGTGTGATGATCATCATTATTAGAGCATTGTCCAAGTGAGGAAAGGATGATGGAGACTATGATTCCCCCACAAGTCGGGATGAGACTCCGGACGGAAAAAAGGGGGAAGAGGCCATAAAAAAGGAGAAAAGGCCCAAATAAAAAAATGAGAGAAAAAGAGAGAAGGGACAATGTTACTACCCTTTTACCACACTTGTGCTTCAAAGTAGCACCATGATATTCATGATATAGAGTCTCCTATGTTATCACTTTCATATACTAGTGGGAATTTTTATTATAGAACTTGGCTTGTATATTCCAATGATGGGCTTCCTCAAAATGCCCTAGGTCTTCATGAGCAAGCAAGTTGGATGCACACCCACTTAGTTTCTTTTGTTGAGCTTTCATATACTTATAGCTCTAGTGCATCCATCGCATGGCAATCCCTACTCACTCACATTGATATCTATTGATGTGCATCTCCATAGCCCGGTGATACGCCTAGTTGATGTGAGACTATCTTCTCCCTTTTGTCTTCTCCACGACCACCATTCTATTCCACTTATAGTGCTATATCCATGGCTCACGCTCATGTATTGCGTGAAGATTCAAAAAGTTTGAGAACACCAACAGTATGAAACAATTTCTTGGCTTGTCATCGGGGTTATGCATGATTTAAATATTTTGTGTGGTGAAGATGGAGCATAGCCAGACTATATGATTTTGTAGGGATAACTTTCTTTGGCCATGCTATTTTGAGACGACATGATTGCTTTGTTAGTATGCTTGAAGTATTATTATTTTTATTTCAATATTAAACCTTTATCTTGAATCTTCCGGATCTGAATATTCATACCACAATTAAGAAGAATTACATTAAAATTATGCCAAGTAGCACTCCGCTTCAAAAATTCTATTTTTATCATTTACCTACACGAGGATGAGCAGGAATTAAGCTTGGGGATGCTTGATACGTCTCCAACGTATCTATAATTTTTGATTGCTCCATGCTATATTATCTACTGTTTTGGACATTATTGGGCTTTATTACCAGCTTTTATATTATTTTTGGGACTAACCTATTAACCGGAGGCCCAGCCCAGAATTGCTGTTTTTTGTGCCTATTTTAGGGTTTCGAAGAAAAGGAATATCAATCAGAGTCCAAATGGAATGAAACCTTCGGGAACGTGATTTTCTCAACGAACAAGACCCAGGAGACTTGGACCCTACGTCAAGAAACAAAGGAGGAGGCCACGAGGTAGGGGGCGCGCCTACCCCCCCCCCCCCCCCCCCAGGCGCGCCCTCCACCCTCGTGGGCCCCCTGTTGTTCCACCGACGTACTCCTTCCTCCTATATATACCTACGTACCCCAAACGATCAGATACGGAGCCAAAACCCTAATTCCACCGCCGCAACTTTATGTATCCACGAGATCCCATCTTGGGGCCTGTTCCGGAGCTCCGCCGGAGGGGGCATCGATCACGGAGGGCTTCTACATCATCACCATAGCCCCTCCGATGAAGTGTGAGTAGTTTACCTCAGACCTACGGGTCCATAGTTATTAGCTAGATGGCTTCTTCTCTCTTTTTGGATCTCAATACAATGTTCTCCCCCTCTCTTGTGAAGATCTATCTGATGTAATCTTCTTTTTGCGGTGTGTTTGTTGAGACCGATGAATTGTGGGTTTATGATCAAGTCTATCTATGAATAATATTTGAATCTTCTCTGAATTCTTTTATGTATGATTGGTTATCTTTGCAAGTCTCTTCGAATTGTCAGTTTGGTTTGCCCTACTAGATTGATCTTTCTTGCAATGGGAGAAGTGCTTAGCTTTGGGTTCAATCTTGCGGTGTCCTTTCCCAGTGACAGTAGGGGCAGCAAGGCACATATTGTATTGTTGCCATCGAGGATAACAAGATGGGGTTTTCATCATATTGCATGAGTTTATCCCTCTACATCATGTCATCTTGCTTAAGGCGTTACTCAGTTTTCATTAACTTAATACTCTAGATGCATGCTGGATAGCGGTCGATGAGTGGAGTAATAGTAGTAGATGCAGGCAGGAGTCGGTCTACTTGTCTCGGACGTGATGCCTATATACATGATCATACCTAGATATTCTCATAACTATGCTCAATTCTATCAATTGCTCAACAGTAATTCGTTCACCCACCGTAGAATACTTATGCTCTTGAGAGAAGCCACTAGTGAAACCTATGGCCCACGGGTCTATCTTCATCATATTAATCTTCCAATACTTAGTAATTTCCTTTGCTTTTTTACTTTGCTTTTATTTTACTTTGCATCTTTATCATAAAAATACCAAAAATATTATCTTATCATATCTATCAGATCTCACTCTCATAAGTGGCCGTGTAGGGTTTGACAACCCCTTATCGCGTTGGTTGCGAGGATTTATTTGTTTTGTGCAGGTACGAGGGACTCGTGCGTAGCCTCCTACTGGATTGATACCATGGTTCTCAAAAACCGAGGTAAATACTTACGCTACTTTGCTGCATCATCCCTTCCTATTTGGGGAAAACCAACGTAGTGCTCAAGAGGTAGCACGCGGCACTAAGCAGCGGCAGTAGATGCGGTAGTGCCGCTCGAGAGCGGTAGTACCGCCCTACCACCGCGGTAGTACCGCACGATATGGTTGACTAGAGAGGGGGGGGGGTTTGAATAGGCAACTATCAATTTTTTAACTTTTCTTTACCAAATTAACTTTGCATCAAAGTAGGTTGTCTACACATGCAACTAGGTGAGCAACCTATATGATGCAACAACAACAAGCACACAAGCAAGCAAATGAAATAACACAAGTAAGCTTGCACAAGTAAAGGTACGAGATAACCAAGAGTGGAGCCGGTGAAGATGAGGATGTGTTACCGAAGTTCCTTTCTTTTGAGGGGAAGTACGTCTTCGTTGGAGCGGTGTGGAGGCACAATGCTCCCCAAGAAGCCACTAGGGCCACCGTATTATCCTCACACTCTCACACAAATGTGAGATGCCGTGATTCCACTATTGGTGCCCTTGGAGGCAGCGACCGGACCTTTACAAACAAGGTTGGGGCAATCTCCACAACTTAATCATAGGCTCCCAACAACACCATGAAGCTTCACCACAATGGACTATGGCTCTGTGGTGACCTTAACCGTCTAGGGTGCTCAAACACCCAAGGGTAACAAGATCCGCCAGGGATTAGTGGGGGAATCAAATTTCTCTTGGTGGAAGTGTAGATCAGGGCCTTCTCAACCAATCCCGAGCAAATCAACAAGTTTGATTGGCTAGGGAGAGAGATCGGGCGAAAATAGAGCTTGCAACATTAATGGAGCTTGAAAGTGCGTTATATCGACTAGGGGGGGGGGTGAATAGGCGATTTTTATGAATTCTTCACTGAGGAATTTGCGGGTGAGGAAATTACTGAGTGAAGAACTACTTGCAGCGGAATAAGTACTCGGAAGTAAACATAACAGTGCATGAGCATGGTCTTCATGATGAAATGAAAACAAGCACAAAGTACAGAAAGCGTAAACACAGGATAACACAGGATAAGACAAACAGATTGAAGAAATTGAACTAAGGAAATAGAGGAAGTCTTCAGTTAAAGTCTTCAAACAGATATGAACAAGCACTCAACACATAAATGAGGAAATGGAAGGGTTGAGGAAATGGAACTAGGTAGCTTGGTGAAGACAATGATTTGGTAGACCGGTTCCAACTGCTGTGACAGCTGTACGTCTGGTTAGGGCGGCTAGGTATTTAAACCTGAGGACATACAGTCCCGGACACCCAGTCCTGAACACGAAGCTCGGGACACTTAGTCCTCACCGTATTCCCTTGAGCTAAGGTCACACAGACCTCGCCCAATCACTCGTGGCAAGTCTTCAGGTGACTTCCAAACCTTCACAGACTTGGTCACTCGGCGATCCACAATTTCCTCTTGGATGCTCTAGACCATGACGCCTAACCGTCTGGAAGATGCACAGTCTTCAAAGGTAACAAGCGTCGGATCCACGCAGGATCAATCTCTTTAGTGATGCTCAATCACTTGGGGTTTGTAGGTGTTTGGGTTTGGGTTTTCCTCAATTGATGATTTTCACTCAAAGTCCTCGGAGGATGGGATGCTCTCAAATGACAAGTGTCAGTTTCTCTCGGAGCAACCAACCAGCTAGTGGTTGTAGGGGGCAGCTATTTATAGCCTAGGGAGCAGCCCGACATGATAAGACATAAATGCCCTTCAATGATATGACCGTTAGGTGGGTAGATATTTTGGGACAGCTGGCGCATAGCACAACAACAGTTGGAATTTTGGGTAGCAAAATCCTCAGGGCTATCATGTTCCTCACTGTGTAGGCAATCCGCACTGGCGAATTCCTAATTCCTCAGTCAGAACAAATTCCTCAGAGACCAGAAGAACGTCGTCTCTGTCACTGAAGAAATTGACTGAGCTGTATGAGATTTCCAATGGCTTCACTCGAAGGGATTGGTACGTGTAGGATTTGAGTTGAGCATCACATGGAAAATTTTCCTTAGTATTTCCTCGACCCCCTTTAACAGTACGGTGTTTCCTATGACTCAAGAAATAGAAAATGAAACTACGAAAACAAAAGTCTTCATGCTTCATGTTCCTCGAATGAATACCAAGTCTTCAGGATTGCACCAATTTCTTCATCTTCAAAGTCTTCAGAAATACAAAGTCTTCAGTCGAAGAACTTCATTTTTAGGGGCCGACTTTCATTGTAAATATCAAACTCCTCATAGACTTATGGACCTGTGTACACTCATAAACACATTAGTCCCTTAACCTACAAGTCTTCAATACACCAAAATCACTAAGGGACACTAGATGCACTTACAATCTCCCCCTTTTTGGTGATTGATGATAATATAGGTTAAGTTTTCAACGGGGATAAACATATGAAGTGTAAATACTGGAATTGAGGAATTTGATTGCAAGATATAGAAGATCTCCCCCTAAAGATGTGCATAGTGAGGAATTTGCTTTTCAAGCAATGCACACTTGAAGAGTAGAATCATGGAGATCTCCCCCTATATCTTGTAATTCATACACGCATTGACATATAATATGAAGAATTTGAAATGCATGATGAAATATGGTGACTGATGTAATTCAGCATGCGTGCATTAACATTAATGAGGAATAAGCATGCATGAAAGCACATCAAAAGTATCAGGCCACCATAGAGTTTAAGATTACAACTCGATCCAGCAAAGTCTTCAAAAGAACGAGAGTTGTAACTTAGAAAAAAAACGCCCATATAAGTAGACCCGCTTGAAGACTAACTCAAATTTCTCCCCCTTTGTGATCGAATGACCAAAAGGATCGAAAATGAGGACTAACGCCCCTAAAGAATATCAAGTTGATGGAGGAGCGCCATCGTTGTTAGGGTCGTTTGTTGTTGTAGGGCCTGCCGCAGTGTCGTCCAAGTCTTCATACTCGTCGGTGTCGCGGGATGAAGAATATGAACTGGTCACCAAAGAAGGAACCTTGACCTTCTTGAATTTCTTCGGAGGAGGTGAAGACCAGTCAAAATCTTCCTTGAGACCCATTTTCTTCAGATCTTCTTCACCATAAAGATGTGATAGGACAGCCCAGGTGCGAGCAAAGACTTCATGGAGGTACTAATGGTTTTTCTTCACTGCCTTATGTGTAGCAGTCATGTTGTGAAGAATAGAACCAAACTAATGCTTAACCCATTTATGATTTCGATTCACCTTCTGGTGAAGACTAAGAAGCAGCTCATGGTCTGTCATCACACGTGGAGCTGTGGTTTGAGGAGTAGACTTGGGTGCATTGGCAGCATAATCATGAGTGGCAGAGTCATCATTGGTGGAGTAAGATGCAGCTTTGCGAAACTGACCATCCAATGGACGAATGCCTTCATCAATGAAAAGAGGTGTCTTGCCCTTTTCATCAGTTGAAGTAAAAGTCTGCTTGAGGACTCCAATCGGGGGCAGATAGCTGAGGTGATTCTGAAAATCAGCCTTGTAGTTGAGTGAAGACCTTGTTCTGAGGAATCTCATAATCCAAGGAGCATAAGGCTTCAACTCAAACGGAGAGAGTGCAACATTTGCCAGATTCCTCATGAAGAAATCATAATAATTGATAGGAATGCTATGAATGATGTTGAGTAGCAGATTCTTCATGATGCCAACTATTTCCTCATCAGATGAGTCGTGGCCTTTGATGGGACTCATTGTCCTCGTCAGAATTCGATAGACTGTTCTGGGCACATAGAGTAAGTCCTTTACGAGGAATTTGGTCCTTGGCGCTTGACCGGGTTTCAGAGGCTTCATTGGGCAGGGCATGAAGCAATTCAGAGGCCGGTGCCTTATAATGAGTATTATCGGTCATCCAGTCCAAGACCCAGGTGTTGATATCTTTAGGATCACCTGTGATATGCAGTGTAGCATAGAACTGAAGAATAAGCTCTTCATTCCAATCAACAATGTCAGAGCAAAAGTTGAGGTGGCCTGCGTCATGAAGCACATTGAGCACAGGAGTGAAACAAGGCAATGATTCCATGTCCACATGAGGAATATGCTCATGGTAGAAGATTTTGTCCTTGTTGAAAAGCAGTGAAGAATAGAAATTGGCCTGGCTGGCAGTCCTGAAGCGCTTCCTCCTAAGACGAGCAGAGTCATAAGGATTGTAGTCAGTGAAGAATACATGCTCGCCAAAGAAGTCATCAGCCTTGAATTTTTGTTTCTTCGAGAAGGGATCCTTTGGCTTGGGGTGAGGAGTGTCAGTCAATTGCATCACAACCTCAGGGATCGCGATCTCAGGTTCCACAGGCTGAGGAATTTCAGGTACTTCTTCAGTGGCGACATGTGACTTCAATTCTTCATTTACATTTTCATTAGCACTAGTGGCTGGAATTTCTTTATGGATGGATTTGCACGAGGTTCTTCAGATCCCATTTGGACTTCAGTAGTTACTGGGGACTGAGGAATTTGTTGAAGAGGTGTGAATAGAGGAGAGTTGGCGTGCTGACTTTCCCAAAAGTCATCATTCAGCACTGGCATGGTGCATCCAATGCCCACATCGACTTCTTCGTCCATTTCTTCAACGCCGGCCTCTTCAGCAGTGAACTGAGGCATGGGTGTGAGATAATTGGGGTTGAAGGGATTTCATCCACTTCAATTTCTTCATCCAACTGCTCTGACGAAGCAGCAGAAGGATTCTCTTCATCGGATTCACCTGGAATCACATACTCTTCATCAAAAGGAACAAGGCCCTTTGATGGCATGGTTGAGATAGGAACATCATCAATTGGGTTGTCAAATGAGCTAGTTAATGGCTTCATCTTCTTCGGGGCTGACGAATCTGATGAAGTTGATGCCTGCCTTTTCTTCACTGTTGCATGCTCTGCAGCCTTGGTCTTCTTCACATCTGATGCAGATGGAAGGATCGGGGTTGGTGTAGGCGCAGGAGGAGCAGAGGAATTTGGTTGAATTTCTTCAGGCGCAACTGAAGCAGTTGCCCTGACGTCTTCACTTTCTTCAGGCACAACACTAGTGGTTGCCCTGGCAATTTCTTCAGTGGCTGGAATGCAGTCATCAGCCCTGGAATTAGCATTTTCTTCAGCAGCCTGATTGTCATCAGCGGTGCTGACATTTTATTCAGTAGGCTGAGCAGACGCTTCACCTTGAGGAATTTCCTGTTGCATTGGGGCTGCAACATTTGAAGTGAATTGATCAGTGAGTTTCACAAAACGGACCTTGGCTCCAAGCCAATCTGCGCGGTAGGCGTCATATTCATCACTGAGTTTCTTGATCTCAGATTGAATAGTGACAAGTTCTTCAGTTGTCATAGAGACAACGTTTTTCTTCAGGAAGCGCTCCTTTTTGTACTGCACTTTCTTGATCTACCTGGCCTTCTCAAACTTCCATTTTTTTTCTTGTGTGAAGTGAGTCAACATATGACTTTGGCTAGGAGTCAGCTTGAAATCAGGCATAGGAGTATTTGGGTCCTTGTGCCATAGATCAATGTACTCAAGGATCAACTTTGGATCCAAAAGTAGAGGCACACTTGTGCCCTTGGCTCTAGCGGCCTTGACCTGCCTGTCTCTGATGATTTCTGCAAGTTCATCATCATCGGCTTTGTCTTCATCGGATGGCACTTGAAAAGCGACCTGCTTCTTTTGAGGACTTGGTTGAGAGCCTCGTCCAGCAGTTGCCTTGGTCTTCAACAGAGTGGGACCAGTTGAAGAATGCAGTGGTGCTGAGGAACTAGCAGATGCTCCTGAGGCAATAGAGATGCCCTTCGTCCTTTGGCACGTGGCGAGATGCGCAGGTGCTGAGGATTTGGTCGGAGCAGCTGAGGACTTTGGCGGATGAGCCGAGGATTTTGGAGTGGGCGCAACTTAAGGAGTTGGCCGTGAGGGCTTTGAAGAATCTGACTGTGAGGGCATTGCTGAGGAACTTGGCCGAGGGGGCATTTCGGGTGAAGCACTTGGCTTGTGAGCAGGCTTCTTTGGCTTGCTTGCAGAGGCCTCAGTAGTGGCAGCAGCAGCAGCAAAGTCTTCATTGAATTTCCTCACTGCTTCTCTTGCTTGTCTGGCCAACTTGGCCTGGCGCTTGGCCCATTCATCAGGATAATCCTCACCGCGCTTGAGGATGGTAGGATCAGCTTCTTGGCCAGGTGCCAATGGAGGTCTTGGGCATGGAGGATTGAGAGCGAATTTCTTCATGTACTTGGGAGTAACATACCTGTACTCCCTCCACTCTCTTGCCCATCTCCTCTCTATTCTTTGGATGCGCACTTTGCGCTCATTCTTGGTTTCCTTTCCATGAGTGGCCTCATCAGGAGTGCAATAGTCCTTGTATATGTCATCAGGGATCTCAAACGCTGTGTTGACCTCAGGCCTCTTTCCTCCTTTCCGTGGGTTCTTTCCATCAGCCATTTTCTTCAGATGAGGAATTTGAACAATGGAATTCTCTGAAGATGTATGCAACTATTCTTCGAGGAACGCTGCAAATGAGTTAAGTTGATGAGAACCTAGTGTTTCAGTAGCTGACATGAGTACCTGTGAACAGAGTACAGTTGCGAGGAATATGGAGAGGTCATATGCGTTCTCAGAGGTTTTTTAAAAAGAGCAAGTTTGAGGAATTTGACCAGATGAGTCTTGAAGAATTTCACTAAGCGTTCTTTGTCCTATAGGTTCCAGAGTTGTATAGATCGAAAATCCACACAATTGAGAAATCTTGAAGTAAAATATAGCTTAGAGAAATGAATTAAGAACAGATGATATGTGAGGTGTTCAGTGTGTGATGAATTTGAAGAATAAACACCTTTGAAGATTTTGTAGTTATCATTTGAATCAAAGAGGGCAGTAAAAGTAACTTTTAATTACCCTGGACGAAGAACACGAGGAACTGAGAGGTGTAGATGTGAAGTTCGTCAGTTCAGATCTTCCACGCCCTAACTTGGTAGAGGAAGACAGCTACGACGGTGGAGGAGTGAAGAAATCCGCAGCCGACGCGAGTACGATGGTGACGAGGTCGAGGCAGTGAAGCTCTTCCTCACCGGCGATGATGAAATAGCGGCAGCGCTAGGGTTTGAGAAGCTCGAGCTGGAGTGAGGACGAGTGGAGTTAAAGTGAAGTGAGGAAGGGAAGGGGTATTTATAGCCACGGTGAAAAAACTGTTCGCTCAAAGAAATTGGACGAACGTGCCCCTGACCCTTCTCATTCGCTTGACATGTGTCACCCACGTACTGAGAAGTGGAGATCGTGTGAGATCGTGGGTGAATGGATAAGTGTTGTCGTGGGATGTGGAACGGTTTGAGCGGCAAAGCCGAAAATTTAGATAGGACAAGTTAAAAGTTTCGTTCGCAAATTCTTCAGCTGACAAGGACACATTGAAGATTTTGAAAGAGTTTCAAATAGAACGCACATGAAGAATTTGTGAATAGATTGGGTTGAGTATAGCATAGAGGGGGAAGGGTCCGATCACATTCACTTAGCAAAAAAGGCAATATGAAGAAATAGCTATAAGTGAATGCCGTAGAGGACATAAACTTATATATATATACATATATATACATATATATATATATATATACATAAACACTATTCTGATCACAACCTGAACTGCCTGAGTAACGCGCCTGAACTACCCTCTGTACGAACCCGACCTTCGGGCTATCTTCGCAACCGTGGCTTCCCCCGCGATTTATTCTAGTTAGTCGTGTTCTATATGATGTTAGTGTAATCTAGAAACGTTTTTAGCAACTAAATACCGGTTTTAAATAGGAATCTCGCTCGTTGGCGGATTTTGTTCTCGGGTCGTGATGAAATTGCATTTTTTTGTAATTTTACTGTGTGAGTTGTTGGAGCTGAATTTCTCCAAGTGCTAGGTTGAACTTCCGCCAACATTGCCCAAATAGGGCTTGCGATATACCGTTGGAAAGATATGGACACCAGTATCATGAACCAATTTAAATTTTTGACAAAATGTAAGCGGTTTAAGAGCAGTTTTGAAAACCGTTTTTTCTTCACACAAAAAACGTGAATCGTATTTTAGATCGCATTTCTAAATTGTTTATCGAAATGAGGCAAATAATATGGCGTTGAAAAGCTGCTGCAAAACCGCTCCTTCCGCATGCTGATAGTTTTCTCTAATTCCCTACGGTTAAAGAGTAATTTGGGAAATCGTAAAGTTTCGCAAACCGAACAGCCGAGTTCGTATTTTCGATGCCATTTCTAAATGGCTAATCCAATTGGGGCAAATGATATGGTGTTGGAAAGCTTTTGAAATTGCGCTAATTTTTCATGTTGAAAGATTTTTCTAATTTTGAACAGTTTAAGAGTAATTTAGAAAACGGTACAAGTTCCACCGAGTTTGTATTTTCGAGCTAATTTTTTAACCATATGTCCGAATGCAGCAAATGATATGGCGTTGGAAAGCTTGAACAAACGCGAAACTTTTTGGTATATATGGTTTCTCCAAATTCTTTACGGTTTTAAGTCAACTCTGAAAATGGCTAAAACATATTTTCACCGTAATTTCTACAAACTTTATCAGAATGGGGCAAATAATATACCATTGGAAAGCTACAGAAAATGCGAACTTTTTCATGTTGATGGTTTTCTCTGATTCCTAGCCGTTTTCAAGTAATTTCGAAAATGGAAAGATCATTCGTCCTGCCTTTATCGCGAAACAGATTCTCTGAAAATGCATCGCGTGTAGAACTTGAACTTCTCAGCATGTCTACTTGAACTTCACTCTGTTTTTTCACATGCTTTTTTTGCTCGTAGCTCTCCATCCACTCACCAGAACTGAGCAAGTGATATACCGATGGAAAGCTGTTGTAAACACACAACTTTCCCGTGTTGATCTTTTTTCATACTCGCGACAATTTCAAAAGTTTTTCATGTGAAATTCATTCATTGTAGTAGTTAAACTTCTTGCTGTTTTCACGTTGAACTTCTATGATGTATTTTCGTTTGTAACTTTCTCATCTATTCGACAGTGTTACACAAATGATATTCCTTTTGTAGAAACCTCTCTCACAATAGGTTTTTTAACTTTCTTTGACCGAGGACTTGAACTTACACAAATGATATTCCTGTTGTTTTGAAGTAAATTAGAAAATGACGAGATCATGATTTCTGCCTTCATCACGAACGGAAATGCACTACGTGAAGTAGTTGAACTTCTCGGGCATGTCTGTTTGAAATTCACTCTGTTTTTGACGTGATGCTTTTTGCTCGTAACTCCCAAACCACTTGCCAAAATTGAGCAAATGATATACTGATGGAAAACTGTTGAAAACACACAACTTTTTTCTGTTGATCTGTTTTTCATACTCACGACGGTTCAATTTTTTCCTGAATGCATAAAAATGTGTTTTCAACGATATACATAAAACTTCTAAAACATTCATCGAAATATAGCATACAATATACTGTTGGAAAGCTTATGAATAGGAGCATCTTTTTTATGTAGACAAACGTTACAATTTTTTTGTCGTTTGAGAGCAGTTTTAAAAATGGCAAAAACAATGTCGTTTTTTGCCTGTTTTTTACATGTAATTGAAGGTCGGACGTCTCGCACTAGAGATCTTGAACTTCACCGGGAGGAGCACGTGAACTTCTTGCAACAAACCTTTTAAGATTTTTGTTTTCTATTCTTATATTCCTATCGGAAATGCATTTTTGTGCAGTAGTTGAACTTCTGTCATGTATTTTTGTTCAACCTCTATCACAAGAATTTTGTAAAATTTCTCGGGATGAGCACTTGAACATCTAGCAAAAAAATAATTGGACTATTATCATTTTGAACTTCTCTCTATTTCGCTTTAGTAATGGAAAATGTCTGAGTTTCTTATAGACATTGGACCTATCTAACTTTTCTATTTGAACTTCTTTGTGTATTTTTTAGAAATGTGAAAATTGGATTTTTTAGAAACATCGAACTTCTTCGTTATTTTCAATTAACCTTATTGGTTTTATTCTTTAGTAATTGGAAAAAATCTGAGTTTTCAAATAAATATCAAACTGATATGCTTTTTCCAATTGAACTTCTTTGTTATTTTGAATTGAACTTCTTTAACCGGAATAATCATCGAACTTCTGCATCTTTTTAGTATGGACTTCCTGGTTTTATTTCTTAAATCTTTTTTTATGAAATTTTGAAGCGCTCTATTATTAAAAGTTGAAATTCTTGTTATTTAATTTTTGAACTTCTTGTTTCCATTCTTTAATAACGAGGAAAATCTATGTTTTCTATAATCATCGAACTTCTCCATCTTTTTAGTATGGACTTCCTAGTTTTATTTCTTAAATCTTTTTTATGAAATTTTGAAGCGCTCTATTATTAAAAGTTGAACTTCTTGTTATTTAATTTTTGAACTTCTTGTTTCCATTCTTTAATAACAAGGAAAATCTGAGTTATCTATAATCATTGAATTTCTCCATCTTTTTAATATGGACTTCCTGGTTTTATTATTATTTTTTTCTGTTTTTTGCTCATACATAAAATTTATTGGATTATACGCAGAACACAAATTTATGAGAAAATTTGGGGGATTGGAAGAATGGAATCAGAGTGTGCACTTTAGAAAGAACTTGCACTCTATATGAACTTGTGTTCTTGTTCTATCCAAACTTCTGAATTTTTTCCTTTTGAACTTGTGTTGGTGTTCCTGACCAAACATTGTAGTATTTTTTGTTTTTTATGAGACATGCAAGATGGGAGGGGGGGGGGGACGTGTGTGGAGTTGGTGTCGGTGGCCGCCGGTGGGAGGTGGCTGCGGCGACGCTTGTTGGCTGGGGAGGAGGACTGTATTTGCTGCAGCAGCGCTTCCAAAATGTACGCCGCTCTTTACAATAGAGCATAGAAAAAAATGTTTTTAAAAAACACATCAAACTAATCTTTTTTTAATCTAAACTTCTTTTTTTTATCTTTTTTAGAAAATGTGATTGGTATTCTATAAACATTAAATTGCTCCATTATTTTAATTTGTACTTCTTGATTTGATATTTATGAACTTCTTACAATTTTTAGTGCAATAAAATTTTCTGTATTTTTACTATGCGAACATCTGGTGTATCCCAAGAAATTACATGTTTTTTGTTTTCTTCTAAAAAAATTGTCTAAGAGCTTTTTGTTTAGCTTGTTGCATTCGAACTCCTAGAGGCTTCAACAACAAACTAACCAATATGGCTAAACGCGCACTAGTCGTAGTCATGAACATGACCTTTTTATTTGTGAATTTACATATGTTTTCTCGCACATGAATTTCTCATACACAAAATTTTTTTGTTACATATTTTTGAACTCTTACATTTCTTATTTTTGAACCTCCTCCTTTTTATACACAAAACATGAATTTTTTTAACCCATTTCCACGAAGACACACACAAAGAACACACACACACACACACTCACACACACACACATAAACATAGCATGCACAAACGCCACCACAACATCTCCATTGTTCTTTTTGACGCCAGTGCTGATTTGAATCCCGTACTGTAGTTGTACTTCTTTATCCATGAGATATAAGGAGCAAGCATGGAATGATCTAGTGGGATGAACCTAGGAGATGCCTACAACTACAGACCTTCTGGAACACTTTCTATTGACCTTCTGGAACACTTTCTATTGACCTTCAGGGACAATTTCTATTGACCTTCAGCCATTTTTTTCATTCCAACAAGTGAGAAAACCGGACAACAACATATAATGCTCCTTTTTTAGAGCTGGACTGAAGAATCTGGCGAAGCTGGCCTGCAACAACGGCCAATTTTTTCAGAGGATAAACGCAAACAAATGTGTATAAAACCAGAGCAATCTAATGTCAATATTTTTTATATATTCAATAAAACCAGAGCAAACATCCATAGTCCAAAGAATAAAATGACCACAGTATATATATACAAAGAAATCTTTTTTCTACCACACACGCACCTTTGTTCTCATACATCTCCCAAAAAAAAATCAGAGCCATCACCATTTGAAAGCTAGTCATGCAATTGGAAAAAGATGAGCACTTCTTGCAAAAGCGAATGACTAAAAGTTGGCGAACAACTAGGACTGTTTTAGTGAAGCACTTGTAGGATTAACCCGTAGCTCCTTCATGTTGACCAATTCCACCAGAAAATGCCATGTATGGATTTGAACACTACAAACCACTATACTAATCTCTCCTTGCGTTGGCTACAATTGACTTGGCTTGCGTAGGGGTGTTGTGCCAGCATCGACAGCTCACCACCTTGGCTCCTTGTCGTCAGGTGGTGGAGGTTGGCAGTCTGGTGGCCGATGCAGCCAAACACCGCCAGACCGTGCCAAGAGTTCAGTTAGTTTTTTGAACTTTTCTCAACAGAACAAGCCAAGAGCAGGCCAGGCGACCTACGACCGCTCGCTGCTGTCACAACGGGGTATGAACTACAGACCTTCTGAAAGTAATCTAATCATGTTCTGTAGATTCAAGCATTTTAAACTCAAAAGATGCCTACAATTCTCAGTTTGTGCCTAACCTAGGAGTCGGAGAGATCACCACACAGGACTAGATAGAGGAGTGCAAGTAAGCAACCTTTTTCTTCAGAAAATCAACAAACTGAACTTCAAAGAGAACATAGTTGTGTTGATAGAGATGCACCTTCTGCTACCTATAGCAACGAGAGATAGAGGGAAACTACAAAAATTGGCTAAGTGGAGATGACTAGTAGGTATTGCGGTCTGTAGGAGCAACTACAAAAAAGGAGCAAGTGGCCACATCCGCCCCTCGTCAAGAACTTGACCGGCCGCAGAGGTGCCTGGAGCGCACGGGGAGGATGTTGGCCTTGGAGCAGTCCAGGTTACGATGCAGCGACAGGATGCCTCGGCATTCGTCCTCAAAAGGTCTTCTCCCACCATGCCTGAGCAGCATTGCAAGTGACTCCGTTGGAAGGAGCAGCAACCGTCGCGGCAGGAGCATGCAGGGAAGCAGAACTGGCCGCGGTGGTAGGGCGGCGCATGACGACGGTAATGGAGTTGGCCGGAGGTTGGGGGCGGGTGGCTGGAGGAAGGGCGGGGCGCGCTGCGTCCTGCCAGAGAGGAATGCGAGGGGGCGGAGGCGGTCGCCGGAAGGGAATGCGGTCAGGAGGTGGTCGATCCCGTCGTCGTTGAGGACGTTCCCGTGGTCGATCCCGTCGACGGGGGCGGCGGCGAGGGGGTCACCGGTGGCGGGGTACCGGCCAGTGCGGGAGTGGTGGGGCGTCCGCGGTAGGGCGTGGCACCGTCGGCGGGGAGGTTCAGGGCGAGTGTGGAGATCGGGGAGAGGTGGTGCGGTTCCTCGTTGTCGGCGTTCTGGGAACGGGGGTCCCCAGACTTGCCTGCCTGCGACCTGCGGCGTGGCTCAAAGGGGGCCCAGCACGGCCCGTCTTCATCAACACAGACCCAAGACCCTCGTGAGGGGCCAAGCCTCGCGGGGCGGACGACACGGAGCTTCCTCAGGCACGGCCTTATCAGGCTGGCTCACGAGGAGGCGGAGAGATCAAGGCGGGGTACCTCACGAGGTGCCCGTGACACAGGCCATGACGACGAAGGGTGCCAGGCGGGTGCCAGCCCACGCAGTGTCCTTCTTTCCTCTTTGGTGCAAAGGGAGCAAGCGTAGGCGAGAGCATCAAGCAAAGGCACCCGTTTCGGTGCAACGAGACCAAGACCAGTCCAACGGCAGGGAAGAAGTCATTGTGGAGCCCAAGCCAGCGTCACCACCAGAGTCTTTGGCAGGCGAGGACCAACTTTAGTCAGGATAAGTGTACCAGATGTTCCCCTTCAAAATGGCCAATTGTTGGCGCCCTTCCCGCTCAATATTTGGGGAAGAGGCCCAGGGCCTTTGCCTATAAATAGGACTAGCCACCCACAGGGTAGGGGCATCCAGAATCGGCCAACCCAGAAACTAGCCAGGATCGCAATCGAGAAGAGAGAGAGAGAGGGGTGATTGAACTCCCCCTAGCAGTTCATCCCCCCCAACCAAGAACAGACCCTCGCGAGGCTATTCTTGCTTGTATTGCTCATCATCATCAGCCCAAGAGGCAATCCACCACACCACACACTGGAGTAGGGTATTACACCACAACGGTGGCCCGGACCAGTATAAACCCTGTGTCTCTTGTGCTGTTCTTTCCATAGCTTAGATCTTAGCGAGGAGGAGGGGTGCAGGTAGGTAGAAGGCGAAATCTCCGCGCGCACCCCAGTGTTCGAACCTCAAGGGTCTGTCGGAACCCGAAATCCGACATTTGGCGCGCCAGGTAGGGGTGCGCCTGAATTCGTCTTCCACCACCCCGTTCTCCTCCGACCATCGCGTCCATGTCTGACGCTCGTCGGGCCCGCGCCGAGCGCCGGGCCGCTCTCGCCTCCCGCGTCGCCCAGACGGCTCCTGTCGGTGGGCGTCCTCGCCGTTCCCCGTCACCTGCCGTCAACGCCGCCACCGGCCCGGCGGGGGACGAGCGGCAAGCGTCGTCTCAGCATCCGTCCATGCGGCAAGACGGCCGCACCGCTACTCCCTCGCTCACCCCAGCTGGTTCTTCGTCCCGCGCACTCCGCGCGCCCATGGAGGCTCGAGCTGCACTCATCGCGGCAAACGAGCTCCTGCGCTACCGTCCCGTCGACGACGTCTATGAAGAATGGCTCGACCGCATCGCCGAGCTCGTCCGCGCCGCAGGGGGCTCTCCTGCGTCGTCCGTTCCGCTGCACCGCACCCCGCCCCGCGCGGGCGATGAAGCTCCGGCGGCGCCCCGGCCGCCTCCTCCTCAAGAAGGCGCCATGGCTCCAAGGCGCGTGGCCCCTGGGCGGAACCCGCTCTGTCAGGTGCCAGCGCGGCAAGAGCAGAGCTGCCAAGAAGTCCCTCGCCCGCAAGAAGCTGCCCGGGCGCTCCCTGCTTCAGCACGTCGCGACCACGCTCCTGCTCCCGCATGTCAAGACCCCGCGCTGCTCCCAGCTGCAGCGCGTGGGGACATGCAAGACCAAGCTCTCCGTCACCCAAGGCCTCCCGTGGCCACAGCTGGCTGCCGTGCCTTCACCACCGAGCTATGCAGCGTCGCGTGGCCCGGCAAGTTCAAGCCAGACCTGCCTCCTCGTTATGACGGCACGGCCGACCCTGCGGAGTTCCTCCAGCTCTATGAGCTGGGCATCGAAGCTGCCAACGGAGATGAGAAGGTCATGGCGAACTGGTTTCCCATGGCGCTCAAGGACGGGGCCCGCACCTGGCTCCTGAACCTGGCTCGAGGCACGATCTCCCCCTGGGACGAGATGCGCACCCGCTTCATCGCCAACTTCCAAGGTACTCGCGACCGTCCACCTGCCGTGAGCAACATGCGCCGCATCAAGCAACAACCCGGAGAGACCCTGCAGAAGTACATCCAGCGCTTCAACAACGCACGCCTCAAGATTCCCAAGGTGACCGAGGAGGCCATCATCTCAGCCTTCTCCGACGGCGTGTGCGATGTCAAGATGAAGGAGGAGCTGGCGATGCATGAAGACCTGTGCACCTCCTTGGAGTTGTTCAACTTGGCAACCAAGTGCGCCAGGCCTGAAGAAGGGCGTCTCTCCCTCCTTGAACTGCCTGCTGCAGACCCAGAAGAGAAGAAGCCCAAGGCCAAGGATGTGAAGCGCAAGGGGGCTGCCATGCTCGCGGCAGAACCAGACACCAAGCGGGGCAGAGATCAGCCCGAACCTTCCAAGGGCAGTCGGTACTGTGTGTACCACGACCTCCACACCCACAATAACAACGAATGTCAAGAGCTCCGAGCCATGCGAGAAGGAAGGATCGGCCGTCGCCCCGACCGCGGTGACCGGGGCTACGGTCGAGGAGGAGGAAGGAACGCAGGACGCTGGGAAGACCGCTGCCCGCGCCAAGGGTGGAGCGATCAACCTCGCGAGGATCGCTGGCAAGACCCGCCTCGCGAGGGAGACTGGAGGGATCAGTCTCGCGAGGATCGCCCGCAAGGCAACGCAGGCCTCCCTCCGCTGCCGCCGCAGCCAAGGAGAAACGAGGACCGCCATCAGGACGAGGGGGCTGGGGGCTTCCAGGAGCCGCGCGCGATCGCCTGCATCCTGGGCGGGGCTCAAGCCCCAGCCTCTCAACGCATCTTCAAGCATTTCGCCCGCGAAGGGAATGCAGTCCTCCCCAAGCTCGAAGCCACGCGCCCTCTCAGGTGGTCAGCGTGCGCCATCACGTTCAGCTCAGCAGATCAGCTCAAGTGTGCGGCCACAGCCGGAGTCCTCCCGATGCTTTGTTCCCCAATCATCAGCAACGTGGTGGTCACCAGGACCCTCATCGATGGCGGGGCAGGGCTCAACGTCCTGTCCGTGGAAACATTCAACAATCTCCAAGTGCCCTACAACCAGCTTCAGCCAACTAAGCCTTTCTCCGGAGTCACCGACAGCTCCACGGTCCCGATGGGGCAGGTCCGCCTCCCTGTCACCTTCGGGGCATGCGACAACTACCGCACCGAGCTCATCGACTTCGACGTTGCCCACATTCGCTTGCCGTACAACGCCATCCTTGGGGACCCAGCGCTAGCCAAGTTCATGGCCATAACTCACCACGGCTACAACGTCCTCAAGATGTCAGGAAGTGGCGGAGTCATCACGGTGCCCTATGAAGAGAAGGACGCGGTGTGTTCCCTGGAACGAGCCTTTCAGGCCGCATCACTGGAAGACCCGGATCGCGGAAGCAGGAGGCTTCCCGAGACCGCCCCCAAGAAGAAGAAGACATCATCCGACCCGGCCCCTCAGGAGGCAGGCCCCTCAGGGCCCGTGCCTGCCCAGGGGGAACCTCCTTCCGTCGCATAGGAAAGTGCGCCCGACGCTCTCCTCAGGCGGGGCTCGGGGGCTCTCCCTTGGAGGGCCACCGACCTGGCTAAGGTCACGAGGGAGGCGCTTGGGCGCCACATGGAGGCGTGTTTCGAAGCACGTTTCCCTCAAGAAGGAGTAAGGCAAGGAGAGCCAGACCCTCAGGAGCTACAGGAGTCAAGAGTCATGAAAGGCGGCCGCCGCCTACCAGCTGTAGCTCCCCATCCAGGCGAGGATGGTGGGCTGCGCGTCTGCATCGACATACCAGGGCTCAATCGAGTCGCCTCTCTGGAGCGCCTCTAGCCCTCGCGAGTGGGGCGCTGTGAAGGTCCACCCCACAGCTACGTTCGCATGCCTTACGGCTTGCCGAACGCGGCTGCCACGTGCTAGCGCCTCATGAGGGGCATCATGGAGGCTCAAGAGGCCAGGCGTTCCGCAGCCCTGGCAGAGATGGAGATGGTCCGCGAGGATCCACCAGCGCCTCCGGAGCCTCCCGAGGCCCCTGGGCCTGGGGGCTCATGAGGATCGGCTTCCGCAGCCCACCGAGTCTGCTACACCAACACTCCTTCGTCCTCAACATCATCAGGTGACATCTTTCAAGTTTCATTTCCAGCTGGGAGCGCCCTCAGGGTTGCATTATTCCCAGGCCGCATGGGTCCGTCCCTGCGGCATGTATCCCTTTTATTTCATGTTGTTAGCTTACCTTGTTGGGGGCGCCCCACGGGCTGCATCATCCCCCAAGTCGCTCGGGCCAGACCCAGCGGCATGTATCCCTTTTGCGTTTATTTCCGGCTATGCGTTCGACCCACCATGCTTGATTATTTGATGCCTGTCCACGGCACCTTTTCTTCTCCATGCTGACCACTTGCATGTTAAAGGGGGGTACCTGAGCATCGCAACTCAGGGCTCTTACTGGCTCTCCAGCCCTCACCCTCTGGCCTTGTCCACGGCATCGCGACCTGGCATACCAGCGACGGCTAAGACTAGCTCGAGGGCCGGGACCCGAGGACGTAGAGTGCCGGCATCTAACCAAATTTGCAGGGACACATCACAAGATAAGGCCCAGTGCCAGGCGCAACCCGCCTAGAGGTAGGGCCTCGTGAGTCCCGCGCTGGCTCACGGGTGCCCAGATACACCTCGCCAGGCCGTACCGTGCCAGCCACATGTCAGGGCGGGGCTGTACACGCCCCAGGGGCTCCTCCCGGAGGGGAGCCCCCTCCCACGTACCAGTGGAAGCACCATGCTCCGCGCTGGCTGACGACACTGCCGAGGAGCGGCTATGCCCGTACACATACGGAAGCGCTATGCTCCGCGCTGGTGATAAACAACTGAGGGCGGCCCGCGGGCCGCATCAATCTCAGGGAGCCCAGAGCTCAGTGTCTAGCCTCATCGTAACGCCTCCCCTCGGGAGTGCCGCGCGAGGGGGCTGGGCACGGGGGCTGCGCCTGGGTCACGCCCAGACGCACGCCACCCAGCCAGGCCCCCCGGGCCTGGTTCGTCGCGCGTCTCTCCCCGAGCGGAGCCAAGGTACGAAGGCCGTTTGAGCGTCAAGGGGGACTCTTGAGCATCATGACTCAGGAGTCTAACTGGTCATGTAGCCCCTCACTCCTTAGTTCCGAAAGGCTAACGGCGGTTGAGGTATGCGTGCGGCCGGGCTCTGCAGACGTAGAACGATAGATCGACCCACATCACACCTCCCTACTTGCTGTTCGTGCGCCAAGGGGGACTCCTGAGCATCGCGACTCAGGAGCCTAACTTGTCACGTAGCCCCTCACTCCTTGGTCCCGTCCTGGTTTCTGGTCGGGGCTAACGGCGGCTGAGGTATGCGCGGGGCCGGGCTCTGCCGGCGTAGAACATAAGCAAGTAGGAAGGAAAAGTGTAAATTTCAAGGAATTCAAAAGCAAATATTACAGTCCACACTGTTATCTCAATGCCAAATGCAAGTTTAAACGCCTCCCCGAGGCATGATACATGTGCAGGAATTAAAGGCAGGACAGGAGCCACAACGGAGTCACTTGTCGGAGGTGGAGCAGCGCGGAGTGGGTTCGCCTCATGGAGCAGCGGGGTCGGCAGCGCCTTGCTTCGGCTTGGTGCTGAAGGCCCGGAACTTCCCCAGTAGAGCCTCCGCACGACCCTTCACGGCCTCGGCAGCGGCAGCGGCACGCTCGCCGCTTACTGGCTCCAGCAGGCTGTCGAGGTCGACGCCGGGATCGCGAAGGTAGTGTTGGAAATATGCTCTAGAGGCAATAACAAATTAGTTATTATTATATTTCCTTGTTCATGATAATCGTTTATTATCCATGCTATAATTGTATTGATAGGAAACTCAGATACATGTGTGGATACATAGACAACACCATGTCCCTAGTAAGCCTCTAGTTGACTAGCTCGTTGATCAATAGATGGTTACGGTTTCCTAACCATGGACATTGGATGTCGTTGATAACGGGATCACATCATTAGGAGAATGATGTGATGGACAAGACCCAATCCTAAGCATAGCACACGATCGTGTAGTTCGTATGCTAAAGCTTTTCTAATGTCAAGTATCATTTCCTTAGACCATGAGATTGTGCAACTCCCGGATACCGTAGGAATACTTTGGGTGTGCCAAACGTCACAACGTAACTGGGTGGCTACAAAGGTACACTACGGGTATCACCAAAAGTGTCTATTGGGTTGGCACGAATCGAGACTGGGATTTGTCACTCCGTGTAAACGGAGAGGTATCTCTGGGCCCACTCGGTAGGACATCATCATAATGTGCACAATGTGATCAAGGAGTTGATCACGGGATGATGTGTTACGGAACGAGTAAAAGAGACTTGCCGGTAACGAGATTGAACAAGGTATCGGGATACCGACGATCGAATCTCGGGCAAGTATCGTACCGCTAGACAAAGGGAATTGTATACGGGATTGATTAAGTCCTTGACATCGTGGTTCATCCGATGAGATCATCGTGGAACATGTGGGAGCCAACATGGGTATCCAGATCCCGCTGTTGGTTATTGACCGGAGAGTCATCTCGGTCATGTCTGCATGTCTCCCGAACCCGTAGGGTCTACACACTTAAGGTTCGGTGACGCTAGGGTTATAGAGATATTAGTATGCGGTAACCCGAAAGTTGTTCGGAGTCCCGGATGAGATCCCGGACGTCACGAGGAGTTCCGGAATGGTCCGGAGGTAAAGAATTATATATAGGAAGTGCTATTTCGGCCATCGGGACAAGTTTCGGGGTCACCGGTATTGTACCAGGACCACCGGAAGGGTCCCGGGGGTCCACTGGGTGGGGCCACCTGCCCCGGGGGGCCACATGGGCTGTAGGGGGTGCGCCTTGGCCTATATGGGCCAAGGGCACCAGCCCCAAGAGGCCCATGCGCCAAGAGAAGGGGAAAAGGGGAGAGTCCTAAAGGGGGAAGGCACCTCCGAGGTGCCTTGGGGAGGATGGACTCCTCCCCCCCTTGGCCGCACCCTTCCTTGGAGGAAGGGGCAAGGCTGCGCCCTCCCCATCTCCCTTGGCCCTATATATAGTGGGGGGGAAGGGAGGGCAACCATACCCAAGCCCTGGCGCCTCCCTCTCCCTCCCGTGACACATCTCCCTCTTCCTGCAGCGCTTGGCGAAGCCTTGTTGGAATCCCGCTACTTCCACCACCACGCCGTCGTGTTGTTGGATCTCCATCAACCTCTCCTCCCCCTTGCTGGATCAAGAAGGAGGAGATGTCGCTGCTCCGTACGTGTGTTGAACGCGGAGGTGCCGTCCGTTCGGCGCTAGGATCATCGGTGATTTGGATCACGACGAGTACGACTCCATCAACCCCGTTCTCTTGAACGCTTCCGCGCGCGATCTACAAGGGTATGTAGATCCACTCCTCCCTCGTTGCTAGATGACTCCATAGATAGATCTTGGTGACACGTAGGAAAATTTTGAATTTATGCTACGTTCCCCTACAGTGGCATCATGAGCTAGGTCTATGCGTAGTTTCTATGCACGAGTAGAACACAAAGTAGTTGTGGGCGTTGATTTTGTTCAATATGCTTACCGTTACTAGTCCAATCTTGATTCGGTGGCATTGTGGGATGAAGCGGCCCGGACCGACCTTACACGTACTCTTACGTGAGACTGGTTCCACCGACGAACATGCACTAGTTGCATTAGGTGGCTGGCGGGTGTCTATCTCTCGCACTTTAGTCGGATCGGATTCGATGAAAAGGGTCCTTATGAAGGGTAAATAGCAATTGGCATATCACGTTGTGGTTTTTGCGTAGGTAAGAAACGTTCTTGCTAGAAACCCATAGCAGCCACGTAAAACATGCAAACAACAATTAGAGGACGTCTAACTTGTTTTTGCAGGGTATGCTATGTGATGTGATATGGCCAAAGGATGTGATGAATGATATATGTGATGTATGAGATTGATCATGTTCTTGTAATAGGAATCACGACTTGCATGTCGATGAGTATGACAACCGGTAGGAGCCATAGGAGTTGTCTTAATTTATTTATGACCTGCGTGTCAACATAAACGTCATGTAATTACTTTACTTTATTGCTAACCGTTAGCTGTAGTAGTAGAAGTAATAGATGACGTGACAACTTCATGGAGACACGATGATGGAGATCATGGTGTCATGCCGGTGACAAGATGATCATGGAGCCCCAAGATGGAGATCAAAGGAGCTATATGATATTGGCCATATCATGTCACTACTATTTGATTGCATGTGATGTTTATCATGTTTATAAATCTTATTTTCTTAGAACGACGGTAGTAAATAAGATGATCCCTCATAATAATTTCAATAAAGTGTTCCCCCTAACTGTGCACCGTTGCGACAGTTCGTTGTTTCGAAGCACCACGTGATGATCGGGTGTTAGATTCTAACGTTCACATAGAACGGGTGTAAGACAGATTTACACACGCGAAACACTTAGGTTGACTTGACAAGCCTAGCATGTGTACAGACATGGCCTCGGAACACAGAAGACCGAAAGGTCGAGCATGAGTCGTATGGTAGATACGATCAACATGAAGATGTTCACCGATGTTGACTAGTCCATCTCACGTGATGATCGGACACGGCCTAGTTGACTCGGATCATGTAATCACTTAGATGACTAGAGGGATGTCTATCTGAGTGGGAGTTCATAAGATGAACTTAATTATCCTGAACATAGTCAAAAGATCTTTGCAAATTATGTCGTAGCTCGCGCTTCAGTTCTACTGTTTAGATATGTTCCTATAGAAAATTTAGTTGAAAGTTGATAGTAGCATGCGGACTAGGTCCGTAAAATGAGGATTGTCCTCATTGCTTCATAGAAGGCTTATGTCCTTAATGCACCGCTCAGTGTGCTGAACCTCGAACGTTGTCTGTGGATGTTGCGAACATCTGACATACACGTTTTGATAACTACATGATAGTTCAGTTAAACGGCTTAGAGTTGAGGCACCGAAGACGTTTTGAAACGTCGCGAAACATATGAGATGTTTTGAGGAATGAAATTGGGATTTCAGGCTTGTGCCCACGTCAAGAGGTATAAGACCTCCGACGATTTTCTCAGCCTGCAAACTAAGGGAGAAAAGCTCAATTGTTGAGCTTGTGCTCAGATTGTCTGAGTACAACAATCATTTGAATCAAGTGGGAGTTGATCTTCCAGATAAGATAGTGATGTTTCTCTGAAGTCATTACCACCAAGCTGCTAGAGCTTCGTGATGAACTATAATGTATCGGGGACATATATGATGATCCTTGATAAATTCGCGATGTTTGACACCACGAAAGTAGAAATCAAGAAGGAGCGTCAATTGTTGATGGTTAGTAAAACCACTAGTTTTAAGAAGGGCAAGGGCAAGAAGGGATACTTCATGAAACGACAATTCAGCTGCTGCTCTAGTGAAGAAACCCAAGGTTGAACCCAAACCCGAGACTAAGTGCTTCTGTAATAAAGGGAACAGCCACTGGAGCAGAATTACCCTAGATACTTGGTAGATGAGAAGGCTGGCAAGGTCAATAGAAATATATTGGATATACATTGTGTTGATGTGTACTTTACTAGTACTCCTAGTAGCACCAGGGTGTTAGATACCGGTTCGGTTGCTAAGTGTTAGTAACTCGAAATAAAAGCTACGGAATAAACGGAGACTAGCTAAAGGTGAGCTGACGATATGTGTTGGAAGTGTTTCCAATGTTGATATGATCAAGCATCGCACGCTCCCTCTACCATCGAGATTGGTGTTTGCGTTGAGCATAGACATGATTGGATTATGTCTATCGCAATACGATTATTCATTTAAGGAGAATAATGGTTACTCTATTTATTTGAATAATACCTTCAATAGTCTTGCACCTAAAATGAATGGTTCATTGAATCTCGATCATAGTGATACACATGTTCATGCCAAAAGATAGTAATGGTAGTACCACCTACTTGTGGCACTGCCACGTAAGTCATATCGGTATAAAACGCATGAAGAAGCTCCATGTTGATGGATCTTTGGGCTCACTCGTTTTTTGAAAGGTTTGAGACATGCGAACCATGTCTATTGGTGTATATGCATGAAGAAACTCCATGCAAATGGACCATTTGGACTCACTTGATTTTGAATCACTTGAGACATGCAAATCATACCACATGGGCAAGATGACTGAAAGCCTCGTTTTTCAGTAAAATGGAACTAGAAAGCAACTTGTTGGAAGAAATACATTTTGATGTGTGCAGTCCAATGAGTGCTGAGGCGTGTAGTGGATATCGTTATGTTCTTACTTCACAGATGATTTGAGTAGATGTTGAGTATATTTACTTAATGAATCACGAGTCTGAATTATTGAAAGGTTCAAGTAATTTCAGGGTGAAGTTGAAAGATCGTTGTGACAAGAGGATAAAATATCTATGATATGATCATAGAGATGAATATCTGAATTACGAGTTTGGCACAGAATTAAGACATTGTGGAAATTGTTTCACAACTAATACAGCCTGGAACACCATAGTGTGATGGTGTGTCCGAACATCATAACTGCACCCTATTGGATATGATGCATACCATGATGTCTCTTATCGAATTACCACGATAGTTCATGGGTTAGGCATTAGAGACAACCATTCACTTTAAATAGGGCACCACATAATTCCGATGAGATGACACCGTATGAACTATGGTTTAGAGAAACCTAAGCTGTCATTTCTTAAAAGTTTGGGGCTGCGACGCTTATGTGAAAAAGTTTCAGGCTGATAAGCTCGAACCCAAAGCGGATAAATGCATCTTCATAGGACACCCAAAACAGTTGGGTATACCTCCTGTCTCAGATCCGAAAGCAATAAGGGATTGTTTCTAGAATCGGGTCCTTTCACGAGGAAAAGTTTCTCTCGAAAGAATTGAGTGGGAGGATGGTGGAGACTTGATGAGGTTATTAAACCGTCTCTTCAACTAGTGTGTGGCATGGCACAGGAAGTTGTTCCTGTGGCACCTACACCAATTGAAGTGGAAGCTTATGATAGTGATCATGAAACTTCAGATCAAGTCACTACCAAACCTCGTGGGATGACAAGGATGCGTACTACTTCAGAGTGGTACGTAATCCTGTCTTGGAAGTCATGTTGCTAGACAACAATGAACCTACAAGCTATGGAGAAGCGATGGTGGGCCCGGATTCCGATAAATGGCTCGAGGCCATAAAATCCGAGAGAGGATCCATGTATGAAAACAAAGTGTAGACTTTGGAAGAACTACTTGATGGTCGTAAGGCTGTTGGGTACATATGGATTTTAAAAGGAAGACAGACAATGATGGTAAGTGTCACCATTAAGAAAGCTCGACTTGTCGTTAAGAAGTTTCCCGACAAGTTCAAGGAGTTGACTACGGTGAGACTTTCTCACTCGTAGCGATGCTAAGAGTCTGTTGGAATTATATTAGCAACTACTGCATTATTTATGAAATCTTGCAGATAGGATGTCAAAGAATTGTTTCCTCGACATTTTCTTGAGGAAAGGTTGTATGTGATACAACCAGAAGGTTTTGTCAATCCTGAAAGATGCTAATAAGTATGCAAAGCTCCAGCAATCCTTCTAAGGACTGGAGTAAGCATCTCGGAGTTGGAATGTATGCTTTGATGAGATGATCAAAGATTTTGGGTGTATACAAAGTTTATGAGAAACTTGTATTTCCAAAGAAGTGAGTGGGAGCACTATAGAATTTCTGATAAATATATGTTGACATATTGTTGATCAGAAATGACGTAGAATTTCTGGAAAGCATATAGGGTTATTTGGAAAGTGTTTTTCAATGGAAAGCCTGGATTAAGCTACTTGAACATTGAGCATCAAGATCTATATGGATAGATCAAAACGCTTAATGGTACTTTCAAATGAGCACATACCTTGACATGATCTTGAAGGTGTTCAAGATGGATCAGTCAAAGAAGGAGTTCTTGCCTGAGTTGTAAGGTACGAAGTTAAGACTTAAAGCTCGACCACGGCAGAACAGAGAGAAAGGACGAAGGTCGTCCCCTATGCTTAGACATAGGCTCGATAGTATGCTATGCCGTGTACCGCACCTGATGTGTGCCTTGCCACATGTTTGGCTAGAGGGTACGAAGGTGATCTAGGAGTAGATCACCAGATAGCGGTCAAAATTATCCTTAGAGGAATAAGGATATGTTTCTCAGTTATGAAGGTGATAAAGAGTTCGACGTAAAGAGTTACGTCGATGCAAGCTTAACACCTATCCGGATAGCTCTGAGTAGAGATACCGGATACGTATAATGGAGCAACGATTTGGAATAGCTCCAAGTAGAACAGTTATTTGAAATGGCTCCAAATATAGCGTAGTAGTTGCATCTACAAGATGACATAGAGATTTGCGAAGTACATACGGATCTGAATGTTGCAGACCCGTTGACTAAAACCTCTCTCACAAGCAACATGATCAAACCCAGAACTCATTGAGTGTTAATTACATAGTGATGTGAACTAGATTATTGACTCTAGTAAACTCTTTGGATGTTGGTCACATGGCGATGTGACCTATGAGTGTCAATCACATGGCGATGTGAACTAGATTATTGACTCTAGTGCAAGTGGGAGACTGTTGGAAATATGCTCTAGAGGCAATAACAAATTAGTTATTATTATATTTCCTTGTTCATGATAATCGTTTATTATCCATGCTATAATTGTATTGATAGGAAACTTAGATACATGTGTGGATACATAGACAACACCATGTCCCTAGTAAGCCTCTAGTTGACTAGCTCGTTGATCAATAGATGGTTACGGTTTCCTAACCATGGACATTGGATGTCGTTGATAACGGGATCACATCATTAGGAGAATGATGTGATGGACAAGACCCAATCCTAAGCATAGCACAAGATCGTGTAGTTCGTATGCTAAAGCTTTTCTAATGTCAAGTATCATTTCCTTAGACCATGAGATTGTGCAACTCCCGGATACCGTAGGAATACTTTGGGTGTGCCAAACGTCACAACGTAACTGGGTGGCTATAAAGGTACACTACGGGTATCTCCGAAAGTGTCTGTTGGGTTGGCACGAATCGAGACTGGGATTTGTCACTCCGTGTAAACGGAGAGGTATCTCTGGGCCCACTCGGTAGGACATCATCATAATGTGCACAATGTGATCAAGGAGTTGATCACGGGATGATGTGTTACGGAACGAGTAAAAGAGACTTGCCGGTAACGAGATTGAACAAGGTATCGGGATACCGACGATCGAATCTCGGGCAAGTATCGTACCGCTAGACAAAGGGAATTGTATACGGGATTGATTAAGTCCTTGACATCGTGGTTCATCCGATGAGATCATCGTGGAACATGTGGGAGCCAACATGGGTATCCAGATCCCGCTGTTGGTTATTGACCGAAGAGTCATCTCGGTCATGTCTGCATGTCTCCCGAACCCGTAGGGTCTACACACTTAAGGTTCGGTGACGCTAGGGTTATAGAGATATTAGTGTGCGGTAACCCGAAAGTTGTTCGGAGTCCCGGATGAGATCCCGGATGTCATGAGGAGTTCCGGAATGGTCCGGAGGTAAAGAATTATATATAGGAAGTGCTATTTCGGCCATCGGGACAAGTTTCGGGGTCACCGGTATTGTACCAGGACCACCGGAAGGGTCCCGGGGGTCCACCATGTGGGGCCACCTGCCCCGGGGGGCCACATGGGCTGTAGGGGGTGCACCTTGGCCTATATGGGCCAAGGGCACCAGCCCCAAGAGGCCCATGCACCAAGAGAAGGGGAAAAGGGGAGAGTCCTAAAGGGGGAAGGCACCTCCGAGGTGCCTTGGGGAGGATGGACTCCTCCCCCCCTTGGCCGCACCCTTCCTTGGAGGAAGGGGCAAGGCTGCGCCCTCCCCCTCTCCCTTGGCCCTATATATAGTGGGGGGGGGGGGAAGGGAGGGAAACCATACCCAAGCCCTGGCGCCTCCCTCTCCCTCCCGTGACACATCTCCCTCTTCCCGCAGCGCTTGGCGAAGCCCTGTTGGAATCCCGCTACTTCCACCACCACGCCGTTGTGTTGTTGGATCTCCATCAACCTCTCCTCCCCCCTTGCTGGATCAAGAAGGAGGAGACGTCGCTGCTCCGTACGTGTGTTGAACGCGGAGGTGCCGTCCGTTCGGCGCTAGGATCATCGGTGATTTGGATCACGACGAGTACGACTCCATCAACCCTGTTCTCTTGAACGCTTCCGCGCGCGATCTACAAGGGTATGTAGATCCACTCCTCCCTCATTGCTAGATGACTCCATAGATAGATCTTGGTGACACGTAGGAAAATTTTGAATTTATGCTACGTTCCCCTACAGGTAGATGTGGGTGAGGACCCGCGTCAGCGCAGCAGAAGACAGGACACGCACCTCGGCCTCAGCCGTGGGGCCAAGGCCAAGGGCGACATATTCAAGAGCGCGAACTAGGAAGGGAAGCAGCTTGGTGGGGCCGTCCTCGGCGCCAGCCAGCAGGCTCTCCAGGCCGCTGTCGTAAAGCGTCCTCAGCGAGGAGCGAGCCTTCGCCTCCATCTCCGCGAAGGCCACGCGGTCCTCGGCAAGAACCTGGGCCTTGTCGTCCAGCTCGACCTTGCTCGCCCCCAGCTCCTGCTCCAGCGCGCCTAGGCTGTCGCGGCGCTTCCTGAGCTTGGCCTCCCGGCCCTCGACGGCCACCTCGCGAGCCTTCACGCCTTCTTCCTGCTCTTGGCGAAGGCGGACCTCTTTCGCGAGCTGGTCCCGCAGGCCTTGCAGCTCGTCCTCCAGCGCCTTGCAACGACCACGGACGTCGACCACCTCCCCCAGGGCTGTGTCACGAGCAGCCTTCGCCTCAAGGACGGCCTGCCTCTCCTCATCGCAAGCCATCGAGGCCTGGACCAGCGCCGCCCAAATCTAAGCATCAGAGCGAATCCATCCTGAAGCTAGCTCCAAGCGCCCGGCCACCAAGCGAGGGTCGGCGCGAAGAAGATCCTGCCGCAGCCGGTCCAGCTCAGCAGCAGCACGATCCAGAACGGCAGGAGGAGTCGGAGAGACAGCAGTAGGTGGAGTAGGAGGAGAAGGCGGCAACGCGACCACAACATCCTGAGGCGGAACTTGCTGCGCCCCAACGGCTGAAGTGGCGGCAGCAGACAAAGGTACCTCGGGAGTCACTTGGGCCATGGGGGCTGAGTTCGCCCCAACCGGCTCAGCCAGGCCTCGCGAGGACGACCGGGAAGGAGAAGCCCGTGCGTCGCGGTCACCTTCCTTCGCGGGCAGAGGCGCTGCCACGGATGGAACCTCAGGAGCTCCCTTCGGCTTCTTTGCTGTGGGCGCCAGCCTATCCAAGAGATGCGGACGTCAAGCCTCAGAAGCAGAACAAGAAATAAAGACAAGAATCAAGCACTTACGGGTCGTCGCCAGTAAGCTCAAGCGGCCTCCGGCCAAATTTGAAGCCTGAAAGCCGGCTGGAAGGGTCAACCTCGGGAAGCTTGGAAGCGGAAGGTGCGTCTGCGGTTCGCCGCGGGGCTGGGGCAGACCCGCGGGAGATCAGCCCGATCCTGTCCTTCTTCGGGATCGGGGGCAAGCTCCCGCCGTCCTGCTCGTCATCATCCTCGTCATCATCGCTCGGAGAGAGGTAGAGAACGCGGGACCTGCGCCGGGGGAGGGGAGCCCTCGACTCTCCGTCAGTCGCCTCGGAGTCAGGCCCTTTTTCCCGCTCCCCTCCTTCCTCCTCTTCGCTGGAGTCGTCGGAGGACATGTCCACCGATTCCCCGGGAGTCTCCATGGGCACGGGCCCGTCCCCGTTGAAGACGGGCATGGACTCCACTACCTGCTCCCAGTCGCCGCGGAGGAACAAGGGCGTAGGAGTGCCCTCCAACCTCGCCACATCGCCCCCGACCAGAGATTGGAGGACCGCAGCCAGATCTTCGTCGGCCAAGGCCACGGGGCTCGGATGGGGCCTCCACATTGGAAGTGAGTACTGCCGAAGCCGAACCAGCTGGCGCTCTAGGAATTCCCTCAGCAGCGACGTGCCGGTCAGCTTCGCCGCCGCCATGTTGGCCGGCCTCAGATCCGCGTCCATCTTCTCCAACACCAGCTTCGCGCGGGGGTCCGCGAGCTCCGCTCGACCCCAATCGCTGGAGCTCGTGGATTGCTCCGTGGGCAAGATCAACCGAGGGTGGATGCGCCCAGCATCAGCCAAGACCCACTTGCTCCTGAAGCCCTCAATCCTTTTCCCGGGGTTTGAAATGGCAATGGCGCCACCGTACGCGATGAAGCTCGCGCACGCGGAAGCAGGACCGCGAGAGGTCCGGAGGTAGAAGTAGTGGCGCAGCAAGGCCACCGAGGGCTGCACCCCTACATGAGCCTCGCAGTAATAGGCAAAGATTGCCAGGAGAAGGACGGAGTTGGGGTGGAGATGCAGAGCCTGCATCTTATAACGGCGGAGGACAGAGAAGAAGAACTCGGAGAAGGGAGGCACCAGGCCAGCAGCAATGGCGCTTACAAAGAACGGATAGAAGGTGCTCCCTTGGCCCTCAGGGGTGGCGGAGCCGGCCTTGAACACCTTCGCCCCGTCAATGCCCTGCGCAGCCGCCATCCGGCGCAGCGAGGCTCGCCTCCGACACGTTCGGCGAGTCCAGGGCAGACGAGTACCAAGCTCCGGCCGGGGACTGACGAGGCACCATGGCTTCCGAGGTCATGCAGTCGGAGTAGATCTGGAAATTTTGGAGGAAGGAAGGAGAGGCGCAAGAAAGGGGATCTGAGCAGCAACCGGAGAAAGCAAAAAGCAAAGCCTAGGCAGATGCCGCTCCTTTATCAACTCGCACGGTTGTGGAGACGCCCACGTCCAGTCAACCGCCACACGGCGCCCAAGGCCGCAGGCTGTTAGTGCCCGCGGCGCTTCGCTCTTGCCCTTTCGCCTCCCTGCACGGCCAAGTCCGGGCGCGCCTTGGGCCCGGGGGCTACTGTCGGCGTTCTGGGAACGGGGGTCCCCAGACTTGCCTGCCTGCGGCCTACGGCGTGGCTCAAAGGGGGCCCAGCACGGCCCGTCTTCATCAACACAGACCGAAGACCCTCGCGAGGGGCCAAGCCTCGCGGGGCGGACGACACGGAGCTTCCTCAGGCACGGCCTCATCAGGCTGGCTCGCGAGGAGGCGGAGAGATCAAGGCGGGGTACCACACAAGGTGCCCGTGACGCAGGCCATGACGACGAAGGGTGCCAGGCGGGCGCCAGCCCGCGCAGTGTCCTTCTTTCCTCTTTGGTGCAAAGGGAGCAAGCGTAGGCAAGAGCATCAAGCAAAGGCACCCGTTTCGGTGCAACGAGACCAAGACCAGTCCAACGGCAGGGAAGAAGTCATTGTGGAGCCCAAGCCAGCGTCACCACCAGAGTCTTTGGCAGGCGAGGACCAACTTTAGTCAGGATAAGTGTACCAGATGTTCCCCTTCAAAATGGCCAATTGTTGGAGCCCTTCCCGCTCAATATTTGGGGAAGAGGCCCAGGGCCTTTGCCTATAAATAGGACTAGCCACCCACAGGGTAGGGGCATCCAGAATCGGCCAACCCAGAAACTAGCCAGGATCACAATCGAGAAGAGAGAGAGAGAGAAGGGTGACTGAACTCCCCCTAGCAGTTCATCCCCCAACCAAGAACAGACCCTCGCGAGGCTGTTCTTCCTTGAATTGCTCATCATCATCAGCCCAAGAGGCAATCCACCACACCACACACTGGAGTAGGGTATTACACCACAACGGTGGCCCGAACCAGTATAAACCCTGTGTCTCTTGTGCTGTTCTTTCCATAGCTTAGATCTTAGCGAGGCGGAGGGGTGCAGGTAGGTAGAAGGCGAAATCTCCGTGCACACCCCAGTGTTCGAACCTCAAGGGTCTGCCGGAACCCGAAATCCGACACTCGTCGTGGGCTCGTGGCCTTTTTTTCTAGACGACCCTGGTGGGAGTGGTTCGGAGAGTTCAGGAACGTGTAGGGCGCTCACTTATAGGGCCGATCGTGATCTGAATAGCTATTCTAATCCCAGGATTAGAATAGTGCTTCTCTCTCTCTATATATCTATTCTATATCTATACCTATTATTAAAAGAAATAGATATTCTTGGTTTGGTTTAGTCCTTTACGTTTGGTTTACACATGTTCAGCGATCTGGGCCAGTTACTTGTATGTTGATGGGTCTTTTATGGGCTTTCATAGAGAGACCGCGAAAAATAATTGGTTCAAAATAAATCAACATTGTGGGAATTGAACACAAGACCTCCTGTCTATCTCTTAGATGTAACAACCAAAGACTTATGCACCTTTCATATTTACTAATCCCAACTCACTCTAAATATACGAGTGGCAGTCATCATGTTTATTTATTTATTTTGCGAGAAAAGGAGTTGATATTAAAATGGCCAAATTACTGAAAGGTCCACACAGAAAAGGAAATTACAACCAAGCCCCTCTACAACCCGACTACGCCGGCGCCGTGGACGAGCCGGTGACACGTCGTTCGCCGCTGCTCGCTGACGCCTTGGATCGAAGTAGCCCCCGGGAAAAACGGGAAGTCTCCGATCAACGGTCCCTGAGGACCTACACCCATGGCCGCCGTCGTTGTCGCACCACTCAACATCGCCTTCCTTCTCCAGATCTTCAACCACCGGAATCGCCATCCCTCGATCTTCGACACGGGGGAACCGTGCACGGCCTCTCCACCGAGCAGCGAGCACGAAGAAAGGAGCTGGTCCACCGGAACTTCGCCATCGAAGGGGAGACCAACAACTGCAAAAAGCCGATCCATTCGCACTGCCGCCTCCACGACGCCACCGGCTGGCTCCCTAGGCACTCCTACACTATGTACACGCTGTAAATTGGGCCTCCCCAGTCCTCCCGCCGCCGGAGCGTCCGACGGAGGGCGAGGGAGCCGCCGATTCGGCAACGGCGAGGTGGAGAGCCCGAGGTTCTCATAAATCGCCCTTTGTTCCTGTAGATGGGGAAGGGTGAGGTCCAAGGCTCATGTTTAGGGATAGCTAATTAAGCGAGTGAGCTAATAAAGGAAGGATTGTGGGCTTAAATATAATACTTAAATAAATGTGGCTAATTAAAGAAAGGATTATGGGTAAATTGGTGGAATAACTATTAGAAAGATTGTGGTCTTAATAAATTCTATATGAAGGATTTGAGGTAAAAAGGTAGGATAATTAAAAGAAAGGATCTATAGGCCTTAATGTGTTGGGGCTATTAAATTAGAAAAGGAAGGATTTGATTCCCGACTAAAACGGGTGAGGACTTCATGGTAATTAATGAGAGGATCATACTTAAATGTCATTAAAAAGGATTGTATTTAAATGAAATCTGTGGGACATTACACCCCACAAAGAAAATATGAACACGACTAAATTGCGACGTATTTTTTATGTTCATTTTGTAGAAGGACGATGCTGCGTTGCAACATGTTCTTCATAGTGAATCCGACGCTGTGGGACATTATGCTTGTGCAAAACATTATTTTTCCCCGTGCCAATGAAGAAAAACGACGGAAATGGTGAAGACAATGCAAGTTGAAAAACAAGTGAGGAATTTCAAAGAACTGAAAAAAAACTCAATTGAAAATTTTCAACATTTTGTGGTGGCGTGACCCACCGTATAAGAATGATGATTTCAGACACCGCGTACAATTGTCGTAGGGTTCTGAGAATCAAATTCTTTGTTAATTTCTTCACACTTAGAGTGTTAGTCTTCATTGATTGAAGAAAAACGTTTCTTCATGTGTTGCACATCTAAGTCATCAATTTTGCATAAGTGTTAGGATGAGTGTCCTTTTCAAAGAACATTCGAAGATTCTAGGATATTTAGCTCACACCACAACTTGCTAAATCTCTTCTCATCCAAGGGCTTAGTGAAGATATCGGCTAGTTGTTCTTCAGCCTTCACATGCTCAATAGAGATGTCGCCCTTCAACACATGATCACGAAGAAAATGATGACGAATCTGAATGTGCTTTGTCTTTGAGTGCTGAACTGGGTTATGAGCAATCTTGATGGCACTCTCATTGTCACAGTAGAGTGTCACATTCTTCATGTTGACGCCGTAGTCCTTGAGAGTTTGCTTCATCCAAAGCAGTTGAGCACAGCAAGAACCAGCAGCAATGTACTCAGCTTCAGAAGTAGATAGTGATACGCAGTTCTGTTTCTTCGAGGACCAACAGACCAAAGATCGTCCGAGGAAATGGCATGCGCCAGATGTTGACTTGCGATCCACACGATCACCAGCATAGTCAGAGTATGAAAATCCAATGAGATCAAAAGCCGAGCCCTTGGGGTACCATAATCCAAGTGTTAGTGTGTGAGCTTGATATCGAAGAATATGCTTCACAGCCTTATGGTGTGATTCCTTCGGTGTAGCTTGAAATCGAGCACACATGCAAACACTAAGCATAATATCTGGCCTAGATGCACATAGGTACAATAAAGAACCAATCATGGAGCGGTATACCTATTGATCAAAGTCAATACCATTTTCATCAGTGCATAGATGGCCATTTGTGGGCATAGGGATTTTGACACCTTTGCAATCTTGCATGCCGAATTTCCTCAGTACATCCTTGAGGTATTTCTCCTGAGATATGAATATGCCATTGCGCTGTTGACGAATCTGAAGACCTAAGAAGAACTTCAATTCTCCCATCAAAGACATTTGATATTCTTCACTCATCATATAGGCAAATTCATGAGTATAACGTTGGTCAGTACAGCCAAAGATAATATCATCAATGTATATTTGGCACACAAACAATTCACCATCATAAGATTTAGTGAAAAGAGTTGGGTCAAGTGAACCGGGTTTGAAGCCTTTCTTCATGAGTAATTCCTTCAAAGTATCATACCACGCCCGTGGGGCCTGCTTGAGGCCATAGAAGGCCTTATTGAGTCTGAAGACTTTGTCAGGATGCTTTGGATCTTCAAAACCTGGGGGTTGAGCAACATATACTTCTTCCTCAAGCTTACCATTGAGGAATGCACTTTTCACATCCATTTGATATAAAGTGATATCATGATGGTTAGCATAAGCAAGTAATATGCGAATAGCTTCAAGTCTAGCAACAGGTGCAAAAGTTTCATCGAAATCAATTCCTTCAACCTATGTGTAGCCTTGAGCTACAAGCCGTGCCTTATTCCTCACCACAAGGCCATTTTCATCTTGCTTGTTGCGGTAGATCCACTTTGTGCCGATGATATTGTGCTTGCGAGGATCTAGACGTTTGACCAGTTCCCAGATGTTGTTGAGCTCGAATTGATGTAATTCCCCTTGCATAGCTTGAATCCACTCAGGCTCCAGAAATGCTTTATCTACCTTAGTGGGCTCTATGATAGAGACGAAAGTAAAGTGCCCACAAAAGTTAGATAAATGTGAAGCTCTTGAGCGTGTGAGAGGACCTAGAATGTTGATGTCGTTGATGATTTTCTCAATTTGCACTTCATTCGCGACGCGAGGATGAGCGGGTTGACATTGAGGAATTTGATCAGCATTTTCTTCAGCACCATTTTCCTCAGGTGCATCAGCATGACGTTCTTCATGTTCTGGAATAACCTCTTCAGCAGATTCTTCAGTAGGAATGACATCCTCTGTAACCTTGAACTTAATAGATTCCTCAGGAGGTATTTCATCTGTCACAGGAGGTAGGTGCTCTCTTTGCGAGCCATTAGTCTCATCGAAGTGCACATATACAGTTTCAACAACCTTGTGATGGCAGGTGTTGAAGACTCTGTAGGTGTGCGAGTCCTTACCATAACCGAGCATAAAACCTTCATGTGCTTTCGGTGCAAATTTAGAACTGTGATGAGGATCTCTAATCCAACATTTAGCACCGAAGACTTTGAAATAACTCACATTGGGTTTCTTGTTAGTGAGAAGTTCATATGTTGTCTTCTTGAAGAATTTGTGAAGATATACCCTATTGATGATGTGACACACAGTATCAATTGCCCCAGGCCAGAAGCGAGGAGGCGTCTTGTACTCATCAAGCATAGTGCGGGCCATCTCAACAAGAGTCATGTTCTTGTGCTCCACAACGCCATTTTGCTGAGGAGTATAAGGACCAGATAACTCATGAGTAATACCAAGTTCATCAAGGTAGTCATCAAGGCCAGTGTTCTTGAACTCAGTTCAATTATCACTTCTGATGTGCTTGATCTTCACACCAAAGTTGGTTGAAGCCCTCGAGGAAAATCGTTTGAAGACTTCCTGCATTTCAGTTTTGTAAGTGATAATATGGACCCATGTATATCGAGAGTAATCATTAACAATGACAAAGCCATATAAAGATGCAGTATTGGTAAATGTGGCATAGTGAGTAGGGCCAAAGAGATCCATGTGAAGCAATTCAAATGGTCGAGTAGTAGTCATGATAGTCTTTGCTGGATGCTTGGCCTTGGTCATCTTTCCAGCTTCATAGGCTCTGCATAAGTGATCCTTGAGGAATTTGACATTTTCAATGCCAATGACACACTTCTTCTTCGCGAGCGTGTGCAGATTCCTCATGCCAGCATGACCAAGTCATCGATGCCATAGCCAGCCTTCTGAAGCTTTTGCAAGAAGACATGTAGTAGGTTGTGGTCCTGTAGAGAAATCAACAATATACAAATCTCCTCTCCTAAAGCCTTCGAAGACTTTGGAATTGTCAATTTCCATGATCACAACACAACGATGCTTGCCAAAGACAACCACCATATCAAATCACAAAGCATTGAGACAGACATGAGGTTGAACCCTAAGGACTCGACAAACATGACTTTGTCCATGTGTCGATCCTTTGAGATTGCAACCTTACCTAGACCCAATACCTTGCTTTTGCCTTTGTCAGCATAGGTGATATGCGTCAGATGTGATGGAGATAAAGCAGTGTCCATCAATAAGCTTATGTCAGCAGTCATGTGATTTGTGCATCCACTATCGAGGACCCACTCAGTGGCTTTGGGTTGATCATCCTGCAGATGAATTAGTGCAACTTACGAACTCAAATACTTCACCAATGAAGAATATGGTATCAATTTCATCAGACAATAGAACAGATAAAACAATATGAGGACGTGAGAAATGAAAATTCATTTCTTCATGATTAGCTTGCGTCCTTTCAAGCATATTCAGGTCCCCAGAAAATTCTTCAAACGATTAAGTTCGTCTGGAGACCTGACCCTGCATAAGAGATTAGTTCTTTTTCTTCACCACCCACATCTGAAGGGGTGGCAAAGAGTTCATCATTCTGCAAGCTCCATAAGAGAAAGGTGGCATAGATTCCAATCCACTTCGTTTCACATAAGAGGGGTTAGGATAAGCATAAGAGTAAGCAGAGAAATTCTTCGAGGACTTATGGACATAATGATTTGAAGAATAGTGCACATATCCATAATCCTTATATCTTCCCTGCGAAACAGACGGGTTACCACGATGATGTTCATATGAGGACTTTGATCCTTTCGAGGAATTTGATCCATGAGAGGAGTTTGGTCCTTATGAGGATGTGGATCCGTATGAAGAATTTGGTCTAGATGAAGAATTTGATCTGGGGTTCCTATTCTTCACAGGTGGTGTCGTGATTACATTCACCTGAAGATTTTCAAGGCACCTTTTGGGAACCCAGATTTTCTTCATAGGAGGACCGTTCCTGCAGTTAGTGCCAACATATCTAGCAAATACTTCACCATTCTGATTTTTGAACAGTTTATAGTTAGAGTCAATGGACTCATCAGAAGAATATTAAGATTCACATGTAAAGCCAGATAAAGTAGATGGATCCACTAAAGGTCCCTTTGCAGCAACCCATGAGGTTTTGGGATACTGCTCAGGTTTCCAGTAGGTCCCATCAGCATTGATTTTCCTCTCAAAGGCAATACCCTCTTTCCTAGGGTTCCTATTGAGGATCTGCTTTTTAAGCACGTCACAAAGAGCCCGATGCCCTTTGAGGCTTTTGTACATGCATGTCATATACAATTCCTTCAACCCTGCATCATCAGTGATACTAGCAATGTCCTCAAATGAGGAATTAGTGATAGCAGAGGCAATTGAAGAATTTGCAGCAATGGAGGTATTTGAGCATTCAGGTGAAGACTTAGCAGTTTCATGTTCAATGCACTTCAAACATGGAGGAACAAATTCATCCTGAGTAGCGCTGATTTGTTGAGAAAGTAATGAATCACGCTCCTTCTGAAGATCTTCATAACTCACTCTTAGCTTCTCAAGATCTAGCTTTCTTTGAGGGAATTCGTAAGAAAGCTTCTCATGATTAGATAAGAGAGTGTTATGATGACTTTGAAGGTTGTCAAACTTGGACTGAAGTCTCTGAAGATTTTCAGTCAAGATTTTAGTGCGATCCATTTCCTCGCCCAACATATCATTGCTTTTATCTAGCATATTTTGAACCTTTTCAAGAGCCTTTTGCAGTTTCACAGCAATCTTAGCAAGTTTAGAATAGCTGGGTTTGAGGTTTTCATCAGATTCATCCTCACTAGATTTAGATGAGGGATATTTGAGTACCTTTGAGCCTTTGGCCATGAAGCAATAGGTGGGAGCATAGTCCTCATCGCCGTCATTAGTAGTGTTGGGGAGGTCCTTTTCTTCAGAGTTGAAGATGGACTTGCTAACGAACGCGGTAGCGAGGGCTAGGCTCGCCACACCAGAGTCTGACTCCTCAGATTCCTCCTCTTCCTCATTTTCCTCAGATTCAGCCTCAGAATCCATTTCCTTGCCAATGAATGCTGGAGCCTTCTTGGAGCTGCTCTTCTTGTGAGATGAGGACCTTGAGGGTCTTGATGATGAGGACTTTGAAGATTTCTTCTTCCTTTTTGAATCATCAAAACTGTAATCCTTGTACTTCTTCTTCTTCGATTCCTTTTTCCACCGAGGACAATCTTGAATGTAGTGTCCAGGTTTTTTGCATTTATGGTAGAGTCTCTTCTTGTAATCATGGGATGAGGAATCTGATCTCAAGTCACCACCTCTTGAGGATTTACCAAAAATACCACGTCTTGAGAACTTTTGGAACTTCCTCACAAGCATTGCTAGCTCCTGGCTCAGTTCTTCAAGGTCACCAAGGCTGCTGTCATAATCTTCACCATCAGATTCGGATACTGCCTTGGCCTTCAGAGCCCGTGATCTACCATAACTTGGTCCATAGAGATCTCTCTTCTCAGCAAGCTGAAACTCATGAGTGTTTAGTCTCTCGAGGATATCAGCGGGATCAAGGGACTTATAGTCTCCACGTTCTTGTATCATCAATGCCAAGGCATCAAATGAGGAATCAAGCGATCTCAGCAATTTCTTCACCACCTCGTGGTCGGTGATATCAGCGGCACCAAGTGCTTGAAGCTCATTTGAGATGTCAATGAGGCGATCGAAGGTTTGCTGAACATTTTCATTGTCGAGTCTTTTGAAGCAGTTGAAGAGATTTCGAAGAACGTCAACTCGAGAATCACGCTGTGTTGAGACTCCCTCATTGACCTTGGATAGCCTGTCCCAGATAAGCTTAGCTGTCTCCAGAGCACTCACTCTGCCATACTGCCCTTTGCTTAGATGGCCACAAATGATATTCTTCGCTTGAGAGTCGAGTTGCTTGAATCTCTTCACATCATCAGCGTTGATGGTGGGAGTGACAGAGGGAACGTCATTCTCCACAATGTACCAGAGATCGTTATCAATTGCCTCAAGATGCATGCACATCTTATTCTTCCAGTAGGGGTAGTCCGTCCCATCGAAGGTAGGACACCCAGCAGAAACCTTGATCATACTGGCGGTCGACATAACTAAAACTCCAGGTGGTTAAACCAAAATCACACAGAAAAAGGGAGAACCTTGCTCTAATACCAATTGAAAGTGTGTTATATCGACTAGAGGGGGGTGAATAGGCGATTTTTATGAATTCTTCACGGAGGAATTTGCGGGTGAGGAAATTCCTGAGTGAAGAACTACTTGCAGCGGAATAAGTACTCAGAAGTAAACATAACAATGCATGAGCCCGGTCTTCATGATGAAATGAAAACAAGCACAGAGTACAGAAAGCGTAAACACAGGATAACACATGATAAGACAAACAGACTGAAGAAATTGAACTAAGGAAATAGAGGAAGTCTTCAGTCAAAGTCTTCAAACAGATATGAACAAGCACTCAACACATAAATGAGGAAATGGAAGGGTTGAGGAAATGGAACCAGGTAGCTTGGTGAAGACAATGATTTGGTAGACCAGTTCCAACTGCTGTGACAGTTGTACGTCTGGTTAGGGCGGCTAGGTATTGAAACCTGAGGACACACAGTCCCAGACACCCAGTCCTGAACACACAGCTCAGGACACTTAGTCCTCACCGTATTTCCCTTGAGCTAAGGTCACACAGACCTCGCCCAATCACTCGTGGTAAGTCTTCAGGTGACTTCCAAACCTTCACAGACTTGGTCACTCGGCGATCCACAATTTCCTCTTGGATGCTCTAGACCATGGCGCCTAACCGTCTGGAAGATGCATAGTCTTCAAAGGTAACAAGCGTCGGATCCACGCAGGATCAATCTCTTCAGTGATGCTCAATCACTTGGGGTTTGTAGGTGTTTGGGTTTGGGTTTTCCTCACTTGATGATTTTCACTCAAAGTCCTCGGAGGATGGGATGCTCTCAAATGACAAGTGTCCGTTTCTCTCGGAGCAGCCAACCAACTAGTGGTTGTAGGGGGCGGCTATTTATAGCCTAGGGAGCAGCCCGACATGATAAGACATAAATGCCCTTCAATGATATGACCGTTAGGTGGGTAGATATTTTGGGACAGCTGGCGCATAGCACAACAACAGTCGGAATTTTGGGTAGCAAAATCCTTAGGGCTATCATGTTCCTCACTGTGTAGGCAATCCAGACTGGCGAATTCCTAATTTCTCAGTCAGAACAAATTCCTCAGAGACCAGAAGAACTTCGTCTCTGTCACTGAAGAAATTGACTGAGCTATATGAGATTTCCAATGGCTTCACTCGAAGGGATTGGTAGGTGTAGGATTTGAGTTGAGCATCACATGGAAATTTTTCCTTAGTATTTCCTCGACCTCCTTTAATAGTACGGTGTTTCCTATGACTCAAGAAAGAGAAAATGAAACTACGAAAACAAAATTCTTCATGCTTCATGTTCCTCGAATGAATACCAAGTCTTCAGGATTGCACCAATTTCTTCATCTTCAAAGTCTTCAGAAATACAAAGTCTTCAGTCAAAGAACTTCATTTTTAGGGGTCGACTTTCACTGTAAATATCAAACTCCTCATAGACTTATGGACCTGTGTACACTCATAAACACATTAGTCCCTTAACCTACAAGTCTTCAATACACCAAAATCACTAAGGGGCACTAGATGCACTTACAATCTCCCCCTTTTTGGTGATTGATGACAATATAGGTTAAGTTTTCAACGGGGATAAACATATGAAGTGTAAATACTGGAATTGAGGAATTTGATTGCAAGATATAGAAGAACTCCCCCTGAAGATGTGCATAGTGAGGAATTTGCTTTTGAAGCAATGCACACTTGAAGAGTAGAATCATGGAGATCTCCCCCTATATCTTGTAATTCATACACGCATTGACATATAATATGAAGAATTTGAAATGCATGATGAAATATGGTGACTGATGTAATTCAGCATGTGTGCATTAACATTAATGAGGAATAAGCATGCATGAAAGCACATCAAAAGTATCAGGCCACCATAGAGTTTAAGATTACAACTCGATCCAACAAAGTCTTCAAAAGAATGAGAGTTGTAACTTCGAAAAAAAATGCCCATATAAGTAGATCCGCTTGAAGACTAACTCAAATTTCTCCCCCTTTGTCATCGAATGACCAAAAGGATCGAAAATGAGGACTAACGCCCCTGAAGAATATCAAGTTGATGGAGGAGCGCCAACGTTGTTGGGGTCATTTGTCATTGTAGGGCCTGCCGCAGTGTCGTCCAAGTCTTCATACTCATCGGTGTCGCGGGCTGAAGAATATGAACTAGTCACCAAAGAAGGAACCTTGACCTTCTTGAATTTCTTCGGAGGAGGTGAAGACCAGTCAAAATCTTCCTTGAGACCCATTTTCTTCAGATCTTCTTCACCATACAGATGTGATAGGAGTAGGACAGCCCAGGTGCGAGGAAAGACTTCATGGAGGTACTAATGGTTTTTCTTCACTGCCTTATGTGTAGCAGTCATGTTGTGAAGAATAGAACCAAACTGACGCTTAACCCATTTATGATTTCGATCCACCTTCTGGTGAAGACTAAGAAGTAGCTCACAGTCAGTCATCACACGTGGAGCTGTGGCTTGAGGAGTAGACTTGGATGCGTTGGCAGCATAATCATGAGTGGAAGAGTCATCATTGGTGGAGTAAGATGCAGCTTTGTGAAACTGACCATTCAATGGACGAATGCCTTCATCAATGACAAGAGGTGTCTTGCCCTTTTCATCAGTTGAAGTAAAAGTCTGCTTGAGGACTCCAATCGGGGGCAGATAGCTGAGGTGATTCTGAAAATCAGCCTTGTAGTTGAGTGAAGACCTTGTTCTGAGGAATCTCATAATCCAAGGAGCATAAGGCTTCAACTCAAATGGAGAGAGTGCAACATTTGCCAGATTCCTCATGAAGAAATCATAATAATTGATAGGAATGCTATGAATGATGTTGAGTAGCAGATTCTTCATGATGCCAACTATTTCCTCATCAGATGAGTCATGGCCTTTGATGGGACTCATTGTCCTCGTCAGAATTTGATAGGCTGTTCTGGGCACATAGAGTAAGTCCTTTACGAGGAATTTGGTCCTTGGGGCTTGACCGGGTTTCAGAGGCTTCATTAACACTTGCATGTAATGAGTAGTGAGTTCAGGTTCTTGGTACAGGCAGCGAGCTCCTTCACTGAGTGGACTGATGGGCAGGGCGTGAAGCAATTCAGAGGCCGGTGCCTTATAATGAGTATTATCGGTCATCCAGTCCAAGACCCAGGTGTTGATATCTTCAGGATCACCTGTGATATGCAGTGTAGCGTATAACTGAAGAATAAGCTCTTCATTCCAATCAACAATGTCAGAGCAAAAGTTGAGGAGGCCTGCGTCATGAAGCACATTGAGCACATGAGTGAAACAAGGCAATGATTCCATGTCCACATGAGGAATATGCTCATGGTAGAAGATTTTGTCCTTGTTGAAAAGCAGTGAAGAATAGAAATTGGCCTGGCTGGCAGGCCAGAAGCGCTTCCTCCTAAGACGAGTAGAGTCATAAGGATTGTAGTCAATGAAGAATACATGCTCGCCAAAGAAGTCATCAGCCTTGAATTTTTGTTTCTTCGAGAAGGGATCCTTTGGCTTGGGGTGAGGAGTGTCAGTCAATTGCATCACAACCTCAGGGATCTCGATCTCAGGTTCCACAGGTTGAGGAATTCCAGGTACTTCTTCAGTGGTGACCTGTGACTTCAATTCTTCATTTACATTTTCATCAGCACTAGTGGCTAGAATTTCTTCATGGATGGACGGAGTTGCACGAGGTTCTTCAGATCCCATTTGGACTTCAGTAGTTACTGGGGACTAAGGAATTTGTTGAAGAGGTGTGAACAGAGGAGAGTTGGGGTGCTGACTTTCCCAAAAGTCATCATTCAACACTGGCGTGGTGCATCCAATGTCCACATCAACTTCTTCATCCATTTCTTCAACACCGGCCTCTTCAGCAGTGAACTGAGGCATGGGTGTGAGATAATTGGGGTTGAAGGGATTTCATCCACTTCAATTTCTTCATCAGATTCACTTGGAATCCCATACTCTTCATCAAAAGGAATAAGGTCCTTTGATGGCATGGTTGAGATAGGAACAACATCAATTGGGTTGTCAAATGAGCTAGTTAATGGCTTCATCTTCTTCGGGGCTGACGAATCTGATGAAGTTGATGCATGCCTTTTGTTCACTGCTGCATGCTCTGCAGCCTTGGTCTTCTTCACATCTCATGCAGATGGAAGGATCGGAGTTGGTGTAGGCGCAGGAGGAGCAGAGGAATTTGGTTGAATTTCTTCAGGCGCAACTGAAGCAGTTGCCCTGACGTCTTCACTTTCTTCAGGCACAACACTAGTGGTTGCCCTGGCAATTTCTTCAGCGACTGGAATGCAGTCACTAGCCCTGGAATTAGCATTTTCTTCAGCAACCTGATTGTCATCAGCGGTGCTGGCATTTTCTTCAGTAGGCTGAGCAGATGCTTCAGCTTGAGAATTTCCTGTTGCGTTGGGGCTGCAACATTTGAAGTGAATTGATCAGTGAGTTTCACAAAACGGACCTTGGCTCCAAGCCAATCTGCGCGGTAGGCATCATATTCATCACTGAGTTTCGTGATCTCAGATTGAATAGTGACAAGTTCTTCAGTTGTCATAGAGACAACGTTTTTCTTCAGGTAGCGCTCCTTTTTGTACTGCGCTTTCTTGATCTGCCTGGCCTTCTCAAACTTCCATTTTTCTTCTTGTATGAAGTGAGTCAACATATGACTTTGGCCAGGAGTCATCTTGAAATTAGGCATAGGAGTATTTGGGTCCTTGTGCCATAGATCAATGTACTCAAGGATCAACTTTGGATCCAAAAGTAGAGGCACACTTGTGCCCTTGGCTCTAGCGGCCTTGACCTGCCTATCTTTGATGATTTCTGCAAGTTCATCATCATCAGCTTCGTCTTCATCGGACGACACTTGAAAAGCGACCTGCTTGTTTTGAGGACTTGGCCGAGAGCCTCGTCCAACAGTTGCCTTGGTCTTCAACAGAGTGGGACCAGTTGAAGAATGCAGTGGTGCTAAGGAACTAGCAGATGCTCCTGAGGTAATAGAGATGCCCGTCGTCCTTTGGCACATGGCGATATGCGCAGGTGCTGAGAATTTGGTCGGAGAAGCTGAGGACTTTGGCGGAGGAGCTGAGGATTTTGGAGTGGGAGCAGCTTGAGGAGTTGGCCGTGAGGGCTTTGAAGAATCTGACCATGAGGGCATTGCTGAGGAACTTGGCTGAGAGGGCATTGCGGGTGATGCACTTGGCTTGTGAGTAGGCTTCTTTGGCATGGCCTTCTTTGGCTTGCTTGTAGAGGCCTCAGCAGTGGCAGCAGCAGCAGAGTCTTCATTGAATTTCCTCACTACTTCTCTTGCTTGTCTGGCCAACTTGGCCTGGCGCTTGGCCCATTCATCAGGATAATCCTCACTGTGCTTGAGGCTAGTAGGATCAGCTTCTTGGCCAGGTGCCAATGGAGGTCTTGGGCATGGAGGATTGAGAGCGAATTTCTTCATGTACTTGGGAGTAACATACCTGTACTCCCTCCACTCTCTTGCCCATCTCCTCTCTATTCTTTGGATGCGCACTTTGCGCTCATTCTTGGTTTCCTTTCCATGAGTGGCCTCATCAGGAGTGCAATAGTCCTTGTATATGTCATCAGGGATCTCAAACGCTTTGTTGACCTCAGGCCTCTTTCCTCCTTTCCGTGGCTTCTTTCCATCAACCATTTTCTTCAGGTGAGGAATTTGAACAATGGAATTCTATGAAGATGCATGCAACTATTCTTCAAGGAACGCTGCAAATGAGTTAAGTTGATGAGAACCTAGTGTTTCAACAGCTGACATGAGTACCTGTGAACAGAGTCTAGTTGCGAGGAATATGGAGAGGTCATATGCGTTCTCAGAGGTTTTTTAAAAAGAGCAAGTTTGAGGAATTTGACCAGATGAGTCTTGAAGAATTTCACTAAACGTTCTTTGTCCTAGGTTCTAGAGTTGTATAGATCGAAAATCCACACAATTGAGGAATCTTGAAGAAAAATATAGCTTAGAGAAATGAATCAAGAACAGATGACATGTGAGGTGTTCAGTGTGTGATAAATTTGAAGAATGAACACCTTTGAAGATTTTGTAGTTATCATTTGAATCAAAGAGGGCAGTAAAAGTAACTTTTAATTACCTTGGACGAAGAACACGACGAACTGAGAGGTGTAGATGTGAAGTTCGTCAGTTCAGATCTTCCACGCCCTAACTTGGCAGAGGAAGACAACTACGACGGTGGAGGAGTGAAGAAATCCGCAGCCGGCGCGAGTACGATGGCGACGAGGTCGAGGCAGTGAAGCTCTTCCTCACCGGTGACGATGAAATAGCGGCGGCGCTAGGGTTTGAGAAGCTCGAGCTAGAGTGAGAATGAGTGGAGTAAAAGTGAAGTGAGGAAAGGAAGGGGTATTTATAGCCACGGTGAAAAAACTGTTCGCCCGAAGAAATTGGACGAACGTGCCCGTAACCCTTCTCATTCGCTTGGCATGTGTCACCCACGTACTGAGAAGTGGAGATCGTGTGAGATCATGGGTGAATGGATAAGTGTTGTCGTGGGATGTGGAACGGTTTAAGCGGCAAAGCTGAAAATTTAGATAGGATAAGTTAAAAGTTCCGTTCGCAAATTCTTCAGCTGACAAGGACACAGTGAAGATTTTGAACGAGTTTCAAATAGAACGCACATGAAGAATTTATGAATAGATTGGGTTGAGTATATAGCATAGAGGGGGAAGGGTCCGATCACATTCACTTAGCAAAAAAGGCAATATGAAGAAATAGCTATAAGTGAATGCTGTAGTGAACTGCATGAGTAACGCGCGTGAACTTCCCTCTGTACGAACCCGACCTTCGGGCTATCTTCGCAACTGTGGCTTCCCCCGCGATTTATTCTAGTTAGTCGTGTTCTATATGATGTTAGTGTAATCTAGAAACGTTTTTAGCAACTAAATACCGGTTTTAAATAGGAATCTCGCTCGTTGGTGGATTTTGTTCTCGGGTCGTGATGAAATTGCATTTTTTGTAATTTTACTGCCTGAGTTGTTGGAGCTGAATTTCTCCTAGTGCTTGGTTGAACTTCCGCCAACATTGCCCAAATAGGCTTGCGATATACCGTTGGAAATCTATGGACACCAGTATCATGACCCAATTTAAATTTTTGACAAAATGTAAGCGGTTTAAGAGCAGTTTTGAAAACCGTTTTTTCTTCACACAAAAAACATGAATCGTATTTTTGATTGCATTTTCTAAATTGTTTATTGGAATGAGGCAAATAATATGGCGTTGAAAAGCTGCTGCAAAACCGCTCCTTCCACCGTTGATAGTTTTCTCTAATTCCCTACGGTTAAAGAGTAATTTGGGAAATCGTAAAGTTTCGCAAACCGAACAGCCGAGTTCGTATTTTTGATGCCATTTCTAAATGACTAATCCAATTGGGGCAAATAATATGGCGTTGGAAGGCTTATGAAATTGCGCTAAGTTTTCATGTTGAAAGCTTTTTCTAATTTTGAACAGTTTAAGAGTAATTTAGAAAACGGTACAAGTTCCACCGAGTTTGTATTTTCGAGATAATTGTTTAACCGTACGTCCGAATGCGGTAAATGATATGGCGTTGGAAATCTTGAACAAATGGGAAACTTTTTGGTATATATGGTTTCTCTAAATTCTTTACTGTTTTAAGTCAACTTTGAAAATGGCTAAAAACGTATTTTCACCGTAATTTCTACAAACTTTATCGGAATGGGGCAAATAATATACCATTGAAAAGCTACGGAAAGTGCGAAACTTTTTCATGTTGATGGTTTTCTCTGATTCCTAGCCGTTTTCAATTAATTTCAAAAATGGCAAGATCATTCGTTCTGCCTTTATCGCGAAATAGATTTTCCGAAAATGCATCGCATGTAGAACTTGAACTTCTCAGCATGTCTACTTGAACTTCACTCTGTTTTTTCACATGCTTTTTTTGCTCGTAGATCTCCATCCACTCACCAGAATTGAGCAAGTGATATACCAATGGAAAGCTGTTGTAAACACGCAACTTTCCCGTGTTGATATTTTTTCATACTCGCGACGATTTCAAAAGTTTTTCATGTGAAATTCATTCATTGTAGTAGTTAAACTTCTTGCCGTTTTCATGTTGAACTTCTGTGATCTATTTTCGTTTGTAACTTTCTCATCTATTTGTCAGTGTTACACAAATGATATTCCTTTTGTAGAAACCTCTCTCACAATAGTTCATGATTTTTGTTTTGTTTTGAAGTAAATTGGAAAATGACGAGATCATGATTTCTGCCTTCATCGCAAACGGAAATGCACTGCATGAAGTAGTTGAACTTCTTGGGCATGTCTGTTTGAAATTCACTCTGTTTTTGACGTGATGCTTTTTTCCCGTAACTCCCAAACCACTTGCCGAAATTGAGCAAATGATATACCGATGGAAAACTGTTGAAAACACACAACTTTTTTCTGTTGATCAGTTTTTCAAAATCACGACGGTTCAATTTTTTTTCTGAATGCATAAAAATGTGTTTTCAACGGTATACATAAAACTTTTAAAACCATTCATCAGAATATAGCATACAATATACCGTTGGAAAGCTTATGAATAGGAGCATCTTTTTTATGTAGACAGACGTTACAATGTTCTCCCCCTCTATTGTGGAGATCTATTCGATGTAATCTTCTTTTTGCGGTGTGTTTGTTGAGACCGATGAATTGTGGGTTTATGATCAAGTCTATCTACGAATAATATTTGAATCTTATCTGAATTCTTTTATGTATGATTGGTTATCTATGCAAGTCTCTTCAAATTATCAGTTTGGTTTGGCCTACAAGATTGATCTTTCTTGCAATGGGAGAAGTGCTTAGCTTTGGGTTCAATCTTGCGGTGTCCTTTCCCAGTGACAGTAGGGGCAGCAAGGCACATATTGTATTGTTGTCATCGAGGATAACAAGATGGGGTTTTCATCATATTGCATGAGTTTATCCCTCTACATTATGCATCTTGCTTAAGGCGTTACTCTATTTTCATTAACTTAATACTCTAGATGCATGCTGGATAGCGGTCGATGAGTGGAGTAATAGTAGTAGATGCAGGCAGGAGTCGGTCTACTTGTCTCGGACGTGATGCCTATATACATGATCATACCTAGATATTCTCATAACTATTCTCAATTCTGTCAATTGCTCAACAGTAATTCGTTCACCCACCGTAGAATACTTATGATCTTGAGAGAAGCCACTAGTGAAACCTATGGCCCACGGGTCTATCTTCATCATATTAATCTTCCAATACTTAGTAATTTCCTTTGCTTTTTTACTTTGCTTTTATTTTACTTTGCATCTTTATCATAAAAATACCAAAAATGTTATCTTATCATATCTATCAGATCTCACTCTCGTAAGTGGCCGCGTAGGGTTTGACAACCCCTTATCGCGTTGGTTGCGAGGATTTATTTGTTTTGTGCAGGTACGAGGGACTCGCACGTAGCCTCCTACTGGATTGATACCATGGTTCTCAAAAACCGAGGGAAATACTTACGCTACTTTGCTGCATCATCCCTTCCTATTTGGGGAAAACCAACGTAGTGCTCAAGAGGTAGCATGCGGCACTAAGCAGCGGCAGTAGATGCGGTAGTGCCGCTCGAGAGCGATAGTACCGCCCTACCACTGTGGTAGTACCGCGCGATATGGTTGACTAGAGAGGGGGGGGGGGGTTGAATAGGCAACTATCAATTTTTTAACTTTTCTTTACCAAATTAAACTTTGAATCAAAGTAGGTTTTCTACACATGCAACTAGGTGAGCAACCTATATGATGCAACAACAACAAGCACACAAGCAAGCAAATGAAATAACACAAGTAAGCTTGCACAAGTAAAGGTACGAGATAACCAAGAGTGGATCCGGTGGAGATGAGGATGTGTTACCGAAGTTCCTTTCTTTTGAGGGGAAGTACGTCTCCGTTGGAGCGGTGTGGAGGCACAATGCTCCCCAAGAAGCCACTAGGGCCACCGTATTCTCCTCACGCCCTCACACAATGCGAGATGCCGTGATTCCACTATTGGTGCCCTTGGAGGCAGCGACCGGACCTTTACAAACAAGGTTGGGGCAATCTCCACAACTTAATCGGAGGCTCCTAACAACACCACGAAGCTTCACCACAATGGACTATGGCTCCGTGGTGACCTTAACCGTCTAGGGTGCTCAAACACCCAAGAGTAACAAGATCCGCTAGGGATTAGTGGGGGAATCAAATTTCTCTTGGTGGAAGTGTAGATCGGGGCCTTCTGAACCAATCCCGAGCAAATCAACAAGTTTGATTGGCTAGGGAGAGAGATCGGGCGAAAGTAGAGCTTGGAGCATTAATGGAGCTTTAAAGTGCGTTATATCGACTAGAGGGGGTGAATAGGCGATTTTTATGAATTCTTCACTGAGGAATTTGCGGGCGAGGAAATTCCTGAGTGAAGAACTACTTGCAGCGGAATAAGTACTCAGAAGTAAACATAGCCGTGCATGAGCATGGTCTTCATGATGAAATGAAAACAAGCACAGAGTACAGAAAGCGTAAACACATGATAACACAGGATAAGACAAACAGACTGAAGAAATTGAACTGAGGAAATAGAGGAAGTCTTCAGTCAAAGTCTTCAAACAGATATGAACAAGCACTCAACACATAAATGAGGAAATGGAAGGGTTGAGGAAATGGAACCATGTAGCTTGGTGAAGACAATGATTTGGTAGACCGGTTCCAACTGCTGTGACAACTGTACGTCTGGTTAGGGCGGCTAGGTATTTAAACCTGAGGACATACAGTCCCGGACACCCAGTCCTGAACACGAAGCTCGGGACACTTAGTCCTCACCGTATTCCCTTGAGCTAAGGTCACACAGACCTCGCCCAATCACTCGTGGCAAGTCTTCAGGTGACTTCCAAACCTTCACAGACTTGGTCACTCGGCGATCCACAATTTCCTCTTGGATGATCTAGACCATGACGCCTAACCGTCTGGAAGATGCACAGTCTTCAAAGGTAACAAGTGTCGGATCCATGCAGGATCAATCTCTTCAGTGATGCTCAATCACTTGGGGTTTGTAGGTGTTTGGGTTTGGGTTTTGCTCACTTGATGATTTTCACTCAAAGTCCTCGGAGGATGGGATGCTCTCAAATGACAAGTGTTAGTTTGTCTCGGAGCAGCCAACCAGCTAGTGGTTGTACGGGGCGGCTATTTATAGCCTAGGGAGCAGCCCAACATGATAAGACCTAAATGCCCTTCAAGGATATGACCGTTAGGTGGGTAGATATTTTGGGACATCTGGCGCATAGCACAATAACGGTCAGAATTTTGGGTACCAAAATCCTCAGGGCTATCATGTTCCTCACTGTGTAGGCAATCTGCACTAGCGAATTCCTAATTCCTCAGTCAGAACAAATTCCTCAGAGACCAGAAGAACTTCGTCTCTGTCACTGAAGAAATTAACCGAGCTGTTGATAACCCACAAGTATAGGGGATCGCAACAGTTTTCGAGGGTAGAGTGTTCAACCCAAATTTATTGATTTGACACAAGGGGAGCCAAAGAATATTCTCAAGTATTAGCAGCTGAGTTGTCAATTCAACCACACCTAGAAACTTAATATCTGCAACAAAGTATTTAGTAGCAAAGTAATATGATAATAGTGGTAACGGTACCAAAAGGTAATTATAACAAAAGTAATGTTTTGGGTATTTTGTAGTGATTGTAACAATAGCAACGGAAAAGTAAATAAGCGGAGAACAATATATGGAAAGCTCGTAGGCAATGGATTGGTGATAGAGAATTATGCCAGATGCGGTTCATCATGTAACAGTCATAACGTAGGGTGACACAGAACTAGCTCCAATTCATCAATGTAATGTAGACATGTATTCCGAATATAGTCATACGTGCTTATGGAAAAGAACTTGCATGGCATCTTTTGTCCTACCCTCCCGTGGCAGTGGGGTCCTAGCGGAAACTAAGGGATATTAAGGCCTCGTTTTAATAGAGTACCATACCAAAGCATTAACACATAGTGAATACATGAACTCCTCAAACTACGGTCATCACCGGGAGTGGTCCCAATTATTGTCACTTCGGGGTTGCCGGATCATAACACATAGTAGGTGACTATAGACTTGCAAGATAGGATCAAGAACTCACATATATTCATGAAAACATAATAGGTTCAGATCTGAAATCATGGCACTTGGGCCCTAGTGACAAGCATTAAGCATAGCAAAGTCATAGCAACATCAATCTCAGAACATAGTGGATACTAGGGATCAAACCCTAACAAAACTAACTCGATTACATGATAAATGTCGTCCAACCCATCACCGTCCAGCAAGCGTACAATGGAATTACTCACGCACGGCGGTGAACATCATGAAATTGGTGATGGAGGAAGGTTGATGCTGATGATGGCGACTGATTCCCCTCTCCGGAGCCCCGAACGGACTCCAGATCAGCCCTCCCGAGAGGTTTTAGGGCTTGGCGGCGGCTCCGTATCGTAAAACGCGATGAATCCTTCTCTCTGTTTTTTTCACCCCGAAAGTGAATATATAGAGTTGGAGTTGAGGTCGGAGGAGCTCCATGGGGCCCACGAGGTAGGGGGGCGCGCCCAGGGGGCAGTGCGCCCCCACCCTTGTGGCTAGGGTGTGGCCCCCCTGGCCTTGATATTTTGCAAGTATTTTTTATTATTTCCAAAAATACGCTCCCTGGAGTTTCAGGTCATTCTGAGAACTTTTGTTTCTGCACATAAATAACACCATGGCAATTCTGCTGAAAACAGCGTCAGTCTGGGTTAGTTCCATTCAAATCATGCAAGTTAGAGTCCAAAACAAGGGCAAAAGTGTTTGGAAAAGTAGATACGACAGAGACGTATCAACTCCCCCAAGCTTAAACCTTTGCTTGTCCTCAAGCAATTCAGTTGATAAACTGAAAGTGATAAAGAAAAACTTTTACAAACTCTGTTTGCTCTTGTTGTTGTAAATATGTAAAGCCAGCATTCAAGCTTTCAGCAAAGGTTATGAACTAACCATATTCACAATGACGCTTAGGTCTCATGTTTACTCATATCAATGGCATAATCAACTAGCGAGCAATAATAATAAATCTCGGATGACAACACTTTCTCAAAACAATCATAATATGATATAACAAGATGGTATCTAGCTAGCCCTTTCTGAGACCGCAAAACATAAATGCAGAGCACCTTTAAAGATCAAGGACAGACTAGACATTCTAATTCATGGTAAAAGAGATCCAGTCAAGTCATACTCAATGTAAACTAACAGTAATGAATGCAAATGACAGTGGTGCTCTCCAACTAGTGCTTTTTAATAAGAGGATGATGACTCAACATAAAAGTAAATAGATAGGCCCTTCGCAGAGGGAAGCATGGATTTGTAGAGGTGCCAGAGCTCGGTTTTGAAATAGAGATGAATAATATTTTGAGCGGTATACTTGCATTGTCAACATAACAACCAAGAGATGGCGATATCTTCCATGCTACACACATTATAGGCGGTTCCCAAACAGAATGGTAAATTTTATACTCCCCCTCCACCAACAAGCATCAATCCATGGCTTGCTCGAAACAACGAGTGCCTCCAACTAACAAGAGTCCCAGGGGGAGTTTTGTTTGGAATTATTTTGATTTGATTTGCATAAAGCATGGGACTGGGCATCCCGGTGACCACCCATTTTCTCGTGAGTGAGGAGCGGAGTCCACTCCTCTTGAGAATAACCCGCCTAACATGGAAGATACAGACAACCCTAGTTGATACATGAGCTATTCAAGCATACAAAACAGAATGTTTATTTGAATGTTTAGAGTTTGGCACATACAAATTTACTTGGAATGACAGGTAGATACCATATATAGGTAGGTATGGTGGACTCATATGGAATAACTTTGGGGTTTATGGAGTTGGATGCACAAGCAGTATTCCCGCTTAGTACAGGTGAAGGCTAGAAAAGACTGGGAAGCGACCAGCTAGAGAGCTACACCATTCATGAACATACATTAAAATTAATCAACACCGAATACAAGCATGAGTAGGATATAATGCACCATGAACATAAATATCATAGAGGCTATGTTGATTTTGTTTCAACTACATGCGTGAACATGTGCCAAGTCAAGCCACTCGAATCGTTCAAAAGAGGATACCACCCTATCATGCCACATCACAACAATTTTAATAGCATGTTGGCACGCAAGGTAAACCATTATAAGCTCCTAGCTAATTAAGCATGGCACAAGAAACTATGATCTCTAGTTGTCATTGCAAACATGTTTATTCATAATAGGCTGAATCAGGAATGATGAACTAATCATATTTACAAAAACAAGAGAGGTCGAGTTCATACCAGCTTTTCTCACCTCAGTCAGTCCATCATATATCGTCATAATTGCCTTTCACTTGCATGACCGAACGATGTGGATAATAATCATAGTGCACATGCATTGGACTAAGCTGGAATCTGCAAGCATTCAATAAACAGGAGAAGACAAGGCAATATGGGCTCTTTTGTCAGATCAACAATAATGCATATAAGAGCCACTTCAACAATTTAATTATGGTCTTCTCCTATCGACCCCCAAAGAAAAGAAAAGAAATAAAACTATTTACACGGGAAAGCTCCCAACAGGCAAAAGAAGAACAAGAAATCTTTTTGGGTTTTCTTTTTAATTACTACTACAAGCATGGAAATTAAAACTGGCTAAAAGCTACAACTATTTTTTTGGTTTTCCTTAAGGTTTATTAAATACACAAGAAGAAAGCATAAAAAGAGAAAATAAACTAGCATGGATGATACAATGAAAAAGTATGAGCACCGACATCTAGCAATGAGTGTGTGAACATGAATGTAATGTCGGTGAGAAATACGTACTCCCCCAAGCTTAGGCTTTTGGCCTAAGTTGGTCTAATGCCACGGATGGCCTGGCGGATATCCAAAGTTGTAGTTGGGGTCGTACTGAGATGCAGCAGTCATTGCATCGTGGGCTGCAGCTTGGAGGCGAGCTATCTCAGCCCTCCTCTTATACTCTTCCGCCTCCTCTCTGGTTATAAAATATCTCCCCTTTGCCTGAAAATCAAAGAAAGTAGAAGCAGGGAGAGCGACGTGATAGGTGCGTTGTCTATCAAAGATTAGTCGGTACTGGAGGAACTGATCATTCCTCTCAATAAGCTGATGATGAACCATAGCCTCATAATCCAAATAAGCAGGAGGCAACTCAATATCATCCTCACGTATGGTTATACCAAGAAAATTAGCTATGCGGGTTGCATAAATTCCACCAAAGAAATCTCGATTAAATCTATTAAGATGCAATCTACGTGCAACAATGGCTCCCAAATTATAAGATTTATCTCCTAGCACAGCACTCCTAAGAACACTGAGGTCAGGGACACACATGTGACATGCTTCATCTTTACCGTTAATGCATATACCTATGAAGAGAGCAAAATAATGTATAACAGGAAGGTGAATGCTCCCTATGGTAGCTTGTGCTATATCTCTAGATTCCCCCACAGTTATACTACTAAGAAAATCTCTAAATTCAGATTTGCGAGGTTCACTAGTACTACCCCCTTGTGGAAGTTTGCAAGCAGTGGTAAAGTCCTCTAAGTCCATAGTGTAAGATTTTCATAAAGATCAAACAGGACAGTTTGAGAATTACGTGAAGATGAAAATTCAAACCTCCTCACAAAGGAGCTAGTGAGATAGTGGTACTGACGGCATTTGTCTTCCTCGAAGTTCACAAGATCAGCGTTACATAAATATGCGTTAAATTCTTCCTTAATTCCTGCTCGATCCATGAAGTCCTCTGAAGGCCATTCACAAGGCCACATTGGAGCATCCCTTGGTGGCTCATTATCAGCATCACGCATTGCAAGCCTGGGTCCTTGTTTCCTTAAAGAACCACCTTGGTACATTTTCCTAAACATATTTCTTTCCCTGAAAAATTTCTGAAATTTTTAGTAACTTCAAAATAAAAGTGAACCAAACTCAACAAAATTGAGAGAAACTACTCCTACAAGTGCCTAGAGCCTATATCATGCATCAAAACTACTTGGAACCGTATAAATTTGACATGCAAGCTCAAGAACATGGTCACCTAGGCAGCACAAATTTGCAATGAATAAAGCACTAGAACAAAAACTAATTGGACCAATGGAGGAGTCACATACCAAGGAACAATCCCCCAAAGTAGTTTTGTGAGAGGTGCTTTGAGCAAGGAGATCGAAAATCTCAGCAAAATGAGCTAGAACTCATGCTTGAGATGGATAATGGTGTTTGTGGGAGGAAGAAGGAGTATGTGGGTGCAGGAATAAGCGGAGGAGGGCCACCGTGGGCCCACGAGGCAGGGGGCGGACCCAGGGGGTAGGGCGCGCCCTCCACCCTCGTGGCCAGGTGGATGCCCCCCTGCTGTGTTCTCAATGCCAAATATTCTCAAATATTCTAGAAAAAATCATATTTAAATTTCAGGGCATTTGGAGAACTTTTATTTTCGGGGTATTTTTATATTGCACGGATAATTCAGATAATAGACAGAAAAATACTATTTTTACTTTATTTAATATGAATAACAGAAAGTAAAAGGAGGGTACAGGGGGTTGTGCTTTCTAACTTCATCCATCTCATGATCATCAAAAGGAATCCATTAACAAGGTTGATCAAGTCTTGTTAACAAACTCATTCCGAATAACATGGAACTAGAGAATTTTCAAATAACACTAGGTTACCTCAACGGGGATATGCACATCCCCAACAATAAGAATATCATATTTCTTCTTGATAGTAGGAAGAGGAAATTCAAAACCTCCAAAAATAATTGATGGAATTTTTCCAATAGAATTGATACTGTGGACTTGAGGTTGTTTCCTTGGAAAGTGTACCGTATGCTCATTACCATTAACATGAAAAGTGACATTGCCTTTGTTGCAATAAATAACAGCCCCTGCAGTATTCAAAAAGGGTGTTTGAAGAATAATAGACATACTATCACCCTCGGGAATATCAAGAATAACAAAGTATGTTAAAATAGTAACGTTTGCAACCACAACAGGCACATCCTCACAAATACCAACAGGTATATCAGTTGATTTATCAACCATTTGCAAAGGTATTTCAGTAGGTGTCAACTTATTCAAAATAAGTCTACGATATAAAGAGAGAGGCATAACACTAACACCGGCTCCAAGATCACATAAAGCAGTTTTAACACAGTTTCTTTTAATGGAGCATGGTATAGTGGGTACTCCTGGATCTCCAAGTTTCTTTGGTATTCCACCCTTAAAAGTATAATTAGCAAGCATGGTGGAAATTTCATCTTCCGGTATCTTCCTTTTATTAGTAAAAATTTCTTTCATGTACTTAGCATAAGGATTCATTTTAAGCATATCAGTTAATCACATATGCAAAAAGATAGGTCTAATCATTTCAGCAAAGCGCTCAAAATCCTCATCATCCTTTTTCTTGGATGGTTTGGGAGGAAAGGGCATGGGTTTCTGAACCCATGGTTCTCTTTCTTTACCATGTTTCCTAGCAACAAAGTCTCTTATCATAACATTGATTCTTTGATTGTGGGTTATCAAGATCAACAACAGGTTCAATTTCTATATCATTATCATTGCTAGGTTGAGCATCAACATGAACATTATCATTAACATCATCACTAGTTTTAGGTTCATTACCAGATTGTGCTTCAGCATCAGAAATAAAATATCATTTGGATTCTTAGGTGTTTCAGTAATAGGTTCACTAGAAGCATGCAAAGTCGTATCATTCTTCTTTGTCTTCCTTTCAGAAGGACTAGGTGCATCTATATTATTTCTCTGGGAATCTTGCTCAATTCTCTTAGGGTGGCCTTCAGGATACAAAGGTTCCTGAGTTATTTTACCAGTTCTAGTAGCCACTCTAGCATCAAAATCATTATTCTTACTATTCAATTCATTGAGCAAATCATTTTGAGCTTTAAGTACTTGTTCTACTTGAGTGGTAACCATAGAAGCATGTTTACTAATAAGTTTAAGTTCACCTTTGACATTAGCCATATAATCACCCAAGTGTTCAAGCATATCAGCACTGCGTTTTAATTCTCTACCAAAATAAGCATTGAAGTATTCTTGCTTAACCATAAATTTATCAAACTCATCTAAGCATGGGCTAGCAAACTTAGTAAATGGGATTTCAGCTTTATCATATCTATAGAGAGAATTTACCTTTACTACCTGTGTCGGGTTATCAAGACCATGTATTTCTTTAATAGGAGATGGATTAAAAGTATGCATTTCTTCGACAGGCGGTGAATTAAGACCATGTATTTCTTCAATAGGAGGTAAATTCTTAACATCTTCAACTTTAATACCCTTTTCTTTCATGGATTTCTTTGCCTCTTGCATATCTTCAGGACTGAGAAATAGAACACCTCTCTTCTTCGGAGTTGGTTTAGGAATAGGCTCAGGAAGTGTCCAATTATTTTCATTAGCCAACATATTATTTAATAGAATTTCAGCTTCATCTGGTGTTCTTTCCCTGAAAACAGAACCAGCACAACTATCCAGGTAATCTCTGGAAGCATCGGTTAGTCCATTATAAAAGATATCAAGTATTTCATTTTTCTTAAGTGGATGATCAGGCAAAGCATTAAGTAATTGGAGAAGCCTCCCCCAAGCTTGTGGGAGACTCTCTTCTTCAATTTGCACAAAATTATATATATCCCTTAAGGCAGCTTGTTTCTTATGAGCAGGGAAATATTTAGCAGAGAAGTAATAAATCATATTCTGGGGACTACGCACACAACCAGGATTAAGAGAATTAAACCATATCTTAGCATCACCCTTTAATGAGAACGGGAATATTTTAAGGATATAAAAGTAACTAGTTCTCTCATCATTAGTGAACAGGGTAGCTATATCATTTAATTTAGTAAGATGTGCCACAATAGTTTCAGATTCATAGCCATAAAAAGGATTAGATTCAACCAAAGTAATTATATCATGATCAACAGAAAATTCATAATCCTTATGAGTAACACAGATAGGTGAAGTAGCAAAAGCAGGGTCAGGTTTCATTCTAGCATTAAGGGATTGCTGCTTCCATTTAGCTAATAACCTCTTTAGATCATATCTATCATTGCAAGCTAAAATAGCTATAGTAGCTTCTTCATCCATAACATAACCCTCAGGAACAACAGGCAATTCATATTTATTAGGGGGAGAGTCTTCATCATCACTTTCGTCAATATTATCAGTTTCAATAATTTCATTCTCTCTAGCCCTAGCAAGTTGTTCATCAAGAAATTCACCAAGTGGCATAGTAGTATCAAGCATAGAAGTACTTTCATCATAAGTATCATGCATTGCAGAAGTGGCATCATCAATAACATGCGACATATCAGAATCAATAGCAGAAGCAGGTTTAGGTGTCGCAAGCTTACTCAAAATAGAAGGTGAATCAAGTGCAGAGCTAGATGGCAGTTCCTTACCTCCCCTCATAGTTGAGGGATAAATCTTGGTTCTCGGATCTTTAAAGTTCTTCATAATGATAAGAAAATATAAATCCCAAGTGACTCAAAGAATAGATCTATGCTCCCCGGCAACGGCGCCAGAAAATAGTCTTGATAACCCACAAGTATAGGGGATCGCAACAGTTTTCGAGGGTAGAGTATTCAACCCAAATTTATTGATTCGACACAAGGGGAGCCAAAGAATATTCTCAAGTATTAGCAGCTGAGTTGTCAATTCAACCACACCTAGAAACTTAATATCTGCAACAAAGTATTTAGTAGCAAAGTAATATGATAATAGTGGTAACGGTAGCAAAAGGTAATGATAACAAAAGTGATGTTTTTGGTATTTTGTAGTGATTGTAACAATTGCAACGGAAAAGTAAATAAGTGGAGAACAATATATGGAAAGCTCGTAGGCAATTGATCGGTGATAGAGAATTATGGCAGATGTGGTTCATCATGTAACAGTCATAACCTAGGGTGACACAGAACTAGCTCCAATTCATCAATGTAATGTAGGCATGTATTCCAAATATAGTCATACGTGCTTATGGAAAAGAACTTGCATGGAATATTTTGTCCTACCCTCTCGTGGCAGCGGGGTCCTAGCTGAAAATAAGGGATATTAAGGCCTCCTTTTAATAGAGTACCGAACCAAAGCATTAACACATAGTGAATACATGAACTCCTCAAACTACGGTCATCACCGGGAGTGGTCCCGATTATTGTCGCTTCGGGGTTGCCGGATCATAACACATAGTAGGTGACTATAGACTTGCAAGATAGGATCAAGAACTCACATATATTCATGAAAACATAATAGGTTCAGATCTGAAATCATGGCACTCGGGCCCTAGTGACAAGCATTAAGCATAGCAAAGTCATAGCAACATCAATCTCAGAACATAGTGGATACTAGGGATCAAACCCTAACAAAACTAACTTGATTACATGATAAATATCAACCAACCCATCACCGTCCAGCAAGCCTACGATGGAATTACTCACGCACGGTGGTGAACATCATGAAATTGGTGATGGAGGAAGGTTGATGATGACGATGGCGACGGATTCCCCTCTCCGGAGCCCCGAACGGACTCCAGATCAGCCCTTCTGAGAGGTTTTAGGGCTTGGCGGCGGCTCCGTATCGTAAAACGCGACGAATCCTTCTCTCTAATTTTTTTCTCCCCAAAAGTGAATATATAGAGTTGGAGTTGAGGTCGGAGGAGCTCCAGGGGGACCACGAGGTAGGGGGCGCACCTAGGGGGCCGGCGCGCCCCCACCCTTGTGGCTAGGGTTTGGCCCCCTGGCCTTGATCTTTTGCCAGTATTTTTTCTTATTTCCAAAAATACGCTCCATGGAGTTTCAGGTCATTCCGAGAACTTTTGTTTCTGCACATAAATAACACCATGGAAATTCTGCTGAAAACAACGTCAGTCCGGGTTAGTTCCATTCAAATCATGCAAGTTAGAGTCCAAAACAAGGGAAAAAGTGTTTGGAAAAGTAGATACGACGGAGACGTATCAGCTGTATGAGATTTCCAATGGCTTCACTCGAAAGGATTGGTAGGTTTAGGATTTGAGTTGAGCATCACATGGAAATTTTTCCCTAGTATTTCCTCGACCCGCTTTAACTGTGCGGTGTTTCCTATGACTCAAGAAATAGAAAATGAAACTAAGAAAACAAAAGTCTTCATGCTTCATGTTCCTCGAATGAATACCAAGTCTTCAGGATTGCACCAATTTATTCATCTTCAAAGTCTTCAGAAATACAAAGTCTTCTGTCGAAGAACTTCATTTTTAGGGGTCGACTTTCACTGTAAATATCAAACTCCTCATAGACTTATGGACCTGTGTACACTCATAAACATATTAGTCCCTTAACCTATAAGTCTTCAATACACCAAAATCATAAGTGGCAGTAGAAGCACTTACAGAGCTTTTGGGGAAGAGGTGAGTCAACTTTGGGGAAGAAGACCCCCTTGTATAGTGGGGGAAACAATCCAATCGCAGAGGGCGGTACTACCGCTGGGACTGCGGTACTACCGCTCCCCCACGCGGTACTGCCGTTTGGACCCCTGCGCGGTACTACCACGGTGGTAGGGTCGTACTACCGCTCTCGAGCGGCACTACCGCATCTACTACCGCTGCTTAGTGCCGCACAATCCGACACGAGAGGCGACCCCCTCGAATCGACGCGGTAGGAGCCCAGTGCCCCCACGGTACTACGGCTGAGGACCCACAGGCGGTACTACCGCTGCCGAGCAGTACTGCCGCCTGTGGCTCTTGAGCGGTACTACCGCTGGGGACCGCGGTACTACCGCTGGGACCCAAAACAAGCACAAGCAAGGGGAATGAGCTCTCCATTTAAGCGGAAAAGCTCAAAGGGTGTGAAAAGGATGTGTACGTGTTGATTCCACCCTAGCCTTACCAAAGCGGACCCCCTCTTGATAGTACAGTGCCTCCTACGAAACTAGTCCACCAAAATAGAAATGAAAGAGCTACATCATCTTGAATAACACTCTGAGGGGAAAGAAATCGTCTCGTGCCAAAGGATGAAACTCTGAAATGCTCAAAGCACACGATTAGTCCGCAAACATGTTGTCATCAATCACCAAAACTACATCGAGAGAGATATGCCTTAACAATCTCCCCCTTTTTGGTGGATTGATGACAACCAGGGATTTGCACAAAGATAATACATGAAAGTAAAGATACTTAGAACTACAAAATATAGACGGGCTCCCCCTGAATGTGTGCACCTAGTTAGTAGTGCCTTTGGAATGCAAGACACACACATTAGGTTCAACACTCCCCCTATATTTTATAGTCCAACATCCTAAGCAAAGAATACATGAGAGCAGGGTATATAACAGGATAAGCATGCAACTCATAAGATACTAAAGTACCAAAAAGACATAGATAATGATAAGATAAAGATAAGGTAGCATATGTCTCACACCATATGTCTAGAACTAAGGTCTCACTGGCACAAAACCAAACAAAGCAAACGGCGAGAAAACACAACGACACCACAAACCAGAAAGACACACTCGCAACTAGGCGACGACACAAATACACAAATCCCTAAACTCTCCCCCCTTTGGCATCAAGACACCAAAAGGGCAAAGAGCGTTGCTACGGCTCCAGGTGATAGCAAGCAGAGGATCTCAAACATCACATCTCAGCGGGATCGTCTGCACCGCCGTCATCGGTCGGAAACTGCTCGGCGTGTGAATCGGTCCACGGGCAGTGCTGCTGAACCCACTCCTCCTCATCAGTGATCCTCTCCTCAGATCCGCTGTTAACAGTGGCACCCAACTGTCGTATGAGCTCCTTGTGACGTCTGTGGGCCTTTTCCTCAGAGACATGAGACATGTACTGGCCATGAGACTCCATGCAGAAAAGTTTCTTCATCGTGCGCTTAATCCTCTTAGCCCATGAGGGCTCCACACCGAAGGGCTCATAGTCCTCATCCTTGTCGGCCTCAGCCTTGTCCTCGGTCTCGATGTCAGCCTTAGAAGGTGTACCACCAGATTGAGGGGCCTGGGTGCCCCAATTGTCCTTCTTCCTCAGACGCTTGATCTCATGAGAAATCAACTCTCCTGTTTCCAGCGCAACCCTGGGACAGTGATGTGCCCAGGCCTTCTCAATGAGCAGCATGATGAAAGGACCATAGATCGAGCACTTGCGCTCAGAAATGGCAGAAAGAAGTTCATACCACATAACATGAGAAATGTCCAGGGACTCTCCAGTGTTTGCTTACTTCTCATGCTGGTAGCATGTCCACGAGATAGGAGTGGACCATATCCAGATTCCCAATGCGAGGGAAAAGAGTCTCTCAGAACACGCGGTGAAGGATGTCCAGAAAGGCAGGCAGCTCATAGGCTACCTTCTTAGTCTTGGGGTTAACCTTCTCAGAACAGTAGGGCCAGAGGGCTTGCTTGTGAGTGGAAGTGACATTGCGGTGAGGGCGGAAGCCGACTGGATTCTCAAGCCCGAGATATTCCACCCCAAGTAACTCCATGAAGGCCTTCCACTTGACAGTGAGCACCCTGCCATTCGTCATCCAAGTCAGAGTCCTTTCTTCATCAGTTCCAAGATGGACAGTGGCATAGAATTGACAGGTCAAATCTGCATCAAAGTCCTTGTTGAACTGCATGATTCTGAGAATGTTCAACTGAGAGCACATCTGAAGGGCTTCGCCAAAGTACTCAGGGTCCTTTTCCATAGGATCGGTGTCGATGGAATGAACATCAACATAGTGATTCTTCTTAGCCTTGATTACATCGAAGAAGATGGCGAACTGAAAGCGGTTCCAGAATGGGCGGTTGACCAAAGTGGGATCTTGGTCTTCCTCATAGGGGTTCCGGCGACGCCTTGCCCAAAATTCCTTGGCAGACATCTCAGACACAGTCTTTCCCTTTGGCTTGTTGGTTGATCTCTTCGTGAGCTAAGGCGGCGGTGGAGCACTTGAGGAACCACCTGCTGACTCAGATGTGCGGTAGCGCTTTGATGTTGCACGACCGGGGTTGCACGGCGGACCTGCTGCTCAGGATGATCATCACCTAGAACCAAACACACGACCAGAAGAAACAACACGAAAGAAAGAGCATAAGCTACCAAACAAAACAACATGGATCAAAATGTGGTAGGAAATGATGGAACTGGGCATCCAGCGGTAGTACCGTGACCCAACCGCGGCAGTACGGCTCGCGCGGTAGTACCGCTCAAGATGGGGAACGGCGGTTCCCTACCGCCATGGACAGATCCGGCACTACCAGAGATGCCAAATTCAAAATTAAGCCTACCAAACATCAATCCAAAGGGCCTAGAAGCCATCTCCATCCTACTCAAGCCTCGACTTAGCTAAAAGACAAGAAAAACAATGCCTATCGCCCCTAAAAACTAGATGCAAGATCTAGGCAAGGAGAGAACGGGAGCGGGGGCAATACCGGCATCCATGGCTAATGGACGTGGTGGGGATCGAGTCCACCGGAGGAAATGGAGAGGGACGGCATGAAAACGGCAGCCGGCTGAGGCCCTCCAGCGATGAGACGTCACTGGAGCGACGAGGAAGATGAGCGAGTGCGGGCAAATGGGTATGGGGGAGAAAACAACTCCCCCTGCCCCAACATAACCCCCCATCGCCCGCCCCGCAGCGGTAGTACCGCTGGGGTGGGTGGTAGTACCGCTTGACGCTTATCAGCGGTAGTACCGTGCACATAGCGGTAGTACCGCTCAGCCGCAAAAAGGACAGGCCAAAAGGCTTAGCTCAAGAAAAGAAACCGAGACGAAAACGAGAACAAAAACACACACAAAACCAACAAAAAGAACGAAAAACACACACCTTTCCAAGAGAGGGCGGTGGCCGGGGCCACCTATGTTTGAGTTCAGAGGTATGGCGCCGCGAAGATTTTAACATTGGGCCCATGACCAACACTCATCTTTGAAGCACAAGTACCATCAAAAATGGCTAATGTGAAAGAGTTTGATTAGTTTATGCATTATGGGGGGAGGGAAAGTTCATTGAGAGAACAACACTCCCCCTATGTCCATGCCTACACCTAAACTAGAGAACAAGTTGAGTGTGGAGGGGTGTGCAAAGGTTCAAGTGACATTGCTCGAATCAATGATATTTAGCTCATGCCTTAACTCGCGAAATCTTGCTTCATCCTGGGGCTTCGTGAAGATATCCACAAGGTTATCAAGAGTGTTGACATAGTTGAGCTCGATCTCCCCTCGCCTAATATGATCCCGGATGAAGTGATACCGGATCTCAATATGCTTCGTCTTGAAGTGTTGCACCGGGTTGAGAGAAATCTTGATTGCACTTTCATTGTCACACCAAAGAGGCACTTTGTCACAAATGACACTGTAATCCTTTAAAGTTTGCCTCATCCATAAAAGTTGTGCACAACTGAAAGTGTGTTATATCGACTAAAGGGGGGGGTGAATAGGCGATTTTTATGAAAGTCTTCAAAACGTGGAAGTTTACAAGACAAATGATAGAAATAGACCTATTACCATGCAGCGGAAGGTAGACTACACTAGGAAAACCATAGTCAAGTATTCAATGAAGTGAAAGCACAATGACCTATAGCAGCTAGGTAGTTAGGATCAGGTAGGAAGATATTATGAAGCCAAACAGAACACGCAGTCACTTAGTGAAGACAAAAGATAGTGCAATCATACAATGAATTCACAAGGACCAACAGTAAGTAAAGGGAAGGGAAGGATGAAACCAGTGACTTGTTGAAGACAATGATTTGTTAGACCAGTTCCAGTTGTTGTGACAACTGTACGTCTGGTTAGGGCGGCTAGGTATTTAAACCTGAGGACACACAGTCCCGGACACCCAGTCCTGAACACGCAGCTCAGGACACCCAGTCCTCACCGTATTCCCCTTGAGCTAAGGTCACACAGACCTCGCCCAATCACTCTGGTAAGTCTTCAAGGTAGACTCCCAAACCTTCACAGACTTCATTCACCGACGATCCACAATGACTCTTGGATGCTCAGAACGCGACGCCTAACCGGCTGGAGGATTCACAGTCCTCAAGTGTAATAAGTCTTCAGATCACACAGACAGGAAGACTTAAGTGATGCCTAACACTCTTTGGCTCTGGGTGGTTAGGGCTTTATCCTCGCAAGGAATTCTCTCTCAAAGGCTTCGAGGTGGGTTGCTCTCAAACGACAAAAGCCGTACTCTAACTCTGAGTAGCCAACCGTTTATGGTTGTAGGGGGTGGGCTATTTATAGCCACTAGGCAACCCGACCTGATTTGTCCGAAATGACCCTGGGTCACTAAGGAACTGACACGTGTTCCAACGGTCAGATTTCAAACACACACGGCAACTTTACTTGGGCTACAAGCAAAGCTTACTTGTCCGACTCTGGACAAGATTCGCTCTCATAGTCTTCACTTGAAGACATAGGTTTTGGTTAAGCATCACTTCAGTCATTCTGACTGGTTCTCTTGGACCCCACTTAACAGTACGGTGGTTCCTATGACTCAACAAAGAAGAAAAAGAACTACGAAAGATCTAAGTCTTCGAGCTCCATAGGCTTCATGCGATGTCTTCTCTTGTCATAGTCTTCAATGTGAATATCTTCACATACCACCTTTGACATCAATGTCTTCATACATTTTTAGGGGTAATCTCTGGTAGGAAAACTGAATCAATAAGGGACTTCTACCTATGTTATCCTGCAATTCTCACAAACACATTAGTCCCTCAACTAGGTTTGTCATCAATACTCCAAAACCAACTAGGGGTGGGACTAGATGCACTTACAATCTCCCCCTTTTTGGTGATTGATGACAAACTAGTTGAAGTTTTCAACGGGGAATATAATGTGAAATTGTAAAGGATAAGGAATTGTCTTCATAAGTTGCAAGGGCTCCCCCTGAAGATGTGCATATGAGTAATTTGCTTTTGGAATGCAAATGCACATGGCAGGTTGTACTTGTGGAGATCCTCTTCAACTTATGATGACAATTCATTATGCATGTGAAGGTATGTGAAGATAATGACATGCATAATGGAAAATGGACGTCTGCAAAATGATCTAAGTGCGGAGTTTATCGTCGCACATGCGGAATTTATCATCGCATCACAAAGTAGCAAATAAGTAGCAGACGACCATCGAGTTTTAAGTGTTACAACTCAAAGAACCAAATGTATCAAAACAAGAGTTGTAAACACTAGGCAAAATATAAAGCAACCGCCCATATGGACCCGCTTGAAGACTATCGAACTCATATGCTTCTCCCCCTTTTGTCAGTAAGGACCAAAAAGGTTTGAAGACATAGAGCATCTACTCGTTCCCATGAAGAGTAGGTGAAGCAGCAGGGTCGTCGGTGGTGTCCGGTGGTGCAGAAGAACTTGGAGCAGTGTCGAAGCGTGCTGAAGGAGGGGGTGGTGAAGTAGCATCGTCTTCGTCCTCGATCACTCGGGCATTCACAGTTGCTGCAGAGGAAGAGAACTCAGAGTCTTCAAGAGATGGAGTTCGTCGCAGCACTGCCCTTCGGGGAGGTGTGGAGTCAAACTTGAAGCGTTCAGAGAAGCCATACTCTTGAAGATCATCTTCAGAGCACATAAGCGTCAGCCCTTTCCATGTGCGTCGAGAGGTTTCATGGGCAACAAAGGCATTCTTGGTGGCAAGATTGCGAATGCGGTTAACATCCACCAAGAGGCTTTGCATTTGGCGCTTCAGCCAGTCATGATGCCTATCCTGTTTCTAATGAAGAGCCACCAGAAGCTCTCGGTCATTGAGAACACGAGATCGCTTCTTGGGTCGTTGGGCAATAGTGCTTTCGGTGGCTTCAGTAAGGGCACGATGAGGTGCACGTGTAGTTCCAGCCAGAGGATAAACACGAGTGACTGCTTCAACTCCTTCAATGTTCTGAGAGAAACTTCGATGCTCCGCATTCTTAAGACTAAGAGGCTCCTTGGCAGGCTCAGGATAAATGGCTTCAACGGACATATCCACATCAGGCAGAAAGATCCGATGATTGCGAGCAGATGGCTGATATGAGATAGCGGAGTGGAGTTTAATCAGCCGCATTATCCATGGAGCATAGAACTTCAAGCCAAAAAGATCAGAGCCTGATGCAGCAAGTTGGTGGATGAAGAAGTCTTGTGCATTGAAGCATTTGCCATGAAGAATATAGAAGACCAAACTCTTCATTGCACCTTCCAGCTTGGCATGTGGAGAATGCCCTTTGATGGGCCAGAGAGTTCGCCTTATGATGTGATAGATAGTCCTTGGCAGATACTCAAGGTCTTCAACAAAGAACTCCTTAGGATATGCAGCATTTTGTGGCAAGGGCTTCATCATACTGAGCATCTGACTCATGTTCGGTTCAGGCTTCCGAAAGATGTTCTCCATAGCTTCACTATGAAGCTGACAGCCAGGTTCATAGAGATCTCCAGGAGTGGGCAGACCAGTGAGCTCAATGATATCAAAGGCTTTGGCTTCGTGATGAACATTTCTTGTCATCCACTCCAGGACCCAAGTCTTCGGATCTCTGTTGTAGCCACATATGTGAAGTGTGGCATAAAATTGGAGCAGCAACTCTTCGTTCCAGTGCTCTTGGTCGGTGACAAAAGGCAATAGTCCAACCTCTTTGAAGCAATCCAAAGCTTCTTCCAGACAGGGCAGACCAGCTATTGCTTCGGTGTCAAGACGCTTATGTGGGACGATGCGACCTTGATTGTACAGAATGCAGGAGTAATAGCTTCGCTGTGGATAGCTCCAGAACCGATCAGAAGATATTCGTTCCCTTGAGTAGGGGTTCTTGGAGCTGTTGAAGAAAGTGTTGTCTGCTTTGAAGCCATTGACATTGAAGGATCCAGGTGCTAATGCAGGACCTGGAAACCTGGGCAACCTTGGAATTGGCTTCTGTACCTGAGGCCTGCGCTCAACATGATAGTCAAACTGAGGACCAGCAGCAGGCGCAGGAACAGAAGTAGTAGCATCATTGGCTTCGCTGACTTCTGGTTCTTGGGTTGGTGTAGGCTCCATATTTGCTTTAGCCATGACAGCGTCAGTGGCTTCATTGGTGTTGGTGGTGGCAGCCTCAAGATTTTCTACCTCCACTTGATGAGCTGGAGGGTCGGGCACAGACACGTTCTCCGCGAGAACAGCTTCGTCAGTAGTTGGGGGAGTGGGGACACATTCTTCTTCTTGGGTGTCATCGGCTGATGCAGCCGGAATTTCTTCAGCAGCTTTAGCTTCAGATTCAAAGACTGGAGACCTTGGTCCTTTGCGAAGCCTACGTAACGCTGACGACGCTTTTGGAGAAGGAGTTGGCTGGGCCTCAAGGTCATCTTCTTCTTGTTCTTGTGGGTGATCAGCCCATGATGCATCCTGAGCAATTGGCGTCAGAGGATGACCAATGCTGATGAGTTCGCTGTGCGCAAGCACAGACGATGATACCTGTTGGTGCTCGATCTGAGGAAGAACTGCATCATCTTCAACATGGTCATGGTGACCAATGTCTTCAGCAGCAGTGGGATCAGCTGCTGGAAAGTCTTCAGCTTCATGAGCCTCTGTGAAAGCAGGCTCATGGACAGTCAGTTGGCGCTCTTGATGTTCAGCGGTAGGGTGAACCATGGAGATGGGTTCAACAAGTAAGGGCTCTGTGGGAGCAGCCCGTTCCTTCTTGGTCTTCCACTTCTTCTTGGAGAGAGCAGCATCAGAGGCTTCAGAATGTTTCCTCTTTCTGGCTTCAGCCTCAGCAGTCCTTGTCTTCTTCAGTTCTGAAGCGGTAGACCTGGCTTTTGGCTTCGAGCCAGTCATGCTGGTTGGGAAGACAATGGGATGTGCTTCCTGCCTTGGTGCGTTGGGTTCGGCCATAGCGGGCTTCTTCTTCTTCTTCTTCTTCTTCTTCTTCTTCTTCTTCTTCTTCTTCTTCTTCTGCTTTGCAGCCATCCTGGGGTCGATGCTAGGACGACCAAGGGCCTTGCGCTTCTCAGCCTCATTGTAGGCTTGCACACTCTTGTCAGCCAGGACCTTCATGCGCTCACGAGAACCTTGAGCTTCTGCACGTTTCTTGAGAAAGGCTTCTTTGAGCTCGTGCAGCATAATCTTGAAGTTTTTCACCTCTTGCACGCTGAGCTTGGCCATATGCTTCTTGAACTGAGCTTTCTCAAAGTCAATCTTTCGCTTCAGTTCGACGATGCACTGAGCTAGAGCTAGCTCTGAAGCAATGGCGCCATGGAAGGCGACACTGAGGCCAATTGGAAGTTGCAGATCTTCGAAGCTAAGGTTGGGCGTGTCAAACCACTCATCAATGAAGTTGTGGATGATTGCCACGTCAAAGAGAGGCAGATCATTGAAGATTTCTGCTTCTTCTTTGCTCTTGATCAATTGCTCAAGAGCGTCATCTGCAAGATCTTCATCACTGGACAGATCAATGGCATCGTTGCATAGAATAGCAGCAGCAGTCAGTTCTTGGCTGGTGTGTGGCGGAGGCATCTTGACTTTCTAGGGCTTGGAGATGCGTGACAGATCTTCAGACTGCACACTGTCTTCAGGAGGTGCAGTAGCCAGTGGCTTCGCCCGTGAGATTTTTGGTGCTGAGGTAGGCTTTGAAGCTTTAGGCTGCTTCAGTTTCTTTGGCTTCGGCGCTGCAGGCGCTTCATCTGATTCAGCGTCATCTGCAGGCTCATCCACGGCTGTCCCTTGAACCATGATATGAGTGATGAGACCTTCCAGGTTGTAGAAGGGCGCAACAAGATTGGGTTCAGCTTCGCGGGTGCCATCGGCACGGGGAGCAGAGGGACCAGGGTTGAAGTCTAGTCCCAAAGACTTCTTGTTCTGCTTTGCCGAATTCTGGGCAAACTACAAGTTGCGCTTGAACAAATTGTCGTCTCGACACCATAGCAGTGACGATGGGTCAGCATCCGCAGGCTGTGGTCCATGGACCATGCAGGGATAGAAGCCTTGTTCAATGGCTTCATCTCTGGACCTGGGTTGAAGATTTTTGTAGAGGATGTCTCCCCATGGTCGCTTGATGGCATTCTTTTCAGCATATTCCTTTGTCACAAATCTGTACTTGAACCACTGTTCTACCCAATATCGTCGAATCCATTGGATTCATGTCTTGCGCTGATTGTAATCCTCTTCATGATCTATCTTGTAAAGCTCTGAGAGGTCATCAGGCAAATCTCTTGATGTTCCCCCACGACGCTGTCTGCCACCCTTCCTTGCTGATTTCTCTGCAGCCATGAACTTCAAACGGAATGGCTTCAACACGTTCAAAGGCTTCAAAGGCTTTCGCTTGCTGGACAAACAGGAACTAGCTTCGGGAGAATTTATATGATACTGTAAGAATTTTGCAAATGAACGCAGACTATGAGAACCAAGGGATTCTCCCACAGACATGTACCTGTGACAGCATTATGGTGCAAGGGAAGGGGAAGAGGTCATATGCATTCTCAGAAGATTTTGAAGATAAATCAGTTTAGAAGACATTGACCTCATCATGCGAAGACATTCACTCATAGATAAGGAGTTGGTTCCAGATTTGTACGAATCCACGGATCAGTACAAGTGAGGAATCTAACTACTTTATGAAGCATAAGTGAACATACTAGGCATAATATGAGATGCAGTATGAAGTGGATCCAACATGTGTGAACAGAAACTACTTGTGGTAGAAAGTGACGAATCTGTAGGATCAAAGGGGCCGTAAAAAGGAGGTTTTTATTTACCACACAAGGAACTGCTAGACGGAGTGGAAGAGGAGGCCGAGCAGTTCGATCGTCCGTGCCCTAACTTGGCGACGGAGGACACCTATGGCGATGGCAGAGAGGATGATGTCTGCGGTCGGCGTGAAGACGGCGTCGGAGAGGTTGCGGCAGCTAAGCGCTTCGTCGCCGGCGTCGTCGAGGGCTAGCGGTGGCGCTAGGGTTCGTGCAAGAGTGGAAGAAGAGATAATGACTGTGGTGTGGCGTGTATTTATAGGGACAGGGGCGGCTCAATGTTATTACACAGGTGCCCCTGGCGATTCACATCTGAGGAACACGTGGCCATCATGCAGCATATCAGAGGTTGTTCCACGTCCCACGCACGCCTGGATTGTCGGGTGGTCGTTCCCACTTCTCCGGGTTTCAGGTGAAGGAATTAGCATTGAAAGCGGACTTAATGTTTGTCTCTGTATCTTCTACTGACAAGGACGCAGAGAAGACATTTGACAGTTTCAAGAGAATGCATATGATTTGGAGAGTTAGAGTTTGAGATAGAAAGCATAGAGAGGTTAGGGTCCGATCACATTCACTTAGTTCAAAAGATTCAACAAGAAGACATAGCTATAAGTGAATGCTGTAGAGGACAGAACACTAGTATATATATAATCAACATAGTGAAGATAATCATAAAGACATGTTGAGATTGAAGCCAAACCGAATGTGAAGACATAGCAAATGTAACGCCGTGAGTGAAACACTTCAAACAGAACATTCGGTGGTGGCGTTACCCACCGTATAGGAAGTGTTAGACCCAGACACGGTGCACAATTATCGTGGTGCTCCGAGGTCAAATTCCTCATTAATGTATTCACACTTAGAATGCATGTCTCCATTGATTGAAGATATACTTTGCTTCGTGTGTTGCACATCTAAGTCATCAATATGCATAAGTGTTAGGATGTGTGCCTAATCACAGGACATTTGAGGATTCCAAGATATTTAGCTCACACCGTAACTTGCAAAATCTCTTCTCATCCAAGGGCTTGGTGAAGATATCTGCCAATTGCTCTTCGGTGTTGACGTGTATGATATCAATATCTTCCTTCACAACATGATCTCTGAGAAAGTGATGACGAATCTCAATGTGCTTTGTCTTCGAGTGCTGAACTTGGTTGTTGGCAATCTTGATGGCGCTTTCGTTGTCGCAGTAGAGTGGCACTTGCTTCAGATGAATGCCATAGTCTTTGAGTGTTTGCTTCATCCACAGAAGCTGAGCGCAGCAAGATCCAGCAGCAATGTATTCAGATTCAGCAGTGGAGAGAGATACACAGTTCTGCTTCTTTGAAGACCAACATACAAGTGATCGTCCTAGAAAATGACATGTGCCTGATGTAGACTTGTGATCAACCTTGTCACCAGCATAATCAGCATCCGAGAATCCAACCAGATCAAACTCTGAGCCCTTTGGATACCATAATCCTAGAGTTGGGGTGTAAGCCAAATATCGAAGAATTCGCTTCACAGCTAAGTGATGCGATTCCTTTGGTGCCGCTTGGAATCAAGCACACATGCAAACACTAAGCATAATATCTGGCCTAGATGCACATAGATAAAGTAAAGAACCAATCATGGAGCGGTATACCTTTTGATCGAACTCTTTACCATTGTCGTCGGGACCCAGATGATGTTTGGCTGGCATTGGCATTGTGAAGCCTTTGCAGTCTTGCATACCGAACTTCTTCAGGCAGTCTTTGAGATACTTCTCTTGAGATATAAAGATGCTGTTGCGTTGCTGTCGTATTTGAAGACCAAGGAAGAACTTCAGCTCTCCCATCATGGACATCCGGTATTGCTCTTGCATCATATATCCAAACTCTTCACTGTATTTCTGATTGGTGCAGCCGAAGATAATGTCATCCACATATATTTGGCACACAAACAGTTCACCATCATATGTCTTCATGAAGAGAGTGGGGTCAAGTGAACCAGGTGTGAAGCCTTTTATTTTCAGGAAGTATTTGAGTGTGTCATATAAGCCCAAGGGGCTTGTTTGAGGCCATACAGTGCCTTGTTGAGTTTGTATACGATGTCAGGATGCTTTGGATCTTCAAAGCCAGGCGGTTGTGCAACATACACTTCTTCTTCAATCTTGCCATTAAGAAAAGCGCTCTTCACATCCATTTGATATAGAAGTATGTTATGATAATTTGCATAGGCCAGCAGTATGCGTATGGCTTCAAGTCGAGCCACGGGAGCAAATGTTTCATCGAAGTCAATCCCTTCCACTTGAGTATATCCTTGAGCAACGAGACGAGCTTTGTTTCTGACAACTTGACCATGCTCATCTTGCTTGTTGCGGTATATCCATTTGGTGCCTATTATGTTGTGCTTCTGAGGATCAGGATGCTTAACCAGTTCCCATACATTATTCAGCTCAAACTGTTGAAGCTCTTCTTGCATAGCTTGAATCCATTCAGGTTCCATGAAGGCTTCTTCAACTTTCTTGGGTTCTGTTATTGAGACGAATGCGAAGTGCCCACAGAAATTTGCTAGCTGTGTTGCCCTTGAACGAGTGAGCGGACCGGGTGCATTGATGCTATCAATTATTTTCTCAATCTGCACTTCATTTGCAACACGAGGATGTACAGGGCGAAGATTTTGTTCTTGCTGATCATTGTCATTGTTAGAGGGATTGTCTTCAGGCTGAGCATTGTCTTCAGGTTGATCAGGTGCGGAGATGATAAGTTCCTCTTCAGGTTGAGCTTCAGAGGGTATGATTTCTCCAGTTCCCATAAGTTTGATTGATTCACTGGATGGAACTTCATCTAGCACATTCGGCAGGTGCTCTCTTTGTGAACCGTTAGTCTCATCGAACCGCACATCCACTGTTTCAACCACTTTATAATGAAAGAGATTGAAGACTCTGTAGGAGTGCGAATCCTTTCCATATCCAAGCATAAAACCCTCATGTGCTTTTGGTGCAAATTTTGAAGTGTGATGTGGATCCTTGATCCAGCACCTGGCGCCAAATACTCTGAAGTAACTGACATTTGGCTTCTTGCCAGTAAGGAGCTCATAAGATGTCTTGTTCAGAAGCTTGTGAAGATAAACACGGTTCAGAATTTTCTTGGAGTCTTGTATTCATCAAGCATCGTTCGGGCCATCTCAATGAGTGTTCTGTTCTTGCATTCAACGACGCCATTCTGCTGTGGCGTGTACGGGGCCGAGAATTCATGTGTGATGCCCAAAGTATCAAGATATGTATCAAGGCCAGTGTTCTTGAATTCAGTGCCATTGTCACTTCTGATGTGCTTTATCTTGGCGCCATAGTTGTTCATTGCTCGATTGGCGAAGCGTCTGAAGACATCCTGCACTTCAGTCTTGTAGAGGATTATGTGCACCCAAGTATATCTAGAATAATCATCAACAATGACAAAGCCATAGAGACAAGCAGTAGTAGTAAGAGTTGAGTAATGAGTGGGACCGAAAAGATCCATGTGGAGCAGTTCGAAGGGTCGAGTTGTTGTCATGATTGTCTTCGAGGGATTCTTGGCCCTCATCATCTTTCCTGCTTCACAGGCACCACATAAGTGATCTTTCTTGAACTTGACGCCCTCGATGCCTATGACATGCTTCTTCTTTGCAAGGATGTGGAGGTTCCTCATGCCAGCATGCCCTAGCCTCCGATGCCAGAGCCAACATTCTGAAGCTTTTGCCAGAAGACATACGGCAAGCTGTGGTCCTGCTGAGAAATCTACCACGTACAAATCATCTTTCCTATACCCTTCAAACACTAGAGACTTGTCAGATTCCATTAGAACAAGGCAACGATATTTTCCAAACATCACGATCATGTTCAAATCGCAAAGCATTGAGACAGACATTAAGTTGAAACCAAGGGATTCAACAAGCATGACTTTATCCATGTGTTGATCCTTTGAGATTGCAACTCTACCTATACCCAATACCTTACTTTTACCAGTGTTAGCAAATGTGATGTGACTCTTGTCGGATGGACGTAAGGTTGAGTCCATAAGAAGGCTTCTCTTGCCAGTCATGTGATTGGTACACCCACTATCAATAATCCATTCTGAAGCTGCTGGTGTCGTACCCTACAGTGCAGTTAGGGGGATAGGCTTCACGAAGAGAATTGTGAAGCAAAAACATTTGACGAACCAGTGGGTTATGAAAGCTTAGATCGAGATTTGGACTGATAGGGCGAGTAGCAAGCGATTCAGGGACAAAGTACATAATAAGACCATTCGGGCATTTGATCTTGCGCCCTACAAGATGTTTAAGGTCCCCAGCAATAGCGTTAGACGATTTTGGTTTTCTGCTGGAGACCCTTCCCTGCAAAAGAGAGTTAAGCTTTCTTAGCCACCCACATCTTCAAGGGTGGCTTAGAAGCAATAAGTCTAAGTGCAGCATCTGAGAACTTTGGCTTTGGAGCCCTAGCAAAAATTCTTGCAGGAGGACAATAGTACTCATAAGAATAAGCAGAATAGTTCTTGGTCTTATGAACATGGCGGTTTGATGAACCGCGCTTATATTCATAGGCCTGAGTATGGCTTCCCTGCAAAACATTTGCGTTAGTGCGACTCAGGTGAGTCCTCTGTCTGTATGAAGCCTTTGGACCGTATGAAGCCTGTGGTCTGGGGTTTGTCTTCTTCACCTGTGGTGTCATGATGACATTCACAGGAAGATTCTCCAAACACCTTTTTGGCACCCAGATCTTCTTCATAGGCGGTCCATTCCTGCAGTTAGTACCAATATACCTAGCAAACACTTCACCATTCTGATTCTTAAACAGTTTATAGTTTGCATCAAAGGATTCATCAATAACGATGGGATTAGCACAAGTGAAGCCAGATAGGGTGGATGGATCCGCTGAAGGTTCCTTTGCAGCAACCCATGTGGTTTTGGGGTACTGCTCAGGTTTCCAGTAAGAGCCATCAGCATTCATTTTCCTTTCGAACCCTACACCCTCTTTCCTAGGGTTTCGGTTCAGGATCTGCCTTTTGAGGACATCACATAGTGTCTGATGCCCTTTGAGACTTTTGTACATCCCTGTTTCAAGCAGTGTCTTCAACCTAGCATTCTCATCAGCAATAGCAGTGGTATCCTCAGCGGAGGGGTTAGTTACCACATCAATAGTTGAAGATATTGCAATTGTAGCAGCAGTAGACCATTCAGCAACAGAGGTAGCGTTATCACGCTCAATGCATTTAAGACATGGTGGTTCAAATCCTTCCTGAGCGGAACTGATCTGTTTGGCGCGAAGTGACTCATTTTCCTTTTGAAGATCTTCATGAGCCGCTCTCAATTTCTCAAGATCTTGCTTCCTTTGAAGATAATCATAGGAAAGCCTTTCATGAGTTGTTGAGAGCGTTTCATGACGACTTTCAAGTTCCTCATACTTAACATGAAGATATTTTATGTCTTCAATTAAGGACTGAGATCGAGTCATTTCAGCGTCTAGCAGATCATCGCTTTTGTCTAACAGTTTTTGAATATGTTCCATAGCTTTATGTTGTTCAGTTGCAATTTTAGCAAGTGTTTTGTAGCTGGGTTTGGAATCACAATCAGAGTCATCTTCACTAGATGTTTGATAGTGAGTAGTGCGTGTGTTTACCTTGGCACCGCGTGCCATGAAGCAGTAGGTAGGAGCGGAGTAGTCCTTGTCATTTGCATCAGTGTCGGTGATGAAGTCGTTGTCTTCAGTGTTGAAGATGGACTTGGCAACGTATGTTGTAGCCGGACTCGCAACGCCAGAATCGGACTCCTCCTCAGACTCCACCTCCGCCTCCTCAGAAGTAGACTCTCCTCTGAATCCATTTCCTTGCCAACAAACGCACGTGCCTTGCCAGATGAGCTCTTCTTGTGTGATGAAGACTTGGAGGAAGACTTGGAAGAAGACTTTGAGTATTTCTTCTTCTTCTTGTCGTCAGAGTCATACTCCTTTCTCTTCTTCTTATTCTTGTTCTCATTGTCCCACTGCGGACACTCAGAGATGTAGTGGCCAGGTTTCTTGCACTTGTGGCATGATCTTTTCTTGTAGTCATAAGCAGAAGCTTCATCATTCCTTGAGCTTGATCGTGAAGACTTTCTGAAGCCTTTCTTCTTGGTGAATTTTTGGAACTTCTTCACAAGCATAGCAAGCTCCTTTCCAATGTCTTCAGGATCATCAGAACTGCTGTTGGATTCTTCTTCAGATGTGGAGACAGCTTTTGCCTTCAAGGCACGAGTTCGCCCATAGTTGGGACCGTAGATGTCTCTTTTCTCAGAAAGCTGAAACTCGTGTGTGTTGAGCCTCTCAAGTATGTCAGACGGATCGAGTGTCTTGAAGTCAGGACGTTCTTGAATCATCAGGGCTAGGGTGTCAAACGAGCTGTCAAGTGATCTCAGGAGTGTCTTGACGACTTCATGCTTGGTGATCTCAGTGGCGCCGAGAGCTTGAAGCTCATTTGTGATATCAGTGAGTCGATCAAATGTGAGCTGGACATTCTCATTGTCATTTCTCTTGAAGAGGTTGAAGAGGTTGCGAAGGACGCTGATTCTCTGATCTCTCTGGGTTGAGACACCTTCATTGACCTTGGAGAGCCAGTCCCATACTAGCTTAGATGTTTCCAAAGCACTTACACGGCCATACTGTCCTTTGGTCAGATGACCACAGATGATGTTCTTGGCAGTGGAGTCCAGTTGAACGAACTTCTTGACATCAGCAGCGGTGACACCTTCACCAACCTTAGGAACGCCATTCTTGACGACATACCATAGGTCGACATCAATGGCTTCAAGATGCATGCGCATCTTATTCTTCTAGTAGGGATATTCAGTTCCATCGAAGACGGGACATGCAGCGGAGACTTTAATTATCCCTGTAGTCGACATAGCTAAAACTCCAGGTGGTTAAACCGAATCACACAGAACAAGGGAGTACCTTGCTCTGATACCAATTGAAAGTGCGTTATATCGACTAGAGGGGGGGTGAATAGGCGATTTTTATGAAAGTCTTCAAAACGTGGAAGTTTCGAAGACAAATGATAGAAATAGACCTATTACGATGGAGCGGAAGGTAGACTACACTAGGCAAACCATAGTCAAGTATTCAATGAAGTGAAAGCACAATGACCTATAGTAGCTAGGTAGTTAGGATCAGGTAGGAAGATATTATGAAGCCAAACAGAACACGCAGTCACTCAGTGAAGACAAAAGATAGTGCAATCATACAATGACTTCACAAGGACTGACAGTAAGTAAAGGGAAGGGAAGGATGAAACCAGTGACTCGTTGAAGACAATGATTTGTTAGACCAGTTCCAGTTGCTGTGACAACTGTACGTCTGGTTAGGGCGGCTAGGTATTTAAACCTGAGGACACACAGTCCCGGACACCCAGTCCTGAACACGCAGCTCAGGACACCCAGTCCTCACCATATTCCCCTTGAGCTAAGGTCACACAAACCGCCCAATCACTCTGGTAAGTCTTCAAGATAGACTCCCAAACCTTCACAGATTTTGTTCACCGGCGATCCAAAATGACTCTTGGATGCTCAGAACGCGACGCCTAACCGGCTGGAGGATTCACAGTCCTCAAGTGTAATAAGTCTTCAGATCACACAGACATGAAGACTTAAGTGATGCCTAACACTCTTTAGCTCTGGGTGGTTAGGGATTTATCCTCGCAAGGAATTCTCTCTCAAAGGCTTCGAGGTGGGTTGCTCTCAAACGACAAAAGTCGTACTCTAACTCTGAGCAGCCAACCGTTTATGGTTGTAGGGGGTGGGCTATTTATAGCCACTAGGCAACCTGACCTGATTTGTCCGAAATGACCCTGGGTCACTAAGGAACTAACACGTGTTCCAACGGTCAGATTTCAAACACACACGGCAACTTTACTTGGGCTACAAGAAAAGCTGACTTGTCCGACTCTGGACAAGATTCGCTCTCATAGTCTTCACTCGAAGACATAGGTTTTGGTTAAGCATCACTTCAGTCATTCTAACTGGTTCTCTTGGACCCCACTTAACAGTACGGTGGTTCCTATGACTCAACAAAGAAGAAAAAGAACTACGAAAGATCTAAGTCTTCGAGCTCCATAGGCTTCATGCGATGTCTTCTCTTGTCATAGTCTTCAATGTGAATATCTTCACATACCACCTTTGACATCAATGTCTTCATACATTTTTAGGGGTCATCTCTGGTAGGAAAACCGAATCAATGAGGGACTTCTACCTGTGTTATCCTGCAATTCTCACAAACACATTAGTCCCTCAACTAGGTTTGTCATCAATACTCCAAAACCAACTAGGGGTGGGACTAGATGCACTTACAACAACAACTACCGGCAGCCACATACTCTGCTTCCGTGGACGAGAGAGCATGCAACTTTGCTTCTTGGAAGACCAACTCACCAAAGAGCAACCAAGAAATTGGCACCCTTCGGAAGTGGACTTCCTATCCACTTTGTCTCCCGCCCAATCCGAGTCCGAATAACCTACAAGCTTGAAGTTTGCTCCTCTTGGGTACCCTAAGCCAAAGTTTGGGGTATGAGCCAATTATCGAAAGATTCGCTTGACCGCTACAAAGTGACTTTCCTTAGGTGCGGCTTGAAACCGTGCACAAATTCCCACACTCAACATGATATCCGGTCTGGATGCACAAAGGTAAAGCAAGGAGCCAATCATGGAGCGATATACCTTTTGATCCACCACTTTACCATTGGGATCAATGTCAAGTTGGCACTTAGTGGGCATGGGAGTGGAAGCCGGCTTGACATCACTTAGCTTGAATCTCTTGAGCATGTATTGAGTGTATTTGGCTTGTTTGATGAAGTTTCCTTCTCTCCTTTGCTTCACTTCGAACCCGAGGAAGAACTTCAACTCTCCCATGGAAGACATCTCGAACTTTGAGGTCATGAGAGCGGCAAATTCTTCATTGAAAGCTTTGTTAGGGGAACCAAAGATAATATCATCAACATATAATTGGCACACAAACAACTCCCCTTTGACCTTCTTAGTCAAAAGAGTGGGGTCGATTAGCCCAACTTCAAAACCATGGTCTTGTAACAACTTGGTAAGGTGGTCATACCACGCATGTGGGGCTTCTTTAAGGCCATAGAGTGCCTTATCAAGTTGATACACATGATCAGGAAAGTAGGGATCCTCGAACCCGGGGGGTTGTTTGACATAAACCAACTCATTAATGGGACCATTAAGAAAAACACTCTTCACATCCATTTGTTGTAACTCAAAGTTATGATGGGAAGCATATGCAATCAACATGCGAATGGATTCAAGACGAGCAATGGGGGCAAAGGTTTCACCGTAGTCGATACCCTCGACTTGGGAGTAGCCTTGTGCTACCAACCGAGCCTTGTTGCGAATGATAATCCCATGAGAATCTTGCTTATTCTTGAATATCCACTTGGTTCCAATGACATTGTGGTTCTCCATTGGCCTTGGCACCAATCTCCACACCTTGTTGCGTTCAAAGTTGTTGAGTTCTTCATGCATGGCATTGAGCCAATCCGGATCTTCGAGCGCCTCATAGACCTTTTGGGGTTCAACACACGAGACAAACGCGTGATGTTCACAATAGTTTGCTAATTGTCTATGAGTGCTTACCCCCTTTCTTAAGCTTCCAAGCACATTTGTCATGAGATGATCCTTGGTGGAGAGCTTGGAAGCAATATTGGCGGCACGACGCTCCAATTCCTCCTCGAGGGTGAGACGAGGAGTGGCCACTTGATCATCTTGAGCATCGTCTTGAGCTTGTTCTTGATCTCGAAGGAGCTCTTGATCTTGAACATGCTCGGAGGAGAGAACTTGACCTTGGGCATCACATGATGTTACAACACCATCTTGGGACTGACCTTGCCCTTGGTCTTGCTCTTGAGATTGAGGGCCTTCACTTTGTTCTTCGGAAGCATGTGGGCCTTGGGTTGGTGATGGCTCCACAAGAGTGGAGCATTGTCCTTCTCCTTCGGCCAAAAGGGGTTCCTCAATGGGTAGGATAAAACCAACACCCATTCTTCTTATGGCTTGGGGAGGAATTTCATCACCTACATCACAAGTGCCACTTTGCTCCACTTGGGAGCCGTTATTATGATCAAATTCCATGTTACATGTCTCCTCAATAAGTCCCGTGGAATTATTGAGGACACGGTAAGCATGGGAGTTTGTAGCATAACCAACAAATATGCCCTCATGAGCTCTAGCCTCAAATTTAGACAAACGAACACCTTCCTTGAGAATGAAACACTTACATGCGGAAGTACTTGAGGTTGGGCTTGTTCCCGGTGAGTATCTCATATGGAGTCTTGTTCAAGCCTTTGCGGAGGTAGAGCCGATTTGATGCATGACACGCGGTGTTGATGGCTTCGGCCCAAAAGTTGTATGGAGACTTGAAATCCGCCATAATGGTCCTTGCCGCATCCATCAACGTCCGGTTCTTCCTCTCCGCTACACCATTTTGTTGAGGGGTGTACGGTGTGGAATATTGATGCTTGATCCCCTCATCACTAAGAAACTCATCCAAGGTGTAGTTCTTGAACTCGGTGCCGTTGTCACTTCTTATTGTCAAGATCTTTGCATTGTGTTGACGTTGAGCCTCATTTGCAAAGTCGATGATGGTTTGCTGGGTCTCACTCTTCCTCTTGAAGAAATATACCCAAGTGTATCTTGAATAATCATCCACAATCACCAAGCAATACTTCCCACCCCCAAGACTATCAAAAGATGGAGGCCCAAAGAGATCCATGTGAAGGAGCTCCAAAGGCCTCTTCGAGAAAATGATAGTCGTGGGAGGGTGAGCCTTTTCATGTAGCTTTCCTTCGATACAAGCACTTCAAGCATGATCTTTGGCAAAACTAACATTTGTTAGTCCACGGACATGGTCCCCCTTGAGAAGACTTTGCAAAGATCTCATATTGACATGGGCAAGATGGCGATGCCAAAGCCATCCCACGTCAACTTTAGCCATTAGGCATGTCTCGGTCTTAGTGAGTCGCTCCGAAAAGTTGATCACATAGAGACCGTTTTTGACATGCTCAACAAAGGCTACTTTAAGAGTCTTACTCCACAAGAGGGCCACGGTATCAACATCAAAGAAAGTGGCAAAGCCCATGAGTGCTAGTTGACGAACGGAAAGTAAATTGTATGGAAGGGACTCAACAAGCATGACCTTCTCGATCGTAAGGTCATGAGAAATGACAACCTTGCCGAGTCCCAATACCTTAGAGGATGAGGCATCACCCCACTCAACATTGGTGGGCATGGATTGAATCTGTTGCACGTCCACCACCAAGTCCTTGCTTCCGGTCATATGATTAGTAGCTCCACTACCGAGCAACCATGAACCCCCATCGAAAGCAAACACCTACAAGAGATCAATGCTTGGTTTTAGGTACCCATTTTGTAATGGGTCCTTTGATGTTAGTAACAAGGGTCTTAGGAACCCAAATAGACCATTCAATGTACTGATAAGGAGAACCAACAAATTTGGCATAAACATGCCCATCTCTAGCACGGCACAACACATAAGAAGGGTTAAAGTCGCCGGCTTTGTTGGGAAGGGAAGCGTTGCCCTTCTTGGCACCACTACCCCTCACGGTGTTCTTCTACTTCTCCTTAGTAGCACTCTCTCCCTCCTCCACAAAGGTTTGCTTGAGAGGAGGAGGTCGTTTGGCCTTGTCATTCTTCTTCTTGTTCTTGGACTTGGGCACGTACCCAATCCCTTCCTTGGCCACAACTCCCTTTTGGTTGGTCAAAAGGTCATTGAGGTTCTTCTCGCCTTGTATGCAAGACACAAGACCTTTCTCAAGTTGCACCTTTAACTTAGCATTCTCCTCAACAAGATGCACATGCTCACAACATGGGTTAGTAGCATTTGCATTATCAATTAACATCATACGAGGGAAAGTGGATTTCTCCTTGGTTAGCTTTACTTGAAGTTGGTCATGAGACTCTTTGAGGCTAGCATGAGCACCCTTCAAGACCTTGTGAGCCTTGTTGTCGGTGTCAAAACCGGCGGATCTCGGGTAGGGGGTCCCGAACTGTGCGTCTAAGGCGGATGGTAACAGGAGGCAGGGGACACGATGTTTTACCCAGGTTCGGGCCCTCTTGATGGAGGTAAAACCCTAAGTCCTGCTTGATTAATATTGATGATATGGGTAGTATAAGAGTAGATCTACCACGAGATCAGAGAGGCTAAACCCTAGAAGCTAGCCTATGGTATGATTGTATGTTATTGTTATGTCCTACGGACTAAAACCCTCCGGTTTATATAGACACCGGAGAGGGTTAGGGTTACACAAGGTTGGTTACAAAGGAGGAGATATCCATATCCGTACTGCCTAGCTTGCCTTCCACGCCAAGTAGAGTCCCATCTGGACACGAGACGAAGTCTTCAATCTTGTATCTTCATAGTCCAACAGTCCGGCCAAAGGATATAGTCCGGCTGTCCAGAGACCCCCTAATCCAGGACTCCCTCAGTAGCCCCTGAACCAGGCTATCAATGACGATGAGTCCGGCGCGCAGTATTGTCTTCGGCACTGCAAGGCGGGTTCCTCCTCCGAATACACCACGGAAGAATTTGAATACAAGGATAGTGTCCGACCCTGCAAAATAAGTTCCACATACCATCGTAAAGAGAATAATATTTCCACAAATCCAATTTGCTGACTTGTTTTGGCAACACGACATTATGCCATGGCCCAGCGATTATTCGAACCGTTTCCTTTAACTAGCCCCGCACATAACACGAGGCAGTTTTTTGACACGTCTTGTCAAAGTAGAGATCGTGTCCCCCTTATTACGGGATTCTCATCAATACAGGCGTGGGTAACCCAATCGCGCCATCAATTACGGCGCTTGGGGGATAAGCGAGTTTTACCAGGCTAGTGGGGACGCATAGTTTCGTCCGCCCATACAAAGGGATAATGATTCACCTCTTCATTCACGCCTTCTTCCTCCTTTGCTCATCCATTTTCGCGCACTCGAGCTCCAGCGCCCAAGTCCGCACTTCCCACCTCAACCTTCAACCATGTCTGGAGCGGGAGGCAGGTGGATGGTCTCCTCCCGTCACGGAGGGACACATCAAGAAGCTGAGGAGAGCCGGATACCTGCCCGACGACATCGCGCACCGGCTCCCAGATAAGGGGCAGCTCATCCCCACCCCTAGGCCCCATGAGAGGGTAGTGTTCCTTACCCATTTCCTCCGTGGACTGGGATTCCCTCTCCACCCATTCGTCCGGGGGCTCATGTTCTACTACGGCCTGGATTTCCACGATCTGGCCCCGAACTTCATCCTCAACATCTCGGCGTTTATCGTCGTGTGCGAGGCCTTCCTCCGCATCAAGCCCCACTTCAGCTTATGACTGAAGACCTTTAATGTCAAGCCGAAGGTAGTGAGCGGCTGCTAGGCGGAGTGCGGAGGCGCCATGGTGGGCAAGATGCCCAACGTCACATGGCTCGAGGGCTCCTTCGTGGAGACCATAAAGGGGTGGCAATCGGGGTGGTTCTACATCACCGAGCCGCGTGAACCTAAATGGGCGGCGGCCCCCGAGTTCCGATCTGGCATCCCCACGCGGCTCACCTCCTGGTAAGAGAAGGGCCTATCCTGGGGTAGTTCGGGAGAGCTGACCAGACTCCAAACATGTATTCAAAACATGGTGAACAAGAAGCTCAAACTCGTCAACGTAGTCCAGGTCATGCTCATCCGCCGGATCCTCCCGTGCCAACAACGGGCTTTCAACTTGTGGGAGTTCGACCCGGCCCAGCACCGAACTCTGAACAGGCTCTTCGACACAACTCACGAGCATGCCTGGAAGGTGCTATTCAAGGGTGCCGAGGTTCCCCCTCCCACTACCAAGGATCGCGGATTCTGCGCGAAGCGCCAAGCCAACGCGGTAAGCTGTTTTACCTCTCACAGGATACTTGTTTTTCATAGTTTGACTCTATGCGGGATCTAAGCTCCCGTACCTTTGACAGGACTGGCAGGAGACGGCTGGACAGATCGACTGTCCGGCTCCTTTGCCCAAAGGCCCAGCAGACGCTCTCCTGATGAAGATGTTGACTCCGGCTCCTTACAAGGTGCCGGAGAAGACCAAGAAGGACAAGGGAGCCCGAAAGAGTTCCCGACGCCAGGCGTCATCGGACTCATTGTCCGATAACTCTGTGACACACTCCTCCCCCGAAGACGAGGAGGAAGGAGAAGATGCTCCCCCTTCAATTGGGGGAGACAAGAAAAGGAAGGCCGCCCAAACTGGGGAGGCCGAAGGGTCCAAGAAGGGAAGGACTCTCCTTCCGGACAGTTCCACCACCGCCGCCGAAGGCGAAGACGAGTGGCTGCTCAGGGCCAAGCCCCTGGCGAAGTCGTAAGTATTCGGATACCAGTGTAACTCATAGCATTCCTTTGTCGCACTGCTTCCCCTAACGCCGAATATGATTATGCAGGACGCCACGAGCCCGTATCAATGTATTGTCAGACGGCTCCCTGGGCTCGTCGGATATGGATAGCGATCCACTTCCGACCGCCACCTCCCCTTGCCCTGTGGACGACGCCGAGGTATTGTCTCAAGAGGCACAGGGTCGAGGGGAGACAGTCCCGGAGGCGCCTCAAGGCGACCTTACGGACTCCGGGAGCAGAGGGAACAAGGCCCCTGAGGGCTCCGAGTTCGGCCCTCAGCCAAACACTGCACCGGAACCTCCAGTGGTTCCTGACTCAGGCAGGAGGCCTCCTTCCAAGAGGGGCAAGACACCTATTCCGGTGACCTCTGTTCATCCAGAGACGCCGGACAATCTGCTGGGAGCACTTCGCAGCGCTTCCATCGACGAGGAGCACCGTACTATTATGAGCGCGGTGGTCCAGAAGGTTCAGTCCGCCAAGAGCAGATTGACTGAAGCCTGTGCCAGCCTTCTAACAGGCTTTGAGGTAAGTGTTTAAAATATAGGAAAAATATTACCGCATAGACAGTAGCCCCTGATGCTCTGTTCGGTGTTCACAAAGAAAAGTCAAACAGAGGATCAAACAATATCGCAGGAGTCTAATATAAGTATGTCAATATGCGTATGCAGGCTTCGCTGCTGGCATCTGCCGCACTGACTGCGGAGGTCGCCGCACTAAAGCAGGACCTTAAAGGCTCCAATGACGAGCTCGGCCTTGCCAAGAGGTAGCTCGAAGAGAACAAAGGTAACTAGTACCTAGTCTATGGATATGTATAAAAAGAATGCGATTGCAAAATGACAGGGTCATCATGAATTTGCCAGGGGCCACGACCGAAGTGGCGACCCTAAAGCAAGCGCTATCCGAGGCCAAAGATAAAGTGGCCAAGGAGCGCACCGAGTGGGAAAGGCAAGAGGCTCGGGTGGGTGAGGTGCAGCAAGAGCTCCAGGCACTCGTGACGAAGCACGAGGCGTTGGAGCTTGACGCGAGAGTCTGAGCTTGCCGCGGCCCTCGAGAGCGCAAAGAGTGCCAAGGCCGAAGCCCAAAAGGCCCTCCAGGAGATTGACACGATGAAGAAAATAGCAGCGGGTAAGGCATTCTATATGCAAAGCAAGCATGTGAAAGTAAATTACCTATTACTTACCCAAATCCGGAGCTCTCCAGGAGCATCCGCAGATTTGCCCCGCAGCGTGTGAGATGCCGCATAGTTTTACCAGGCCGAGGAGGGAAGCTCAACGGAGAAACTGTTCTGGTCTCAGTATACTGGGACCGAACACCCGGTGCCTTTAAGCGACCGGCTGAAGCAGCTGGTCGAGCTACACAAGGCGGCCGAACAGGCCATGAAGGGCTTTATAGTCCGGCTGTGGCCTGGCGACGCCCTTCCGAACAGCTACTTCGGCCTGGTGAGGCGGCTTGTGGATGCCTGCCCACGGTTGGAAGTCGTCAAGCGGTCCGTCTGCATCGAAGGTGCACGCCGTGCTTTCGCCCGTGTAAAGGTGCAATGGGCCAAGCTAGACGCCGTGAAGCTGATCAAGGAAGGACCGCCACAGGGCAAGGAGCATCGCACCCCTGAAATTTATTATGAGGGTGTCCTGAAGGGTGCCTGTCTTGTAGCGGACGAATGTCCAAAGGATCTAATATTTGAGTAAACTTGCTCGTGTGATCCTGTATGATGAAAACTTGTTTCATATGCACTATGCAACGCTTGTTTGAATTTAAAATATTACCTTCTGTTTGGCTGTTTATCCAATCTGAGAGATGGCTAGTCCTCGGCTTCTGCCCCCATGCCGCGAGTGCTGGGGTGTTCGGGATAAACCTGAGCACTCTTGTTCCCATTCTTGGGTCCTTCGAGGGAGGTGCTCATCACAGCGAACAAGGCAACCAGACTAATAATGCTTTATCACTCTCACTTAGCCATAGAATTCTATAATTTTAAATTTCGGCAAAGCCCCTGGTATTCGGAAGGCCGAACTCGGGGCGCGATACACGCCTTTAAGCCGGACAGGACCGGCTCCTCGCTCTAAGCGGCATAAGTCTTTAGGGATTCAAAACCTCGCCGAACAGTGACCAGTCTCTCGCCTTATCATGACAGTCAGTTTTAGCTTTCTCTACTGAGGTACTTAGCCCAGCAGAACCGGGGCACAATCGCAGTAGTTCTCCTAGTGCTACCTTAGCCGATAGAGCGGAACGTAAGGTACCAAAACATAGGAGCCGGGCAAACCCAACATTTGACCAAAGACATGATTCAGAGCTGATGCATATAATGCTATAAGTTCAGGATGCCGCACTTGTGAAAGTGTTCGGACTACTCAAACCATAATGTTGGGTACTTAAGCCCCTGGTGTATTGGTCGTACCAAAGTGTACGGTTGCAAGGCGTCATTAGTGAACACATATATATAAAACAAGAATGCCATAATAGTCGTAATGTTATGCATTATTTATTCAAAAAGGTGCGTTAAAGCAGAATGATACAGATAGTGCGATAAGCAAAAAGTAGGACTATGTCCCTTCCAAGGGCAAGCTGAGGAATAGTGTAAGTGCATCTAGTGCCACCCCTAGTTGGTTTTGGAGTATTGACGACAAACCTAGTTGAGGGACTAATGTGTTTGTGAGAATTGCAGGATAACACAGTTGAAGTCCCTCATTGATTCGGTTTTCCTACCAGAGATGACCCCTAAAAATGTATGAAGACATTGAAGTCAAAGGTGGTATATGAAGATATTCACATTGAAGACTATGACAAGAGAAGACACCACATGAAGCCTATGGAGCTCGAAGACTTAGATCTTTTGTAGTTCTCTTTCTTCTATGTTGAGTCATAGGAACCACCGTACTATTAAGTGGGGTCCAAGAGAACCAGTCAGAATGACTGAAGTGATGCTTAAACAAAACCTATGTCTTCGAGTGAAGACTTTGAGAGCGAATCTTGTCCAGAGTCGGGCAAGTCAGCTTTGCTTGAAGCCCAAGTAAAGTTGCCGTGTGAGTTTGAAATCTGACCATTGGAACACGTGTCAGTTCCTTAGTGACCCAGGGTCATTTCGGACAAACCAGGTCGGGTTGCCAAGTGGCTATAAATAGCCCACCCCCTACAACCATAAATGGTTGGCTGCTCAGATTCAGAGTACGGCTTTTGTCATTTGAGAGCAACCCACCTCGAAGCCTTTGAGAGAGAATTCCTTGCGAGGATAAAGCCCTAACCACCCAGAGCCAAAGAGAATTAGGCATCACTTAAGTCTTCTTGTCTATGTGATCTGAAGACTTATTACACTTGAGGACTGTGCATCCTCCAGCCGGTTAGGCGTCGCGTTCTGAGCATCCAAGAGACATTGTGGATTGCTGGTGAACGAAGTCTGTGAAGGTTTGGGAGTCTACCTTGAAGACTTACCAGGGTGATTGGGCGAGGTCTGTGTGACCTTAGCTCAAGGGGAATACGGTGAGGACTGGGTGTCCTGAGCTGCGTGTTCAGGACTGGGTGTCCGGGACTGTGTGTCCTAAGGTTTAAATACCTAGCCGCTCTAACCAGACGTACAGTTGTCACAGCAACTGGAACTGGTCCAACAAATCATTGTCTTCAGCGAGTCACTGGTTTCATCTTCCCTTCCCTTTACTTACTGTTACTCCTTGTGAAGTCATTGTATGTTTGCACTATCTTTTGTCTTCACTGAGTGACTGCATGTTCTGTGTGGCTTCACAATATCTTCCTTCCTGATCCTTACTACATTGCTGCTATTAGTCATTGTGCTTTCACTCTATTGAATACTTGACTATGGCTTGCCTAGTGTAGTCTACCTTCCGCTGCAGGGTAATAGGTTTATTTCTTTCGTTTGTCTTCATAACTTCCACGTTTTGAAGACTTCCATAAAAATCGCCTATTCACCCCCCCTCTAGTCGATATAACGCACTTTCAATTGGTATCAGAGCAAGGTGCTCCCTTGTTCTGTGTGATTCGGTTTAACCACCTGGAGTTTTAGCTATGTCGACTGCAGGGATAATTAAAGTCTCCGCTGCGTGCCCCGTCTTTGATGGAACTGAATATCCCTACTGGAAGAATAAGATGCGCATGCATCTTGAAGCCATTGACGTCGACCTATGGTATGTCGTCAAGAACGGCGTTCCCAAGGATGGAGAAGGTGTCACTGCTGCTGATGTCAAGAAGTTCGTTCAACTGGACTCTACTGCCAAGAATATCATCTGTGGTCATCTGACCAAAGGATAGTATGGCCGTGTGAGTGCTTTGGAAACATCTAAGCTGGTCTGGGACTGGCTCTCCAAGGTCAATGAAGGCGTCTCAACCCAGAGAGATCAGAGAATCAGTGTCCTTCGCAACCTCTTCAACCGCTTCAAGCGAAATGACAATGAGAATGTCCACCTCACATTTGACCGACTCACTGACATCACAAATGAGCTTCAAGCCCTCGGCGCTACTGAGATCACCAAACATGAAGTCGTCAAGACACTACTGAGATCACTTGATAGTTCGTTTGACACCCTAGCCCTGATGATTCAAGAACGTCCTGATTTCAAGACACTCGATCCGTCTGACATACTTGAGAGGCTCAACACACATGAGTTTGAGCTTTCTGAGAAAAGAGATATCTACAATCCAAACTATGGGCGAACTCGTGCCTTGAAGGCGAAAGCTGTCTCCTCATCTGAAGAAGAATCTGACAGCAGTTCGGATGATCCTGAAGACATTGGAAGGGAACTTGCTATGCTTGTGAAGAAGTTCGAAAAATTCACCAAGAAGAAAGGTTTCAGAAAGTCTTCCCGATCAAGCTCAAGGAATGATGAAGCTTCTGCTCACGACTACAAGAAGAAAACATGTCACAAGTGCAAGAAACCTGGCCACTTCATCTCTGAGTGTCCACAGTGGGACAATGAGAACAAAAAGAAGAAGAAGAGCAAGGAATATGACTCTGACGACAAGAAGAAGAAGAAATACTCAAAGTCTTCTTCCAAGTCTTCCTCAAAGTCTTCATCACACAAGAAGAGCTCATATGGCAAGGCACGTGAGTTTGTTGGCAAGGAAATGGATTCAGAGGAGGAGTCCGCTTCTGAGGAGGCGGAGGTGGAGTCTGAGGAGGAGTCCGATTCAGGCGTCGCAAGTTTGGCTACAGCATACGTTGCCAAGTCCATCTTCAACACTGAAGACAATGACTTCATCACCGACACCGATGCAAATGACAAGGACTACTCCGCTTCTACCTACTGCTTCATGGCACGCGGTGCCAAGGTAAACACACGCACTACTCACTATCAAACATCTAGTGACAATTACTCTGATTGTGGTTCAAAACCCAGCTACAAAACACTTGCTAAAATTGCAACTGAACAACAGAAAGCTATGGAACATATTCAAAAACGGTTAGACAGAAGCGATGATCTGTTAGGTGCTGAAATGACTCGATCTGAATCCTTAATTGAAGACATAAAAAATCTTCACGTTAAGTATGAGGAACTTGAAAGTCGTCATGAAACTCTCTCAACAGCTCATGAAAAGCTTTCCTATGATTATCTTGAAAGGAAGCAAGATCTTGAGAAATTGAGAGCGGCTCATGAAGATCTTCAAAAGGAAAACGAGTCACTTCGCGCCAAACAGATCAGTTCCGCTCAGGAAGGATTTGAACCACCATGTCTTAAATGCATTGAGCATGATAATGCTACTTCTGTTGCTGAATGTTCTACTGCTACTACTGTTGCAATATCTTCAACTTTTGATGGGGTAACTAACCCCTCTGCTGAGGATACCACTGCTATTGCTGATGAGAATGCTAGGTTGAAGACATTGCTTGAAACAGGGATGTACAAAAGTATTAAAGGGCATCAGACACTATGTGATGTCCTCAAAAAGCAGATTCTGAACTGAAACCCGAGGAAAGAGGGTGTTGGGTTCGTAAGGAAAATGAATGCTGATGGCTCTTACTGGAAACCTGAGCAGTACCCCAAAACCACGTGGGTTGCTGCAAAGGAACCTTCAGCAGATCCATCCAATCTATCTGGCTTCACTTGTGCTAACCCCATTATCATTGATGAATCCCTTGATGCAAACTATAAACTGTTTAAGAATCAGAATGGTGAAGTGTTTGCCAGGTACATTGGTACTAACTGCAGGAATGGACCGCCTATGAAGAAGATCTGGGTTTCGAAAAGGTGTCTGGAGAATCTTCCTGTGAATGTCATCATGACACCTCACGTGAAGAAGACAAACCTCGGACCAAAGGCTTCATACGGTCCAAAGGCTTCATACAGACAGAGGACTCACCTGAGTCGCACTAACGCAAATGTTTTGCAGGGAAACCATACTCAGGCATATGAATATGAGAGCGGTTCATCAAACCGCCATGTTCATAAGACCAAGAACTATTCTACTTATTCTTATGAGTACTATTGTCCGCCTGCAAGACTGTTTGCTAGGGCTCCAAAGCCAAAGTTCTCAGATGCTGCACTTAGACTTATTGCTTCTAAGCCACCCTTGAAGATGTGGGTGGCTAAGAAAGCTTAACTCTCTTTTGCAGGGAAAGGTCTCCAGCAGAAAACCAAAATCGTCTGACGCTATTGCTGGGGACCTTAAACATCTTGTAGGGCGCAAGATCAAATGCCCGAATGGTCTTATTATGTACTTTGTCCCTGAATCGCTTGCTACTCGCCCTATCAGTCCAAATCTCGATCTAAGCTTTCATAACCCACTGGTTCGTCAAATGTTTTTGCTTCACAATTCTCTTCGTGAAGCCTATCCCCCTAACTGCACTGTAGGGTACGACACCAGCAGCTTCAGAATGGATTATTGATAGTGGGTGTACCAATCACATGACTGGCAAGAGAAGCCTTCTTATGGACTCAACCTTACGTCCATCCGACAAGAGTCACATCACATTTGCTGACACTGGTAAAAGTAAGGTATTGGGTATAGGTAGAGTTGCAATCTCAAAGGATCAACACATGGATAAAGTCATGCTTGTTGAATCCCTTGGTTTCAACTTAATGTCTGTCTCAATGCTTTGCGATTTGAACATGATCGTGATGTTTGGAAAATATCGTTGCCTTGTTCTAATGGAATCTGACAAGTCTCTAGTGTTTGAAGGGTATAGGAAAGATGATTTGTACGTGGTAGATTTCTCAGCAGGACCACAGCTTGCCATATGTCTTCTGGCAAAAGCTTCAGAATGTTGGCTCTGGCATCGGAGGCTAGGGCATGCTGGCATGAGGAACCTCCACATCCTTGCAAAGAAGAAGCATGTCATAGGCATCAAGGGCGTCAAGTTCAAGAAAGATCACTTATGTGGTGCTTGTGAAGCAGGAAAGATGATGAGGGCCAAGCATCCCTCGAAGACAATCATGACAACAACTCGACCCTTCGAACTGCTCCACATGGATCTTTTCGGTCCCACTCATTACTCAACTCTTACTACTACTGCTTGTCTCTATGGCTTTGTCATTGTTGATGATTATTCTAGATATACTTGGGTGCACATAATCCTCTACAAGACTGAAGTGTAGGATGTCTTCAGACGCTTCGCCAATCGAGCAATGAACAACTATGGCGCCAAGATAAAGCACATCAGAAGTGACAATGGCACTGAATTCAAGAACACTGGCCTTGATACATATCTTGATACTTTGGGCATCACACATGAATTCTCGGCCCCGTACACGCCACAGCAGAATGGCGTCGTCGAATGCAAGAATAGAACACTCATTGAGATGGCCCGAACGATGCTTGATGAATACAAGACTCCAAGAAAATTCTGAACCGTGTTTATCTTCACAATCAACCGTGTTTATCTTCACAAGCTTCTGAACAAGACATCTTATGAGCTCCTTACTGGCAAGAAGCCAAATGTCAGTTACTTCAGAGTATTTGGTGCCAGGTGCTGGATCAAGGACCCACATCACACCTCAGAGTTTGCACCAAAAGCACATGAGGGTTTTATGCTTGGATATGGAAAGGATTCGCACTCCTACAGAGTCTTCAATCTCTTTCATTACAAAGTGGTTGAAACAGTGGATGTGCGGTTCGACGAGACCAACGGTTCACAAAGAGAGCAACTGCCAAATGTGCTAGATGAAGTTCCATCCAGTGAATCAATCAAGCTAATGGGAACTGGAGAAATTATACCTTCTGAAGCTCATCCTGAAGAAGAACTTATCATCTCAGCACCTGATCAACATGAAGACAATGCTCAGCCTGAAGACATTCCTTCTAACAACGACAATGATCAGCAAGAGCAAAATCTTCGCCCTGTACATCCTCGCGTTGCCAATGAAGTGCAGATTGAAAGAATAATTGATAGCATCAATGCACCCGGTCCACTCACTCGTTCAAGGGCAACTCAGCTAGCAAATTTCTGTGGGCACTTCGCATTCGTCTCAATAACAGAACCCAAGAAAGTTGAAGAAGCCTTCATGCAACCTGAATGGATTCAAGCTATGCAAGACGAGCTTCAACAGTTTGAGCTGAATAATGTATGGGAACTGGTCAAGCGTCCCGATCCTCGGAAGCACAACATAATAGGCAGCAAATGGATATACCGCAACAAGCAAGATGAGCATGGTCAAGTTGTCAGAAACAAAGCTCGTCTCGTTGCTCAAGGATATACTCAAGTGGAAGGCATTGACTTCGATGAAACATTTGCTCCTGTGGCTAGACTTGAAGCCATACACATACTGCTGGCCTATGCAAATCATCACAACATACTTCTTTATCAAATGGATGTGAAGAGCGCCTTCCTCAATGGCAAGATTGAAGAAGAAGTGTATGTTGCACAACCTCCTGGCTTTGAAGATCCAAAACATCCTGACATGCTATACAAGCTCAACAAGGCACTGTATGGCCTCAAACAAGCCCCTCGGGCCTGGTATGACACACTCAAATACTTCCTGAAGAGCAAAGGCTTCATACCTGGTTCTCTTGACCCCACTCTCTTCACGAAGACATACGATGGTGAACTGTTTGTGTGCCAAATATATGTGGATGACATTATCTTCGGCTGCACCAATCAGGAGTACAGTGAAGAGTTTGGATATATGATGCAAGAGCAATATCAAATGTCTATGATGGGAGAGCTGAAGTTCTTTCTCGGTCTTCAAATACGACAGCAACGCAATGGCATCTTCATATCTCAAGAGAAGTATCTCAAAGATTGCCTGAAGAAGTTCGGTATGCAAGACTGCAAAGGCTTCACGATGCCAATGCCAGCCAAGCATCATCTGGGTCCTGACGACAATGGTAAAGAGTTCGATCAAAAGGTATACCACTCCATGATTGGTTCTTTACTTTATCTATGTGCATCTAGGCCAGATATTATGCTTAGTGTTTGCATGTGTGCTCGATTTCAAGCGGCACCAAAGGAGTCGCATCACTTAGCTGTGAAGCGAATTCTTCGATATTTGGCTCACACCCCAACTCTAGGATTATGGTATCCAAAGGGCTCAGAGTTTGATCTGGTTGGATTCTCGGATGCTGATTATGCTGGTGACAAAGTTGATCGCAAGTCTACATCAGGCACATGTCACTTTCTGGGACGATCACTTGTATGTTGGTCTTCAAAGAAGCAGAACTGTGTATCTCTCTCCACTGCTGAATCTGAATACATTGCTGCTGGATCTTGCTGCACTCAGCTTCTGTGGATGAAGCAAACTCTCAAAGACTATGGCATTCATCTAAAGCAAGTGCCACTCTACTGCGACAACGAAAGCGCCATCAAGATTGCCAACAACCCAGTTCAGCACTCGAAGACAAAGCACATTGAAATTCGTCATCACTTTCTCAGAGATCATGTTGTGAAGGAAGATATTGATATCATACACGTCAACACTGAAGAGCAATTGACAGATATCTTCACCAAGCCCTTGGATGAGAAGAGATTTTGCAAGTTACGGTGTGAGCTAAATATCCTGGAATCCTCAAATGTCCTGTGATCAGGCACACATCCTAACCCTTATGCATATTGATGACTTACATGTGCAACACACGAAGTAAAGTATATCTTCAATCAATGAAGACATACAGTCTAAGTGTGAATACATTAATGTGGAATTTGACTTCAGAGCGCCACGATAATTGTGCGCTGTGTCTGGGTCTAATACTTCCTATACGGTGGGTAACGCCACCACCAAATGTTCTATTTTGAAGTATTTCACTCATGGCGTTACCTTGCTATGTCTTCACATTTGGTTTGGCTTCAATCTCAACATGTCTTCATGATTATCTTCACTATGTTGATTATATATATATACTAGTGTTCTGTCCTCTACAACATTCACTTATAGCTATGTCTTCTTGTTGAATCTTTTGAACTAAGTGAATGTGATCGGACCCTAACCTCTCTATGCTATCTATCTCAAACTCTATCTCTCCAAATCATATGCATTCTATTGAAACTGTCGAATGTCTTCTCTGTGTCCTTGTCAGCAGAAGATACAAAGACAAACCTTAAGTCCACTTTCAATGCTCATTCCTCCAGATGAAACCCGGAGAAGTAGGAACGACCACCCGACAATCCAGGCGTGCGTGGGACATGGAACAAACCCCAAAATTCTGCATAATGGCCACGTGTTCCTCAGATGCGAATCGCCAGGGGCACATGTGTAATAACGTAGTGCCGCCCCTGTACCTATAAATACACACTTCACGGCGGTCATTATCTCTTCTTCCACTCTCGCACGAACCCTAGCGCCACCGCTAGCCCTCGACGACGCCGGCGACGAAGCGCTTCGCTGCCGCAACCTCTCTGACGCCGTCTTCACGCCGACCATGGACATCGTCCTCTCCGCCGTCGCCGTAGGTGTCCTCTGTCGCCAAGTTAGGGCACGAAAGATCGAACTGCTCGGCCTCATCTTCCACTCCGTCTAGCAGTTCTTAGTGTGGTAAATAAAACTTCCTTTTTATGACACCGTTGATCCTATGGCTTTGTCACTTTCTACCACAAGCAGCTTCTATTCACACAAGTTAGATCTCTCTCATACTGCATCTCATAACATGCCTAGTATATTCACTTATGCTTCACAAAGTAGTTAGATTCCTCACTTGTACTGATCTCTGGATTCGTACAAATCTGGAACCAACTCCTTATCTATGAGTGAATGTCTTCGCACGATGAGGTCAATGTCTTCTAAACTGATTTATATTCAAAATCTTCTGAGAATGCATATGACCTCTTCCCCTTCCCTTGCACCTTAATGCTGTCACAGGTACATGTCCGTGGGAGAATCCCTTGGTTCTCATAGTCTGCATTCATTTATAGAATTCTTACAGCATCATATAAATTCTCCCGAAGCAAGTTCCTGTTTGTCCAGCAAGCGAAAATCTTTGAAGCCTTTGAACGTGTTGAAGCCTTTCAGTTTAAAGTTCATGGCTTCAGAGAAATCAGCAAGGAAGGGTGGCAGAAAGCGTCGTGGAGAAACATCTAGAGATCTGCCAGATGACCTCTCAGAACTGTACAAGACAGATCCTGAAGAGGATTACAATCAGCGCAAGACCCGAATCCAATGGATTCGAAGATATTGGGCAGAACAATGGTTCAAATACCGATTTGTAACCCAGGAATATGCTAAGAAAAATGCCATCAAGAGACCGTGGGGAGACATCCTATACAAGAATCTTCAACCCAGGTCCAGAGATGAAGCCATTGAACAAGGCTTCTATCCCTGCATGGTCCGTGGGCCACAGCCTGTTGATGCACACCCATCGTCACTACTATGGTGTCGTGATGACATTCTGTTCAAGCGCAACTTCCAGTTTGCCCAGAACTCAGCGAAGCAAAACAAGAAGACATTGGGACTAGACTTCAACCCTGCTCCCTCAGCTCCAAGGGCTAATGGCACACGAGATGCAGAACCCAATGTCGTCGGTCCTTTCTACAACCTTGAAGGCCTCATCACCCATATCTTGGTTCAAGGGACTGCAGTGAATGAGCCTGTAGCTGACGCTGAATCAGATGAATCGCCTGCAGCGCCGAAGCCAAAGAAGTTGAAGAAGCCTAAAGCTTCAAAGCCTGCCCCTTCACCAAAAATCTCACGGGCGAAGCCACTGGCAACTGCACCTCCTGAAGACAACGTGCAGTCCGAAGATTTATCACGCATCTCCAAGCCCCGGAAGGTCAAGATGCCTCTGCCACACACCGGCCAAGAGCAAACAGCTGCTGCCATTCTGCGCAATGATGCCATTGATCTGTCAAGTGATGAAGATCTTGCAGATGACGCTCTTGAGCAACTCATCAAGAGCAAAGAAGAAGCAGAAATCTTCAATGATCTGCCTCTCTTTGATGTAACAATCATCCACAACTTCATTGATGAGTGGTTTGACACGCCAAACATCAGCTTGGAAGATCTGCAACTACCCATTGGCCTCAGTGTCGCCTTCCATGGCGCCATTGCTTCAGAACTAGCTATCGCCCAGCGCATTGTTGAACTGAAGCAGAAGATAGACTTTGAAAAGGCTCAGTTCAAGAAGCATATGGCCAAGCTCAGCGTGCAAGAAGTGAAGAACTTCAAGATTATGCTGCATGAGGTCAAGGAAGCCTTTCTAAAGAAACGTGCAGAAGCTCAGGGTTCGCGTGAGCGCATGAAGGTTCTGGCTGACAGATGTGTGCAAGCCTACAATGAGGCTGAGAAGCGCAAGGCCCTTGGGCGTCCTGGCATCGACCCCAGGATGGCCGCAAAGAAGAAGAAGAAGCCCGCTACGGCTGAACCCGACGCACCAAGGCAGGAAGCAGATCCCATTGTCTTCCCAACTAGAATGACTGGCTCGAAGCCAAAAAGCCGGTCAACCGCTTCAGAGCTGAAGAAGACGAGGACTGCTGAGGCTGAAGCCAGGAAGAAGAAACATCTTGAAGCCTCTGCTACTGCCCCCCTCCAAGAAGAAGAGGAAGACAAAGAAAGAACGGACTGCTCCCACAGAGCCTTTGATTATTGAACCCATTTCTATGGTTCGTCCTGACGCTGAACGCCAACTGACAATCCATGAGCCTGCTTTCACAGAGGCTCATGAAGCTGAAGACTTTCCAGCAGCTGATCCCATCGCTGCTGAAGACATTGGTCACCATGACTATGTAGAAGATGGTGCAGTCCTTCCTCAGCTCAAGCACAACGAACTCATCAGCATTGGTCGTCCTCTGACGCCAATCGCTCAGGATGCTTCATGGGCTGATCGCCCACAAGAGGAAGAATACTTTGAGGCCCAGCCAACTCCAACTACACAGGCGTCGCCTGCGTTGCGCAGGCTTCGCAAAGAACCAAGGCCTCCAGTCTCTACGTCTGAAGCTGAATCTGCTGAAGACATTCCGGCTTCATCAGCCGATGAAGAAGAAGTCCCACAAGCTGCTACTCCCCTGTCCCACCAAGAAGCAGTTCTCGAGGAGAACGTGATTGAAAATCTTGCGGCTGCCACCACCAACACCACTGAAGCCACTGACGCTGTCATGGCTGAAGCAAATGTGGAGCCCTCACCAACAAAAGCACCAGAAGTTAGCGAAGCCACTGATCCCGCCACTTCTGTTCCTGAGTCTGCTGCCGGTCCCAAGTTCGACTATCATGTTGAGAACAGGCCTCAGGTACAGAAGCCAATCCCAAGATTGCCAAGGTTCCCAGGTCCTACATCATCACCTGGCTCCTTTAATATCAATGGCTTCAGAGCAGACAACACATTCTTCAACAGCTCCAGGAAGCCCTACTCCAGGGAAAGAATATCATCTGCTCGGTTCTGGAGTTATCCGCAGCGAAGCTATTACTCATGCGTTCTTTACAACCAAGGTCGCATCTTCCCACACAAGCGCCTTGACATTGAAGCAATAGCTGGTCTGCCCTGTCTGGAAGAAGCTCTGGATTGCTTCAAAGAGGTTGGACTGCTGCCGTTCATCACTGACCAAGAGCATTGGAATGAAGAGTTGCCGCTCCAATTCTATGCCACACTTCACATCCGCGGGTATAGCAGAGATCCGAAGACTTGGGTCCTGGAGTGGATGACAGGAAACGTTCATCACGAAGCCAAAGCCTTTGACATCATTGAGCTCACTGGTTTGCCCACTCCTGGCGATCTCTACGAGCATGGCTGTCAGCTTCATAGTGAAGCTATTGAGAGCATCTTTCAGAAGACTGAACCTAATATGAGCCAGATGCTCAGTATGATGAAGCCATTGCCCCAAGATGCTGCTTATCCCACGGAGTTCTTTGTTGAAGACCTTGAGTATCTGCCAAGAACCATTCATCACATCATAAGGCGAACTCTCTGGCCAATCAAAGGACATTCTCCCCATGCCAAGCTGGAAGGTGCAATGAAGACTTTGGTCTTCTACATTCTTCATGGAAAATGCTTCAATACACAGGATTTCTTCATTCGCCAACTTGCTGCATCTGGCTCTGATCTGTTTGGTTTGAAGTTCTACGCCCCTTGGGTGATGTGGCTGATCAAACTTCACTCCGCTATCTCATATCAGCCCTCGGCCCGCAACCATCAGATCTTTTTGCCTGATGTGGATATGTCTATTGAAGCCATCTATCCTGAGCCTGCCAAGGAACCTCTCAGTCTTCAGAATGCAGAGCATCAAAGTTTCACTCAGAACATTGAAGGCGTGGAAGCCGTAACTCGTGTGTATCCTTTGGCTGGCACTACACGTGCACCGCATCCTGCTCTCACTGAAGCCACTGACAGTACAACTGCTCCACGACCCAAGAAGCGCACTCGTGTTCTCAATGACCGAGAGCTTCTTGTGGCTCTTCATCAGAAACAGGATAGGCATCATGACTGGCTGAAGCGTCAGATGCAAAGCCTCTTGGTGGATGTTAATCGCATTCGCAATCTTGCCACCAAGAATGCTTTTGTTGCCCATGAAACCTCTCGCCGCACATGGAAAGGGCAAACGCTGATGTGTTCTGAAGATGATCTTCAAGAGGATGGCTTCACTGAGCGATTCAAGTTTGACTCCACACCTCCTCGAAGGGCAGTGCTGCGACGAACTCCATCCCTTGAAGACTCAGAGTTCTCTTCCTCTGCTGCAACTGTGAATGCAAGAGTGATCGAGGATGAAGACGATGCTACTTCACCGCCACCTCCTTCAGCACGCTTTGACTCTGCTCCAAGCTCTTTAGCACCGCCAAACACCACCAACGACCCTGCTGCTTCACCTACTCCTCATGGGAACGAGTAGATGCTCTATGTCTTCAAACCTTTTTGGTCCTTACTGACAAAAGGGGGAGAAGCATATGAGGTTGATAGTCTTCAAGCTGGTCCATATGGGCGGGTGCTTTATATTTTGCTTCGTGCTTACAACTCTCGTTTTGCTACATTTGGTTCTTTGAGTTGTAACACTTAAACTCGATGGTCGTCTGCTACTTATCTGCCACCTTGTGTTGCGATGATAAATTCCGCATGTGCGACGATGAATTCCACACTTAGATCATTCTGCAGACATCCATTTTCCATTATGCATGTCATTATCTTCATATACTTTCACATGCATAGTGGATTGTCATCATAAGTTGAAGTGGATCTCCACAAGTACAACCTGCCATGTGCATTTGCATTCCAAAAGCAAATTACTTATATGCACATCTTCAGGGGGAGCCCTTGCAACTTATGAAGACAATTCCTTATCCTTTACAATTTCACAGATTATATTCCCCGTTGAAAACTTCAACTAGTTTGTCATCAATCACCAAAAAGGGGGAGATTGTAAGTGCATCTAGTGCCACCCCTAGTTGGTTTTGGAGTATTGACGACAAACCTAGTTGAGGGACTAATGTGTTTGTGAGAATTGTAGGATAACACAGGTAGAAGTCCCTCATTTATTCGGTTTTCCTACCAGAGATGACCCCTAAAAATGTATGAAGACATTGAAGTCAAAGGTGGTATATGAAGATATTCACATTGAAGACTATGACAAGAGAAGACACCACATGAAGCGTATGGAGCTCGAAGACTTAGATCTTTCGTAGTTCTCTTTCTTCTGTGTTGAGTCATAGGAACCACCGTACTGTTAAGTGGGGTCCAAGAGAACCAGTCAGAATGACTGAAGTGATGCTTAAACAAAACCTATGTCTTCGAGTGAAGACTTTGAGAGCGAATCTTGTCCAGAGTCGGGCAAGTCAGCTTTGCTTGAAGCCCAAGTAAAGTTGCCGTGTGAGTTTGAAATCTGACCGTTGGAACACATGTCAGTTCCTTAGTGACCCAGGGTCATTTCGGACAAATCAGGTCGGGTTGCCAAGTGGCTATAAATAGCCCACCCCCTACAACCATAAACGGTTGGCTGCTCAGATTCAGAGTACGGCTTTTGTCGTTTGAGAGCAACCCACCTCGAAGCCTTTGAGAGAGAATTCCTTGCGAGGATAAAGCCCTAACCACCCAGAGCCAAAGAGAATTAGGCATCACTTAAGTCTTCTTGTCTGTGTGATCTGAAGACTTATTACACTTGAGGACTGTGCATCCTCCAGCCGGTTAGGCGTCGCGTTCTGAGCATCCAAGAGACATTGTGGATTGCCGGTGAACGAAGTCTGTGAAGGTTTGGGAGTCTACCTTGAAGACTTACCAAAGTGATTGGGCGAGGTCTGTGTGACCTTAGCTCAAGGGGAATACGGTGAGGACTGGGTGTCCTGAGCTGCGTGTTCAGGACTGGGTGTCCGGGACTGTGTGTCCTATGGTTTAAATACCTAGCCGCCCTAACCAGACGTACAGTTGTCACAGCAACTGGAACTGGTCCAACAAATCATTGTCTTCAGCGAGTCACTGGTTCCATCTTCCCTTCCCTTTACTTACTGTTACTCTTTGTGAAGTCATTGTATGTTTGCACTATCTTTTGTCTTCACTGAGTGACTGCGTGTTCTGCGTGGCTTCACAATATCTTCCTACCTGATCCTTACTACATTGCTGCTATTAGTCATTGTGCTTTCACTCTATTGAATACTTGACTATGGCTTGCCTACTGTAGTCTACCTTCCGCTGCAGGGTAATAGGTTTATTTCTATCGTTTGTCTTCATAACTTCCACGTTTTGAAGACTTTCATAAAAATCGTCTATTCACCCCCCCTCTAGTCAATTTAACGCACTTTCAAATAGTATTAAAGCAAATATTTCACTCGCTATCGTAATCCACCTGGGAGTTCCGTGGTGTGATGTAGCTTTCTGCCTCCTTGGTTGCTGCATCATGTGTTCGGTAATCATGCCGCCGGACAGGGTTTCCAGAGATTAAAGTCCTGAAAGAGAAAAATAACAAAGCGGGAAGCCCCTAGTGCGGTTTAAGCCGCGTATTGGGGCGTGCCGTAGTTGTGCCCCCCTCCCCGCCTGTGCCCATGGTATTTTAAATGCATAATTATGTACGCGTGACACGAATTTTGCCGTTTGGCTTGGGCCGGGGTGAGGGCCGCATTACTACGCGAGCTCAGATCGTGCCAGGCAGTCTAGTTGCCGATTACTCCCAGCGCGCTTGAAGGTGTCCGGGTCTTGAAACGCCGAACTGGTGGATTGCCTTGAGAGGCTGCTTTGCACTTCTGCTGCGAGGGCCGCAGTGTGCTCCTCCGTGCGGAGAGAGCGCTCTGTGTTTCCATTAACTGTGATGACCCCCCAAGGTCCTGGCATCTTGAGCTTGAGGTATGCATAATGCGGTACCGCATTGAATCTCGCAAATGCGGTTTGCCCGAGCAGTGCATGATAGCCACTGCGGAACGGGACTATATCGAAGATTAATTCTTCGCTTCGGAAGTTATCCGGGGATCCGAATACCACTTCCAGTGTAATTGAGCCTGTGCAATGGGCCTCTACACCTGGAATGACGCCTTTAAAGGTCGTTTTTGTGGGTTTGATCCTTGAGGGATCTATAACCATTTTGCGCACTGTGTCCTGGTAAAGCAGGTTCAGGCTGCTGCCGCCATCCATAAGGACTCGAGTGAGGTGAAATCCGTCGATGATTGGGTCTAGGACCAGTGCGGCGAATCCGTCATGACGGATACTAGTGGGATGGTCCCTGCGATCGAAGGTGATCGGACAGGAGGACCATGGGTTGAACTTTGGGGCGACTAGCTCCAATGCATATACGTCCCTGAGCGCACGCTTCCGCTCCCTCTTGGGGATGTGGGTTGCGTATATCATGTTCACCGTCTGCACTTGTGGGGGGAACCTCTTCTGTCCTTGGTGTTCGGCTGCCGGGGCTCTTCCTCGTCATCGCTATGTGGCCCCTTATCTTTGTTTTCGGCAATTAACTTGCCGGCCTGCTTGAATACCCAACAATCCCTATTGGTGTGGTTGGATGGCTTGTCGAGGGTGCCGTGTATTTGACACGAGCGATCGAGTATGCGGTCCAAACTAGACGGGCCCGGAGTGCTTCTTTTAAACGGATTTTCCGCTGACCGGGTTTAGAGCCTTTGAATCCGGCATTGACTGCTGTATCCTCGGTATTATCGCTGTTAATGCGACGTTATGCTTGTTGCGACGTGACCTGCTATTGCCGTCCATGGTGTCTGAAGTACCATGGTTCTTTGATATGTCATTACTGCGAGCCAGCCAACTGTCTTCTCCCCTAACAAAAGCGGGTCATGAGTGTCGTGAGGGCTGCCATAGATTTTTGGCTTTTCCTGACCAAGGTGCCGGGCTAGCCACTCATCGTAGATGTTGTGTTTAAAAGCTGCTAAGGCCTCTGCATCCGGACAGTCGACGATTTGATTTTTCTTTGTTAGGAACCGAGTCCAGAATTGCCTAGCCGATTCTTCTGGCTGCTGAATTATGTGACTCAAGTCATCGGCATCTGGTGGTCGCACATAAGTGCCCTGAAAGTTGTCGAGGAATGCGGCCTCCAGATCTTCCCAGCAGCTAATGGACTCTGCTGGCAAGCTGTTAAGCCAATGCCGCGCTGGTCCTTTGAGCTTTAGTGGGAGGTATTTGATGGCGTGTAAGTCATCACCACGGGCCATGTGGATGTGGAGGAGGAAATCCTCGATCCATACCGTAGGATCTGTTGTGCCGTCGTATGATTCAATATTTACGGGTTTGAAACCCTCTGGGATTTGATGGTCCATTACTTCGTCTGTGAAGCATAGGGGGTGTGTGGCGCCTCTGTACTGGGCTATGTCGCGACGCAGCTCGAGTGAGTCGTGTCCGTTGTGGTCGGCCCGGCCGAACTTACTTTTACTGTATCCGGCGTGACATTTATCGTCTTGCATAGTGGCGCGCCCTTGTGATCCGTAGATCGATCTTGCATGTTTTGCTTTGTCCTCCAATACGTCTCGCAGGTCTGGCGTATTTCCCCATGCCTTTTTATTTGAATGGCGTCGGGGTGCAGGCTGAGTTTTTGGCTGGAATGCCTCTCTATCGCGGCCACGAGGTGGCCAATCAGCCGCGTCATACGCTTCTTCCTCCAGTCGGGGTAGCAACCTGCATTTTGGGTAACTCTTGGAGGGGCGCTCGAGTTTATATTCCTCGGCCGCGAGGACTTTAGTACATTTGTCAGCTAGCAGATCTTGATCAGCTTGAAGCTGCTACTGCTTTTTCTTAAGGCTATTTGCCGTGGCTATAAGCCGGCACTTGAAGTGCTCTTGTTCGACGGGATCCTCAGGCACGACGAATTCGTCATTGTCGAGGCTTGCCTCGTCTTCGGAGGGGGCATGTAATTATCATCCTCCGCCTCTCCATCTGCTGCTCTCTCTGGAGGGCTGGCCTCTCCATCATCCTATCCCAAATCGTGCTGGAGGAGATTGTTGCCATCTTTGGCACTATCCGGAGTGTTATTATCTCCTGTGCCGGTATCACCACTTTTTCTTTGGCGGGACTTAGAGCGGCGCCGCTGACGTCGGCGCTTGGGTTGCTTCTTGGAGGGGTCATCCTCCGCTGTCTCGTCGCCATTGCCTTCTTTGGGTGTGTCCACCATGTATATATATCGTATGATGAGGTGGCTGTCTAGTGCCTTGTGGGCAGTGGTTCTTCTTCGTCTCTCGCATCGTCGTCCATACCGTCGATGTCTTCGGAGTCGAAGTCGAGCATGTCGGTTAAGTCGTCGACAGTGGCTACTAAGTGGGTGGTGGGTGGGCAGCGAATTTCTTCGTCATCCGCATCCCAATCCTGCCGGACATAGTTCGGCCAGGATCCTCCTGACAAGGAGAGAGACCTTAATGAGTTCAGTATGTCGCCAAAGGGCGAGTGCTGAAAAATATCCGCGGAGGTAAACTCCATGATCGGCGCCCAATCGGATTCGCTAGGAACGGGCACAGGCGGTTCGGAGTCCATGGCCGGAGAAGGATCCGGTAGTCTGACAACACGGCTCTCATGGAGGGCAAGGTCGATGTTCGGCTCGATCACCGCTGAGGGTAAGGCCTCCGTGGCGGGGTCTATCCACCCGTCCATGGACGGCGCAACCGACTCCGAATTGAGGGTCGGAGCGGCTGCCGGTGCGATCTCCCGGACACTGTGTGATGGTAGAGCTAAATCATACTCATCGTGACCGCATGACGCACCAGGCAGAGGCTTGAATCCGTCGAAGATCAAGTCTCCGCGGATATCGACCGTGTAGTTTAAGTTTCCAAACCTGATCTGGTGGCCAGGGGCGTAACTTTCGATCTGGTCCAGATGGCCAAGTGAGTTGGCCCGCAGTGCGAAGCCGCCGAATACAAAAATCTGTCCGGGGAGAAAAGCCTCACCCTGGACTGCATCGCTAACGATGACCGAAGGAGCCATCAATCCTAACGGCAATGACACAGAGGAATTCTCAATGAAGGCACCAATGTCAGTGTCAAAACCGCGGATCTCGGGTAGGGGGTCCCGAACTGTGCGTCTAAGGCGGATGGTAACAGGAGGTAGGGGACACGATGTTTTACCCAGGTTCGGGCCCTCTTGATGGAGGTAAAACCCTATGTCCTGCTTGATTAATATTGATGATATGGGTAGTACAAGAGTAGATCTACCACGAGATCAGAGAGGCTAAACCCTAGAAGCTAGCCTATGGTATGATTGTATGTTATTGTTATGTCCTACGGACTAAAACCCTCCGGTTTATATAGACACCGGAGAGGGTTAGGGTTACACAAGGTCGGTTACAAAGGAGGAGATATCCATATCCGTACAGCCTAGCTTGCCTTCCACGCCAAGTAGAGTCCCATCCGGACACGAGACGAAGTCTTCAATCTTGTATCTTCATAGTCTAATAGTCCGGCTGTCCGGAGACCCCCTAATCCAGGACTCCCTCACTTGTCAAGTAGGTCAAACTCCTCTTTGAGTCTAGCAAGATCAACCCCAAGCTTGGCCTTCTCGGAGTTTAGCACACGAGAAACAACAAGAGCATGATCAAAATCTTTCTTTAACTTAGCGTGATCAACGTTGTGTTACTCCTCAAGAGCCAAACGAAGACCACACTCTTCCTCAAGAGCATTGGAAAGATCCAAAATCTCATCGGCATAGTCATGACTATGCCCCTCCATCTTGGAGATAGTATCTTCGTGAGCCTCGATCATGTCATTGGCTTCACCAACTTGTTCCAAGAGAGCAACGAAATGCTTGTTGGATTTACCCTTGAGTTTGCCCATAAAGGACTCAAACTCATTTTCCTCCACACTAGATCCCTCATATTCATCAATGCAATCCATCAAGGAAGGATTATTAATGATGGTAGTTTTGATGTTGGGGGTTACCTTGTTGGTGGCTTTAGCCATGAGGCACTTGGCGGTGATGTTCTCATTGGGTGAGTCGAAGAGAGACACTCATGGAGTTGTTGCAATGGCAACGGAGGCCATGGCAACCGACTCACCATCTTCATCATCATCATCATCATCCTCATGGTACTCTTCTTGAACCACCAACGCCTTGTGAGGGGTCTTCCTGGTGAAGTTGCTCTTGTTTGGGAAAGACTTGGCTTTGTCCTTTCGGATGAGCTTGCCACCATTGTCTTCCCTCTTCTCATATGAGCACTCCGCAACAAAATGGCTCACATTGCCACAGTTATAGCAAGTCCTCACACGTTGCTTGCTCTTCGTGCCACTTGAGTTGTTCTTGTTGAAGTTTGGCCTTGAGTTTTTCTTGCTCCAAAATTGCCTTGAAGCAAGTGCCATGTGTTCATGGTAGGCATACTTTGTATCTTCGGGGTTGCTTTCCTCTTCTTCCTCTTCTTCTTCTTCAACACAAACCTTGGCCTTCAATGCAAGGTTGGGTTTCTTTGCCCTTTGAGAGCGAAGTACCGCATTTTCGGTGGTCTTGTCCAAGATGCTCATAGCCACAAACTCATCCAACACTTCACTTGAGGACAAGGTGTGGAAGTCTGGCCTTTGACGAATGACGGAGGACATAGCCTTATGGTAAGGCATCATTGCCTTGAGGAATTTGCGCTTGATCGAATTGTCATCTGTGTCCTTGCTCCCATGATCTCGGAGTGAAACCGCGAGTTTGGTTACTCTTTGATAAAGCTCACGAGGTTCTTCATATTCCTTCATTTCACACTCATCGGCTTCATCTTGCACCACTTCATAGTTGGAGCGTTGAATTCTTGCGCTTCCCCGGTAGAGAGAAACAACTTGGTGCCATGCATCTTTGGCTATGGCGTAGGGCCGGAGGTGAGGAAGATCATCGGGTGGAATTGCATCTTGGATGATGAAGAGAGCATTCTCATTGAATTGATTATCCACGGCTTCTCTTGGAGTGAATTTGCTTTAGTCACATGGATAGAAATGTTCTTCAATGATTCTCCAAAGATTAGTATTCACATGATTTAAATTACGCTTAAACCGATAGACCCAAGAATCAAAATCCTCATTTTTCACAATCTTAGGGGAAGGACCGGCATGATTCAAATGAGTGGAAGGAATTGGTCCACCATAAAAAAGTGGTGGTTCCACATGGGCAAAGATGCCGGTGCCATTTTTACCACTAGAAGAAGGAGACTTTTCACTAGTAGCTTTCCCCTGGTCGGAGTTAGCATCCGTCACCTTGTGAGTGGGATCACCCACTTTCAACAGTGCGGTGGATAGTTTAAGCCCTTCAATGAATTTAGTAAACATGCTTTCAACCTCGGTCGTCATGGAGGTTTTCAATGTCTCCAAGGCCACATTGAATTCCTCACGAGAGACCGAGGTTCCCCCATCACCCGTAGACGAGATCGGATTCACACCGGAGTGCTCCGCCACACCGTCTACGGTGTCAACCATACTCTTCGGACGACAAAGTCCTTAGTAAAGAGATGAGGCTCTGGTACCAATTGAAAGGATCGATATGGTTGACTAGAGGGGCGGGGGGGTGAATAGGCAACTATCAATCCTTTCAACCAAAAACCTTAATACATGTGTGAATACATAGACAAAACACTGAGTCCCTAGTGAGCCTCTACTTGACTAGCTCATTGATCAAAGATGGTTAAGGTTTCCTAACCAAGGACATGAGTTGTCATTTGACCCATCCATTAGCTTAGCATGTTGATCATTCAGTTTTATTGCTATAGCTTTCTTCATGTCATATACATATTCCTTTGACTATGAGATTATGCAACTCCCGGATGACGGAGGAATACCTTGTGTGCTATCAAATGTCACAACGTAATAGGGTGATTATAAATATGCTCTACAAGTATCTCTGAAGGTGTTTGTTGGGTTGGCATAGATCAAGATTAGGATTTGTCACTCCGAGTATCGGAGAGGTATCTATGGGCTCTCTTGGTAATGCACATCATAATAAGCCTTGCAAGCAATGTGACTGATGAGTTAGTTGCGGGATGATGTATTACGGAACGAGTAAAGAGATTTGCCGGTAAAGAGATTGAACTAGGTATGAAGATACCGACGATCGAATCTCGAGCAAGTAATATACCGATGACAAAGGGAATAACGTATGTTCTCATTACGGTATGACCGATAAAGATCTTCGTAGAATATGTGGGAACCAATATGAGCATCTAGGTTCCGCTGTTGGTTATTGAACGGAGAGGTGTCTCGTTTATGTCTACATAGTTCTCAAACCCGTAGGGTCCGCACGCTTAACGTTCGATGATGATTTTGATTATATGAGTTATGCGATTTGGTGACCGAATGTTGTTCGAAGTCCCGGATGAGACCACAGACATGAAGAGGAGTCTCCAAATGGTAAATAGGTAAATATTCATATATAGGACGATAGTATTCGGACACCAGAAGCGTTCCGGGGGTACCGGGTACGTATCGGGTCACCGGAAGGGGTTCTGGGCAACCCCCGACAAACTATATGGGCCTAATGTGCCAAGAGAGGGACAGACCAGCCCCTAAGGGGCTGGTGCACCCCCTATAGGCCTAATAGGAGGAGAAGGAAAGGAAGGGGAGGGAGAAGGAAAGGGGAGGATTCGGCCTCCCCATTTTCTTCCCTCCCCCTCTCTTTCCTTCCCCCTCCGATGTATATGGAAGGGGGGAGGCCGACTTGGAGGAGGCGCCCAAGTAGGATCCCTCCTACTTGGGGCGCCCCTTGCAGCCCCTCTCCCTCTCCCACCTATATATATGTGGGGGGGGGCACCGCTAGAACACACAACATTGATTCCTAGCCGTGTGCGGCGCCCCCTCCACAATTTATGCCTCCAGTCATATTGTCGTAGTGCTTAGGTGAAGCCCTGCGCGGATCACTTCACCATCACTATGACCATGCCTTCGTGCTGACGAAACTCTCCCTCGACACTTTTCTATATCAAGAGTTCGAGGGACGTCATCGAGCTGAACGTGTGCGGAACTCAGAGGTGCCGTACGTTCGGTTCTTGACCGGTCGGAACAAGAAGAAGTTCGACTACATCAACCACGTTGTCAAACGCTTCCGCTTTCGGTCTACGAGGGTATGTGGACACACTCTCCCCCTCTCGTTGCTATGCATCTCCTAGATTGATCTTGCATGAGCGTAGAATATTTTTTGAAATTGCATGCTACGTTCCCCAACAGCAGGCAGGAGTCGGTCTATTAATCTTGGACGTGATTCCATACATGATCATTGTCTTGGATATCATCATAATTATTTGCTCTTCTATCAATTGCCCAACAGTAATTTGTTTACCCACCGAATGCTATTTTCTCGAGAGAAGCCACTAGTGAAATCTACGGCTCCCGGGTCTATTTCCTATCATATTGTTTCCAGATCTATTTTTCCAAATACCCAAAAATACCTTGCTGCACTTTTTCTTTATTTATTTTATTTTGTGTTTTTGCTAGATCCATTTATCCAATCTCATACAATTTAATATATCTTAATACTGAGGAGGGATTGACAACCCTTCTTACGCGTTGGGTTGCAAGTATTTGTTATTTGTGTGCAGGTGTTGTTTGTGTAGTGCTGCTTGGTTCTCCTACTGGATTGATAACCTTGGTTTATAACCGATGGAAATACTTACCGTTGTTGTGCTTCATCATCCTCTCCTCTTTGGGGAAATACCAATGCAGATACAATCAATCAATAAGAAACACTCGGGAAGGTAACCCAGGTGCCCACTAGGCACCAGGGCGCGCCTGCCCCACCTGGCGCGCCTGGTGCGTAATGGGCCCCTCGGGCACCTTCCCGACTCTGTTTTCCTATAGTATACTTGTTTCCCAAGATAAAAATTCTTTATATTTACCCCTGGACGATTTGAGCACTGTATCACGTAGAAATCCTTTGTTCTTGTTTCGTGTTGTTTTTCTGGCAGATCTGAAAATATGTCATCACCAGATTCAGATGGAGAGAGCTATGTTTCCCACCATACTCCAGATCCAAACATCTTTAGGGAGACCTATCCCTACCTATGGGCCACAGAAGAGGAGGAAGATACTGATGTGGAGGAGATGGAGGATGTTTCCTCAGATGAAGATGAAGATGAAGTCCCACTACCTCAACCAGGGGATATGCACGTGGAATTCAAGAAGTCAAGCCTTCCGAACGGATCAAGCAAATCTAAGGTACAATTTATCCCATCTCATTTTCTGCAGGAGAGTAAGGGTGTGTTATGCAAAAGGATACTAAAGCTTGAGCAAGAAAACGATGATTTGAGAGAGGAAAACTTTACCCTCAAACACAAGCTGGAGAAGAAGAATGCCACTCCATCACCACCACCATCACCAAAGGAGACTTGAGCACACGGGTATGGGCACTCCCCTTGGCTTTTGCCAGGCTTGGGGGAGATGCCCCGGTATCGTATCACCATCACTTCTATTATCTTCACCAGTTTTTAGTTTGATCCTTAGTTATTTCGTGATTTAGGTGAATAAAAGTTTAGTATGATCTATTTTCGAGTGCTAGTTTCGTGATCTATCTGTCTATGTAATCGAGTTGACAGTTATACAATAAAGTTTAGTTCGAGTTTGTGCTTCTTTACTTTCTTGTTTCAATCAAAATAAAGGAAATAACAAAAAATATCATATGCTAATTTTATGGTAAGTAATGACACCACATAAGGAAAAGTATAAGTGGTAAAATTTATTGAAAGTTGACAAACATAGCATTGGTCAATGATGCAATTCATGAAAGAATTAATACAGGAAGAGAAGATTCACATGCAAATATACCATCTTGTACATCTTTCATGATTGTGAGCCCCCATTAAATATCTTATGCCAAATTGTTGACGTTGGACAAGGAAGAAAACGTAATGATTTATGTTTGTTCATATTCGCGTAGAAGTTATATTGTCATAGATCCTCCAACATGTGGTGCTTGCCCAATACCTTTGCTAGCCAAAAATCCACACTAAGTAGAGATACTACTTGTGTATCCAAAACCCTTAAAACCAAATCCATGTTTTGAGGGTCCACCATACCTACCTATGGATTGAGTAAGATCCTTCAAGTAAGTTATCATCGGTGCATAAGGCAATAAAAATTGCTTCTAAATGTGTTTGATCTTTTAGTGTAAGGGAAAATAAGCCTTGTACGAAGTTGTGATGGAAAAGTAATAAAAGCAACAGACTGCATAATAAAGGTTGCTATCATGAGGGGCAATATAATGTGACGTTCTTTTGCATTAAGAGATTGTGCGTAGAAAACCAAAAGGCGCATGGCAACCTCTGCTTCCCTCTGCGAAGGGCCTATCTTTTAAATTTATGTATTTACTTTTTATGCGAGAGTCAAAGTGTACTCCTTTATTCTTTTTTATTTACTCCTTTGCAAGCATCATGTGGAGGGGAAAGATCTAGGCACATATATCCAGTTGGATATGAGTGATCATGAGTTATTATTGTTGACATCACCCTTGTGGTGAATAAGTTGGGAGATGAAACTATAAGCACCTATCTTTCTATGTGTCCGGTTGAAACTTTTTGATGAGTGATGCACAATCTACAAGTCTTTATACTTCGATGTTGTGATGAATTATTACTTACTCATGAGAAGTTCTATGCTATTAATTGTTGTTGTTATAATAATGATCATGATGCTACTATGTCTGTATTTTGTTTTTATCGACACCTCTCTCTCTAAACATGTGGACATGATTTTCGATATCGACTTCCGCTTGAGGACAAACGAGGTCTAAGCTTGGGGGAGTTGATATGTCCATTTTGCATCATGTTTCCCTACTGTTATTTATAGTGTTTTTATTCAATATAACACTTTGTTGAGTAATTTTAATGTCTTTTCTCTCATAATATGCAAGTTTTACATAAAGAGGGAGAATGTCGGCAGCTGGAATTTTGGACCTCAAAAAGCTACGTCGGAGATACCTATTCTGCACATCTCCAAATGAGCTGAAATTTTACGGAGAATTATTTTGGAATATATAAAAAAACACTGGAGAAAAGAAATACCAGAGGGGACACATAGGTGCCCATGATGACCCACAAGTATAGGGGATCAATCGTAGCTCTTTTCGATAAGTAAGAGTGTCAAGCCCAACGAGGAGCAGAAGGAAATGACAAGTGGTTTCCAGCAAGGTAATGTCTACAAGTGCTAAACTCATAAGTAGCAGAGTAGTTTGATAGCAAGGTAATTTGTAATGAGCAAGTAATGATAGTAGTAACAAAAGTGCAGCAAGGCAGCCTAATCCTTTTGAGGCAAAGGACAGGCCAAAATGGTTTCTTATGATAAGCAAAGTGCTCTTGAGGATACACGGGAATTTCATCTAGTCACTTTCACCATGTTGGTTCGATTTGTGTTTGCTACTTTGATAATTTGATATGTGGGTGGACCAGTGCTTAGGTGTTGTTCTTACTTGAACAAACCTCCTACTTATGATTAACCCTCCTGCAAGCATCCGCAACTACGAGAAAAGTATTAAGAATAAATTCTAACCATAGCATTAAACTTTTGGATCCAATCGGTCCCTTATGGAATAGCGCATAAACTGGGGTTTAAGCTTCTATCACTCTCGCAACCCATCATCTAATTGCTACTCCACAATGCATTCCCTTAGGCCCAAATATGGTGAAGTGTCATGTAGTCAACGTTCACATGAGACCACTAAGGGAATCACAACATACATACTATCAAAATATCAAACACATATCAATTATCAAGTTCACATGATTTCTCCCGTGGCCTCAAGAACAAAAGTGACTACTCACAAATGATAATCATGCTCAAAATCAGAGGGTTATTAAATAGCATATTGGATCTGAACATATAATGTTCCACGAAATAAACCATATAGTAATCAACTACAAGATGTAATCAACACTACTAGTCACCCACAAGCACCAATCTATAGTTTCGGTAACAAGATTGAACACAAGAGATGAACTAGGGTTTGAGATGAGATGGTGCTGTTGAAGATGTTGATGGAGATTGCCCTCCCCAAGATGGGAGAGTTTTTGGTGATGATGATGACGATGATTTCCCCCTCCGGGAGGGAAGTTCCCCGGCGGAATCGCTCCGCCGGAGGGCAAAAGTGCTCCTACCCAAGTTCCGCCTTGAGATGGCAGCGCTCCTTCCCGAAAGTCCTCCCCTTATTTTATCTAGGTCAAAATGACTTTTATACCAGAAGATTGGCACCGGAGGTGGGCCTGGTTGAGCACAACCCACCAGGGAGCGCCTGGGCTCCCGGGCGCGCCCAGGTGGGTTGTGCCCACCTGGTGGGCCTCCTCCGGTACTTATTTGCTCCAATATTCATCAAATATTCCATAAAAATTCTCCGTGAAGTTTCAGCTTGTTTGGAGTTGTGCAGAATAGGTAGCCTGACGTAGCTTTTCTAGGTCCAGATTTCCAACTGCCAGAATTCTCCCTCTTTGTGTATACCTTGCATGTTATTAGAGAAAAGGCATTAGAATTACTCCAAAAAGCATTATTATGGATAAAAACATCATAAATAACAGTAAGAAAACATGATGCAAAATGGATGTATCAACCCACTAGGCACCAGGGCGCGCCATCCCCTCCAAGCGCGCCCTAGTGGGTAGTGGAAGCCCTAGCCCACCTCCAGTGCCCATATTCTGGTACATAAAGTATTTTGACATAGAAAAATAAGGAGATGACTTTGGGGACGGAGTGCCGTCGTCTCGAGGCAAAACTTGGGCATGAGCACTTTTACCCTCTAGCGGAGCAATTATGCCGGGGGAACTTCCCTTCGGGAGGGGGAAATCGAAGCCATCATCATCACCAACAACCTCTCATCTTTGGGAGGCCAATCTTCATCAACATCTTCAATAACACCATCTCATGTCAAAACCCTAGTTCATCTCTTGTGTTCAATCTTTGTAGCGGAACCTCGGATTGGTTCATGTGGGTGACTAGTAGTGTTGATTACATCTTGTAGTTAATGTTAGATGGTTTATTTGGTGGAAGATTATATGTTCAGATCCATTATGCTATTTAATATCCCTCTGATATTGAGCATGGATATTACTTGTGAGTACTTGCCCTTGTTCGTGAGGCCACGAGAGAAGTCATGTTGCAAGTAATTGAAGGAAATATGCCCCAGAGGCAATAATAAAGTTGTTATTTATATTTCCTTATATCATGATAATTATTATTCATGCTAGAATTGTATTAACCGGAAACTTGGTACATGTGTGAATACATAGACAAAACAGAGTGTCCCTAGTATGCCTCTACTTGACTAGCTCGTTAATCAAAGATGGTTAAGTTTCCTGACCATAGACATGTGTTGTCATTTGATGAACGGGATCACATCATTAGGATAGTGATGTGATGGACAAGACCCATCTGTTAACTTAGCATAATGATCATTAAGTTTTATTGCGATTGCTTTCTTCATGACTTATACATATTCCTTTGACTATGAGATTATGCAACTCCCGAATACCGGAGGAACACCTTGTGTGCTATCAAACATCACAACGTAACTAGGTGATTATGAAGATTCTCTATAGGTGTCTCCAAAGGTTTTTGTTGGGTTGGCATAGATCGAGATTAGGATTTGTCACTCCGAGTATCGGAGAGGTATCTCTGGGCCCTCTCGGTAATGCACATCACAATAAGCCTTGCAAGCAATGTGACTAATGTGTTAGTTGCGGGATGATGCATTACGAAATGAGTAAAGAGACTTGCCGGTAACGAGATTGAACTAGGTATGAATATACCGATGATCAAATCTTGGGAAAGTAACATACCGATGACAAAGGGAATAACGTATGTTGTAATTGCGGTTTGATCGATAAAGATCTTCATAGAATATGTAGGAACCAATATGAGCATCCAGGTTCCACTGTTGGTTATTGACCGAAGATGTGTCTCGGTCATGTATACATAGTTCTCGAACCCGTAGGGTCCGCACGCTTAACTTTCGATGACGATTTGTATTATGAGTTATGTGTTTTGGTGATCGAAGTTTGTTCGGAGTCCCGAATGAGATCACGGACATGAATACGATTGATATATTGGACGATGGTATTCGGACACCGGAATGGTTCCGGATCGTTTCAGGTATTTTTTGGAGTACCGGGAGGTAACCGGACCCCCCGGGAAGTAATGGGCCTACATGGGCCATAGGGGAGAGAGAGGGGATCCCGCAAGTGTGGCGCCCCCCATAGGAGTCCGAATTGGACAAGGGGGAGGGGGCACATCCCCCTTTCCTTCTCCCTCTCCCTCCCCTTCCCTTTTCCCCCTCCGAAAGAAAGGAAAGGGGGGTGACTACAATTGGGAGTCCTAGTCGGTTTCCCCCCACTTGGGCGCGCCCCTAGGGCCGGCCTCCTCCCCTCCTCCTTTATATACAGGGGCAGGGGCACCCCAAAGCACAACAGTTGTTTCTTAGCCGTGTGCGGTGCCCCCATCCACAGTTTACTCCTCCGGTCATATCGTCATAGTGCTTAGGCGAAGCCTTGAACGGGTCACATCACCATCACCTACACCACACCGTTTTGCTGACGAAACTTTCCCTTGACACTTTGCTAGATCAAGATTTCGAGGGACATCATTGAGCTGAACATGTGCTAAACTCGGAGGTGCCGTATGTTCGTTACTTGATCAGTTGGATTGTGAAGACGTTCGACTACATCAACCGCATTAACCTAACGCTTGTGCTTTCGGTCTATGAGGGTACGTGGACACACTCTCCCCCTCTCGTTGCTATGCATCTCCTAGATAGATCTTGTGTATCGTAGGATTTTTTTGAAATTGCATGCTATGTTCCCCAACAGTGGTATGAGAGCCAGGTCTATGCGTAGATGATATGCACGAGTAGGACACAAAGAGTTGTGGGCGATCATAGTCATACTGCTTACCACCAATGTCTTATTTTGATTTGGTGGTATTGTTGGATGAAGCGGCCCGTACCAACCTTACATGACCACTTTCATGAGACTGGTTCCACTGACAGACATGCAACTTGTTTTGCATAAAGGTGGCTGGCGGGTGTCTATTTCTCCAACTTTAGTTGAATCGAATTTGACTATGGCTGGTCCTCGTTGAAGGTTAAAACAGCACACTTGACAAAAAACCGTTGTGGTTTTGATGCGTAGGTAAGAATGGTTCTTACTAGAAGCCCGTAGTAGCCACGTAAAACTTGCAACAACAAAGTAGAGGATGTCTAACCTGTTTTTGCAGGGCTTGTTGTGATGTGATATGGTCAAGACATGATGTGATGTACATTATTGTATGAGATGATCATGTTTTGTAGAAGTTATCGACAATTGGCAGGAGCCCTATGGTTGTCGCTTTACTGTATGAAATGCAATCACCATGTAATTGCTTTACTTTATCACTATGCATTAGCGATAGTCGTACACTACAAAAAAAGACACATCCGTGACATTATGGGCCAAACGAAAAAATTTCTATCATACTTATGACACTTCTATGACAATAATTGTGACAAAACCCGGTATCATCATAGATGTGGTGGGGTCCTACTTCTATGATAAAAAATCATGACAGAAATGAGCTTTTCGTCCTGGGCGGGCCGGGGACGCAGCTGCATGATATTCTTTGGGCCGTCCATGACGGAAAAAACCATGGTAGAAGCGAGGGCGAGGAAAATATCGGGGAGTTCCCGGTTACGGTGGCTGGTCGGGGCCGAGCGATGTGCGTTTCTCTCATACATACATGCGTGTGTGCGAGGCGTTGCACTCTAACTGAACCCGAGCGAGGTGTTGGGCTCTAAATGAACCCGAGCGATTGCACTGCAGGCTACGCGTTACTAAACCTGAGCGATCGATCGATGGCTGTTAACTGAACCCAATCGAGCGATTCCTTCGGTACTGCTGCCAACTGAAGCCAATCGATGTTGCCTCTGGATGAACAGTGAGCATTGTTGGGGGGTCTGGATGAACAGTTCCTGGTGGGGGTTGGATGAACAGGAACCCATGGTAGTAGGGGCCGTTGCCGCTAGATGAACAATACCTCGATCGATCGAGCCGGTGGATGAACAGGACCCCGTGGAGGGCTAGATGAACAGGACCCCGTGGAGGGCTGGTTGAATAGTAGCCGGTGGAGGGCTGGTTGAACAATAACCAGTGGAGGGCTGGATGAACAGTAGCCCGTGGAGGGGTGGTTGAACAGGACCCCCGTGGAGAGGGTTGGTTGAACAGTAGCCCGTGGAGGAGCGCGCGGTGGAGGCTGGATGAACAGGAGCCCGTGGATGAATAGTCACAGGTGGAGGCTGGAGGAGGTCGATGATGGACGAACAGTAGCCCGTGGAAGCTGGAGGAGGTCGACGGTGGAGATGAACAGTATCCCGTGGAGTCCCGTTTTGTGGTACGCCACACCCCTCCTGATGAACAGGACCCCCGTTTCGACCGTAGCGCTCCAAAACAAGTCTGTTTACTCTGTTTTGCGGTACACCACACTCCTCCCGGTCAACAGGACCCCGTTTCGACCGTAGGAGGTCCAATAGAAGTCAGTTTCCTCCATTTTGCGGTATGCTAGACCCCTCCCGATGAATAGGATCCCGTTTCGACCGTGGCCGGTCGAACACAAGGCCGTTTCCTCTGTTCTGCGGTACGCCCAGCCTCGTTTCCATCGGCTGTTCCGTCCAAGCCAGTTGGCTCCCGATGAACACGACGACGCATTCCGTTCCGAGCCAGCCGGTTGGCTCCCCATGAACATGACGACGACATAGTTTCTCTATTCCGACCCATCCATGTACACGAGCCCTGGTCATACGTATGCGTGAGTAGGCGTTCGAGACCCCGCTCGTATGTACGTACGTGGCTGTACTTACTTTCTTGCACCCTGGCCGCTGTACGACGTGTACATGCTACGTGCGCGCCTCTACTATGACACGTGCCCTTCCTTGCACGGCCACGGTTCATCGCTGCAGCCTGCAGACAGACCGATCGACCAGTACGTACGTACACGTTCGCGACCAGAATGACAACGCTACGTATGCTTCGACCAGGTGGGTCCCGATTGTCCGGCACTTCATGCGTGCGAAGATGTAGCTGGTGGGTCCCAGCAGTCAGGGGGTGAATCATTTTACCCGTAATATGGACGCACTTCCTTGCGTGCGAAGATGTAGCTGGTGGGTCCCAGCAGTCAGGGGAGAAATGTTTTTTTTGCGAAATACGGTGGCCCGTCCGGTGGGTCCCTGATGTCAGGTGGAGGAATCATTACTTTACACGTAATAAGGAGGCACTTCCTTGCCGTGGCCGTGGACCCAACTGTCAGCCTCTCCACATACAGTACTCTTCCAATGGAAGTCATTCCTTGAGCACGTTGACCACGCCGCGCCGAGAGCACCAGGGCGGTGGACGACGGCGAGGCCTAGGAAGGGGACGACGCGGAGCCGGGGAAGACGCGACAGTGGATGCCCACGCGGAGAGGAGTACGAGGATTCACTGGTCCGGCTGCGGTGTGAGGCTACCGTCGCCGCAGGGCCTGGCCGGCGGTGGGAGTAGTAGGGGGCGGTGAGGCTTCCGCGAAAGGACAGCCGGCCACGGGAGGCAAGAGCAGGCAGTCTCGCTGGCGCTGGTTTGGGCGGCTGGCGCAAGAAGACCAGCAATTGAAGAAGCAGCAGGAACGCTCGATTCAAATCCAACGGTCACTGCTGCTAGAATCTTTGTTGACTAAGTTGACAAGCCTTGTGTACGCGTCAACTTAGTAGGCCCACAGGTTAGCCTCCCAACCGGTGCGCCCCGATGTCAGTGGGAGGAATCATTTTTTCACGTAATAAGGAGGCAGTTGATTGCGTGTGGCCAGGCCAGCGGAGGGAGTAGGGTGGGCCGGCAAAGCCTGCGCGGCATCACAGCGGGCCACAAGAGGTGGGAGCAGGCTGTCCTGCCAGCGCTAGTTTAGGCGGCTGGAGCAGGAAGACCAGAGATTGAAGAAGCACGTCGGCCGTTGAATGGACATCCAACAGTCACTGCTACTAGAATCGTGTGTTGACTGACAAAGCCTTACGTAAACAAGTCAGCCTTGAAATCTGTGGCGTGTACAGCCCATTTGCTATTATTTTTATAATTTTTACTTATTTTCTAATTCAAAATTTATTGTAGCCCATTTTTCATTTTTAGAATTGCTGCCCATTTTCTGGTCAGTACCAGGGTTTAAAAATTGAACTAAATATGTGCGAAATTTTGAAAATTCGCAAATTTTTGCTGGGGAACAAAATATTCTTAATCCAAAAATTAGTAGCCATACTAAAACAAATTTAAAAATAAATTAGTACTATGTCATGTTAAATCCAATGAAATATAAAATATCAGTGAAGAACAAAAACAAAAAAAGAAACTAATTTCCCGTTCGCTATAATTTTTTTTTGGAATTTTCAACCCCTTTGATATTACTTTTAACAGACACTGAACATACTCTTTGGCCAGGCTGGAATGCATCTCGCCTCGTCTTGAAAGATTTGTAGCCCAGTAAGTCAGAGAAAACAAATAGGCCTAGCTTGGGTATTCTTCAAAAAGAAATACTAGGCTACCTATTTTCCCAAAGAAAAAACTGCTGGGCTGGTCATGTTGTTAGACGGGCCGCACAGACCGTACAACCCAGTTTTCTTTGAAAGGTTCTGGGATTAGGAAGGGTAGGGACACCAGGTGGCCTACAACATCATATCAAGTTGGAGTCAAATAAAAAAGGGCTCTTAATGTAGTCAATCTTAAGAACAACATGTTATAAGCATGAATATTTTCTCAGTAAATGTTGACAGTAATATAAGCAAGCCATCATGATATCATAGGAAAGTAACACACTGCTGTAACAGCCATTTGTAGCGATGACTGGAGTAGGCCAGCAATACGTCCAACCATAGAAGGAGTCGACAGCGTAAATGAAGCCCTTGTGTTCAATGGTATCAGAGAACCATAGAGGATGTATGATCCTACGATGGACGTGCAGATTTATCCACTTACCACAACGACCTGTCAGATAGGCGAGACCGCGGTTGAAGAACACAATTAGCCTGAAGTCTTTATAATTCACAGATCTTGTGGGCACTTGGCAGATTACAACCTTGAGCAAATCAAACTTGGTATCATGTTGGCTACTATAAGATTCTGAGTATTCTGGGCCGTGGTGCCAAAGCAGTGCAGTGTTAATCGAAGGAAGGGAGATCAACTGCCGGGTGTAGACCTCCACAAGCATCCAGCTGCCGCGACCGTCGACAAGCACCATCCAAGATGTGTTCACGCCGACCCAGTACATATCGTTAATGTAGTTGAGGGTGACGGGGATCGGATCGCAGGTAACGGGGTTGATGCTCGCCACCCTATGACCGTTATGCTGCGTGACACGCCGTTTCTGAAGATCAGGCGGCATCAACAAGCAAGGAGCTGGCTTAAAAAGCTCCGGCCTGACGACTCTGAGTAAACGGTATAGCCCCGACGAGCACGTGGCGAGCGACATGGTACTGGGATTGTCCACACATGAAACAATGAGCTTGATTACCTCTGTGGGTAGCGAATTCTAGCCAGTCTTTCGGTGGACGCTGCTCGGTTCTGCCATTGTTAGTGCTTGGGTTTCGGACGAGGGGGGAGGCGCCTTAGCGGGGATGGAAGATTGGACGAGATTATGTGCAGACAAAGATGGAGAAGCGATGTGCTGCGGGAAGTGGACAGGTGATGATGACTACAGCACGCCTCTTGACTTACGAGACACATACCAGCAGCGTAGGGTCATATCGATGCCAGACAACTTGCTTGAGTGATCATAGCACTGGTACTCCCTATAGTACCTACTACTATGCCCTAACTTGCTTGAGTAGAGTAGTAGTGGAGTAGGACTGGAGGAGTAGTATATTCTAATCTAAAAATAGTTACAAAGTTCAATGCCCAAGCGTGGAATGACTACAAACCGCCATCGGGGCTAACTCCAATCCCCAGCAAACGTTCGCTGGGAGACATGGCAGTTGCAAACGCCTGCGACGTAGTTACAGTACGTGTGTAAGGGTAGCGGTTTTGTCAAATACTATGGCTTAAAAACTGGCCGCCGTCGGATGGAAATCTGACGGTTACGTGGGATTCGCCAGGATTGAGCTCGTGGCGAACAATCACCAGATATCATTACTAAAAGAGGTTAAAATACCCGGGGCTATAACTTGCATCGGCTGACCACTAACAATGATACTAACATATTTGTAAAATGGTCAAAGACCGTGTCTACATGGTGTTTGGAATTATATGCAAAAAAATTAGCAAGATGCCCGTGCATTGCACGGAACATCAAGATACATTTTTTACAAAACACCTGTTGTGATTGACCCATGCAGGAGTAATCCCATGTGTAAAAAATAATGATATCTTGAGAATTTTATTGGAAAATGGTAGGTCGACCATTTCATCGAAAAAATGATATCTCGAGAAAGATGATAGAGGTGAGGAGGAGTGGGGCGTGGTGGTGACTGGTGGTCGGACTGGGCGGAGGCATGGGGATGGACGGCGCCGACAGCGGCCACCATGCCAGATTGTTCCAGAGACTTCCTTTTTTAATTGCTCAGCAACAAGGTTGTGGGAGATAAGGATGAATGAGGCAAGGCCTTATCTGTAAATGTGGAGAGAGGTGCGGGTATCTTTTGTAAAATTGTCATAGTTTGCTTTCTATCCGTCAGATATAGATCGGACAGTCTATATTATAAGATGGCAGGCACACCATCATCACCAACTCGGTTTTTTCTCTACTCCTACTCCTATAAAAGACTCAGTTGGTGATGACGGTGTGTCTGCCATCCGCCATTTCTAACCATTAGAGCTGCATCTAACGACTGTGATGTAAGTTGTGACCTTTTGCAGCAATTCCCACTTCTCTGCTCCAGTTTAGACAAAACCCCTTAGTATCTTGAAACCAACCACATTCCTCCCTTACTTCATCAAAACAGCCCAAGGAATATATTTGGAGTGAAACATAAGATATTTTTAGTGATATGTATATCAAAAGTAAACTGTTTTCTTTCAAACTTGTGAATATGTATTATTCTACTTTGGATCCGTTGCAACGGATGGGGTCATTGTTATAAAGGTTTATCTCTTGCATTCTCCCCAACCAACACCTAGTGTACTGGTCCGGGCCAGATGCTCGTAGCGCGATGACCTGAGTTTGAATTATGTCCTAAACTTTAGCTTTTTATATTTTTAATATATACTTATTTCACTACTGTACTGCTAGTGGAACCCACAAAGTACTTAGAATACAAGATTAAGGATGGATTTGTTTCTTTTTAACTTTCTGTACGAATCTGTAGCTAGCCTGCAAGTCATGTACACTGTACTGACAGTGGAACCCGCAGAGTACTTAGAATACAAGATTAAGGATGCAATTAACTTTTTATAGAGGGAGAATCATACATGCAATTAACTCAAATGGATTGGAAGTGACTCTATTATTCTCCAACGGCAACTGGCAAATTTCCTCCCGTGGGCCGGAGTAGGTTTCTCGGTTTGCATGCGGGTTTAACGGAGGGGTTTGATGGAGGCGAGGAGGCGTGTTCAGCCGGGCATGCAGCGGACGGCGCAGTACTATTCGATTTGACAGCTACAACTAGTATATTATAAAAAACAAAGAAGAGTAGTAGAGATAGAGATAAGAATAGAGACTAGGGAGGAGCACCACCTACTGCTTCGTGGGCTACTCCTGCGCTCCATTCGGTGGCGCAACGTCCCCTACAGCCACTCCCTTCTGCGCTCCATTTGGCGGGCGCTGTTGAAATTTGGGGAGCGCACTCTCGCGACTGCTGGCAGCGACGAGTTCACTGACGACGACTTCTTCCCCGACCTCGGCAACCTCTTCCTCAATGACATGGGTGACAACCTCAGCACCAACGGTGCTGCTCCCGTTGCACCATATGTGTTGTTGTCGTTCCTGTTCAAAATCATGGTAGAATTCATGTTTGTAGTCTGTGTCCTCAATTCAATCTATTCATCTACTATGCTAGTCCACATGATTAGTTTAATCTCTGTTATAGCCATCATGATTTATTTTGTGCTTATTCGGACTAAATCTCATAGTAACTTTCTCATATATTCAACTGGCGGAACGTCCCCTACAACCACTCCCATTTCATGGACGGCCTGGTCGATGCCCCCAAGGAGCCCTTCGTCTACTGCTATGAGTGCCCGATGCTGTTTTGGGGCTCGCCGGCGGACATCATGCATCACCTCACGCAGGTGTGCGGATCACTACTGGCCCTTGGCGGAGAACATCAAGTACGAGACGTGCTACCCGTACACCGTGTTGGAGTCGCTGGAGGATCACCGCCGCCTGCTAGTCTCGGAGGAGGATGTCAATGTCTTCCTCTTGATCATGGGCACCGGCAAGGTCCACGCAGACCGCCGCCCCGTCTCTGTAGTGTGCGTCAGGGGCGACGCTGCTGACACTGACACTGACATGAGGCTGATGTACGGGTGCGTGCTCACTATTACTACCCCTCGGAGGTACGTGGGCGGCGACACTGGCTATGTCAAGATGACTTGGACTCTGCCGAGCTGGGACCTTCCCGCCGATGTGGACACGGAAAACACATGGTATGATTTGACCCCCAACAATGTGCACGGGGACTCCAACGAGGTTCACCTGGACATCTGCACTACCAAGTTAAATGTTTATCATTAGTGTTCGCTCAATGTAATCCGTTGTCTAAGCATGTGGTGACTTACATGCATGATCTTGCTCTATTGGAGTATCGCGCATGAATAAAAGTGTATCCATTTATGGTGCAGTCTAGAATCTTCCATGTATGAATTTTTACTACAGTACTGGTGAAAGACTTATGATGAATCATTTCTTACATCTCCTCTGCCCCCTTCCAAGTCATCCTGATTTAATCCCTCCGTCCAGGTGTATAAGGGCATGGTTAATACTTAAATAGCATAGCCAACTATTGACTATAAGAAAGTGCCATGTCCTCTATAGCCAACATGTATAACAATGGATACTCAAAAACTAATTCTTGAAGATCATTTCTTGCAAAGCACAATAAGTGTTATTCCTTTACAAGTTTTGGATGCAGGTTGAACAGTTGAACACTTTTATTTGCAAAAGATACTATTTTATCTATTTCACCCAGATGTTTGTGAGCTCTAGAGATGAAATAATATTCGAAGAAACCTATAGATACCCTTTACACATGAGATGACCCCCACATCCTTTGTCAAAATAAACAACTCCCCGATCAATGCATTTCACTCTTTCGTGCAACGAACGGGCACCTTACTATAGATTAGTATGACCAAAAATTGAACTAACATTATATATAGTACGATAAATGCTAATGCATGTCACCTAAAATTGTATCATTGAAAACTATGTTCAAATACGAATCCAACGATATTGTCTTTGTTGACATGCACTAACATTTTGTCAGTTAAATCTTCAGTCAAATTCAATGGGGGATAAACCACGACCGATGTAGTACTAGTGTAGAGGGCGACGCTGCACGGGAGTCTCACCCCGCTCGTGGCACGGCAGTAAAGCCGCCATATCACAAAACCCAGCCACTCCCAGTAATAAGTGGCCTAGTAAAATAAACGGAGAAGCAACCATCACATCCCTCCATCTTTTTGGCATTTCATCTCTCTGCATTTACTATCTCCGGTTCATCTCGCACACTCGATCCCTAGCTACTATTCCTAGTATCCCTAGCTACTACTCCTAGGGCCAGTTCTTTTGGCGGCTTTTCCCCAGCTTTTCCCATAAGACTAGTCACAGTGGAGAGTAACATTAAGGTGCCTCACTCATTTATTTGGGCTTATAAACAACTACTAGTACCTCCGTCCTGGTTTATTCGTCACCATTGTAATTTGTGGTAAATTTTGACCAAATATTTAACTGATAAAATGTTAGTGCATGTGACATGCACTAACTTTCATTAGTTAAATTTATGATCAAAATTTGACACAGATTACAATGGGGACCAATAAACTAGGACGGAGGTAGTAGTTATGGGATTACTAATCTAGAAGCCTAAAAGAACTTGCCCCTGGTACTCCTACTAGTTGTAGTACTCAAGTTTGAATTCCAATTGCACGGCACAACTTGTTAGGCAAAAAATTCGATACAGGGTGTAGGAAGCGGTTTGGGAATTTGCATGCCTTTCCGACCAGTGAGATACTACATACAAAGTACTACAGAGAAATAACCACAGAGAAGGAAGCTAAAAGTAAACAATCAAACAAGCATTTTTGCATTTGTTTTGCATTGAATCGTTTCACAAGCTTGATTAGTGTTGTTTTTCTACTTTTACAAAAACTGCATCATAATGTTAAAACGTGCATTTGCACGTACATAAGTAATAGTAGTACTCCCTCCGTCTAGGTGTATAAAGTCTTCCCTCCTTCTTGGTCAAGGTGCACAACCAAAGATGACTTATTCACCTGGACGGAGGGAGTAGCACAGTCTGCAAGCATATATAGAGAGAGGCGTGTAGTGCGATAGTATATAGTAAAGTTTATGCTATATGCACGTACTTACAAAATGCGTACGGATACACAAGGTTTCCAAACTTTCCCTCTTACATACTTAGTTAAGGACGCTAATAATTCCCAAACATTCAGGATTTATCATTTGCGTCCCAAAACTAATGAGATCGCCTTACGAAACTAAATTATACTCCTACTAAAAGCCACGACGCTCGCAGGAGCGCTTGCGGCGCGCCACAAGTGCCCTGGTGCGCGGCCGTTTCCCAACGCGCCGACACAACGCCTCTTCCTCCGCCTCGCAACTCGCGAGGTGCTGATTGGCGGCTTGCCGGCAGGCGAGCGCGATCTCACCGGTGTGGTGATCCGGCGCCAACAGGTACTCCTCCTTGCTGGAAGCGTGCACCCGGTCCACGTACCGCCAAGCGTAGATGAGGCGCTTGGGCCCGACTGCACTCAAGGCTTTGGCACAGGCGTCCTCCGCCACCCTCACGGCCCTCGCACGAGCATTCTGCCACAGAGCCAATTGCCTAACTCTCTCGGATGCGACATAGGCCTGCCAGGCAGCTTGTCCCACGACACGCTACTCTTCCTCGGCCTTCTTCTCCGCCTCTATTTTGGCGCGCTCTGCTGGAGGCAAAGCCTCCCACAAGGCGACATCCATTTCTTTCCAAAGCTCCTCAAGGCTGGTGGGCTCGGCGGGCGGCGCGGCGTTCTCCTCATAGCGGGGAGCCGACGCGTGCTCGCGAGATTGGGAACACCGACGCGTCCACCTCGATGCGTCATGGCGAGGAGGGGAACGCCGATGCATCCTCCTCGACTAGTGGCGGCGAGGAACTGAACGGCGACGCATGACCGTCCGCGCGGTGCAGTGAGGGGCACCTAGGGCTTGGGAGGGGCGATGCCATGGTGGTCGGCGTGAGAGGAAGGGGAGGAGATAGCGATGAACGTGAGCGTTCTTCTGAATGCCGTGGGAGGCGTAGTATTTATAGCGAGCAATGACACACCTACGTAAAATATGGACTGAGCTGCAGTGACTTAACTGCATGTCTAGTTGCATCACTGACATGTGGGCCAGACCCCTATTGGGCCCATATGTCAGTGACCCAATGCACCTGTAGTTAAGTAACTGAAGCAGCGCCCCGTCAGATGTGTTGTGTGATTAACGTAACAGCTACATGGGAATATTTGTTGGAGTAAATTACGGGGGAGGGAAGGGGTGGAAATATTGCTGGTCACAATGGATTGGATGAGCGCGGGGTGGAGTGGTGGGACCGCCGGAGGGAGAAGGAGAGTCAAGCATGCATATTGTTTTCACACATGGAGAGGAAAAGATTTGGAGACGAACGGGCTTCCTACAGGTATGGGGAACGATGCATAATAAGTTATCTTGCATGCCGGGCTAGATATAGTCTCAAGTCATTAAAAACATACACGCCCCACACATGTTCATATTTCAAGGTGCACTAAATTATTGCATGCGATGATTAAGGCTGGCCATAATGGTGGTATATTAGCTGGTATCATGCACACGGGAATAGCAAACATGCTGATGTGGTAAAGAATTAGAGAAGAGAGGGGGGTTAGAGTAACTAGTGTTCATGCAAGCATGCAATGCGATAATGCATTGGTAAACACATTTTTTTGTGAAGAACGACATCATTAGTTGAGTACTTCTGCATACTACAAAAACTATTCCACCGCCTCTATCTTAGTAAGAGTAGGTGAAAATTTTGAATCGAGCCCTTTAAACTAGAAGGGAGGTAGTAGTACTCTAATGGCTAACCTTGTTGTGATGACTAGATAGGACATGGCACGCACCTGGATGGAGGAACTAGTCTGCATTGTGCATTTAAGTTTTGTCTGAAGTCAATGTACCTCTACTTTGACCAAACTTATAGAAAAATGTATCAACATTCACAATGTCAAATCAATATTTTTATACTCATTATGAAACGTAGTTCTTATATCATTATAATCAATATTGTAGATATTGATATTTTAGTATAAATTTGGCCAAACACTTTGCAAATGGTTGACGGAAGTAAAAAGGACCAGAGGGAGTATCATGCATGCAGACTAGGCAAAAAATGCTCATTTATAGCCGGTCGAAGTCTCAAAGGGTGCGAGCGCACGAGGGAGGCGAAGGTCATGGGAGGCGCGACGGTTGACAGAATTAAGTGAAGTTACATCCACGTACCGGCATGGCGTGCGAACAGGCAGAAGCGATACCGTCAGGCCTACGATATGGGTCTAGTAGACATGACATCTAGTGGGTCCCGCATAGTACTCAAGAAATCTTTGGGGGCTTGCAGTCATTTATCCACCAGGCAAGCCAACAACCCCACGCCGTTCGCACGCCCTACTCGTCCCCGTCTTCTACTACTACCTTACAACAGTTCTCTCACAGTCGTCTCGTCCTTTCACATTACACCAGTTAAACTTCTCCTAACCCTCCTCCAAAATCCATGGCCTCCCAAATCTCCGTGGTCGCCGCTGAGTACCAGGTTAGAGCCATCACCGGTGATGAGTTCATCATCATCTCCACACGTGGATCTGCGACGGTGGAAGCATGATTTGATCACTTCCTACGCATGTTCAACAGTTCAAAGGATCAGTGGGTTGCTGGGCTAGATGTTGAGTACACCACAGTCCTGGAAAGAGAGAAGATTCTAAAGGAGGCAGAGAAGAAGAAGCCCGCCGTGATCCAGGTTTGCGTACATAACGTGTGCTTGGTCTACCACATATGCCATGCCAACGTTGAGTGCCAGGATTTTAAGAACTTCCTCAAGGACGAAAGAGTGAAATTCGTTACTGTAGACTTTAGGAACGACAGGGATGTCCTGGGTCGGATAGGCCTCGTTGTAGGCCAGCCCTTCGATCTCCAGAAGGCAAGCCTGGTGTCCTCCTCTTAGCCTTCAATGTTGACCCTGGCAACAGCCATGATTGATCCTTCGTACACCAAACTGAAGAAACCTCACCACGAGTTTCATCATGCATGGGAGTCGAAGACATTAGATGAAGATCACATCCTGTACGCAGCAATGGATGCCTACCTTTGTTTAAATATCTACAAGGGTTGGATGAAGAAGCAGAGCCCAGTGTCCGGTTCAAGCAAAGAAGCGTCGGCGAAGAGGAAGAGGAAGAGGGATGAGGACGAAGTCGAGGACGTGGACTCGGACTCCGAGTAAGGTGGCAGTGCCGTCATTCATGGTGGTTCTACTGGAGTGTCAAGCGGACTAGTTGCTTAGTTTTATTTCAAGGGTGTGTTGTGCTGAGCCCCCGGCAGAACTATGTTTATGTTCTTTCTCGTTATTTGATATTTATGTTCTTTCTCATTATTTGATCTCTTTAGTACGTACATTAGTACTAGTACTATGTCTTACTACTGTTCTTCTTGCAGTTGGTACTACTGCTCGTATCTTCGTGTTCCTACTGTACTTAATACGTTCATGCTAGTAATATAATTTGGGTCAGTCGATTTGTGAAAGAAGTTCGAAGGAGTGAAGGAAGAAGACGACAGAGAAGCTACCCCAGTATCTATATTAGGGTGGCAGGGTGCCCATGATCTATCCTATGAGTGTTGGGTGTGGAATGCAGTTTGCCAGAAAAAATGGATCGTGCCCGGGGTTAAACTGGTGGCGGGGGGCATGGCGGTGGCAGGCGGTTCAGGGGAGGGCGGGGCGGCGGCGGCAGGTGGTTAGGCATGTGGCGGGCTGAGAAGATGAACATTGCATCAATGGGCAGGTTGAAGAAGCCTGTCTAGCCATCCATGCTGCATCCAACGGCTCACAAGAGTCGACTGACCCAAATTGCTCCTTCAGATTGCAGGATCCACGTGGCATTCAAGGTCTCGAAGGTAGATTCCGCGTCCGCACCCGGTTTGCGGGCTCGGCGCAGGCGCCACCGGCTTCCGCCGCGACAGCCACCATGCACGCCTCCTCCGCGCGGGCGGAGACTACAATGACACGCTAGTTCCTCCTCGCCGGCGTGCTGGAGCACGCGCTCGTCCTCCTCCTCGTATGCTGCGTGCATAGACGCGGCTCCACCAGCTTCTCGCGTGCTTGGCAGCACGGCGGCATCGCGAGGAGGGACCGCAGACGACGTGAGCGGGCGAGCCTTCGGCTTCATGGCACAGGGATGGCGGCGACGCGGTGGTGATGGGCGAGAAATTGTTGGCTGGAGCAGGCGGGCGCCAGCATGCGCAACGGTGGTGGCGGCATATTGATGAGTGCGCGTATGGGAGCTTAGTTTAGTTTTATATAGGGTTGGTCAAACTTAAAAGAAAACCTTACTAGTACACGTAAACATTAGACTAAGGCATCGCTTATATTAGTTACCACAGCCACGATACAGAATCATGTGCAAGAGCGTGAACCGCGGCCGCGCGCTCGATCGAACAGTGCATCATCGTGTCGCGCTCGAAGGACATCCACCGAACCTTTTTGTGTGTGTGAAAACAATCCCCGAATATTACTCAACTTTTTTCCAGGAAAAGTTCTTGATGCTACAATATTTCTATATATTTGAATTTAGCTCCAGTTCATGTTTATTTGGATTTGGACATTTTAGATGCGCCCTAGTTTTTTTAATACTGATTTTGTGTGTGTGACTGAGAGAGAACGTGTGTATGTGTCCATATGTGTGTTGTGGCGGAAGGGCAATCTGGAGACGGTGTGTGTGTGATAGAGACATAGAGAGGTGTTAATGTGCAAATGATCATGCATGAGTGAGACATAGACAGATGTCGATACATTGTGTATAAATGAGAGAACGGTCTTCTATTTTACTTGTGTGTGTGTGTGAGAGAGAGAGAGGGAGCACTCGTAACACAACAACCATCTCTCTCGATTCGTCCATCCCTCGCACGATCGCATGTAACACATGCATTAACGCACTCATTTTGACACCCTCACCCGGCCCCTGCCCACCTCAAGGCCCGCAGATCGCTATCTATCTCGCACGCACAAACTCTTCGTGAAAACCCTATTTAGCATGTAGCTTTCCGTCACATACACACACATTTCTCTCCATAGCTCTCATTTCTCTCAATATCTGACACACACACACACACACACACACACACCGCACACACATACCCCCTCCCCCGAGCACAGAATTCATCCCCATCCAAGGTTATATGGCGACCACTCTTGCTTGTGCTTCTCTGCACCCCAGCACACACAACACCTCAATCTTCAAAGAGGGCATAGAGGAGATCGAAGATGGCGAGCACACTGCACTTGAGAATGCGGGGCCATTTGGCAGCAGGATGATGTGACGACGGATGACTGACTCCTCCCCCATCTCTCCCGCACAAAATTACCAATCCCTCTCTCCCCCACACAGAATGATCAATCCCTCAACCCACGAGATCCTTCCCCTCTCGTCCATGTTTTTCCAGCTCTCTCATCAAACATGCTATCTCTTTTCCTTCCATGTGTACAGAATCCCGATGCACACGCATCTCACGTATATTACATGACTCCATCTTTCTCACAGAACTAACTTCTTCCTCTCTCTTTCTCTCTCTCTCTCTCATTAGGTTTGTCTCCTACTCTCTCGTCCACATACATACAATCTTTCCCGCCCTATCTGCTCCATCTTCGCAAGCTCTCTCTACATGTTTCATTCCCACATTGGGATGTTGCTTTTATAATGGATGATGTAGAGTTATGGTTGGTTTTGTTGCATCCTACAAAGTAATAACTATGAAATGCATTTAGATTCTCATTTGACTAGGATTATGTGAGTTTGAGCATATTGTGAAGTACTATAGACCCCGTATACATCTTGGAATTCAACAATTGTTGCAACTATTGAATTGTATAGACCATTACATTCGAAGTCAGTAGCCTAATATATTTATTTCACAATTACAACAAATGATTAATTCAGTACAAACTAAGAAAACAAATGTGTACTCCCTCCATTTTTTATTTAAGTCAGCGTATTAGCATTGGTCAAAGTCAAGTTTATTAAACTCTCGGGAAGTTTACAACAAAAAAATATTAACATATACAATACAGTAACAAATAAATACCATTAGATTCATTATTGAATGTACTTTCACATCATACAAATTTGTTATGGTAAATGTTTATATTTTTCTATAAACTTGGTCAAACTTTAGGAAGTTTGACTTCAGTGGTAAATGTTTATATTTTTCTGTGAACTTGGTCAAACTTTAGGAAGTTTGACTTTGGTCAAACCTAATATGCAAAGTTAATAAAAACGGAGGGAGTACTAGTAGTTACTAGTACTGCCTGCTAGTTGCTTAGCCCAATCACCTAGCACGCCACACAGGGAGTTCACTGTCACAAAATTTTGAGGTCGGCGGGAAAATCTCCCGCGACCCTGATTCGAGCGGTGCGAAGTTACCATCATAGCCTTCGGAACAGGCCTACGGATGACGCTTGGTAGGGGGCTGTTTTTGTAACTTCAGGTTCACCCTACCCAGCCAACCCCACCCCCGCACCCAGAGTAGTACACCTGAATACTCCCCATTTTCTATACCCACCGCAAAATAAACTTCTCAATGGCACCACAGCCTTCGTGCTCCTCCCCTTCTACATCGGCGCACTCGTCCACCGTACCGCATCTGCCTCATCGACGACCTCGTACACCGCACTGGAGCCGGTCCTTCGTCGTCGTCGTACATGGAGCCTCTTCCCCGACACCGTCTTCCACAGTCTTAGATCTTCTTCCCGGAAGCCTATGCCAAGCGCAGAAGCACCACCATCATGGAAAATGAACTGAATCCCGTTGCTGACCATGATGCACAGAGGCCAGCGTGACCATCGTTCTCCTCCTCGATTAGTAATGTGTGTATTGAATCACTTAGCAGTACATGTGCAGTTCCAATTTTGTTCATACCTACCCTTGAAATTTCCTGGTTGCTATTGTTCCCGTAAAAGTGATTGGTTATAGCCTCCCTTGTCCAACAGAATATCAGCTTGTAATTGTGCGTCGCTCCTGTATCGCGCTGTGCTTGGGTAGGTTCTTCATCTGCAACCAGCAGTGTGGCAAATGATGAAAAGTTTTTTAGAACTAGCAAGATGCCCATGAGTTGCACGTATCAAAATTCATTTGTATGAGTAGTTTATCTTGTGGGAGAAATGGATGGACGAGGGAAGGCCTTATTTGCAAATCTGGAGAGGGGTGTGGGTATCTTTCTGCAAAATTGCCAAAGTTTCCTTCCTATCTGTCGGATATAAATCGGACGGCCTATATTGCAGGATGGCAGGCACACCATCATCAGTAACTCTGTTTTTATAAGAGTAGAGAAAAAAAGAGTAGAGAAGTAGATATAAATATTAAATATAAAATAAATAGAACTGTAGAGAAGAGAGTAGAGATAGCAGGGACGTCGGGAAAGGATCGCGCGCGCACGGGAAAAATTGGCCGGGCGCGCGCTAGTTTTGGCGCGCGGCATCCGACGCCCTTTATAAAATCCAACACCCTCCCAACGCTCAGTGCCTTGCCACTGCTCTCTCCCCTCTCTGTGCCTTGCCACCGCTCTCTCCCCACTCTTTCTCGCCTCGCCGCCGCTGCACCACCATGCCGCCGCGTCGCCGGGAAACTTGGGGATACCGCGGCGTCCGCGTGCGCCCCTTCGGCGGCTTCTCCGCCGAGATCCGGTTCCGCGGGATGCGCCTCGGCCTCGGCAATTTCGACACCGCCAACGAGGCCGCCCGCGCATATGATGCGGCAGCGTGGCTTCTCCGGTGGCCTCATAGAACATTGACCTTCCCCAATGTGCCGACGCGGGAGCAGGCGCAGGAGGCGGGAGGCGGGAGCACCGTCTCAGCATCGTCGAGATGGACGAGGAAGCCATGGCACTGTGGTGCCAACGCTTCCCGCAGCACATCATCAACGAGCGCGAGTTCTATGCGTAAAGGAGGGTGGAGAGGGGAAAGAGGAGGGCGGAGAGAGCCGCCTATCGCGAGGACAAGCATACGCGAAAAGCGGACACTCAGTTCAACTTGATACTAGGAGCAGTGTCGCCCTGGGAATCCGACGACGATCGGTATCTTCACGCCTACATTGAGATGTTGGAGGAGGACATCACCGAGGAGTCGTCGGGCGACGAGGAGCAGTTGAACTATCTATTTTTTAATCTATCTATGCTATATCTATGTTGAGAACTATCCTCTACTCTCTATCTCTACTTCTCGATCTCATCACTGTACACTTTTTTAAAGCGCCGCGTGTTGTGCTTCTGTTGGAGATGCTCTAACATGGCAGACGAGTTCTTTAATGTTGCCCACAAGATGCATGAGTATTACTAGTAGTATATTTTTCTTGCCATGTTGAGATTTTATGACCACGAGTGTGAACATGCAGAGGAGCAATGAAGACCAAACACGGGATATTGGGGACATCTTCAAGGAGCATGGCAAGTTAAAGAGGAGCTGCACCGAACCTATAAAATGAGCATTAGTAAGTAACACCCTTTCAATTACTTTCGTTTAGCCTCGTGTTCTTCGATGTGTATATGTTGTAGTTTCTGTTTCTCTTAGCCTCGTGTTCTTCGATGTGTAACAAGAAGAGTCTTAATCATCCTAATGCTTTCGTTTTTAGCTTGATGTAGGAAGTGGGTGTTCTCATCTTGTAGTCCGTTTTTATATTTTTCCTTTTGAATTCACTTCTGCGAGTCATGTTTATCCGGCTTCTACTAAATGGATTTGGGTTGCTTCTAGTATTGATCTAAAAAAGAAGTAACTTCATGTCAGGATGCAGTTCCTGCGAGGAGGGAAGTATGGTCAACCTCGAGATCATGTTTCCAAAATGAGGCTGGATTACACACAAGGTGCCAGTTCCCTAATGATGCTGGATTAGACACAAGGTGCAAATTCCTAGATGATACTGGACTACGCACAAGCCAGGTGGAGTCGTTAGCTGTTCGTGTCCTCGTGGCTCTAGTAAAGGCTGAAAGAAAGCATGTAGCAACCCTTGAGAATGTAGTTGAGTTCCTGAAGAAGCGAAAAGAGCAATCAGATGCTCTCTTCACCCAAGCCAAAGAAGAGATGGAAGAAGCCAGAAATAAGCTAGTAGAGCCAGAGCAGGCTAGGCGTCTCCTGCTATCTAAAACTGTTGTCAATACAAAATTTCCTTCATAATAGCTAGGTTCAAATGTTTATCCAATCAGCATGCTTGTTGTGATGTCCTGCATCTACTGATGTGGCACAAAATATATTTTTTTTGGGTCATGTAATAACAACAATTACTTTCCAAACAATAACAGACGAAGCATTGGACATGGTATAGTTCATGCGCAAGCCCAACATTCCAAGTTCAACTTCCACATCAAACTCATGTTCACAGATATCTGCACATTCATAGATAATGTCCACAACCATGATTCACTTCAAAGCCAAAAAAATGTGAGGAGAGTTATAAATAAATAAAAACCTCTAGTTCCTGCTACCACTGCGAGCACATACAGTCAAGACCATGCGTAATTAATTATATTTTGGTCATTTTTTGTGTCCTAAAATGCCGCCCGACTCGCGGAAGGACATGTTGCCGGCACACGCACAGATTCAATGGATGCGGGCGGCGAGGAGGCGTGTTCAGTGCCTGCAGCGAGTGGATCCCTCTTGGCCGACGTGCCGGTTCAATGCCTGCGCTATGAGAGGTCGCGTCCGTGTCAGAGCAATCACTCCCTCTAGTCCTTTTTTGTTTGGGTATAACAAAATTTCATTTTCCATTCACATTTTACAAGTAAAATTCATGGACAAACTTTGACCCAAACTACGATGGGGACTAGTAAACTGGAGCGGAGGTAGTAGTTTTTTTAATCAAAGAAGGGTTTCCCCCTTCTGATTTTCATTACTGAAAACCAACATCTAAACCATAGTATTTTCCCTAGAACTACCAGGTTCAACATCTCGCAACATAAACCCATACAACCATACGCCAAGGAGGTAGTAGTTATGAATTTCATTTTCGTTCCATACCAATCGTTCTAAAAACTACTTAGTACTTATAACGCGCCATTGCATATCGGAACTCTTACCCCGCTAAAAAATGATATTTTCAATGTGGCTACTCGGTCTGTGGCAACTGGCGAGCCACCGCCTCCAGATCGTTCACCTGTGGCCCCGACCATCAACTCCTATGGATCAAATTATCACGTGAGCTAACGATTCATACAAAGGTGCACTCCACCACATAGCCGGTACCCGCGAATGCAGCAATCATGCACCTAGGGTTTTAGGGTTTATTTGTTAACGGTGCCTTTACGTAACTCTCATGTGTGCAAGACAGCGAGAGACTGACTACGTGCGTGCGCCTCTTCTTTTCGTATATGTACTCCACCGTTTGTCTAGTGTCCAAAAATTATATAGTGGTAATAACTACTCCCTCCGTTCCATAATGTAGTGCCTATAGATTTTTTGAAAAGTCAATACTCGCAAACTTTGACCAAGTTTGTGGAGAAAAATATTTACATCTAGAGTGCGAAACATATATCACTAGATTCATCATCACTGACTATGCTTTTTATAAGAGTAGAGATAAAAACAGAGTTGGTGATGATGGTGTGCCTGCCATCTGATACGTCTCCGTCGTATCTACTTTGGCAAACACTTTTGCCCTTGTTTTGGACTCTGCCTTGCATGATTTGAATGGAACTAACCCGGACTGACGCTTTTTTCAGCAGAATTGCCATGGTGTTATTTTTGTGTAGAAATAAAAGTTCTCGGAATGACCTGAGAATCAACGGAGAATATTTTTGGAATATATAAAAAATACTGGCGAAAGAATCAAGGCCAGGGAGCCCACACCCTGTCCATGAGGGTGGGGGCGCGACTACCCCCCTGGGCGTGCCCCCTGCCTCGTGGACCCCCTGACGCTCCACCGACCTCAACTCCAACTCCATATATTCACGTTCGGGGAGAAAAAATCAAGGAGAAGGATTCATCACATTTTACGACACAGAGCCGCCGCCAAGCCCTAATCTCTCTCGGGAGGGCTCATCTGGAGTCCGTTCGAGGCTCCGGAGAGGGGAATCCGTCGCCATCGACATCATCAACCTTCTTCCATCACCAATTTCATGATGCTCACCGCCGTGCGTGAGTAATTCCATCGTAGGCTTGCTGGACGGTGGTGGGTTGGATGAGATTTATCACGTAATAGAGTTAGTTTTGTTAGGGTTTGATCCCTACTATCCATTATGTTCTGAGGTTGGTGTTGCTATGACTTTGCTATGCTTAATGCTTGTCACTAGGGCCCGAGTGCCATGATTTCAGATCTGAACCTATTATGTTTTCATGAATATATGTGAGTTCTTGATCCTATCTTGCAAGTCTATAGTCACCTATTATGTGTTATGATTCGTTAACCCCGAAGTGACAATAATCGGGGTACTTACCAGTGATGACCGTAGTTTGAGGAGTTCATGTATTCACTAAGTGTTAATGCTTTGGTCCGGTACTCTATTAAAAGGAGGCCTTAATATCCCTTAGTTTCCAATAGGACCCCGCTGCCACGGGAGGGTAGGAAAAAAGATGTCATGCAAGTTCTTTTCCATAAGCACGTACGACTATATTCGGAATACATGCCTACATTACATTGATGAACTGGAGCTAGTTCTGTGTCACCCTATGTTATAACTATTGCATGAGGAACCACATCCGACATAATTATCCATCACTCATCCATTGCCTACGAGCTTTTCACATATTGATCTTTGCTCAGTTACTTTTCCATTGCCACTGTTACAATTACTACAAAACTGCTACTCTTACTTTTGCTACCGTTACCACTACTATCATATTACTTTGCTACTAAATACTTTGTTGCAGATATTAAGTTTTCCAGGTGTGGTTGAATTGACAACTCAGCTGCTAATACTTGAGAATATTCTTTGGCTGCCCTTGTGTCGAATCAATAAATTTGGGTTGAATACTCTACCCCCGGAAACTGTTGCGATCCCCTATACTTGTGGGTTATGAAGACTATTTTCAGGCACCGTTGCCGGGGAGCATAGCTCTATTCTTTGAGTCACTTGGGATTTATATCTGCTGATCACTCTATGGAACTTGAAAGATGAAAGAACCAAGATTTTTCCCTCAACTACGAGGGGAGGTAAGGAACTGCCATCTAGATCTTCACTTGATTCACCTTCTGTTTTGAGTAAACTTGCGACACCAACTCCTGCTATTCATTCTGATATGTCGCATGTTATTGGGGATGCCACTTCTGCTTTGCATGATACTTATGATGAAACTACTTCTATGCTTGATAATAGTGTGCCACTAGGTGAATTCCTTGATGAACAACTTGCTAGGGTTAGAGAGAATGAAATTATTGAAACTAATAATATTGATGAAAGTGATGATGAAGATTCTCACCCTAGATATGAATTGCCTGTTATGCCTGAGGGCTATGTTATGGATGAAGTAACTGCTAGAGACTTTCTTGCTTGCAATGATAGATATGATCTTAAGAAATTATTAGCTAAGCTGAAAGAAAAATCTTTGAATGCTAGAATGAAACATGACCCTGCTTTTGCTACTTCACCTATCTTTATTACTGATAAGGATTATGATTTCTCTGTCGATCCTAAGTTAATTACTTTAGTTGAATCTGATCCTTTTTATGGCTTTGAATCTAAAACTGTTGTGGCACATCTTACTAAATTAAATGATATAGCCACCCTGTTCACTAATGATGAGAAAACTCGTTACTTTTATATCCTTAAAATATTCCCGTTCTCATTAAAGGGTGATGCTAAAACATGGTTTAATTCTCTTGATCCTGGTTGTGTGCGTAGTCCCCAGGATATGATTTATTACTTCTCTGCTAAATATTTCCCTGCTCATAAGAAACAAGTTGCCTAAAGGGAAATATATAATTTTGTGCAAATTGAAGAAGAGATTCTCCCACAAGCTTGGGTGAGGCTTCTCCGATTACTTAATGCTTTGCCTGATCATCCTCTCAAGAAAAATGAAATACTTGATATCTTGTATAATGGACTAACCGATGCTTCCAGAGACTACCTGGATAGTTGTGCTGGTTGTGTTTTCAGGGAAAGAACTGTTGATCAAGCTGAATTGCTATTGAATAATATGTTGACTAATGAAAATAATTGGACACTTCCTGAACCAACTCCTAAGCCAACTCCGAAGAAAAGGGGTATTCTATTTCTAAGTCCTGAAGATATGCAAGAAGCAAAGAAATCTATGAAAGAAAAAGGTATTGAAGCTGAAGATGTTAAGAATTTACCACCTATTGAAGAGATACATGGTCTTGATAGCCCGACACAGGTAGTAAAGGTAAATTCTCTCTATAGATTTGATGAAGGTGATATTCCTCGTTATAAGTCTGCCAGCCAATGCTTGGATGAGTTTGATAATTTTATTGTTAAACAAGAAAACTTCAATGCTTATGTTGGTAGAAAATTGAAACACAATGGCTATATGATTGAACACTTGAGTGATTATATGCCTAGAGTTAAAGGTGAACTTAAACTTATTAGTAAACATGCTTCTATGGTTACCACTCAAGTAGAACAAATACTTAAGGCTCAGAATGATTGCTCAATGAATTAAATAATAAGAAAAATGATAATGTTGTTAGAGTTATGACTAGAGGGGGTAAAATGACTCAGGAACCTTTGTATCCTGAGGGCCATCCTAAGAGAATTGAGCAAGATTCTCAGAGAACTAATGTGGATGCACCTAGTTCTTCTAAAAGGAAGAAAAAGAAAAATGATAGGACTTTGCATGCATCTAGTGAACCTGTTGTAGACACACCTGAGAATCACAATGATATTTCTTTTTCTGATGCTGAAACACAATGCGGTAATGAACATGAACCTAGTGATAATGTTAATGATGATGTTCATGTTGATGCTCAACCCAGCAATAACAATGTTGTAGAGATTGAACCTGTTGTTGATCTTGATAACCCACAATAAAAATCAACGTTATGATAAGAGAGACTTCGTTGCTAGGAAGCACGGTAAAGAAAGAGAACCATGGGTTCAGAAACCCATGCCTTTTCGTCCTAAACCATCCAAGAAAAAGGATGATGCAGATTTTGAGCACTTTGCTGAAATGATTAGACCTATCATTTTGCGTATGCGTTGGACTGATATGCTTAAAATGAACCCTTATGCTAAGTACATGAAAGATATTGTTACTAATAAAACAAAGATACTGGAAGCTGAAATTTCCACCATGCTTGCAATTACACTTTTAAAGGTGGAATACCAAAGAAACTAGGAGATCCAGGAGTACCAACTATACCATGCTCCATTAAAAGAAACTATGTTAAAACTACTTTATGTGATCTTGGAGCCGGTGTTGGTGTTATGCCTCTCTCTTTATATCGTAGACTTGATTTGAATAAGTTGACACCTACTGAAATATCTTTGCAATTGGCTGATAAATCAACTGCTATACCTGTCGGTATTTGTGAGGATGTGCGTGTTGTGGTTGCAAACGTTACTATTTTAACGGACTTTGTTATTGTTGATATTCCCAAGGATGATAGTATGTCGATTATCCTTGGAAGACCCTTCTTGAATACTGCAGGGGTTGTTATTGATTGCAACAAAGGCAACGTCACTTTTCAGGTTAATGGTAATGAGCATACGGTACACTTTCCGAGGAAACAACCTCAAGTCCATAGTATCAATTCTATTGGAAAATTTTCAACGATTATTATAGAAGGTTTTGAATTTCCTCTTCCTACCGTCACGAAGAAATATGATATTCTTATTGTTGGGGACGTGCATATCCCCGTTGAGGTAACCTAGTATTATTCGAAAATTCTCCGGTTTCATGCGATTCGGAATGAGTTTGTTAACAAGACTTGATCAACCTTGTTAGTGGATTCCTTTTGATGAGCATGAGATGGATGAAGTTAGAAAGCACAACCTTCTATACCCTCTTTTTACTTTATGTTATTTATATTAAATAAAGTAAAAATAGTATTTCCTGTCTGTTTTCCGAATTATCCTTGCAATAAAAAAATACCTCGAAAATAAAAGTTCTCCAAATGCCCTGAAAATTTAATATGATTTTTTCCAGAATATTTGAGAATTATTGGCACTGAGAACACACCAGGGGGACCCACCATGTGCCCACGAGGGTGGAGGGCGCGCCCACCCCCCTGGGCGTGCCGCCTGCCTCGTGGACCCCACGTGGGTTCCCTCCACTTATTCTTGCACCCACACACTTCGTCTTCCTCCAGAAAAAATCATCCACCAGCTCAAACCCGTGTTTTAGCTCATCTTGCTGCCATTTTCGATCTCCTTGCTCAAAGCTCCATTCACAAAAATGCTTTGGGGGATTGTTCTTCGGTATGTGACTCCTCCAATGGTCCAATTAATTTTTGTTCTAGTGCTTTATTTATTGCAAATTTTTGCTGCTTAGGTGACCCTGTTCTTGAGCTAGCATGTCAAATTTATGTGGTCAAATGTAGTTTTAATGCATGATATTGCCTCTAGACACTTGTAGGAGTAGTTGCTATCAATTTTGTTGAGTTTGGTTCACTTTTATTTTAAGTTACTAAAAATTCCAGAAATTTTCAGAAAAAGATGAAGAGATTTTTGAGGGGCTCATCGAGCCGAAGCTCGAAGGATAAGCAAAGTGAAGAAAATAAGAAGCCCAAGTATAATCTCCCTCATACTGCGGAGGTTCGGCCGTCTGAATGGCCGTGTGATGAGTTCTTGAGAGAAACCGAGATTTATGAAGATTTTTATTATTTGGCTGAGAATGCAGGACTCACCGACTTCCTCCACGACCAGCGTGAACAGTATCTCCTACTCACCAATATTTTTGTGCAAAATTTTCATTTCCATGCTAGGAGATCGCCACCTTCAGTGGAATTCTATTTATATGATGAGCATAAGGAGATGTCACTTTATGATTTTTGCCGGGTTTGTAGGATACCCTTTGAGGGCAGCATAGAGGAACCACATCATAATGATGTGGAAGGATTCATTAATATGATTGCTGTAGGGGAAACAAGGAAGGTTTCTGATGCAAGAATTACTAGCATACATTTTCCTGTCCTACGTTACTTCACAATATTTGCTAGTAGATTCTTAATTGGTCGCGGGAACTGTAGAAATCTTAGTGCCCCTGATATTGTTATTTTGCGCCATGCTTTGTTTCATGATACCACTTTTAGTTTAGGCGCTATTGTTGCTAAACGGTTAAATCTGAACCGTACAAAGCATCCCGTCTTGGGAGGCATCTTCGCCTCGCGCCTTGCTGCACACTTTAACATACCTATTAGGCATTATGAGAAAGAGGAAAAGTTGCTGCCTCATGTTTTTCTATATTATAAGAGCATGGTAGAACATGATTTTATTGTTAAGAATAAGAAGAAGATGCTTAACTATAGACTAATATTTGATAAGAATTACTTTGAGACTATTACCTTGCCTGCTCCCTCTTTGTTCAACATATTTTCAGGCACGTACCTTGTTTTGTCGGAGGCCGTTCAGGCATACCAGAGCCTGACATCAGCTCCAGAGATGGAACCACTATCTGATCCTCGTTGTCAGCCTGTTTATCAGTGGGATCCGGAGGAGATCGCCAACCAGTGGCAACCCGAGGACCCTCCTCAGTACATCGGAGAAGGCAGCTTTGATCCGTGGGCATAGACCAACTTAGGCCAAAAGCCTAAACTTGGGGGAGTATGTATTTATCACCGACATTACATTCATGTTCACACACTCATGCCAGTTGTCGGTGCTCATACTTTTTCATTGTATCATCCATGATAGTTTGTTCTGTTTTCTGGCATTCTTCTTGTGTGTTTGAAAAACCTTAAGAAAAAGACAAAAAGATTCGTTGTAGCTTTTAGCTAGTTTACTTTCCATGGTTGTAGTAGTAGTAATTAAAAATACAACCCCAAAAAGATTTCTTGTTCTTCTTTTGCTTGTTGGGAGCTTTCCTGTGTAAATAGTTTTGTTTCTTTTCTTTTTCTTTGGGGGTCGAGAGGAGAAGACCATAATGAAAATGTTGAGTGGCTCTCATATGCATTATTGTTGATCTAGCAAAGAGCCCATATTACCTTGTCTTCTCCCATGTATTGAATGCTTGCAAATTCCAGCTTAGTCCAATGCACGCGCACTATTATTATTATCCACACCATTCGGTCATGCAAGTGAAAGGCAATAATGACGATATATGATGAACTGATTGAGATGAGAAAAGCTGGTATGAACTCGACCGCTCTTGTTTTTGTAAATATGATTAGTTCATCGTTCTTCATTCAGCCTATTATGAATGAAACATGTTTGGAATGACAATTAGAGATTATAGTTGCCCATTCCATGCTTAATTTGCTAGGAGTTTACAATGGTTTACCTTGAGTGCCAACATGCTATTAAAATGGTGGTGATGTGGTATGATAGGGTGGTATCCTCCATTGAATTATTCGAGTGGATTGACTTGGCACATGTTCACACATGTAGTTGAAACAAAATCAACATAGCCTCCACGATATTTATGTTCATGGTGAATTATATCCTACTCATGCTTGCATTCAGTGTTGATTAATTTTAGTGCATGTTCATGACTGTTGTCGCTCTCTAGCTGGTCGCTTCCCAGTCTCTTTCTAGCCTGCACTTGTACTAAGTGGGAATACTGCTTGTCCATCCAACTCCATAAACCCCAAAGGTTATTCCATATGAGTTCACAATACCTTCCTATATGCGGTATCTACCTGCCATTCCAAGTAAATTTGTATGTGCCAAACTATAAACCTTCAAATAAAAATTTTGTTTTGTATGCTCGAGTAGCTCATGTATCAACTAGGGTTGTCTGTATCTTCCATGCTAGGCGGGTTATTCTCAAGAGGAGTGGATTCCGCTCCTCACTCACGAGAAAATGGATGGTCTCCGGGATGCCCAGTCCCATGCTCAAACCAAATCAAAATAATTGCAAACAAAACTCCCCCAGGATTGTTGTTAGTTGGAGGCACCCGTTGTTTGGGGCAAGCCATGGATTGATGCTTGTTGGTGGTGGGGGAGTATACACTTTACCATTGTGCTTGGGAACCGCCTATAATGTGTGTAGCATGGAAGATATCGAGATCTCTCGGTTGTTACGTTGACAATGAAAGTATACCGCTCAAATTATTATTCATCTCTATTTCAAAATCGAGCTCTGACACCTCTACAAATCCTTGCTTCCCTCTGTGAAGGGCTTATCCATTTACATTTATGTTGATTCATCATCCTCTTATTAAAAAGCACCAGTTGGAGAACACCGCTGTCATTTGCATGTATTATTATTAGTTTACATTGAGTATGACTATGACTGGATCTCTTTTACCATGAATTACAATGTCTAGTCAGCCCTTGATCTTCAGGGGTGCTCTGCATTTATGTTTTGCGGTCTCAAAAAGGGCTAGCGAGATACCATCTTGTTATATCATATTATGATTGTTTTGAGAAAGTATTGTCATCCCAGATTTATTATTATTGCTCGCTAGTTGATTATGCCATTGATATGAGTAAACATGAGACCTAAATGTTATTGTGAATATGGTTACTTCATAATCTTTGCTGAATACTTGAATGCTGGCTTTACATATTTACAACAATAAGAGCAAATAGAGTTTGTAAAAGTTTTTCTTTATCACTTTCAGTTTATCAACTGAATTGCTTGAGGACAAGCAAAGGTTTAAGCTTGGGGGAGTTGATACGTCTCCGTCGTATCTACTTTTCCAAACACTTTTGCCCTTGTTTTCGACTCTAACTTGCATGATTTGAATGGAACTAACCCGGACTGACGCTGTTTTCAGCAGAATTGCCATGGTGTTATTTTTGTGCAGAAATAAAAGTTCTCGAAATGACCTAAAAATCAATAGAGAATATTTTTGGAATATATAAAAAATACTGGTGAAAGAATCAAGGCCAGGGGGCCCACAGCCTGTCCATGAGGGTGGGGGCACGCCTACCCCCTGGGCGTGCCCCCTACCTCGTGGGCCCCTGACGCTCCACCGACCTCAACTCCAACTCCATATATTCACGTTCGGGGAGGAAAAAAATCAGGGAGAAGGATTCATCACGTTTTACGATACGGAGCCGCCGCCAAGCCCTAATATCTCTCGGGAGGGCTGATCTCCAGTCCTTTCGGAGCTCCGGAGAGGGGAATCCATCGCCATCGTCATCATCAACCTTCCTCCATCACCAATTTCATGATGCTCACCGCCGTGCGTGAGTAATTCCATCATAGGCTTGCTGGACGGTGATGGGTTGGATGAGATTTATCATGTAATCGAGTTAGTTTTGTTAGGGTTTGATCCCTAGTATCCATTATGTTCTGAGGTTGATGTTGCTATGACTTTGCTATGCTTAATACTTGTCACTAGGGCCCGAGTGCCATGATTTCAGATCTGAACCTATTATGTTTTCATGAATATATGTGAGTTCTTGATCCTATCTTGCAACTCTATAGTCACCTATTATGTGTTATGATCCGTTAACCCCGAAGTGACAATATCCGGGATACTTACCGGTGATGACCGTAGTTTGAGGAGTTCATGTATTCACTAAGTGTTAATGCTTTGGTCCGGTACTCTATTAAAAGGAGGCCTTAATATCCCTTAGTTTCCAATAGGACCCCACTGCCACGGGAGGGTAGGACAAAAGATGTCATGCAAGTTATTTTCCATAAGCACGTATGACTATATTCGGAATACATGCCTACACTACATTGATGAAATGGAGCTAGTTCTTTGTCACCCTATGTTATAACTATTGCATGAGGAATCGCATCCGACATAATTATCCATCACTTATCCATTGCCTACTAGATTTTCACATATTGATCTTTGCTTAGTTACTTTTCCGTTGCCACTGTTACAATTACTACAAAACTGCTACTGTTACTTTTGCTACCGTTACCGCTACTATCATATTACTTTGCTACTAAATATTTTGCTGCATATATTAAGTTTTCCAGGTGTGGTTGAATGGACAACTCAGCTGCTAATACTTGAGAATATTCTTTGGCTCCCCATGTGTCGAACCAATAAATTTGGGTTGAATACTCTACCCTCGAAAACTGTTGCCATCCCCTATACTTGTGGGTTATCACCATCCCGGAATATAGGCCATCCGATTTATATCTGGTGCATAGGAAGGAAACTATGGCAATTTTGCAAAAAGATACCTACACCCCTCTCCACATTTGCAAATAAGGCCTTCCCTGGTTCATCCTTTTCTCCCACAAGATAAACTACTCATACAAATGCATCTTGATATTTCGTGCAACGCATGGGCATCTTGCTAGTTGTTGAAAAAAGCCCATGTGTGTGCGAGAGAGAGGAGGAGGACGGAGTGCATGTGTGACAAAGACACAAAGAGTGTGTGTGCGAGAGGTATCAGCTTAAAATGAGGCGATAGTGTGTGTGCACGATCAAGAGAGTGTGTCTCAAGAAGGGAAGAAAAATCTACATGGTTACAAGGAGCGCGAGCGAGACATGTATGAGATAGTGGAAGCACGAGTGTGCGGGTGTATAAACCTATCTAGAGGCTAGTCGATAAATGTTTGTGAGAGAAATACGAGTCGGGGGGTGCAAAAGTGAGAGTTTTGTGTGTGTGAGAGAGAGACGGTAGTCGGGAAGGGGAGTGGAAGCAGGAGTTGTGTGTGAGAGAGAGAGAGAGGGGGGGAGTTTGTCTAGTCGGTAAACAAATGAATAATGTCAGTTTTATAACTGGGATGGAGACGAAAAGGATACCGCAACAAATGTTGTGTCTGCAGGAGAGAGTAATTTTAGCGTATAACCAAGGAGGAGGTTGGCGTTTTGGCATGTGGCCACGTCAGAGTTTTGTGCGTACCTGGACACTAGGGGCTTATTACTAAGGGCGTTATCCAGCCCGCCCTCATAAAGACCGAATACCTTAGGGAGTGTTCGGCGTCGCAAGTTTGGCCTTATATGCATCAGCTCCGAATCATGTCTTTGGTCAAATGTTGGGTTTGCCCGGCTCCTGTGTTTTGCTACCTTACGTTCCGCTCTATCGGCTAAGGCGGCACCAGGAGAACTACTGCGATTGTGCCCCGGTTCGGCCAGGCGAGCACCTCAGTAGAGAAAGCCGAAAACTGACTGTCATGATATAGCGTGAGACTGGTCAACCACTCAATGACTTACTGGAATCTTTAGGGTTCCTCCGCATTAACGAAGGGCCGCTTCCCGGCCAGGCACATACGCGCCCTGAGTTCGGGCGAGCGCAGGCGCCACCAGAGGCTATATAAATAGCCTCACTGTCAAACTCCTATGGCTAAGTGAAAGTGATAAAGCATCATAGTCTGATTGCCTAGTTCGCTGCGCTATCACCTCCTTTGTAGGACCAAGACGTTGGATCAAGTGTGAAAATGCGCCTTCTGCGAACACCCCCGCATTATGTTCGTGGGGGCTAAAGCCGACGACTGCCATCTTTCAGAGTATATATACATATATGTCAAACGGCTCCACAGGAGGTATTATAATACTTGCAGGCACAAGTATAAAAAGCATCTACAATTTATCAAAATATTGTTTTACAATAATATATGCTATTCGAATATAGTATCCTTCAAGCACTGCGTCTCTATTAAACGAGGCCTTGTAGAACTTCCTGAAAATAGTGCTCGGCAGGCACTCGGCTTCCATCCGAGTCTGGGGATGCAACAGCGGTGGCCTCCATTTCCGCCCAGTATGTCTTCACATGGGCAAGAGCCATCCGCGAACCCTCTATGCAGACTGACCTCTTCATCGCATCGATACGCGGCGCCGCACCAAGGAACTGCTGCACTAAGTTTAAATAACTTTTCGGCTCTGGCCTCTCTGGCCACAGATGACTCATGACCTACTTCAGGGCGAGTCCGGACAACCTATTTAGCTCGGCCCATTCGGCCAAACGATCGGCTAATGACAGTGGACGCTCCGGATTGTGGAACTGCGACCAAAAGAGCTTTTCCACTTCGCGATCTCCTTGATCTCGGAAGTGTTCGGCCGCATCCGTGGCACTCGCTGCCAAATCCAGATAGGTGTCCGCTGTACTCCACATCCGGTCTAACGGAGCATGTTTAGGATCACAGAACTTCCTCCGCTGCATAAAGGGCTTTCCAGCCACGATTTCTCCGGCCTGACGCAGCTCCTCCTTCATAGCTCTCATTGCAGAGCGAGCATCCTTGGCATCGGAAATGGCTTTCTCCAGGTCCGTCTGTTCCGCCCGATCTTCTTTTTCAAGAAGCTTGCAACGGTCAGCAGTGTTGTTCAGCTTCACGGCCATCTCGGCCATTTCCTTCTTGCTTTGGCAGTGAGCAGCCTGTTCGGCTTTCAGCTCTTTGATTGCCTTTCCGGCAGCCGCATCACTTTTCCTGGCTTGCTCCTTGGCTCGGGCAAGTTCCGCCCGAAGATTCTCCATGGCAGCAGCACCATCTGCATCAAGCGCACACATTGTAAGATACTGGCATAAAGCTCCTCTTACCAGGTGCCGCCGAAGGAATTACATACCTTGGGCCTCGTCAAGCCGCTTGTTGACAAGCGCGATGTCGGCACCTGCCACGTCAAGTTGCCGCTTTAGCTCGGCAAATTCATCAGTCCGGCTTGACACCGGACACTTTGTGTAACGCCCCGTGACCGATGTGTCAGGTGTCCTCCAGTTATTCGCTGTTGTTGCTTTGTCATTGCTTGCGTGTCATGCATTGCATATCATGTCATCATGTGCATTTCATTTGCATACATGTTTGTCTCATGTATCCGAGCATTTTCTCCGTTGTCCGTTTTGCATTCCGGCGCTTCTATCTCCTCCGGTGGTCCTTTCTACTTTCTTTTTATGTGTGGGGGTTAAACATTTCCGGATTGGACCGAGACTTGCCAAGCGGCCTTGGTTTGCTACCGGTAGACCGCCTGTCAAGTTTCGTACCATTTGGACTTCGTTTGATACTCCAACGTTTAACCAAGGGACCGAGAAGGCCTCGTGTGTGCTGCAGCCCAACACCCTTCCAATTTGGCTCAAAACATACCTAAACCTCCTCCATCATCTCGGTCATTCGATAACGATCGCATGGCCGCAAACCGCACCTCATTTAGACTCTCCTAGCTCCCTCTACCTATAAATATGTGTCTCCCTCCGAAATTCTCGTGCAGATCTAACCCTAGCTTCGTCCTCCTCGCGCCCGGACAAATCTTTCACCGCGCCGGACAATGTCCAGCCGCCGCCGCCACCTTGCTCCGACGAATCTCGTCGCGCCACGTCACCCCGCCGCCGCCGCCAGCCTACCGTGCGCCGCCACCTGGCCTGCCACGCCGCCTCTCCCGCGCGGGCCCGGGAGGCCCAGATCCGCCCCCCCCCCCGGCCCGGTGCGCCGCCGCCGTCCGAGGCATTCGCCTCCTCCGCCCAGCGCCGCCGCATCCAACCGCCACTGCCACCGCGCCAGCTCCGCCCCGCCACCGCGCCGGCTCCGCTCCACCGCCTTTCGCCTCCCGCCGCTGCGAGCTGCTCCGCCGCCTAGATCCAAGCCACCGCCGCCGCCACCTTGGGTCGCCGGGTCCGCCCCCGGTGCAACTCCGACGAGCTCCGCGTCATCCTCCACCGCGTCTCCGGCGCGGTTTTCCTCCGAGTCCGGCCATCTCCGTCGTCTCCGGCAAGGTCCCGTGGATCGGGACCAGATCCACCACTCCCCCGATCCAAATGCGTCGCCCCGATCCAGATCCGTGCCGTCCCGCTTCTCTCCGTCCCGCGTTGACTTTTCGCGGAGGTATAAATTCCACTGTCCCCGAGATTTCCAGTTTCAAATGCCCATGTTCGTCATCTCATAACTCCGCATCCGTAGCTCCGATTTGCACGTGTAGCATATCAAAATGTTCGCCTCAGAGAGCACATCATTTCATCTCATTGCATCATTTTAATTTGAGCTCATCTTGATGCCCGAAATGCTATTTCAAGAGAGCTATTTGAGTTAATTGTCAGATCTGCTGCACCAAATAGCTATTTGTCATTTTTGCCATGATTATCGTGTGCATGATATGCTCCTGAGCTCTACATGTGTTTTGTTATATGCCATGCCATCTTTCCAGAGGTGCTCTCCATGTATTTTTGTGATATGTGTGGTGACTAGCACAAGCTTGCAAAGTAATGCATTCGTTAATGCTGATTTCAGGGACTTAGCAATTCTACTAAGTCCTTGGTCTGTTTTTATCAATATGCCATATGTTCATGTTGTTTCCTAGTGATCCGTGCCTCTTTTGAGGATGATCAGTAAGTGTGATTTGTTAATCTTGTAGTGCTCCAACCATCAATGTCTTTGTTTGCATTTATGGAGCACCCTAGCTTGATTCAATCGAGCTCTACTTTTGCTATTTCGTGAATCTGGGAAGATTGTCTACTTGTTAGCGATTTTGCCGCGGATGTTGTAGTTGATCCGTGCATGCTATGTTGTTGTTCTTGCCATGTCTAGCTTATATTATGTGTATTCTTAATAGGTGTATGCTTCGTTTGTCATGCCTTGCTCTGTAGTGAGTGCATCGAGCTCGTAAACATGCCTACTTGATATCTGATTTGCATGCTCCAGTATTTCACTAAGTCTGAGATCTGATTATGTTTTTGCCATGTTCACATCCTTGCAATTGTATTTTTTGATCCCTTTTGGCTCAAGGTCACTAATGGACTTTTGTTAAGCTCTTTGAGTAGCTTCATGCTATTCCTTTCTTTGCCATGTTAAGTTCCTGTAGCATATAGTTTTCATGCTCCAAAGTGTGCTACCTAATATGAAATTCCAGGCTTGTGTTAATTTCACTAAGTCTGAAACCTGTTTATCAATTGCACTTTTGACATGCTTGTTTGAACCTATTAATGGATGAATGAGCCATATCTCAGTGTTCATCTTTTGTCAAGCATCATGAGTGGATCTTTGCCATGTATTTTGTTGCCATGTTTCAGTGCTGTAGCATATTTATATTGTTGCATTTAGATGGCTACTTGCTGTTTATCGCAGACCGGTGCCATATTTGTTTTGCTTGCCATTTCCAAACCGTGCATCCGATTCCGATGTTCTTTATATTGATTTCAACCGAAATCACCTCACCTTTCCAGTGGAACACTTGGATTTCCAAGTTGAGGCCAGGTTCAATCATTCCTTGTCAAATCATGCATATGCATCGCATACCGCATCCCGCATATCATACCATGTGCATGTGTTGGTTGTTCACTATGTTGTGTGCTTCTTTCCGGTGATTGCTTCTTCGGGTTGGTTCCAATAATGTCGCGTTTGTGAGGACCCATTCGTCTACAGCCGTTTGTCTTCTTCATGGACTCGTTCTTCTTCCTTGCGGGATTTCAGGCAAGATGATCATACCCTCGAAATCACTTCTATCTTTGCTTGCTAGTTGCTCGCTCTTTTGCTATGCCTATGCTGCGGTACCTACCACTTTCTTATCATGCCTCCCATGTTGTTGAACCAAGCCTCTTACCCACATGGAGACGTTGTTCCTTGTTGGGACATGTTTACTTGTTGGGATATCACAATACCTCGTATTTAATTAATGCATCTATATACTTGGTAAAGGGTGGAAGGCTCGGCCTTATGCCTGGTGTTTTGTTCCACTCTTGCCGGCCTAATTTCCGTCATATCAGTGTTATGTTCCCGGATTTTGCGTTCCTTACATGGTTGGGCTATTATGGGAACTCCTTGACAGTTCGCCTTGAATAAAACTCTTCCAGCAATACCCAACATTGGTTTTACCATTCGCCACCTAGCCTTTTCTTTTCCCTTAGGGGTCGCGCGCCCAAGGGTCATCTTTATTTTAACACCCCCGGGCCAGTGCTCCTCTGAGTGTTGGTCCAAACTGTCAGCCACCGGTGGCCAGCAGGGGCAACTCTGGGCTGGCCTACCGGAAGTTTAAACAATCTGAGTGTGCCCTGAAAACGAGATATGTGCAGCTCCTATCGGGATTTGTCGGCACATTCGGGAGGTGTTGCTGGACTTGTTTTACCATTGTCGAAATGTCTTGTAACCGGGATTCCGAGTCTGATCGGGTCTTCCTGCTAGAAGGAATATCCTTCGTTGACCGTGAGAGCTTGTCATGGGCTAAGTTGGGACACCCCTGCAGGGATTTGAACTTTCAAAGTCGTGCCCGTGGTTATGGGCATATGGGAATTTGTTAATGTCCAGTTGTAGAAAACCTGAAGTTGACCTTAATTAAAATGCATCAACCGCGTGTGTAACCATGATGGTCTCTTTTCGGCGGAGTCCGGGAAGTGAACACGGTGTTGGAGTTATGCTTGACGTAGGTTGTTCTAGGATCACTTCTTGATCATAGTTTATCGATCCTGCTTCGCCTTCTCTTCTCACTCTCATTTGCGTATGTTTAGCCACCATATATGCTAGTCGCTTGCTGCAGCCCACCTCATACCTTTTAACCTTCCTATAAGCTTAAATAGTCTTGATCGTGAGGGTGTGAGATTGCTGAGTCCCCGTGACTCGCAGATACTTTCAAAACCAGCTTGCAGGTGTCGTTGAACCGTGCAGATGACGCAACCAAGCTCAAGGAGGAGCTCGATGAAGATCTTGTCCTTTGTGTTGTTTCGTTCTAGTTGATCAGTAGTGGAGCCCAGTTGGGGTCGATCGGGGACCTTGTCGCATTTGGGGTTCTTCTTTTATTTTGGTTCCGTAGTCGGACCTTGACTATATTTGGATGTTGTAATGCTTTATTCATGTAATTGTGTGAAGTGGCGATTGTAAGCCAACTATGTATCTCTTTCCCTTATGTATTACATGGGTTGTGTGAAGATTACCTCACTTGCGACATTGCTTTCAATGCGGTTATGCCTCTAAGTCATGCTTTGACACGTGGGAGATATAGCCGCATCGAGGGCCTTACAAGTTGGTATCAGAGCCTTCCCCGACCTTAGGAGCCCCTTTGCTTGATCGAATTAGCGGACGAGTTGAGTGTAGAAAAATGTTTTGAGTCATTAGGAATTATATATCGGAGAGTTTAGGAATTCTTTTACTCCCCAGTCCCTTCATCGCTCTGGTGAGGCATCCTGACGTAGAGTTTTGACTCTTCTCTTCTCAAATTTCACTAAAAAAAATTTAGGATCACGCGGGTATCTTGGAATCATTCCGATCGATTTGTGACGAGAACATTGTTCTTGGTTCCTCCTGTCATTTAGGGGTTGTGGCATTGTCCCGAGGAGTTGAGCTCCGAGGTGTTGTCGTCACAATTTTATCGTTGCAGTTCTGGAATACCTGAGTTTAGTTTCGCCGACATTGAAAATCTCTTTTATGCAGTTGTTGGTGAGATAACCTCGACGCCACCCAGTACTGCGGCGGGAGTTCGGGAGTATTGCCATAACTTGTATAACGGATGCTTTTCGAAGGTTGAGGTAGACGATTTCCGAAGGTTTCTTGGTTATGTGTTGAAGGATGGATACAGCTGGATGTAGGATTTGCTAGTTTTGGGTGAGATATTATGCTTCCATTGTATCCCCAACACCTAATTGCATAACCGGAAAATTTCGGGAGTTTATAAGTGGGAATTCAAGTAGCTCTTAGGATATCTTTTCGACAGATGTATGATACGAAATTGGGGTTCGACGTCTAGTGGTCCGCCTATTCACGGTCGGTTTTACAGTGGTCTTGTTGTGTCTTAAAGAGTCCTTGGCTATGCCAACTCGGGGACGCTTCGTATGTCATGTGCACTGCCTTGTACATGATGGTGCTGTACGATCGAGCCCGTGTAGGCCCCACCACGAAAACTTCGGACGAAATCTCTATCATATGTTTGTTCTGGCTTATTTTGCAAGCCAATCCTTTGTTTCGTTTTTGAGTTGTGGTATTCGAGTTGCTTCGAAGTCAAATGTTGATTCATACCTTCTCTAAACGGTGTTCTCATACTCCGACGTGTATACTAATCCTTCTCAATCATCGAGTCTGTCATGTCAATCCTTTTTAACCGGTGTACTTCTCTTCAAGTGGATCCGATCATTGCAACATCCGCAAGATCAAGTATCAGTTCTTCTCAACGGTGTTTGCTTCATCCGTTCCAAGTTGTCTTTGTTTTCCCACCCTCCCACCCTTGTTTCTTCAAGGACTCATATTTCTTAATCAAGTATCCATTTTATTGATGGGAAGCTTCTCCTTTCCTTCTCCGTCAATATTCTTATTCGGTGATTCGCAAGAAGATGCTATCGAAGCTTCAAGTTCATCTCTCGTCACTCATTTTCTTCTCCGGTGGTTTCAATTCAAGATTTTGGTGTTGATCATATCCTTTCCTCGTTTCATAAGTTTTATCATACCGGTGCACCTCATAATCATCCACTACTCGCTATTCATTTGTTCCGGAGCGCCAAAGATATCTCAGAAGATTCGTGTTGTCCACTCTGCATTCGCCCAAGATCATTCGAGGTTGTTATCTCATTCAAGTCATTTAATTCAACCGGTGCAATCTCTCCTTCAAATTGTTCTATGGTGTATCTTTTGAGTGGGCCCTAACCCACAGGTCTTTTCCCAGGATCTTACCTGACTCTTCTTATTCCCCTGGAGTTAGTCTCAAATTCATTTCAAAGTTTGATGTAAGAATGATTCATCATCTGTCATATGCTTTTCTCCAAGATCTTTCAAATTCTTTTCATCTTTGGCTCAACCTCTCCTCTTTTCTTCATTCCGGAGTGTCTAAATAATTCATGGTGGTGCTCCTCGTCGTCATTCTCAGTTTCGAAGACCGAAGAAGAGTTTCTCTTAAATCTTGCTCCATTCTCTTCAAGATTCATGGCTTTAGCTTGATGTCATCCTCTCATAGCTGTTTTTTATAGTGAGAATTCTTTTCACCTATCTGGAGCAATTCAAGAGTCTTCTTAGTTTGATTATACGGAGTCCATCATTTCAGGTTATTCATTCTCAGCTTCCAGTTATCATTCTCCAATCTTACCGGCGCATCGTTCAAGTGATCTCTAATCAGTTCGAGATCTATTCGTCCTCATGTAACAAATCCCCTCAAGTATCGTCTTTCATTTTCCAATACTTTCCGGTGACTTGTGTCCTTGCCACTTTCATTTTTCAATCCTAACGGTGGTTCGTGCAAGAGTTCTCGTCATTCGTTATCGTATATATTCATTCGTTCTTCTCAATCCTACCGGTAACTTGTGAAGACGTTCTCAAGTCATGATATATCTATCTTAATCCTTTCGACAAGAATAAGTAGTGTGCCAAACCCGTTGATTGTCATCAATTTAATTGGTGAAGGATATGCATAATGTAATTCTTATTCTTGTTCCATCCATATGTTAATCTTTTCTTCCGGAGTTTGCTCATGACGAATAGATTCTTGATCTCTTTGGTTAATCTTTCCTTTACGGAGCTCCAAGTTATTTCAATTATATCATTTCAAAGCTCCATCTAATCATTACAAGGTTTCAATCTTATTCTTTTCATCCTTCACTTCCTTTTGATCATCCTTTTATTACCGGAGTTCTCACGAAGGTTCTACATGATGGTTCATCAAGGATTTAATTCCTTCTCGAAGTGTTCATCAAGATTCTTTTCAGAGGAGCTCAAGCATTCTTATTCTTGCTATCCGGAGTGCAATTCTTTCTTCCGTATCATGGGAGGTGGTAATTTATCATTCTTCATTCACAAGAATGAAATATTTCAAATCCATTAATCTCGTTAGGGGAGTTATCTTGGGTTATATTTCACCTAAAACTTTCCCTAAGGATTATTGCTATTATGGTGCTCATAAATGACCCAAGTTCTTCATTTATCCTCCCGGTGAAATAAGTTTCTTGTCTCCTTGTTCATATAAATCCAATCAATTCTTTTCCCGTGAGTGGCAGGTTGTCACCTCATAATTTGGGATGTATTCCATAAGACCATATCAAGCTTATTCTTTTTGTTGTTGGTTTTCCAACAACTCCGTTCTAGCATTTGTTGTAAGCGTGCTCCCTCAAGATCTTGTTTCCCTTCGTTCATTCCATTCGATTCTTAATTTTGTTCCGAAGGCTTTGTGATGTTCCTCTCTTCAACCCATCTTTTTTTCTGTCAGGATCGTGTTCTTTTCTTGGTTTATCCAGTTAACCGGAGTGTTGTGTCCTTTTTGCTCTAGCTCTTTTCGCCTTATCAAGCCTTTAATCTCTTCTTAACCGGAGTGTTGTCTGAGATCTTTCTTACCCCTTGTTTCATTCATTCATTAGTTCCGGAGGCAGTGTGTTGTTGTTCCTTGTTCCTTTTTCTAATGGAGTGTTTATAACTTTTTTCATCTCCATTGTATTCTTTTCTCTAAATGGCTTAACCTTTTCAAGGTTCTTTGGTCTCACTCATTGGTCAAAGAAGCAACTTAGCTTTACCTCTCCTCTTTCTCTTCCGTTGTCCCTCCGGTGCCATTCTAGATCTCGGGACGAGATCCTCTCGTAGTGGTGGAGTGTTGTAACGCCCCGTGACCGATGTTCCAGGTGTCCTCCAGTTATTCGCTGTTGTTGCTTTGTCATTGCTTGCGTGTCATGCATTGCATATCATGTCATCATGTGCATTTCATTTGCATACATGCTCGTCTCATGCATCCGAGCATTTTCTCCGTTGTCCGTTTTGCATTCCGGCGCTTCTATCTCCTCCGGTGGTCCTTTCTACTTTCTTTTCATGTGCGGGGGTTAAACATCTCCGGAATGGACCGAGACTTGCCAAGCGGCCTTGGTTTGCTACCGGTAGACCGCCTGTCAAGTTTTGTACCATTTGGACTTCGTTTGATACTCCAACGGTTAACCGAGGGACTGAGAAGGCCTCGTGTGTGCTGCAGCCCAACACCCATCCAATTTGGCTCAAAACCCACCTAAACCTCCTCCATCATCTCGGTCGTTTGATCACGATCGCGTGGCCGCAAACCGCACCTCATTTGGACTCTCCTAGCTCCCTCTACCTATAAATATGTGTCTCCCTCCGAAATTCTCGCGCAGATCTAACCCTAGCTTCGTCCTCCTCGCGCTCGGACAAATCTTCCACCGCGTCGGACAATGTCCAGCTGCCGCCGCCACCTCGCTCCGACGAATCTCGTCGCGCCACGTCACCCCGTCGCCGCGGCCAGCCTACCGCGCGCCGCCACCTGGCCTGCCCCGCCGCCTCTCCCGCACGGGCCCGGGAGGCCCAGATCCGGCCCCCAGGCCCGGTGCGCCGCAACCGCCCGAGGCATTCGCCTCCTCCGCCCAACGCCGCCGCATCCAACCGCCACCGCGCCGGCTCCGCCATCGCACCGGCTCCGCCACCGCGACGGCTCCGCTCCACCGCCTTTCGCCTCCCGCCGCTGAGAGCTACTCCGCCGCCCAGATCCAAGCCGCGGCCGCCACCTTGGGTCGCCGGGTCCTCCCCCGGTGCAACTCCGACGAGCTCCACGTCATCCTCCACTGCGTCTCCGGCGAGGTTTTCCTCCGAGTCCGGCCATCTCCGTCGTCTCCGGCGAGGTCCCGTGGATCGGGACCAGATCCACCACTCCCCCGATCCAAACGCGTCGCCCTGATCCGGATCCGTGCCGTCCCGCTTCTCTCCGTCCCGCGTTGACTTTTCGCGGAGGTATAAATTCCACTAAGTCCCCGAGATTTCCAGTTTCAAATGCCCATGTTCGTCATCTCATAACTCCGCATCCGTAGCTCCAATTTGCGCGTGCAGCATATCAAAATGTTCGTCTCAGAGAGCGCATCATTTCATCTCATTGCATCATTTTCATTTGATCTCATCTTGATGCCCGGAATACTGTTGGAAGAGAGCTATTTGAGTTAATTGTCAGATCTGCTGCACCAAATAGCTATTTGTCATTTTTGCCATGATTATTGTGTGCATGATATGCTCCTGAGCTCTACATGTGTTTTGTTATATGCCATGCCATATTTCCAGAGGTGCTCTCCATGTATTTTTGTGATATGTGTGGTGACTAGCACAAGCTTGCAAAGTAGTGCATTCGTTAATGTTGATTTCAGGGACTTAGCAATTCCACTAAGTCCTTGGTCTGTTTTTATCAATATGCCATATGTTCATGTTGTTTCCTAGTTATCCGTGCCTCTTTTGAGGATGATCAGTAAATTTGATTTGTTAATTTTGTAGTGCTCCATCCATCCATGTCTTTGTTTGCATTTATGGAGCACCCTAGCTTGATTCAATCGAGCTCTACTTTTGCTATTTCGTGAATCTGGGCAGATTGTCTACTTGTTAGCGATTTTACCGAGGATGTTGTAGTTGGTCCGTGCATGCTATGTTGTTGTTCTTGCCATGTCTAGCTTATATTATGTGTATTATTAATGGGTGTATGCTTCTTTTGTCATGCCTTGCTCTGTAGTGAGTGCATCGAGCTCGTAAACATGCCTACTTGATATCTGATTTGCATGCTCCAGTTTTTCACTAAGTCTGAGATCTGGTTATGTTTTTGCCATGTTCACATGCTTGCAATTGTATTTTTTGATCCCTTTTGGCTCAAGGTAACTAAGGGGCTTTTGTTAAGCTCTTTGAGTAGCTTCATGCCATGCCTTGCTTTGCCATGTTAAGTTCCTATAGCATATAGTTTTCATGCTCCAAAGTGTGCTGCCTGATCTGAAATTCCAGGCTTGTGTTAATTTCACTAAGTCTGAAACCTGTTTATCAATTGCACTTTTGCCATACTTTTTTGAACCTGTTAATGGATGGATGGGCCGTAGCTCAGTGTTCATCTTTTGTCAAGCATCATGAGTGGATCTTTGCCATGTATTTTGTTGCCATGTTTGAGTGCCGTAGCATATTTATCTTGTTGTATTCAGATGGCTACTTGCTATTTATCGCAGACCGGTGCCATATTTGTTTTGCTTGCCATTTCCAAACCGTGCATCCGATTCCGGTGTTCTCTATATCGATTTAAACCGAAATCACCTCACCTTTCCAGTGGCACACTTGGATTTCCAATTTGAGGCCAGGTTCAATAATTCCTTGTCAAATCATGCATATGCATTGCATACCGTATCCCGCATATCATACCATGTTCATGTGTTGGTTGTTCACTATGTTGTGTGCTTCTTTCCGGTGTTTGCTTCTTCGGGTTGGTTCCGATAATGTCGCATTTGTGGGGACCCATTCGTCTATGTCCGTTTGTCTTCTTCATGGACTCGTTCTTCTTCCTTGCGGGATTTCAGGCAAGATGATCATACCCTCGAAATCACTTCTATCTTTGCTTGCTAGTTGCTCGCTCTTTTGCTATGCCTATGTTGCGATATCTACCACTTGCTTATCATGCCTCCCATGTTGTTGAACCAAGCCTCTAACCCACCTTGTCCTAGCAAACTGTTGTTTGGCTATGTTACCGCTTTGCTCAGCCCCTCTTATAGTATTGTTAGTTGCAGGTGAAGATTGAAGTTTGTTCCTTGTTGGAACATGGAGACGGTGTTCCTTGTTGGGACATGTTTACTTGTTGGGATATCACAATACCTCATATTTAATTAATGCATCTATATACTTGGTAAAGGGTGGAAGGCTCGGCCTTATGCCTGGTGTTTTGTTCCACTCTTGCTGCCCTAGTTTCCGTCATATCGGTGTTATGTTCCCGGATTTTGCGTTCCTTACACGGTTGGGCTATTATGGGAACCCCTTGACAGTTCGCCTTGAATAAAACTCTTCCAGCAATGCCCAACATTGGTTTTACCATTCGCCACCTAGCCTTTTCTTTTCCCTTGGGGGTCGCGCGCCCAAGGGTCATCTTTATTTTAACCCCCCCCCCCCGGGCCAGTGCTCCTCTGAGTGTTGGTCCAAACTATCAGCCGCCGGTGGCCACCAGGGGCAACTCTGGGCTGGCCTACCGGAAGTTTAGACAATCTGAGTGTGCCCTGAGAACGAGATATGTGGAGCTCCTATCGGGATTTGTCGGCACATTCGGGCGGTGTTGCTAGACTTGTTTTACCATTGTCGAAATGTCTTGTAACCAGGATTCCGAGTCTGATCGGGTCTTCCCGCTAGAAGGAATATCCTTCGTTGACCGTGAGAGCTTGTCATGGGCTAATTTGGGACACCCCTGCAGGGATTTGAACTTTCGAAAGCCGTGCCCGCGGTTATGGGCAAATGGCAATTTGTTAACGTCTGGTTGTAGAAAACCTGAAGTTGACCTTAATTAAAATGCATCAACCGCGTGTGTAACCATGATGGTCTCTTTCCGGCGGAGTCCGGGAAGTGAACACGGTATTGGAGTTATGCTTGATGTAGGTTGTTCTAGGATCACTTCTTGATCATAGTTTCTCGATCATGCTTCGCCTTCTCTTCTCACTCTCATTTGCGTATGTTTAGCCACCATATATGCTAGTCGCTTGCTGCAGCCCACCTCATACCTTTTAACCTTCCTATAAGCTTAAATAGTCTTGATCGCGAGGGTGTGAGATTGCTGAGTCCCCGTGACTCGCAGATACTTTCAAAACTAGCTTGCAGGTGTCGTTGAACCGTGCAGATGACGCAACCAAGCTCAAGGAGGAGCTCGATGAAGATCTTGTCCTTTGTGTTTTTCATTCTAGTTGATCAGTAGTGGAGCCCAGTTGGGGTCGATCGGGGACCTTGTCGCATTTGGGGTTCTTCTTTTATTTTGGTTCCGTAGTCGGACCTTGACTGTATTTGGATGTTGTAATGCTTTATTCATGTAATTGTGTGATGTGGCGATTGTAAGCCAACTATGTATCTCTTTCCCTTATGTATTACATGGGTTGTGTGAAGATTACCTCACTGGCGACATTGCTTTCAATGCGGTTATGCCTCTAAGTCGTGCTTTGACACGTGGGAGATATAGCCGCATCGAGGGCGTTACAAGTTGGTATCAGAGCCTTCCCCGACCTTAGGAGCCCCTTTGCTTGATCGAATTAGCGGACGAGTTGAGTCTAGAAAAATGTTTTGAGTCATTGGGAATTATATACCGGAGAGTTTAGGAATTCTTCTACTCCCCAGTCCCTTCATCGCTCTGGTGAGACATCCTGACATAGAGTTTTGACTCTTCTCTTCTCAAATTTCACTAAAAAAAATTTAGGATCATGCGGGTATCTTGGAATCGTTCCGATCGATTTGTGATGAGAACATTGTTCTTGGTGCCTCCTGTCATTTAGGGGTTGTGGCAGTGTCTCGGGGAGTTGAGCTCCGAGGTGTTGTCGTCACAATTTTATCGTTGCAGTTCTGGAATACCTGAGTTTAGTTTTGCCGACATCGAAAATCTCCTTTATGCAGTTGTTGGTGAGATAACCTCGACGCCACCCAGTACTGGGGCAGGAGTTCGGGAGTATTGCCATAACTTGTATAACGGATGCTTTTCGAAGGTTGAGGTAGACGATTTCCGAAGGTTTCTTGGTTATGTGTTGAAGGATGGATACAGCTTGATGTAGGATTTGCTAGTTTTGGGTGAGATATTATGCTTCCCCTGTATCCCCAACACCTGATTGCATAACCGGAAAATTTCGGGAGTTTATAAGTGGGAATTGAAGTAGCTCTTAGGATATCTTTTCGATAGATGTATGATACGAAATTGGGGTTCGATGTCTAGTGGTCCGCCTATTCACGATCGGTTTTACAGTGGTCTCGTTGTGTCTTAAAGAGTCCTTGGCTATGCCGACTCAGGGACGCTTCGTATGTCATGTGCACTGCCTTGTACATGATGGTGTTGTACGATCGAGCCCGTGTTGGCCCCACCACGAAAACTTCGGACGAAATCTCTATCATATGTTTGTTCTGGCTTATTTTGCAAGCCAATCCTTTGTTTCGTTTTTGAGTTGTGGTATTCGAGTTGCTTCGAAGTGAAATGTTGAATCCATACCTTCTCTAAACGGTGTTCTCATACTCCGACGTGTATACTAATCCTTCTCAATCATCGAGTCTGTCATGTCAATCCTTTTTAACCGGTGTACTTCTCTTCAAGTGGATCCGATCATTGCAACATCCGCAAGATCAAGTATCAGTTCTTCTCAACGGTGTTTGCTTCATCCGTTCCAAGTTGTCTTTGTTTTCCCACCCTCCCACCCTTGTTTCTTCAAGGACTCATATTTCTTAATCAAGTATCCATTTTATTGATGGGAAGCTTCTCCTTTCCTTCTCCGTCAATATTCTTATTCGGTGATTCGCAAGAAGATGCTATCGAAGCTTCAAGTTCGTCTCTCGTCACTCATTTTCTTCTCCGGTGGTTTCAATTCAATCTTTTGGTGTTGATCATATCCTTTCCTCGTTTCAGAAGTTTTATCATACCGGTGCACCTCATAATCATCCACTGCTCGCTATTCATTTGTTCCGTAGTGCCAAAGATATCTCAGAAGATTCGTGTTTTCCACTTTGCATTCGCCCAAGATCATTCGAGGTTGTTATCTCATTCAAGTCATTTAATTCAACCGGTGCAATCTCTCCTTCAAATCGTTCTACGGTGTATCTTTTGAGTGGGCCCTAACCCACAGGTCTTTTCCTAGCATCTTACCTGACTCTTCTTATTCTCCCGGAGTTAGTCTCAAATTCATTTCAAAGTTTGACGTAAGAATGATTCATCATCTGTCATATGCTTTTCTCCAAGATCTTTCAAATTCTTTTCATCTTTGGCTCAACCTCTCCTCTTTTCTTCATTCCGGAGTGTCTAAATAATTCATGTTGGTGCTTCTTGTCGTCATTCTCAGTTTCGAAGACTGAAGAAGAGTTTTTCTTAAATCTTGCTCCATTCTCTTCAAGATTCATGGCTTTAGCTTGATGTCATCCTCTCATAGCTGTTTTTGATAGTGAGAATTCTTTTCACCTATCCGGAGCATTTCAAGAGTCTTCTCAGTTTGATTATCCAGAATCCATCATTTCAGGTTATTCATTCTCAGCTTCCAGTTATCATTCTCCAATCTTACCGGCACATCGTTCAAGTGATCTCTAATCAGTTTGAGATCTATTAGTCCTAATGTATCAAATCCCCTCAAGTATCGTCTTTCGTTTTCCAATACTTTCCGGTGATTTGTGTCCTTGCCACATTCATTTTTCAATCCTAACGGTGGTTCGTGCAAGAGTTCTCGTTATTTGTTATCGTATATATTCATTCGTTCTTCTCAATCCTACCGGTAACTTGTGAAGACGTTCTCAAGTCATGTTATATCTATCTTAATCCTTTCGACAAGAATAAGTAGTGTGCCAAATCCGTTGATTGTCATCAATTTAATTGGTGAAGGATACGCATAATGTAATTCTTATTCTTGTTCCATCCATATGTTAATCTTTTCTTCCGGAGTTTGCTCATGACGAATAGATTCTTGATCTCTTTGGTTAATCTTTCTTTTACGGAGCTCCAAGTTATTTCAATTATATCATTTCAAAGCTCCATCTAATCATTGCAAGGTTTCAATCTTATTCTTTTCATCCTTCACTTCCTTTTGATCATCCTTTTATTACCAGAGTTCTCACGAAGGTTATACTTGATGGTTCATCAAGGATTTAATTCCTTCTTGAAGTGTTCATCAAGATTCTTTTCAGAGGAGCTCAAGCATTCTTCTTCTTGCTATCTGGAGTGCAATTCTTTCTTCTGTATCATGGGAGGTGGTAATTTATCATTCTTCATTCACAAGAATGAAATATTTCAAATCCATCAATCTCGTCAGTGGAGTTATCTTGGGTTATATTTCACCTAAAACTTTCCCTAAGGATTATTGCTACTATGGTGCTCATAAATGACCCAAGTTCTTCATTTATCGTCCCGGTGAAATAAGTTTCTCGTCTCCTTGTTCATATAAATCCAATCAATTCTTTTCCCGTGAGTAGCTGGTAGTCACCTCGTAATTTGGGATGTATTCCATAAGACCGTATCAAGCTTATTCTTTTCGTTGTTGGTTTTCCAACAACTTCGTTCTAGCATTTGTTGTAAGCGTGCTCCCTCAAGATCTTGTTTCCCTTTGTTCATTCCATTCGATTCTTAATTTTGTTCCGAAGGCTTTGTGATGTTCCTCTCTTCAACCCATCTTTTCGTTCTATCAGGATCGTGTTCTTTTCTTGGTTTATCCAGTTAACCGGAGTGTTGTGTCCTTTTTGCTCTAGCTCTTTTCGCCTTATCAAGCCTTTCATCTCTTCTCAACCGGAGTGCTGTCTGAGATCTTTCTTACCCCTTATTTCATTCATTCATTAGTTCCGGAGGCAGTGTGTTGTTGTTCCTTGTTCCTTTTTCTAACAGAGTGTTTTCAACTTTGTTCATCTCCGTTGTATTCTTATCTCGAAGTGGCTTAACCTTTTCAAGGTTCTTTGGTCTCACTCATTGGTCAAAGAAGCAACTTAGCTTTACCTCTCCTTTTTCTCTTCCGTTGTCCCTCCGGTGCCATTCTAGATCTCGGGATGAGATCCTCTCGTAGTGGTGGAGTATTGTAACACCCCGTGACCGATGTGCCAGGTGTCCTCCAGTTATTCGCTGTTGTTTCTTTGTCATTGCTTGCGTGTCATGCATTGCATATCATGTCATCATGTGCATTTCTTTTGCATACATGTTCGTCTCATGCATCCGAGCATTTTCTCCGTTGTCCGTTTTGCATTCTGGCGCTTCTATCTCCTCCGGTGGTCCTTTCTACCTTCGTTTCATGTGCGGGGGTTAAACATTTCCGGATTGGACCGAGACTTGCCAAGTGGCCTTGGTTTGCTACCGATAGACCGCCTGTCAAGTTTCGTACCATTTGGACTTCGTTTGATACTCCAACGGTTAACCGAGGGACCGAGAAGGCCTCGTGTGTGCTGCAGCCCAACACCCTTCCAATTTGGCCCAAACCCCACCTAAACCTCCTCCATCATCTCGTCTGTTCGATCACGATCGCGTGGCCGCAAACCGCACCTCATTTGGACTCTCCTAGCTCCCTCTACCTATAAATATGTGTCTCCCTCCGAAATTCTCGCGCAGATCTAACCCTAGCTTCGTCCTCCTCGCGCCCGGACAAATCTTCCACCGCACCGGACAATGTCCAGCCGCCGCCGCCACCTCGCTCCGACGAATCTCGTCGCGCCACGTCACCCGCCGCCGCCGGCAGCCTACCGCGCGCCGCCACCTGGCCTGCCCCGCCGCCTCTCCCGCGCGGGCCCGGGAGGCCCAGATCCGGCCCCCCCGGCCCGGTGCGCCGCCGCCGCCCGAGGCATTCGCCTCCTCCGCCCAGTGCTGCTGCATCCAACCGCCACCGCGCTGGCTCCGCCCCGCCGCCGCACCCGGCTCCGCCCCGCCGCCGCACGCCGGCTCCGCCACCGCGCCGGCTCCGCTCCGCCGCCTTTCGCCTCCTGCCGCTGCGAGCTGTTCCGCCGCCCAGATCCAAGCCGCCACCGCCACCTTGGGTCGCCGGGTCCGCCCCCGGTGCAACTCCGACGAGCTCCACGTCATCCTCCACCGCATCTCCGGCGAGGTTTTCCTCCGAGTCCGACCATCTCCGTCGTCTCCGGCGAGGTCCCATGGATCGAGACCAGATCCACCACTCCCCCTATCCAAACGCGTCGCCCCGATCCGGATCCGTGCCGTCCTGCTTCTCTCCGTCCCGCGTTGACTTTTCGCGGAGGTATAAATTCCACTGTCCCCGAGATTTCCAGTTTCAAATGCCCATGTTCGTCATGTCATATCTCCGCATCCGTAGCTCCAATTTGCGCGTGTAGCATATCAAAATGTTCGTCTCAGAGAGCACATCATTTTATCTCATTGCATCATTTTCATTTGAGCTCATCTTGATGCCCGGAATGCTGTTGGAAGAGAGCTATTTGAGTTAATTGTCAGATCTGCTACACCAAATAGCTATTTGTTATTTTTTTCATGATTATTGTGTGGATGATATGCTCCTGAGCTCTACATGTGTTTTGTTATATGCCATGCCATCTTTCCAGGGGTGCTCTCCATATATTTTTTTGATATGTGTGGTGACTAGCACAAGCTTGAAAAGTAGTGCATTCGTTAATGCTGATTTCAGGGACTTAGCAATTCCACTAAGTCCTTGGTCTTTTTTTATCAATATGCCATATGTTCATGTTGTTTCCTAGTGATCCGTGCCTCTTTTGAGGATGATCAGTAAGGGTGATTTGTTAATCTTGTAGTGCTCCATACATCCATGTCTTTGTTTGCATTTATGGAGAACCCTAGCTTGATTCAATCGAGCTCTACTTTTGCTATTTCGTGAATCTGGGCAGATTGTCTACTTGTTAGCGATTTTGCCGAGGATGTTGTAGTTAATCCATGCATGCTATGTTGTTGTTCTTGCCATGTCTAGCTTATATTATGTGTATTCTTAATGGTTGTATGCTTGGTTTGTCATGCCTTGCTCTGTAGTAAGTGCATCGAGCTCGTAAAGATGCGTACTTGATCCCTCTTTCCATGTTCACATGCTTGCAATTGTATTTTCTGATCCCTTTTGGCTCAAGGTCACTAATGGACTTTTGTTAAGATCTTTGAGTAGCTTCATGCCATGCCTTGATTTACCATGTTAAGTTCCTGTAGCATATAGTTTTCATGCTCCAAAGTGTGCTACCTGATCTGAAATTCCAGGCTTATGTTAATTTCACTAAGTCTGAAACCTGTTTATCAATTGCACTTTTGCCATGCTTGTTTGAACTTGTTAATTGATGAATGGGCCGTAGCTCAGTGTTCATCTTTTGTCAAGCATCATGAGTGCATCTTTGCCATGTATTTTGTTGCCATGTTTGAGTGCTGTAGCATATTTATCTTGTTGCATTTGGATGGCTACTTGCTGTTTATCGCAGACCGGTGCCATATTTGTTTTGCTTGCCATTTCCAAACCGTGCATCCGATTCCGGTGTTCTTTATATTGATTTCAACCGAAATCACCTCACCTTTCCAGTGGCACACTTGGATTTCCAATTTGAGGCCAGGTTCAATAATTCCTTGTCAAATCATGCATATGCATCGCATACTGCATCCCGCATATCATATCATGTTCATGTGTTAGTTGTTCACTATGTTGTGTGCTTCTTTCCGGTGTTTGCTTCTTCGGGTTGGTTCCGATAACGTCGCATTTGTGAGGACCCATTCGTCTACGTCCGTTTGTCTTCTTCATGGACTCGTTCTTCTTCCTTGCAGGATTTCAGGCAAGATGATCATACCCTCGAAATCACTTCTATCTTTGCTTGCTAGTTGCTCGCTCCTTTGCTATGCCTATGTTGCGATACCTACCACTTGCTTATCATGCCTCCCATGTTGTTGAACCAAGCCTCTAACCCACCTTGTCCTAGCAAACCGTTGTTTGGCTATGTTACCGCTTTGCTCAGCCCCTCTTATAGCGTTGTTAGTTGCAGGTGAAGATTGAAGTTTGTTCCTTGTTGGAACATGGAGACGTTGTTCCTTGTTGGGACATGTTTACTTGTTGGGATATCAAAATACCTCGTATTTAATTAATGCATCTATATACTTGGTAAAGGGTGGAAGGCTCGGCCTTATGCCTGGTGTTTTGTTCCACTCTTGCCGCCCTAGTTTCCGTCATATTGGTGTTATGTTCCCGGATTTTGCGTTCCTTACACGGTTGGGCTATTATGGGAACCCCTTGACAGTTCGCCTTGAATAAAACTCTTCCAGCAATGCCCAACATTGGTTTTACCATTTGCCACCTAGCCTTTTCTTTTCCCTTGGGGGTCGCGCGCCCAAGGGTCATCTTTATTTTAACCCCCCCCGGGACAGTGCTCCTCTGAGTGTTGGTCCTAACTGTCAGCCGCCGGTGGCCACCAAGGGCAACTCTGGGCTGGCCTACTGGAAGTTTAGACAATCTGAGTGTGCCCTGAGAACGAGATATGTGCAGATCCTATCGGGATTTGTCGGCACATTCGGGCGGTGTTGCTGGACTTGTTTTACCATTGTCGAAATGTCTTGTAACCGGGATTCCGAGTCTGATCGGGTCTTCCCGCTAGAAGGAATATCCTTCGTTGACCGTGAGAGCTTGTCATGGGCTAAGTTGGGACACCCCTGCAGGGATTTGAACTTTCGAAAGCCGTGCCCGCGGTTATGGGCAGATGGCAATTTGTTAACGTCCGGTTGTAGAAAACCTGAAGTTGACCTTAATTAAAATGCATCAACCGCGTGTGTAACCGTGATGGTCTCTTTCCGGCGGAGTCCGGGAAGTGAACACGGTGTTGGAGTTATGCTTGACGTAGGTTGTTCTAGGATCACTTCTTGATCATAGTTTCTCGATCGTGCTTCGCCTTCTCTTCTCGCTCTCATTTGCGTATGTTTAGCCACCATATATGCTAGTCGCTTGCTGCAGCCCACCTCATACCTTTTAACCTTCCTATAAGCTTAAATAGTCTTGATCGCGAGGGTGTGAGATTGCTGAGTCCCCGTGACTCACAGATACTTTCAAAACCAGCTTGCAGGTGCCGTTGAACCGTGCAGATGACGCAACCAAGCTCAAGGAGGAGCTCGATGAAGATCTTGTCCTTTGTATTGTTTCATTCTAGTTGATCAGTAGTGGAGCCCAGTTGGGGTCGATCGGGGACCTTGTCGCATTTGGGGTTCTTCTTTTATTTTGGTTCCGTAGTCGGACCTTGACTGTATTTGGATGTTGTAATGCTTTATTCATGTAATTGTGTGAAGTGGCGACTGTAAGCCAACTATGTATCTCTTTCCCTTATGTATTACATGGGTTGTGTGAATATTACCTCACTTGCGACATTGCTTTCAATGCGGTTATGCCTCTAAGTCGTGCTTCGACACGTGGGAGATATAGCCGCATCGAGGGCGTTACACTTCACCACCTACGTATGAAGGCGGCACATTAGACCTGAGATTATGATCCTCTGCGCGCCGTCCCTTTTGACAACGCACAGAGTCTCAGGGGCTACTATCTATACAGGGCGCATCTTATTTATGCGCAACTGTCCAAAAAGGGTACATTATTTCGCGTACCTCAAAACCAGTCAGCAAACTCCCGACGGCCTCGTGCAATCCGCTCTCCGCGGATGAAATCCTCTCAATCACCGTACCCATCAATGCACGGTGCTCCTCTGAGATAGATGCTCGCCCTAGCAAATCCTTCAGCCCCTCCGACCGCGCACCAGACGGCGTCGGACTCGTCCGATGGCCCCTTTCGAAGGCCGAACGCGGAGGGCTTTGGGGGGCCATATGACTACCTTCCGGCCCTGCCGGATTCGGAGAAACCCTCCGCGACGATACCTCAGGGTCGCCCGCCTCGCAAGGTGGTACGGCAGGGGGAGGCGTTCCGCTCTCCATCATCTCCGGAAGAAGATCCCCCGAAGACGAGCTCTGCAGAGAAGGGCTAAGGTCCAAGCTACAAGGTAAATTTTCGATTACTTTTCTCAGTTATAAAGAAAGGATTCCTCTCGTTTCTTAAAAAGAAAACTCCTCTCTACTTACGGCTCGGTGGAGGGCTGATCCCCTTGAGGGCATAATTCGGCCAAAGTATACCCCAGCACAGGACCATCTGGCAAAGATTTCTTCCCCCGCTTTGAGGCCATGGTCTCTAGGTCTTCAGAGGCGGTCCTCTTCTTCCCCTGAGGAGAGGAATTTTCGATTCCTCCCTTCCGGACAACCTCCTTCGAGGAGGCTGTAGCTTCCTTGTCCCTTCCTCGCTTTCCTTTAAAGGCACAACCTCCAACATCCTGACTAGCACGGGACCCGGCATGGTCTCGGGGAGGGGGCCGGACACCTGATTAGCTTTGCTTTCGCTATCCACTCCTGTTTAAAGGCCATCTATTTTAGGGGCAATTTTATGATAAATATACGCATAGCGAGTCCGGGCACAAGGCTACTTACTTGAGTATCCGGACGATTGCAGCTCAGACCTGCGTCCTCCATAGAATCCGGACACACTACTTGTGGTCCGAAGAACAATTTGTACATCTCCACGGGCGTCATGCCAAGAAAATGTTGGAGAACTCGTGGTCCCTCCGGGTTGAACTCCCACAGGCGGAGGGGGCGACATTTGTAGGGCAGAACTCGGCGAATTAACATAACCTGCGTCACCATGACCAGACTGATGTCTCTTTCTAGGAGATCTCGGGTGCGGCCCTGCAACAGGGGCACGTCCTTTGCCGGCCCCCAGTCCAGCCCCTTATTGACCCATGACGCTAGTCGTGGCGGGGGACCCGAGCGGAAAGCTGGCAGCACCACCCACTTGGCGCTCCTGGGAGCTGTGATATAAAACCACTCTCGTTGCCTTAAGCTGGACTCCCCTTGAAAAGAGCCCTCGGGCCATGGAGCACCAGCATTCTTGCTTATAAAAGCACCTCCGCACTCCGCGTGCCGTCCCTCGATCATCTTCGGCTCTACTTTGAAGGTCTTGAGCCATAGTCCAAAGTGAGGAGTAATACGGAGGAAGGCTTCACACACGACGATGAATGAGGAAATATGGAGGATGGACTCCGGAGCTAAGTCGTGAAATTCCAGCCCATAATAAAACATGAGCCCCCTCATGAAGGGATCCGTCGGGAAGCCTAGCCCCTGAAGGAAGTGAGACATGAACACCACACTCTCAGCAGGCTTGGGAGTGGGAATGACCTGCCCTTGAGCAGGCAGCCTATGCGAGATTTCTCCGGTTAAGAACCTGGCCTCTCTCAACTTTAGCACGTCCTCCTTCGTGATGGAGGAGGGCATCCATCGGCCTCGAAGGTCGGAACCGGACATTGTCGAAGGTCCGAAGCGCCTGAAATCTAGAGCCTTGGGAGTTGGAACTCGAGGCGAAGGGCGAACTCTTTTAAGATTGAAAGAAAGAAGTAAGGCCTTGGTCTCTTTATAAGAGGTTGAATACCAAGGGCCCTCCCCGTGACCGTTTGCGACTCGCCTTTGATCGAGAAAACATACCAACGGGAACGGTTGGGTTACCCACGCCCATATTGATGAGAATCCTGGAATAAGGGGACACGATCTCTGCTTTGACAAGACGTGCCAAGAAAACCGCCTCGCTAAACGCGCTGAGGTGGGACAGTAAAACGATTCGAATAAAGACTTGGCCGTGGTGTGATGTCACACTATGGAAAACATCAGCAGATTAGATTTGCGTAAATATTATTCTCTCTATGGCAATATGTGGAAACTTATTTTGCAGAGCCAGACACTACCTTTGTGTTCAAAATCTTCTACGAAGTACTTGGAGGAGGAACCCGCCTTGCAATGCCGAAGACAATCTGCGCGCCAGACTCGTCGTCATTGAAGCCTGGTTCAGGGGCTACTGAGGGAGTCCTGGATTAGGGGGTGTCCAGATAGCCGGACTATACTTTCGGCCGGACTCCTGGACTATGAAGATACAAGATCGAAGACTTCGTCCCGTGTCCGGAAGGGACTTTCCTTGGCGTGGAAGGCAAGCTTGGCGATACGGATATGTAGATCTCCTACCATTGTAACCGACTTTGTGTAACCCTAGCCCTCTCCGGTGTCTATATAAACCGGAGGGTTTTAGTCCGTAGGACGAACAACAATCATACCATAGGCTAGCTTCTAGGGTTTAGCCTCTCTGATCTCGTGGTAGATCTACTCTTGTATTACCCATATCATCAATATTAATCAAGCAGGATGTAGGGTTTTACCTCCATCAAGAGGGCCTGAATCTGGGTAAAACATCGTGTCCCCTGCCTCCTGTTACCATCCTCCTAGACACACAGTTCGGGACCCCCTACCCGAGATCCACCGGTTTTGACACCGACAAGTGATATCTAGAGACATATAGGGTGTGTGAGAGAACCCCATAGAGAGAAAGACAAAGTAAAAGACGAGTGAGACTGTTTGTGTGGCGGTGAAAAAGAAAGCTTAGGTACCTAGTGATACCAGAGAACGGTAGAGACGTGAGAGATAATGAAAACAGTGTAATGTATAACGATAAGGAGACTGTGACACTTCTCAAGGGAGACGTCGAGAGACCATGTTTGCGAAGATAGGAGAAACATGAAGTGAGCGTGCGGGTGAGCTGGAGAAAAGAGAGTGATAGCTACATGAAGGAGCATGCATGCGAGAGAGATGGGTGTGAAAGGAGTCAACATAAAAGGGATTCACATATTTGAATTCGAGATGATGATACATGTAATTCATACTCGAACCAAGATTGATCTATCAAACATGCATACTCATATGAATTCACGTGCATCTATGTTATTTAATATGTAGATGTTACTGATCCATACATTTTAGTAGAACATAATTTGGTTAAATTTTTTTAATTCAACCTTATGATTTTGAGATCATTGTATTTGTAAAGCATATTATACATATAAAGGAGCAGAATTCTTTGTTGTGCTTTTGAAAGTATATATAAAAAATGATGTATATAGAATTTTATTCCAATCAAAAATGGATCCTGCCCGAACAAAAATAGAATAAAACCAGATTTGAATTGAGTTGGCACGGTAAACGTGCACTCTTGCTCTGCAAAAATTTGAATGAAGCGGGGAAAGTCGCAGTAACCGCCCGAAACCAAAATCTGCGAGATGGAAATTACTGCCTATCCCTGCCACGCAAAGCCTATTGGCTCGATTTCTGTAGGTTTTGATAGGGGTAGGTTTGTAATTTAACTCAAACGTGACATAACCGCCTCTCACCTGGATTCATACACGGTGGGCGCCAAAACACAGTGTCTCCTTGGCTGAAATCGACTCCCTCCCCGATTCATACACGGTGGGCGCCAAAAACAAACTCTCGTCAGCAAATATTCGGTGTATGCGAAATTACCGTCCTATCCCCAACTGACTAATATTGTTGTGATGTAGGAAATTTTAAACGGGGGATAAGTTTGTAAATTTCCTTGCATTTGAGACAAGCGCGCCTTGAAGACATGGTTCCACCCTTCCTATCTCCCTCCATTTCCCCATTCGTACTCCGTGGGCGCTAAAACACCCTCTCCACCCCAGCCTCCTCCGTTCGCCACCCCATCCACCACCGTCCTCCTCGACCATATCAGAGCTGATACCCCGACACTGCCAGCCATTACAGGAGATCGACCTCTCTCATCCACGGCTTTGGACAGGGATCCTTGCATCCCGTCGTATCGCTTCATCCCCGCCGTCGTCCACCTTGCCGGCGCCGCTCCCATGATCGTCTCGTCCATCGCGCCCGGCCGCCACCGTCTACCCTCCTGGATCTGCTTCCACGCCGCTGGCAGCCATCGCTACCGTAGCACCGTCAAATTCTCAGCAGATGCATACACGGCGCCGCACCAGAGGTGGTACTCTTTCGTATCTGCTCAAATTATTTATCGCAACAAGAAAATAGATCGCCACTGCTTTACTCTGATTTCTTGTCCATCACTTACTTGTTAGTTGAAAGCAAACATTGGTCGCGAAGTTGCCTTTGTCTGGTTTGCACCATCAGATCTGCCATGGCACACTCAACACTATATTCGCAATGCTTATGGTTTTCCCTTTTACATTCCACACTAGTTAAATGACAGTAGACTAAATTTCAAAATTGGGTCAGTCGATTTTTGAGAGCTCGCCGGAGTTCGCCGGTGCAAAGGAAGGGGCTCGGGTGGGGACGGTGGTTGTGGGGGGCGGTGGTGGGTCCTCGCCGAAGGAAGAAAACTCGACGCGGGTGGGGCGGGGTTGGGGGGTGGTGGTGGCGGAGGAACACAGGCGGTGGGGGCCGGTGGTTCGGCCGGCGGCCCATGCGGTGTTCTGTATGGGAAGAATTAGATACGAGGAATAAGAAGGGTTAGGAGACATAGAATCTTCATCCAACCGCCTGAAATGGTCGACTGATCCAAATGATAAAATTCACGCGACTTGCATGCAGACATGCCTTTATATTCAGTACCATCATCATACCTGCTTAGCACTGCTCCTGAATACATCAAGCTAAACAACGTGCCACTCATAATTCCAAACTTGTTGCTCAAATACGAATCTGATATGATGCTGATATTACTAAAACATATAACGTTTAATTGGTCAGCTAATGTTCCTACTTTACTTTCGAAAAGCACGTTCACCACATATAGAGACAGTAGGGAGTTGCATTCTTAATGCGCTCTGGTTCATCATGTGTGGGCACTGCGCAACGAACATTTTATTATCCAAAATCTGCTTGCTCTTCTTTAGCATGTTCCTCTTCTGTTCTTCTTTAATAAGTACTCTCCCCGTTCCTAAATACAAGTCTTTGTATAGATTCCACCATGGACTACATATGGAGCAAAATGATTGAATCTACACTCTAAAATGTATATGTATACATCTGTATGTGATCCATAGTGGAAATCTCTACAAAGACTTATATTTTGGAACGGAGGGAGTATGATAGTAGTACAGTATGTTCCTTGTAGTGAAGATGACCAGGGACATTTGCAGTGTAGAGGTCTATATGGTCGGTTGTGATGGAAACTTTGAACTCTTCGGGCCTCTTTGATTCGTAGGATTTTGTAAACATAGGAATAGGAATTGTAGTGGCCTGCCCACTTGAATCCTATAAGATTAGTAAGGAAATGCAGGGAGCTGTGTCGCCTTTGAGAGTTACATGGATATTAACAATACCGCACCTTCAGTTGAAGAGAGCTGGTATCCGAAGCCTTTCTAGCCGTACCGGCAATACTACCACATACATTCCAGCAAGTTCCACTTTGCTGATTTTACTTGTGATGCTTACGATTTTCCCGTTATATCTACACTACGATCTGCGTAGCTGCTTTGTGTCGCACTAGCAGCAGTCCACTCTTGAAGCTAAACAACACACCAATCATAAGCCCAAAGCTTACTTCTTCAAATACGAATTGTGATATGATACTGATATTAGTTAACAGACACACATCTAATTGGGCAGGTAATGCTCCCACTTGATATTCCAAATGCACGTGGCCACATATAGAGAGACAACATGGAATTACATTTCTTTGTGCACTGTGATTCATCATGAGTGGGCAACCAACACTGTATGCAATGAAGCGGAACCTCAAGAATATGCTTCCTCTTCTGTTCTTTAACATGTTACTCTTTTGTTATTCTGTATTTAGTAAGTACAATATGTTCCTTAACAGGAAGGGGAGCAGGGACATCTGCAGTCAACAACTAATAGAGCTGGCATGTACGTGATCGATAGGCTTTCAATTAGTAGCGATAATACAACACCGTAATTTCCAGCCAGTTCCACTTTCCCGATTTATATATCCTGGTTATGGTGTACCCCTTTTATGTAAACTACGATCTGCCTAGTTGTTGTGTGCTCTTGTTATCATGGTTTGCAAATAAACTCTCTATACGGTATATTATGAACCTATCATCTGCCAACTATCCTTACTTCTGGAGCCTATTTTTTGTGTACTTGTGCCGGATTATATTAATGCACGCACCATATTACAACACACATGGGCTCTCTCATCAGAATCCAGTGATAGCACACAAGTGTTTACAGGGGCGCCCCTATATTAGAATATCCTCTGCATTACAAAGATAATCTCACTACTATTTATGTTTTCATGCTTCTCAGATATTATACGTAATCACAGTGAATATAAGAATCCGCGCATCAGAAGAATATTGTGGAACACTGCAATGACTTACAAAATTGGCACCAAGGCATTGAGTGCCATTCTGGATTCAATGAAACTCATACGCTCCCCACCTGTAGATTCTTGGTCAAAATATGATCCTAATGACTATTCTGACCTCGAGGAGTCAAAGGCAGATGACCTGTCATGTTCATCCATCAAGGTGTCTGTTCTAATTTGGCAAGGTTTTATTGATTGCGCATATCTTGCATAAGTTGTCTTGCATTTCTTCTACTTTGTAGCACCGCCATTTGCTTAGTTTACTCATCATATATGTCAAGATGCCATGCCCATCCATTATCACTACATATTCCATCTGTCATCATACCATGTTTTCCACTCAAATGTTGTTCTTGTGCATCAGACATCAAAAAGGAAGGGTGTGATTGCCGAACCTCAAGGAGCACCAGCAAAGTCCTTGAAAAACATGGCGGTGCTGGAGAAATCAGACATCACCCCACTTATATTGGCTCTACAACCAGTGACACAAAATGTAGGAGTAACTCGAGCAGACTGTACCCATACTTTACTGGCCACACCACTAGCCCCAGCATACATGACCTGCACTCAGGCAAAAGGTATGCCAATTCCAGTTGTCATAGCACCAGCCATACCACAGAAAAATCCCACTCCAGCAAAAAGTACAGCAAGTCCACCGGTGGAAGACCTATCCCAACTACAGAGATGGCCAATTCCTGCAGATTGGAAACCCATTCTAGTTATTCCTAGTTTAAAAGACAATGCTTTCAATGTTGTCAGGGACTACGTGCATATATTCCCATCATGGGAAGATTATAGTGAAGACAAACACCATTTTCACATCTTCCTGTCCCACTTACGTGTAAGTGCTATTATTCATGGTGATCATTTTCCTGTTTTCTACTGATTGAACACATCAATGATTTACATTACATTATTGAAAGTAGGTGAGGGTCAATCTGGATAGAAATGGTGAGCAAAGCTTGCTTGCGCTTTTCAAGGAAGCATTGCAGCAGTATCGATGTTACCTGAGGAAATCACACTTTGATGGCAAGTGTATAAACAAATTTCCGGTGAAGTCTCATGTGCTAAATTTAGAAGACATTGAATGGAAAAACTTTGTTCTACACTGGTTCTCGTTCCCAGGATGAGGTATTGTCTATGATATCGCATGGCAATTTGAACTTCTACTTTTCCGCATGTGACTTACGGATCTTTTTTGCAGGAAATCTGCTCGAAGAAGAATTCCGGTTTGAAAAGGACAAGAGGATATCGCAAATATGCTGCCCGCTGCTTTGCTCTTGTTAGTACATGTTGTCCTGTATCACTGTACTTGCATACATACCTGGTTTATTATGTGACAGCTTGCTTATCAATTGTTCGCACCAAATTATCTGATTTGTATGAATGGTTACATCAGTGTAGAATATATCCAATGTCAATGAATTTTTTTAGCTCTGCATTGTTCTTGTAAGTACCTGTTGTCCTTTATCAGTGTACTTATATTGACAGCTAGTTGTACATGTACCATCACTCTGCAGCTTTTTTTTCTTTGCCCTCCATTTTCTACACATCAGATCTATATTTACTCTTACCATAAGGTTGGATAACACCGATGGCACTGAAGAAGTTTAGCTCTGCATTGCTCTTGGCTGTACCTTTTGCCTGTATCAATGTACTTACATTTATAGCTACTTGGTTATGTAGCATCACTCTTCATCTTATCTTAAATATTCACCATTTTTTCTTATATTATCACATCTATATTTACTCTTAACAAAATGTAGAATAAAGACAATGCTTATGAAGAAGATTCTGTGCTGAACTCCTTGAATTGCCCCCCCATCAACATGGACAAGGGATTTGTAGAGCCTATCTTCACCAATAATGTAAGTTTGTCCTTCTCAAGCCTTCAAACTTTATTGTGTATATTTGGTTAGGCATGACCGCAACAGCTGTTTATTTTTGGTGTTTGCATCAAATTGCATGTTTAAAGTTTATTATGTAGTTCATAAACAAAAGTTTGTCCTTCTCAATTTAAGTTTTCAGTTGTACAACCAAGTTCCTTCTTCATACCATGTAAATTAAACTATACAGAGCAAGTGATCTTCTTTTGCACTGCATGTATGCTTCTGTTCTTGATCCATAATCCAGTGGTGTCGTGATCCTACCCACTACAACACAATGTCATATTTTGCAATGTCTTAACTATGAACAATGTCATATCATTATACTATTATTTAAACCGTCTCTTTATTTGCCAATCTGAAATGGGATAAATTGACAGCACACTAACCATTGAGACTTATGAGTTCTTGATCTGTAATCCAGTGGTGTCGTGAAGCTGCCAACTCCTTCACAATGTCATTTCCTGCCATGTCTTGACCTGAACAATACCATATTGTGTTAATTCTATTTTAAATTGTGTCACTTTATTCGTCGGTAAGAAATGTGATGAATTGTCAACACTCATACTTATATGTGCAAAACCTATCATCTATCTGCTTGTTTATCTTTCAGAGTGAGGAGGATATATGTGTCAAACAAGCGCAGTCTCATCAGCTTGCTCAGCTTCTTGCGCTGCAGCTCCTGAGCAGGGCTAACCTTTCTTGAACTCTATTGAAGTGCTGACGGTTTTGTATATTATTTTGTCGGCATGTTTATTTGCACTGGTAGCGATATTTGATGCCCAGTGTATGTAATCTGCTGTCTGCTTGTGCTTTATTATCATAGTAGCGAACTTTGATGCCCAGTGGATGTAATATGCCATAATTTCCTTATTGTATAGTCTAGGTTTTTTCTTATTCATGATGATGTAGTTATTTTAATGTATATATATATATCCTGTCTTCGCAGTAAACCGGCCAAACCGTAAAATTATGGTACATAATCGGGCCGTCATGCAAATCACTATGTATGATCCGCATCATGGGCCTAGTCATCTTGGTCTGTTAACAGGCCTAAATGTGGCAGGCTAAAAAGTAGGTTTGGTTTTTACGAGGCTAAAAAGTAGGTTGGGCCTAAAACGTGCCGAACAGCTCACGGGCCGGCAGTAGGCCGAAATAGACCCCGACCCATGATTGTGCTAATCACATCACGGGCCGTTAACTGGCCAAAACTGTCTCGGTCCTTGTTTGGCCCAATTAGATTATCGGTTGTGAGCAGGCCGGATGCAAACCGGGCCGTAGTTAGGCCCAACTATATGATAGGCTTTTAACAGGCCGAAATAAATATCGGGCCGAAATGTTAAACGGGCCTTTAACAGGCCGAAACTAATATCAGGCTGAATTACTAAATGGGCCTTTAGCAAGTGGGCCCAAAAGTATAGCGTCCAGTTGACGAGCCGAATCTGATATGGGCTATAATTTGGCCCAAAGCCTCTTAAAGGGCCGGATCTTATCTGGGCTGTAATTTGGCCCAGAACATGGTAGGCTTTTAATGGTCCGGATCTCATATGGGCCTTTATTAGGCCCGGAACGTGGCAGGCTGTTAATGGACCAGATCAAATATGAGCCGACATTCGGCCCAAAACATGGTAGCCTGTGAATGGGCCAGCCCACTAGTGTCCTCAAAATCTTGTGGGCCTTTAGTTGGGCCGGCGCATTTAACCTATATGGGCCTCTGTTGGACCCTGCTACGTGTCGACGTATCATAGGCATGTCTCCCCCAATGGACGGGCGACATCTAGCCCACCAAGGAGCAGACACGTGTTTCCTCCGGCCAATGAGAATTTTACATGTGGAAAATCACCATTGGTCCAGGCTGTTAACGGGTTACCGGATCCAAAACCAGACTCGATAGCTTAATGGCGAGCCGTTACGGTGGATGCCATGCGTCGGTCACCCTTGACGAAAGCACTTCTATGACGCGTGATTTATCGTCATGGAAGTGGACACTTCCGTGATGATAATTTTTGTAATGTCATGGAACACTTCTACGACAGCACAGGTATAACTATCTTGATTCTGTCATAAAATCGTCATGGATGTACATGCATGACAGAAAACGTGACCTATTCTGACGAACACGTATCATCATGGAAGTGTATTTTTTTTGTAGTGGTAGTAGCAATAGTTGGCGAGACGACAACGACGCTATGATGGAGATCAAGGTGTCAAGCTGGTGACGATGGATATCATGATGGTGCTTTGGAGATGGAGATCAAAGGCACAAGATGATGATGGCCATATCATGTCACATATTTTGATTGCATGTGATGTTTATCTTTTATGCATCTTATTTTGCTTAGTACGGCGGTAGCATTACAATATCATCCCTCACTAAATTTCAAGGTATAAGTGTTCTCCCGGAGTATTGTGGCACCCCGGCTCAGAGAAAACCGGAACACCCCGTATTCTAGCCGAGAGATCGAGGTGAAGTCTTCTGGAATACGGCACTACTTAGTATGGAACAAACCAGCTCTCTATTACAACACAAATAGGAATACATGGTCTCCGATATTACAATGAATAACCTCAGCACGGCAACACTATGCCAGCCAAGCTTGCTCTATACAAGCAACATAACAAATCGAGGCAGCGGAACAACTATGGCAGCGGAACAACAAATGGAGATGATGGACTCCAATCCGCACGGACTCTGGCTGGAACGTTTATCCTAGCTCACGAACACAGGAATCACACCAAACATGCAAGCTATCCAGGCACGACCTGCAAACTGGCATGTGATACGTCTTTAGAGTATCGCAGAAAAGGAAAATCAAACGGAGTCCAATTGACCTGAAACTTCACGGAACTCATCTTTGGACCAGAAGAAGCCCACGGTGTATCGGAGTTGGACCAGGAGAGTCCCGGGCTGCCCACGAGGGTGGGGGGCGCACCCACCCCCCTGGGCGCGCCCCCCTGCCTCGTGGACAGCCCGGAGATCCATCGATGTACTTCTTCCTCCCATATATACCCATATACCCTAAAAACATCGGGGAGCACAATAGATCGGGAGTTCCGCTGCCAGAAGCCTCCGTAGCCACCGAAAACCAATCTAGTCCCGTTCCGGCACCTTGCCGGAGGGGGGAATCCCTCTCCGGTGGCCATCTTCATCATCCCAGTGCTCTCCATGACGAGGAGGGAGTAGTTCTCCCTCGGGGCTGAGGGTACATACCAATAGCTATGTGGTTGATATCTCTCTCTCTCTCTCTCTCTCGTGTTCTTGAGGTGGCACAATCTTGATGTATCGCGAGCTTTGCTATTATAGTTGGATCTTATGATGTTTCTCCCCCTCTACTCTCTTGTAATGGATTGAGTTTTCCCTTTGAAGTTATCTTATCGGATTGAGTCTTTAAGGATTTGAGAACACTTGATGTATGTTTTGGTGATCAACTTGCGGGTTCCGTGACCTTGGGAATCTATGCATAGGGTTGGCACACGTTTTCGTCTTGACTCTCCGGTAGAATCTTTGGGGCACTCTTAAAAGTTCTATGTGTTGGTTGAATAGATGAATCTGAGATTGTGTGATGCATATTGTATAATCATACCCACGGATACTTGAGGTGACATTGGAGTATCTAGGTGACATTAGGGTTTTGGTTGATTTGTGTCTTAAGGTGTTATACTAGTACGAACTCTAGGGCTGTTTGTGACACTTATAGGAATAGCCCAACGGATTGATTGGAAAGAATAACTTTGAGGTGGTTTCATACCCTACCATAATCTCTTCGTTTGTTCTCCGCTATTAGTGGCTTTGGAGTGACTCTTTGTTGCATGTTGAGGGATAGTTATATGATCCAATTATCTTATTATTGTTGAGAGAACTTGCACTAGTGAAAGTATGAACCCTAGGCCTTATTTCCTAGCATTGCAATACCGTTTGTGCTCACTTTTACCATTAGTTACCTTGCTGTTTTTATATTTTCAGATTACAAAAACCTTTATCTACCATCCATATTGCACTTGTATCACCATCTCTTCGCCGAACTAGTGCACCTATACAATTTACCATTGTATTGGGTGTGTTGGGGACACAAGAGACTCTTTGTTATTTGGTTACAGGGTTGTTTGAGAGAGACCATCTTCATCCTACGCCTCCTACGGATTGATAAACCTTAGGTCATCCACTTGAGGGAAATTTGCTACTGTCCTACAAACCTTTGCACTTGGAGGCCCAACAACGTCTACAAGAAGAAGGTTGTGTAGTAGACATCAGCATGACACGCTAGGTCAGTACATTGAATGTACTTGAAAGCTCACAGTAACCAGAAGCATTCAAGATAAACAACAGCATGGCAATTACAGGTTACGCAGGAATTATCATGAGATCATCAGGATACATGGCATCAACAACATGAACATAATACAACTAGAACAATATGAGCATGGCATGAACCTATAAATCTGACGATACTAGCATGCAACATGATGACACTATATGCACCACTTATTCTGCTCGGGTTACTTCGTAACCAGCACATGCATTACTTACCATCCTCGGACATTACACGATCATCTCAGGATCAAATCAAGCTTGGTATAAACAATACCGTAGCAATCATTAAATGACAACAAGGAGCTTGATGTTTACCCACAATTCTCGCACAACATCACGAATACTTATCAACTTGGTATCCTCGATACCACGGTGATCATCTCACGATCACAAGCGGAACCATTCCTGGCTCAATGGGTTACCTCATAACCACACGGTGATCATTCACGGATCACAGAACCAACTCATATCATCATCAAACCAGGGTAGTTATTAATCACATTATTATTATTATTACTATTGACCCATAGTGTGACCGACACAAACTGGGCCCTTATCCGCGGGCATGGCTATCGATAGATTTAATACACACTCTGCAGAGGTTAGCACACTATACCCACACCACGAAACCCATGGCCTCGCACTCCCATTCGGGTGGACCAACAGCGTTCCGACAAAACCGTCCTACTGCCATGACACTCTCCCGGCCACTCCAACCAACATCACCTCAGGGTTCAGTCCTGGGTGGCCCTGTGCCTACCAAAGGCACCAACGGCCACCGTCGTGGCAAAACATAAACGGTCCCAAATAGGGACAAAAGGCGCCTAACAACAACTACGGGCACACAAGGCTTATGTCCGCCTACCTGATCAGGGTAGCGCGCGCCCATAACCTTCCCTCGTTGGAGGCACCATCGAGAGGCATGACAATAGACCCATTTAGGACCCTCCCATAAAGGTAAGTGTGGTTGCACTGGTTAGCTCGATATGGTGGCACCATGACTCAGCCAACAGTTGTTCAAGTTCAATTAAGTCCGGTTAATCTTGAATGCAAAATGGTGAGTCATATTAAAATAGCATGATGCAACAAAAATGCATGAACATGAATCAACATAAGCATGGAGGTGCAACATATTCATCGAGCATAACCATAATGAAACTTTAACCAAATGAGCATGGTGAGATGACGAGCATAACATTACACATGAGCATATCATGACCACTAGCATCATAAATAAATATCATGCAAGAACTCATCCAGAATACTACCAAGTAATTAAGCATATAACCAACTGGATACAAAGTAAAATGCATAGCAACAACACTAGATAACAGCTCATAAACATGCATCCGAAATAACACACTGCTACCATTATCAAGCATGACATATAACAATAATACCAGTAATAAGTGCAAGATAACAAGATGCACAAGAGCATAGCATGAAAGTGAACACAGATCTATAAGCATCACTGAAACAACGATAACCATATCAAAACAAGCAAACATTTATTAAATATTCAAGTTGAAACCATGGCTACTACATGACTATCATGCAAGTGGTTGTTGTGGCTTGCATGGGGGTGACGGAGACTCCGGGAAGAAGTGCGGTGAAGTCGCGGAACGAAACGCCGGACAGTTCTCTCTCAGAGGGGGCTGATTAGAGGCAAGGGCAAAATGGTCATTTTCACTGTGAGACCACGTAGTGAAAATGTTACCAAAAGAAAGAGCTTGATGAGCCGAAGAAGTGAGTGCTGCTTTCACCTCGATCGGAGTTACATTTGAAAAGTTGTGAGGTGTTGAAGATCAGGGACTTTTCTATAAAAAGAATATTCATAGCCGGGTCCCTGAGCGGATAAGACAGAAACGGATTTCAGAAAATACGCTTTCTGAGTTAGAGAACATATTACGGACTGATGAAGGAAAGAAGTACGCTTTCGGGCAAATGAAAGTGTACAAATGGAAATATGCCTTCGGGCAAATGAAAACGTACTCACCCAGGGGCGCTTCCACTTGCCACGTCAGCTGTGTCGGTTGGGCCACTGACGGCGAGGCCCAGGCGACAGGGAGGGGGGCCAAGCGCGGGCGTCTTCTTCCTCCCGCTGCTCCCCCATGCAGGACAGAAGAGGCAGGGGAGGGGCCGCACTGCCGCGACGTGGCGGCCGGCTTAGGCCACCTCAGGCCGAGCGGCGACCACCGGCGAGATCGTGGGACCGCGTCGCACCCATCCCCAGGCAGAGGGAGCGTTAGGGAGGAGTGGAACGACCGTGGCGATGGAGGAACAGGAGCGGGCTCTGGCGGCCTTTTTCTTGGAGGGGGAGCACTCTGGCGATGGGGAGGCTAGGGCGAGAGGGCGGGGCGACTCGCGGGGACGAGGGGGAGGCTGTAGTGGCGATGGGAGAGATAGAGAGAGGAGCACCAGATGGGCAAGATGGTGAGGCGACCAAATGGTGGAGGTGGTGGCCGAACTCAGGGCACGCGGCCACAATGGACTCCGGCATGGGGCGAGGTGGTGGGGCGAACCGCGGGGATCACTACAAAAAAAATACACTTCTGTGATGATACATGTTTCTCACAGTAGGTCGCGTTTTCTGTCATGCATGTACATCCATGAAAAATTTATGACAGAATCAAGATAGTCATACCTGTGCTGTCATAGAAGTGTTCCATGACATTGCCAAAACTATCATCACGAAAGTGTCCACTTCCATGACGATAAATCGCGCGTCACAGAAGTGCTTTCGTCAAGGGTGACCGACACGTGGCATCCACCGTAATGGAACGTCGTTAAGCTATTGGGTCGGATTTTGTATCCGATAACCCGTTAACAGCCACGACCAATGCCGATTTTCCACGTGTAAAATTCTCATTGGCTGGCGGATCCACGCGTCAGCTCCGCGTTGGCACAGGTGTCACTCATCCAACAGTCGAGATGGGCCTATGATATGTTGACACGTGGACCGGCCCAAAAGTGGCCCACAAAGTTTAAATGGGCCGGCCCAACTGAAGGCCCATAAGATTTAGCGGACCATAATGGGCCGGCCTAGCTAAAGGCCCACAAAATTTAGCGGACCATAATGGGCCGGCCCAGCTAAAGGCCCACACAATTTTGCAGACCATAATGGGCCAGCCTAGCTAAAGGCCCATAAGATTTTGCGGACCACAATGGGCCGGCCCAGCTAAAGGCCCACAAGATTCTATAGACCATAATGGGCCGGCCCAGCTAAAGGCCCAACATTCTCTGTCAAATCGGCTCGTCAACGGCCTGTCCTAAACTTGTCATCAAGGCGGCCCATGGTCACTTCTGGCTCATTAACAGTCCGCTAAGTAATTGGGCCGAATTATGGCCTGGTGTATTTCTGGCCTGTTAAAGGTCCGGCTTCATTTGGGCCCATTTACAGGCCATCAAAACTTTCGGCCCATAAACGACCGTGAAGGATTTTGGTCATATTCAGCCATGTTTGACATTCGGCCTGTTAGAGGCCCACTATAGCTTTGGGCCACTTTCGGCCTGTTGTCATTTTCGGCTTGTTAACGCCGGACGTAAACCATGGGCCATATGTGGCCCAACGTCATATCGGGCCCATTAACGGCCCATATGAAAATGACGATAATCTAGCCTGACTGAAGTTCCGGCCTGTTCAAGGCCCGTGTATTAGGTCGACGCAATTACAGCCCATCCAAATTTCGGCCTGTCAAAGATCCGCATCGTAAATGGGCCACCATTTCGGCCTGCTAAGTCCAGTGGTTTATTTGGCACAATCAGAGCCCAATCTCACTTTTGGTCTATTAAAGGCCCATGTTTTTATGGGCTCGAGATATTTACACCTGTAAACAACCTATTTTTACTGAGGGCCCAAATTATGTTTAGGCCTGTTAAAGGTCCACTATGGGCACATGCCTACCAGAAAAATATGAAAGCTTATGCTGATTTAGGCCCAGATATTTTTAGTGGGCTACATGCCAATTTCGGCCCGTAATTATTTTTAGCCCAATTGGAATGGGCCCGACGAATGTTGGCATGTTAGGCTCCTACGAAGCTTTCGGCCGAATACATTACTAAGATAAACCTACACTATACAAAAATAGCGTCGTAATTACCGCAGCCTGAGGCAGCATCATAAATGTTGTATCACAACAAAATAAATTCCAACCATACAACAAAAGGCATGTTGGCATAAAGTTTACAGTCCTTCCAGATAAAAGCACCATCAGATGTATAGAAGCACAGATCATTTGACCTGAGAGCTAATGTTTCAGGCTGTAGAATCTCATGGAGCAGCACGACCTCCACCTTTTTTCCGCCATTGCTCTTGAACAACGAAGGGAATGTCTGATAGTCTGGTTTCAAAATCATTCATATCTTGATGACATTTCTCAACCACTATCCTTGTTTCCGAAACAACGTCCATTAGGGATTGGACTTGTGTTTGGAGCACAGATATATCACTCTGTCTAGCAGGAAGATTTTTTTCAGTAGGCGATTTGGACGAGGTTACCTTGACAACCAACCCAGAATTATGCAGGAAGGTGCTTTTTGCATTGTTAGTGGAGAGATACTGACGCACTGCAGCAAGAGGTGACATTGTGCCTGTAGTAGCCTCGCCATCTTCAGGTGGTTGTGGCTGTTCAATCATTTGTTCCATAGCTTCCTAAAAGTTTGAACTTGTAGATTAGTGTACCAGATAAGTTACTAATGAGATAAAAACAAACAAAGTAGGTTAAATGTTTATACATAACTTATTTTGGTGAACTACTGTAATACATTAGCATGTATTGTAGTGCCAACTACATAATAAAATCACTTTCGGAACATATGTCCATGTAGCATGCCTACAGTATTGTCTATTTCCTCACATTCGTTGACATCTAAGGATAAAGAGACATGGTTTAAAGTAGGATGAACATAGTATGACATCATTCATATCATGGGCAAACAGATATAAATCAAACAGACTATTTTATCATTGTGTGCGCACGTGAACATAACAACTAGATTACAGATCAAGACCAAAAGAATATCCTTCATCTCTTTTAAACCATGTAAGGTGAAATGATACGTTAAGACAACTGTGAATAAAAGTGAACAGAGTAACTGACATTGGCTGCAAACCAAGTAGTTAAATGAACACATCACAGTACCAATTAGTTCAAGGCAGGAGGAGTAAGGACATACAACAGCGGCTAGAACTGGTGTGCTCATGCCCTTCATCTTGCTGGTGTGGCAATCCTTGAAGATTTGCACTGCATTCGGTTCAGGTTATTTTTGGTCCGCACGGGCTTTCCTCTATATTTGGAACAAGTCAATATAGATACGATAATATGGCCCAAAAAACAAGGAAGTAGCAGCTATTTACAAGAGCCTCGCAGTGTGCAATATAGCTACGAGATCATGTTGTCTATTGGAATTTCACTTTAGAACAGTTGGTTTTGTTCTTCAAACAGTTAGCCTAGAAGAAGATACACTTGTAAGGCACATACATAAATACAAGTTCAATATGTGGTCTGATCAAATACATATAGCCTACCTGATACTTTGGATCAGACCAGTGTTTAACAAGGGTTGTCCAGTCTTCATCTGTAATATATTCCACTGGAGAAGTTTGGGCGATTTCATTGTTAGCCTTGCCTTCCAAGTGAGATTTTCTAAGGTGGTACCGATACTGTCGCAGAGCAAACTGAAAAACATGAGTGCATGCTTGTTTAGTTGCATCATCTTTCGGATCCAACTTGAACCTCATCTGTTGAAAAAAGAATGTGAGTCTTATTAGGAGGAAGCTAGAAAGTATGGGACAGAGGAAGACAATATTACTAATTGCGATGAATAACATTACTTACGGATAAATGGTCAAGGAAGGTGTTAAACTGGGTATTGTCTTTCTCATTACTGTACTGGATCCATGTTGGGAGGATACGTGCATGACACCTAACAGCAACGGCTGCCTCTGATACTAACTTGGCTGACTCTGTAGCATCACGTGGCCTTTTTAAACCTGCCTCAAAATGTATCTCCATTATTCCTCCTTTAGATTTTGTTAATCTGTCAAGCATTATCCCTGATGTCTGTTTCCGCTTGCGCCGTGGTGTTAGTTCAACAACGAATATGGAAAGTGTTAGTGTACATCAAACTGTGAGAGTACATATAAAGGAGCATGCAACTGCAACTTGACTCGGTCAGGTACCATCTTGGTGTTGATGCTCATGAGGTTCATCTGATCTTGCCAAGTCCAGTTGTGTCAGCAGTGCTTCAGAAGTAGTGTTAGGTGTGAAGGCAACTTGGGAACTGGCCAGTTCCGGAGCAAACGAATGAGTAACTGGTTGAGATGCTGGTACAGTTGAAGCGGATGCTGCAGCTGGTGGAGCAGGTGATACTGTGTTTGTAGATTTAGCCGGTGGACTTGGACCTTCTACTGCACTATAAGTACCAGCAGAATCTCGACGGCAGAACTATTTCCGTTTCACCCGATGAGTAATAGCACTCCCTACTATATTATTTTCCTTGCTCTTTTTTTACTTTGCCATGTCAAGCTGTACCCACAACACAAAAGAATAAAATTACTCTTCAGAACTCATTGATGCATGATACAGACAAGCAATACTTTGATGTAAGACAACCGTATGAGGATGGAATATGTAAGAAAAACAGGACGTCATGACATATTCACAGCTACGATGTGCAAACTAAGTAGAAGGATTTTCAAGAAAATAGAAGTAATGCAAGCTAGACACCATATGAAAGATGCAACCAATATTACTCTGCCAAGTTAAAAGTGTCTTGTCATAAGTGGCAATTCGAAAAATTAGAAGCAGTACAACGTAGAAATCAATGCAAGATGCAACCACTATCAAACTGCCATGTTAAAAGCGTCCAATCATGAGTGACTGATGCGGGATACACAACAGCAGTACTTTGATGTAGGAACATGGTATGATAGATAGATGCAGTGTATTCTAGACACAGAAAGCCATGTCATATGCACATGTATAACGTATAAACTCAGCAGGTGCAATTTAATCAAAATAGAAGAAATACAGGCTAGACAACATATGCAACATGAAACCAATTATCACACTGTCAACTTAGAGCAAGCACCTGTGATGGTGGAGTACAGGAGATGAACTCATCATGTAGACTTGGAACTTCAACTTCATTAGCAGTAGCAGTGGCAAATCTAGAGAGTCTCTGTTTGCGTCGATGCGGAGGACCACCAACATCCCCTAACTTACTCTTTTCCTTCCTATTTTCTGATATTGCCTTATGAAGTCAAAACCACAAGAAGATGAATAAAATTAGCTCTGCATAACTGGTTGATGCATGATACAGATGAACACTACTTTGATGTAAGGCAAGCGCAGGATAGGAGGATGGAATATATACAAAAAAAGACAGCGCTTCATATTCACACGTACGATAGGAGGATGGAATATGTATGAAAAACAGTAAGCGGAAGGCATTTCAACAAAATTAGAAGAAATGAAAGCTAGGCACCATATGAACATGCAACCAATATCACTCTATCAGGTAAAAAGTGTCTCGTCGTAAGTGCGATTTCAAGAAATTAGAAGCAGTACAAGCTAGAAGACAATGCAAGATGCAACCTACATCACAGTCCCAAGTTAAATGTGTCTTATGGTTAAGTGATCGTTGCAGGTATAGTTGTAAGCTACTTAGATGCAATTCAACATAATCAGAAGCAATACAAACTAGACATCATACGGAAAACGCAACCACGTATAACAGTTCCATGTAAGAGCAAGCACCTGTGATGGTGGAGTAGGGGAGATGTGCTCATCATGTACACGTATGTTCTAGAAACAGGAACATGTGTCATATTCACAGGCATTATGTGTAAAGTAAGCAGATGCAACTCAAGTTAGAAGAAATACAGGCTAGACATCATACGCAACATGCAACCACATATAATAGTGTCAAGTTAGAGCAAGCACCTGTGATGGTGGAGTAGGGGAGATGTGCTCATCATCTACACAGCTACATTGACTGTCCAGCCTTGTGTTGTCTTGGGAATCTTGTTGGGAGGATGGCGGAGTAGAATCTGTAGAGACCCCCTATTTGAGTTGCTCCGAAGGACCACCATCATCCACTGCCGGACTAATTTCCTTCAGCTATAATGATTTTGCATTGTGAAGTCAAACCGATAAGAAAAGGAATAAAATTCGCTATTCAGAACTCATTCATGCATGATACTGACGAACACTACTCAGATGAAAGGCAAACACATGATGCGAGGATGGAATATGTATGAAAAGCAGGATGGTGTGACATATTCACACCTATGATGTGGTAACTAAGCAGAAGGCATTTCAACAAATTAGAAGCACTGCAAGCTAGACACCATATGAAAGATGCAACCAATATCACTCTGCCAAGTTCAAACTGTATGGCGTTTCAACAAATTAGAGGCAGTACATTCTAGAAATCATATGCAAGACACAACCAATATCACAGTGGTGACTTAAAGGTGCCTTATCATAAGTGACTGATGCGGGATATGCAAGAATAGTAGTCTGATGTAGAAATAGGAACACATGTCATATTCACAGGCATTATGTGTAAAGTAAGCAGATGCAATTCAAAAAATTTAGAAGCAATACAAGCTAGACATCATACGCAACATGCAACCACATATAATAGTACCAAGTTAGAGCAAGCACCTGTGATGGTGGAGTAGGGGAGATGTGCTCATCATCTACACAACTATGTTGACTGTCTAGCCTTGCGTTGTCTTGCGAATCTTGTTGGGAGGATGGCGGAGTAGAATATGTAGAGAACCTCCATTTCAGTTGCTGGGAAGGACCACCATCATCCAATGCCTTGCCAATTTCCTTCAGCTTTATTGATTTTGCATTGTGAGGTCATACCGACAAGAAAAAGGAATATCATTCGCTCTTCAGAACTCATTCATGCATGATACTGACGAACACTACTCTGATGAAAGGCAAAGTCATGATACGAGGATGGAATATGTACGAAAAAATGGACGGCTTGACATATTCACACCTATGATGTGGTAACTAAGCAGAAGGCACTTCAACAAATTAGAAACACTGCAAGACACCATATGGAAGGTGCAATCAATATCACTCTGCCAAGTTAAAACTGTCTCGTCATAGGTGGTGTTCATTAAACTAGAAGCAATACATGCTAGAAATCATATTCAAGACGCAAACCAATATCACACTGCCAACTTAAAGGTGTCCCATCATAAGTGACTGATGCAGGATACACAAGAAGAGTAGTTTCATGTAAGAACATGGTGTGATAGACAGATATAGTATGTACCAAAAACAGGAAAGCGTGTCATATTCACATGTATCATGTGTAAGCTAAGCAGATACAGTTTGCACTAATTAGGAGCAATACGAGCTAGACACCATATGCAACATGCAACCAGATATCACACTGCCAAGTTAGAGCAAGCACCTTGGATGGTGGAGTAGGGGAGCGGAGACTTGGACCTTGTAATGCACTATCAGTACAAGGAGAATTAGTAGAGATGCTCCGTTTATGTTGCTGCAGAGGACCACCATCATCTCCTTCCTTACTCTTTTCCTTCCTCTTTCTTGATTTTGCCTTGTCTAGTCAAACCCACAAGAAAAAGGAATAAATTTGCTCTTCAGAACTCATTGATGCATGATACTGACGAACACTACTTTCATGTAAGGCAGCCGCGTGATAGGAGGATGGAATATGTATGAAAAACAGGACGGCGTGACATATTGACATGTATGATGTATAAAGTGTAAACTAAGCACAAGGTGCTTGAACTTGTTAGAATCGATGTAAGCTAGAAACCATATGAAAGATGAAACCAATATCACTCTGCCAAATTAAAAGGGTGCCCTAACAAATGTATTTGACCAAATTAGAAGCAATACATGGCAACATGCTAGAAATAATATGCAATATGCAACGAATAAAGGTGACTCATCGTAAGTGATTGATGCAGGATACATAAGAGAGGTAGTTTCATGTAAGAACAAGATTAACACATAGATGTAGTGTGTACCAAAAATAGGAAGGCATGTCATATTCACAGGTATAGTGTGTAAACTAAGTAGATGCAATTTACCCTAATTAGAAGCAATACAAGCTAGACACCGTATGCAACATGCAACCACATATCACACTGCGAAGTTAGAGCAAGCACCTGTGATGGTGGTGTAGGGGAAGTGCGGTCTTCAGGTACAGAGCTACGTTCAATATCTTCATTTAGGCTTGCTGTTTCTTGAGAATCATGTGGAGAGGATGAAATTGCATTCTTTATAAGAGTATTGCGTCTCATATTAACCCACGCGCGTTACTGTCTCATCATAAGCGATAGACGCGAGATACACAAGAATAGTAGTTTGATGTAAGAACATGGTGTGATAGGCAGATGTAGTATGTACCAAAAACAGGAAGGCGTGTCATATTCACATATATAATGTGTAAGCTAAGGAGATGCAATTTAACAAATTAGGAGCATTGATGAGGGATACACAAGAAAAGTAGTTTGATGTAAGAACATGGTTAATAGAAAGACGTAGTATGTACCAAAAACAGGAAGGCATGTCATATTCACAGGTACAATGTGTTAACTAAGCAGATGCAATTTACCCTAATTAGAAGCATTACAAGGTAGAAACCATATGCAACATGCAACCACATATCACACTCCAAGTAAGAGCAAGCACCTGCGATGGTGGTGTGGGGGAATTGCGGTGATCAACTAGAGAGCTACGTTGACTATCTTCATTTAGCATTGCTGTTTCTTGAGAATCATGTGGGGAGGATGACACTGCACTCTTTAAACAAGTAGGGCGTCTCACAGTAACCCACTCGGGTGACTGTCTCATCATAAGTGATTGACGAGGGATACAAAAGAGCATTAGTTTGATGTACAAACATGGTTAATAGACATATCTAGTATGAATCAAAAACAGGAAGGCATGTCATTATCAAAGGTATAATGTGTAAAGTAAGCAGATGCAATTTAACCAAATTGGAAGCAATACAAGCTAGACACCATATGCAACATGCAACCACATTTGACAGCGCGAAGTTAAAGCAAGCACCTGGGATGGTTGTGTGTGGCAATTGAGATCATCAACTGCAGAGCTACGTTTACTGTCTCCAACTGCTGACACTGCACCCATTAGAGCACTGAAACGCTTAGTGCTTATCTTCGAATTACACTGGAGCGACTTCTGTCTTTTCTTTTCTGCATTCATCAACACTGCGTCAGAGTCTGAAATACCCATGCATAAAAACAATAGTGTGAGTATGGGTGAAGTGTGTGCACAACTAGTACAGTGTAAATGTAGCAGATAGCAGGTCGGTGAGAAATAAATGACGGGAGACATATGATAGCTCTACAACATGCATGGCACACTAAATTACTACAGGATTCTATGAAAATAACAGTCGACTGAAAGCAAATAGGTCAGTCCATTTTTTCTGCACCGTCCGATGTACAAAGAACGGGCAGATCGCCTTCATCTACCTCCAGCCAGTCAGTGTTGACGATCTTCCTCGAAATGCCAGCAACAACCGGCCCAATATTCCTCCCCTGCCTGTGCCCTCCCCTCGACCTCACCGCACCGCCGTGCTTGGCACCGCCCCTGGCCATCCATTCAAGCCCTGCCGACCTCCAGATCAGGCGCAAGCAGCTCCTGCGCCCCACATCCCTATGATAGACACCGATGTGCCGCTTCCCCCGGGAATAGGCGGACTAGGTGCTCCACGCGCCTAAGCGGGTGCTGCTTCTTTTAATTGCGGCTCGACTGACCCTGAATTGAAATCCAGGCGGGCTACTGACCTCTAGCAAAGGTGAAATAGTAAAAGGGAGGAAACCTTGTGCATTTAGTATCATGAAGAAGATGCAGTAAGAAGCGCTCAACTAGTTTCTTTCGTGGGATGAATACGGTGTGAGCGGAGACGTAAGATTTGCACAAATAAGGGAAGAGGAGTACCTCTTTCTGCTAGCAGTGTTGTGTCCTCCTTCTGTTTTTCCGACGATCTTCTTGTTGTTCGCCGGAAACCAGAAGTTGTGGAGGACGATGCAGCCTTGGACGAACCCATGGCCAAGTTGTTGAGTGTGGTGTGGTGGCCGTCTGTCGGCGGCGGGGAAGCAGATCCGAGGCGGCGAACGACGACGTAGCGGGAACAGCTCCGATGCGGTGGATGGTTGCGACAGTGGAGCCACAGAAGTGAGGTGCAGGATGGCATGGTCGGAGTGGTTCAGGCAACCCAAGTCGCTTCTTCATCTCCGGGAATCCGGTAAGGTACTTTTGGAACACCAATGGGGATGTGGAATTCCAGGAAACGTTCTTATCCGCGCTCACTGATAATGTGAACCTGGTCCTTAGTTTCCTCCAACTGATTCCTGTTTTTTTGAGCCTTTTTCAGTAAGTCCTTAATAGCTAAAAATGCTTTGACTCACAGCGCACGTCGGCGTCGACGTCATGGAGGTAGCTCTGCCTTGGCTTCAGCTGCTAAGTCCTTGAGGGCGTTGCAGTTGCGGTTGCATTGGACGACGACGTCGGGGTACCGACTCCGGCGTGATGGAGGAGGGCGGCGGTGATTGGCCGCTATGGGGTGGAGGACGGAGGAGGCTGTGGTTTCACGGCTGGTGGAGAGGGCGTTTTCGCGCCCACGGAGTATGAATGGGGAAACGGAGGGAGGCGGGGAACTAAGGGGAAACAATGTTTCGGCTTGAGACGCGCTTGTCTGAAATTTGGGGAAAGTAACAAACTTTGCCCCCATCTAAAATTTCAGAAATATTGCGGGTTGGGGGTAGGACAGTCATGTCAGGTGTCCCAAATGTGGGCGGGATAGATTTCGGCTGAGTGCATGGGTAGGCGCCCACGACGTATGAATGCTTCTCAGAGGCGGTTGAGACTGGCGTCTTGGTGAAGTTACAAACCTAGCCCGGTTTAGACCTTTGGACATCAGGCCGATAGGCTACACGGGCCAGAGTCAGGACAGTAATTTCCTACCACCAAAACATTAGTCTCGCGCGGTTTCCGGTGACCAAAGGCCTATTTGGCGCTTCGTTCAATATTTGGGAGCAGAAGCATTAACGTTTTCGGTTCTCTTGAATTGAACTTTCAGGATTTGTCAAACTTCACAAATCTTTACTCTTGAAAATCCTAAAGCTACGATTATTTTGGAATGGAGGGGGTACATTTGAATATACATTGTACACGAGTATATATTAAAAAATATGCAACTTACCTCAGTTCATGCATGGTTCCAGATATAATCTCCTTGGTTGCAAAAAAAAGTTAGATATGCATATGAATATATATAGCATGTTCAAACTCACAACAGAGATTGATGCCCCTTTTACATCTGATTTACAAATGCCATTATCTCGGGTTCAAATAGATGAATGCACTTCCTATGAATTCAAATCTTCGAAACCCCCTTTATGTTGAATTCGACATGTATTCTATTTCGTAGCTAGCAATTTGGAATGTATCCATGCAAGTGACAAATGTATAAAGTGCTTCACACTAACAACATGGAGTGCACTAATTAATGTTTATATATGAATTGCAAAAGCATCCATTGCCTGTATTTCAAACCGCTCTCACTCTATGGATCGATAATATGAAATAAACACATGCACATGCTAGAATTCAATAGAGTATGGGTGTTTGATAGACCGATTTTCGTCCATACGCAATTTGCAAAATTCACGATCTCATCCAAAAATAATAATGTCATTTATATTTTAATTTAATGTGTAGAACCGCCTTTTACACGTAGATGCACTATGCCTCGCCCCGTTCTCACAAACGCGTTATATATCTCTCTATCTAACGCATAAGTGCACACACTTCCTATGCATCGGCATTTCTCTTTCACACATGCTCACAATCTCTCTCAGGGTGTCGGGGTGTCTCACGCACATGCTCACTCTGTTTCTCTCTCTCTCTCTCTCTCTTTCTGACTACTATGTACCACTCTTTTCACTAATCTCAGTTGGAAAACACTATTTCTCTCACATGCATATATACACATGCACGGTCTCTACTAGCCCTCTATACGCACATATATGTGCCTACGTGTCTCCTGCACGCACATTATCTTTAGGCCTCTCTCGCACACATTGCCCCCCCGACACACCTCTCTCTTAGTAGTTTGTAGATATGATTTCATCATATCATTCGGTAGGATATCCATGGTTGTTAGGCTGGATGGTAATACGAGGCAAAGTTTTACCCTAGTTTGGATCGGACCCTTGCAGTTGAAGAAAGAGCCTACTCCTGGTATTGTATATTAGTGATAGGGGTGTGTACAAAGTACATGTGAATACCAGGCATTGTGCGTGTGTGTATACTATCGACGAACTAGCCCCAAGCTTGTATAACATACTAAGGGCCTAGGGTTACAAATCATATATAGTCGGCTTATCACCAGTGGGGATAGAGTCCTCCGCGACTCTGGTAGCTTCATGTTGTACGCTGAGTCCTCCACATGGGTCTTCGTATAACACGTCTTGGTCCAACCTATATGTGACGCAGGATGGAACTGACCCATGAGTCTTCATGTTGACCCACCACAACTAGAAATGATGTGCCCACCACACCACACACGTAATCGGCGACTAAGAAAATAAGCATATACAATAGTACAACAGTATCTAGCTCACGATACGTCTCCATATTTTGTTGATGACACTAACGGACTTTGCATTTGATGCGTGCTCCATATTTTGTTGACGACACTTATGGTCATTGTATTTGAAGCGAAAGCACGATATGGTACTGGACTTCAGAATAAGCTCATCACGGTCACCACATACATTTTGTCGTGCTAACCAACATGTGGTTGGATGGTTAGAGGACAGTGGTTTCTCGAGCCCACCAAGGTTAAAGTCCCGGTGCTCGCATTTATCTTGTGTTAATTTCAGTATTTTCCGGCGATGTACGTTCAGTGGGAGGAGACGTTCCACTTGACTACGAGGCACCTACGGTGACTTCGTAAAATCTCAAGATCATATATGTTGGCCCACTCTCTCGAAGGTGCTCATAGGGCTAGGGTTCGCGTGTGTGCGCTTATAGCGGTGAGTGCTTGCGCTTATATATGAGACCTTGCGTCTGTACCGTGTAAAACAAATACATATCATGATTATACGGTCACTGGCTCACCCGTACAACTCCGTATTTTGTTGATGACACAATCAATTGACCAGCCAAACGTTCCACGCAGCGCAACTAGTGTTGCACCATTGGGGCGCATAACCGTGGGGCCCACCTGTCAGCCCGTATATGAAAGAAAGAAATGGTAGTTCGAGTATGTATTGTGTTAATAAAATAGGAGCACATTTTAGGGTGATCATACGGTCATTGGCTCACCATACAGCTCCGTAATTTGTTGATAACATGATCAATTGACCAGTCAAACGGTCCACATTCAGCAGTGCACATTACCATAGGGCCCACCCGTCAGCGCGTATATGAAGGACAGAAATGGTAATAAATTAGTGGTCGGTGGGTATTTGAAGTCGTGAGACCTCTGGTTGGCAGTCACCGGCGGTTGGGGGGTGTTCATTGGGCGGTGGGGTGGGGATCCCCGGAGAAAAAGCTCGGCGGGGGGGGCTAGAGGGATGGCCGGTGCGGCGGCGGACCGGCGGTGGGGAGTGGTTTCAGGGAGGGCGGGCCGGCCACGGGCGGCGGGGGCTGGCGGTTCGGCCGGTGGTGGCTGGCGGCTCAGGGGGGTGGAGTTTGATGATAAACTGGAGGCCCTTGATTTCGTATCCAATGGCTGGAAAATCTAATGACCAGAGATGAAAAAGTCAGTCGACTGACGTGTAGCCTCACCCCGCACATACACATGCACGCACGCAAGACACGCACGCATGTAGGCGTGCAACACTGACACGTACACACACACACGCATACTGGCGTGCAACACTGACACGTACACATGCACTCACTAACACACGTACGCACCCATGCATGCAACACTGAAACGTACCCTTGCACGCACGCAACACTCGCACGCCTGCATGCACACAGCACACGACGCAAGACACACGCTCAACCTATACGTGCATGCACCCTTTGTTAAGGACATGGATTGTTACGGCTATTAATCAATCTTATCTGTGATAAGCAGAACATTGATGTTTGCAGCGGTCTTTATGAATCACAACGTATCAAACGGGCTATCAACATAGTAGGCTTATCTACATGAAAAAGATGACAGCACACTCAATGAACAATCATCGGTTTATGAAATGCCCGCTTCTGACCGCCCTGGCCCACCAAAGGTTCCTCTGCTATGCGCTGCCTGCGTTGGGTCACTGACATGCAGGCCATGCACCCAAAGAGCCCACACGTCAGTGGAAGAACGGCGCGGTGTCCTAGGTTAGAGTCGAGGGTGCCACTCACGGCACGCCCGGCTGAATAGGCATCCGTGCCGCATTCAAACGCCTCCATGAAACACGCCCGTGTGGAAGCCGAGAAACCCACTCTGGACACACGTCTATTCATGACCGGGCCGGCGTTAAACGCAACGCCGGCCGAGCTCCTCCCGTCCGCCATCTATTTAATCTCCTATTTAAACGAGGCCAAACACCGGCCAAGAATCGCACACCTCCGCCGCTCCCCTATCTCCTCCACCATTTTGTCCACTCTTACAATGGCTTACGAAGAGTAGTTATTCCGCATCCAAGCCGGCTGGGTAGCCTGCAGGATACGAGCTATGCAGCTCGCTGATCCACCTCCCTCCCCTCGCCCAACGGAGCCAGTTGCCACCACAAGCCGGTGTGCGGTTCAGCAACTCGCCGCTCCAGGCCAACTCAACGAGGAGCGGCGCACGGGTGTCGTTGCTGCCGTCCACGTCGCCGCCTCGTACCGCATCTCCCGTTTCGGTGGCCGAGACTCCCATGCCGGCGGCCGCGCCATGCAAGCAGCGACAGAAGCCGGGTGCGCGGAGAGCGACGAGTCAGTGGCCAGCGCCTCCGCGTCCGCCGCCATCATCGAGGAAAAGTAGAACACGGGAGGCCGCCGCCGCTTGGGTCCCATGAAGGCCACCGTGGAGGCGACGCCGGCATACACAGCAGGTGTCTTGCCGGATCCTTTTGTTTCGAGGACCTTCATCGACCCCGCATGGGCTCCACGGGAGAGGGGAATGTTAGGATGAACTCGAGCCGGTGCCGACCATGGCGAAGTAGTGGCCAGTGATGAACTCGAACCGGTGCCGGCCACCATCATCTTCGGCACCAGCCAATGATATCAGTTGGGCAGTGGGGAAGCGAGCCGTCCTTTCTGCTGAAGCATATACCTCCGGGGCTCCCGGCAGTCCGGTAATCGTGCTGCCGGACATGAGGAACACAAATCGATCGGCGGGCGACCATTTAGGCCAGATATTATATACCTGTGCTATCCAGAACTAGCACCGCGTAGTTCATTTGAATGTAATGAAATCCGTCATGTTTGTATGAAAATCCGGTATTTTATATGATTTCCATCGTTGTTTATATGAAATATCAGTTTGTCTACGTGTTTGCGTGAATTTCGTCCGGTTGGTTGAGTTGCTGTCATAATGTGTGTGGCTATGGTTAGATGGCATAATTTGCGGGTCGCCGGTCGGTCTGCGGGCGGCTCGGGCGGCGTTGTGGGACAAAAAAAACACAGCTCGTGCGAGCTCGTCTCCAACATGCACGTTGGAGGATGCATAACAGCATGAGCACCCGAGCCATTCCTCGTTCATCGGTGGCAAAGGCACCGGTGGACAAAAGGGTCGCCAATATTTTGGCTACCCTGGGCAAGATCCAAATAGCCCCTCCCAACATTCAAATCCCTCGTTGGCCGTGGAATTTTGCCATGTGTTGTTTTCATGGACTAGCAAGATGCCCGTGCATTGCACGGAACATCAAGATGCATTTTTTTACAAACTCCCGCATGCATGCAAGGGATAATTAATGTCCTCCTTTGCTAGTACCACGAGGCAAACACCATTAATATTGCATCGATTAGTGTTAGTGGCCTTGTATATCTGCAAATTGTAATTTTGATAGTGGCCCCTTGTATATAAAAATGGAGGGAGAAAGATGAGAGATAAGGTGAGGAGGAGTGGGGCGTGGTGGTGACTGGTGGTCTGACTGGGCGGAGGCATCGGGATGGACGGCGCATTATGTCTAGGTTTGTATCTCTCTCACACACACCCACGTAGGTGGGGGACGTGCACGAAGAGAAGAGGTGCACGCACGACGCACGTACTCCCGTCTCTTTCCCAACCACACCCGCGCGGCTACACGGTGGAGCTCATTTCTGTACGAAAAAGGCAGCCCACGTGGTAATTTGGCACGTGTACTGGTTGTCCACTTGGTGGAGGGAGGATCGTCTACCACGGGTGAACAAACAAATTGCGACTTGACGCCTTATGTTAAATTTAAAAAAGAGGCAAACCATGTGGGGCCTACCTTAGAGGCAAGGCTCTATACACTGGAGTACTTTTGATGTGTCCTGTCAACTCGCAGAACGAGGAGAAGCTTGCTTAGTACGCCGTCTCCCCTGCCCACGGGCGCGGTGGCTCGTAGGATGAGGTGAAGCTTGCTTACGAGTACTACTACGACTACTACTACTACTACTGTACGCCTTTACGCCCGCTCCCTCACCCACGCGCGCGGTGGCTCGCAGCACGAGGAGAAAATTTTACTACTCCCTCTGTTTACTCCTCGTCCCTACTACGTACTTTGGTTAGTACTCCCTCCATTTACTTATACAAGGCCACTATAAAAAAATAGATTTTGCATCTATACAAGGCCACAAATAGTAATCGAGACAAAAGTTACTACTCCCTCCTTTCCAGTTTATGGCTCAATTTCAAAATCTCTCCAACCAAGGTAGACGGTGAGTGGTCGAATTAATTTCGTAGTTTGCACAAGTAATTAGTACGCTCATTTTTCTCAAGAAGTTATGTTTACCGAGGCATTAATTAGAATGAATGCATGAATGACCACTAAATTTCCATGAACTTGTACATGTGAGGGAGTCCTGGATTAGGTGGTCTCCGGACAGCCGGACTATATCCTTTGGCCGGACTGTAGGACTATGAAGATACAAGATTGAAGACTTCATCCCGTGTCCGGATGGGAGTCTACTTGGCGTGGAAGGCAAGCTAGGCAATATGGATATGTATATCTCCTCCTTTGTAACCGACCTTGTGTAACCCTAGCCCCCTCCGGTGTCTATATAAACCGAAGGGTTTTAGTCCGTAGGACAACATACAATCATACCATAGGCTGGCTTCTAGGGTTTAGCCTCTCTGAACTCGTGGTAGATCTACTCTTGTACTACTCATATTATCAAGAATAATCAAGCAGGACGTAGGGTTTTACCTCCATCAAGAGGGCCCAAACCTGGGTAGAACATCATGTCCCCTGCCTCCTGTTACCATCCGCCTTAGACACAGAGTTCGGGACCCCCTACCCGAGATCCACCGGTTTTGACACCGACATTGGTGCTTTCATTGAGAGTTCCACTGTGCCGTCGCCGTAAGGAAGGATGCCTCGTCTCGTTATTAAAAACAACATTACCGCCGGGGGAGCCCTGGCTGTAGGCCAAACTCTCCGGCTTGGCAGTTTCATCATGGCCGCCCGTTCGGCCGCCGCACCGACAATGACTTCTCGGGTCATCAAAAACAGCCTCCATGTCAGCTTGGAATTTGCCGAACAGATTGATCCAATGGAGCTCTCTTCCCTAAACGAGCTCTTGGATCGTATCGCCGCCTTGGGAGTCACTACAGACTATGATCGGATTGGGCTTAAACCCGATCAAAGGGAGATTAACTCCCCACCGGTCACCCATCATATTGCGGTGGTGGAGGAACAATGCGGTGATTCTTCCTCGATCTTGAGGACTAACTATGTCCGGATTCCTGAACTCTCCGAGCCAGACACCCGTTTTCAGGAGGACATCACCCAAGCCTTGAACCTAGAGTCAGGTAGCGGGCCAGACTTATCGGGCAACATCCCGGAATCCGAACTTCCAAGATCGGAAACTCCTTAGCCCCTGGGTCTCAGATTGGGTAGGGGTTCGGACTCAAATCCACCCACCCACCCAGACATAAACGATCTTTCCCACATCAGGCAAGAGCCCCATGAAACAGTACATCATTATTGGGCCAGATTCCTCCTTGTGATGAACAAGGTTAAGGACTGTCGCGAGGAAGACGTAGTCTCATTTTTCTGCAATAATTGCATGGAAAAGGGAATCCTTAACGCCTTAAGTCACCGTGACATATCACGCTTCGCTGACTTGGCGCCCATAGTACGAAAGTACTGTGCGATGGAAAGCGCCTGGAAAACCGAAACGAAATTTTGGGATAATCCGGCTCGGAATATACACCCAGTCTGAAATAAAAGGGTGCACTATCATAAGACACCCGAGTTAGTTACAAAGAAACAAAAACCCTCTACAGGGCATGGGACCGTATTGGAGGGATGGCTTAACGGACCCTACAAAATTCATAGTAGAACAGATACCATACCAACACACAGCCTTAGAGCATGTTGGATACTCCGGCAGGTGGCCAAAAGTGGTGAGGATCTTCTCATCCCAAATGCCACAGAGCACCATCCCGTGGATAATAGTACGGTATTAACAGTCTTTGAAACCTTCGCATAAAATAATAGGCACAAGCGAGCACTCCACAGCCTCGCCGAAATCTGCCACATGGCAGCAATGAATACATGGAGTGACACAGCTATTACCTTCAATGCCAGTGATGAACCTAAATTCCGAACAGCCCGAGCACCAGCTGCACTGGTCCTCAGTCCAATTGTGGACGGCTTTCGACTCACCAAAGTACTCATGGACAGCGGCAGTGGATTGAACCTCATCTGTGAGGAAACTCTTCAAAAAATGGAAATAGAGTGGAACTGCATTGAGCAAAGCAGCACGACCTTTAGAGGAATCATCCCCAGTCAGGAAGCATGCTGTGTGTAACACCCTCGATGCGACTATAGCTCCCATGTGTCGAGGCACGACTTAGAGACATAATCGCATTGAAGGCATAATCGCAAGTAAGGTAATCTTTACAACATCCCATGTAATATAATAATAAAGGGGAGACAACATAGTTGGCTTACACTCGCCACATCAATCAAGGTACATAAATAACATTACATCATCCAAACACTCATGGCCCGACTACAGCGCCAAAATAAAAGATAACCCAACATGCGACACGGTCCCGATCACCCCCAACTGGGCACCACTACTGATCATCAGGAAAGGAAACATAATAACGTTGAGAGTCCTCGTTGAACTCCCACTTGAGCTTGAGCGCGTCACCTGGAGCGGAATCATCAGGCCCTGCATCTGGTGTAATAGTAATCTGTGAGCCACAGGGACTCAGCAATCTCGCACCCTCGCGATCAAGACTATTTAAGCTTATAGGTAAAGCAAGGTAAAGATATAAGTGGAGCTGCAGCAAGCGACTAGCATATATGGTGGCTATCCTGTTCGCAAAAGAGAGCGAGAAGAGGAGGCAAAGCGCGAGCGAGAAACTATAGAACAACCTGCGCAAGCATTACTCCAACACCGTGTCCACTTCCCGGACTCCGCCGAGAAGAGGCCATCACGGTGACACACTCAGTTGATTCATTTTAATTAAGTTAAGGTTCAAGTTATCTACAACCGGACATTAACAAATTCCCATCTGCCCATAACCGCGGGCACGACTTTCAAAAGTTTAAATCCCTACAGGGGAGTCCCAACTTAGCCCATGACAAGCTCTCACGGTCAACGAAGGAATAGACCTCCTCCCGAGACGTTCCGATCAGACTCGGTACCTCGGTTCTTCAAGACACTTCGACAGGTTAAAACAAGACCAGCAACACCGCCCGAATGTGCCAACAAATCCCGATAGGAGCTGCACATATCTCGTTCTCAGGGCACACTCAGATGAGACATCCTACGAGTAAAACAAACCCTCAAGTTGCCCTGAGGTGGCCCCACAGTCTACTCGGTTCGGACCAACACTCAGAGGAGCACTGGCCCGGGGGGGTTTAAATAAGATGACCCTCGGGCTTCGGAAACCCAAGGGAAAAAGAGGCTAGGTACAAAATGGTAAAACCAAGGTTGGGCATTTCTGGAAAAGCTTTAATCAAGGCGAACTATCAAGGGGTTCCCATTATAACCCAACCGCGCAAGGAACACAAAAACCGGGAACATAACACCGATATGACGGAAACTAGGGCGGCAAGAGTGGAACAAAACACTAGGCGAGAGGCCGAGCCTTCCACCCTTAACCAAGTATATAGATGCATTAAGATAACATAGCAATATAATGATATCCCAACAAGTAAATAAATGTTCCAACAAGGAACGGCCTCCAATCTTCACCTGCAACTAACAACGCTATAAGAGGGGCTGAGCAAAGCGGTAACATAGCCAAACAAGGGTTTGCTAGGACATGGTGGGTTAGGGGTTTGACATGGCAATTTGGGAGGCTTGAAAGCAAGTGGTAGGCATTGTAGCATTGGCATAGCAAAAGAGTGAGCAATCTAGCATAGCAAAGATAATAGTGATTTTGAGGGTATGATCATCTTGCCTGCAAAGTTGTTAGAGTTGACTGGATCCTCGAAAGCAAACTCAACGGGCTCCTCGTTAGCGAACTCGTCTCCCGGCTCTTCCCAAACAAGACAAACAAGCAACAAGGCCACAATCAACCACGTGCAAGGATCAAACAATATGTTGCAAGGATGGTATGCTATGCGGGATGCGATGCGGGATGCATATGCAAGATGTGACAGGAAATGCAAGATCCTGGCCTCAACATGGAAATCCAAGTGTGCCACTGGAAAGATGAGATGAAATCGCTTGAAAATGATATAAATATCACCGGAATCGGAGTTACGGTTTGGAAATGGCAAGCAAAACAAATATGACACCGGTCTGCGATTTACAACAAGTAGTCATCTAAATGCAATGAGATGAACATGCTACAGCACCCAAACATGGCAACAAAATACATGGCAGGGATGCATTCAAGATGCTTAACAAAAGTCTAGCACTGAGATACGGCCAATTCATCCATTAACAGGTTCAAACAAGCATGGCAAAAATGCATATGGTAAACAGATTTCAGACTTAGTGAAATTAACACTTGACTGGAATTTCAGATCAGGTAGCACTCTTCGGAGCAACAAAACTACATGCTACAGGACCTGAACATGGCCAGGTAAAGCATGGCATGGAGCTACTCAAAGAGCTTAACAAAAGTCCCTTATTGACCTTGAGCCAAAAGGGATCAGAAAATACAATTGCAAGCATGTGAACATGGCAAAAACATAATCAGATCACAGACTTAGTGAAAACTGGAGCATACTGAAAACAGATGTCAAGTAGGCATGTTTACGAGCTCGATGCACTCACTACGGAGCAAGTCATGACAAACTAAGCATACACCCATCAAGAATACACAAAATACAAGCTAGACATGGCAAGAACAATAGCATAGCATGCACGGGTCAACTACAACATCATCGGCAAAATTGCAAACAAGTTGACAATCTGCCCAGATTCACAAAGTAGCAAAAGTAGAGCTCGATTGACTCAAGCTAGGGTGCTCCAAAATTGCAAACAAAGACATGGATTGATAGAGCAATACAAGATTAACAAAACATCCTTACTGATCATCCTCAAAAGAGGCACGGATCACTAGGAAACAACATGAAGATATGGCAATATGAGATAAACAGCTCAAGGACTTAGTGGAATTGCTAAGTCCCTGAAATCAGCACTACCAAGTGCCTCACTTAGCAAGCTTGTGCTAGTCACCACACACATCACAAAAATACATGGGTTGCACCTCTGGAAAGATGGAAAAACCCTTAACAAAACATATGTAGAGCTCATGGGCATATCATGCACACAATAATCATGGCAAAATGACAAATATGCAAATGGAGTAGCAGATCTGACAATTATCTCAAGTAGCCCTCTTCTAACAGCATTTCGGGCGTCAAGATGAACTCAAATGAAAATGATGCAATGGAATGAAATGATGTACTCTCTGAGATGAACATTTTGATATGCTATATGCCAAAAACGGAGCTACGGACGAGGAGTTACGATGCCATGAACAGGAGCACATGGATCTGAGATTCGGGGACTTAGTGCAAAAACAACCTCGAGATAAAAGTCAACGGTTGCACGGAAGCCGAGGCGGTGGCGGATCTCGCCGGAGAAGACGAAGATGGCGGCCGGCGAGGTCGGGGTCGCCGGATCTGGTCGCTCCTCGACCGGATCTGGCCGGAGGAGAGAGGCGCCGATGGGGGCGGCGCGCTGCGGCGGTTTGCGCGGCGGCGGCGGCGGGGACCCGCGGTGGCGCGGCGGTGGCTCGTGCGCTAGCGCGGAGAAGGAGGCGGCGGGCGGTGCGCTCGGGCGGCGGGAGGCGCCCTGGCGCGACGGCGGCGGCGGATGGGCCTTAGGGGCCCGGGGTGGGCTTCCCGGGCCGGCGGCGGAGGGAGTGGCGGCTGAGGCGCGGGGCCAATGATGGTGTGCCACATGGCGGCGGATGGAGTGGGCGGACACGTCCGTCGGTGGCGAATTTTGTTCGGCGCACGCGAGGTGGCGGATCTAGGGTTTCGGGGGGAAGAAGAAGAAAACGGAGGGGTCTTTATATAGGCATAGAGGGAGCTAGGAGAGTCCAAATGAGGTGCGGTTTTCGGCCACGCGATCGTGATCGAACGCTCTAGATGATGGAGAAGGGTTAGGTGGATTTTGGGCCAACTTGGAGGGGTGTTGGGCTGCAACACACACGAGGCCTTTTCGGTCCCTCGGTTAACCGTTGGAGTATCAAACGAAGTCCAGATGATACGAAACTTGACAGGCGGTCTACCGGCAGTAAACCAAGGCCGATTGGCAAGTCTCGGTCCAATACGGAAATGTTTAATCCCCACACACAAAAGAAAGCTAGAAATGACCACCGGAGGAGAACGGAGCGCCGGAATGCAAAACGGACAACGGGGAAAAATGCTCGAATGCATGAGACGAACACGTATGCAAATGCAATGCACATGATGACATGATATGAGATGCATGACAACGACAACAACACACGGAGACAAAAACCCAAACCCGAGAAAATAAAATAACTTAACGCCGGAAACGGCAAGAGTTGGAGTACAAATTGGGAAAGTAATATCCGGGGTGTTACAACACTCCACCACTACGAAAGGATCTCGTCCCGAGATCTAGGACTGAAAGAATGCCGGGTACTCAGAACGGAGGTGATCCTCGCGTTCCCAGGTAGCTTCACGGTTGGAATGGTGTGACCACTTGACTTTGAGGAATTTGATTGACTTATTGCGAGTCTTGCATTCTATCTCTTCAAGAATAGCAACGGGGTGCTCACGATAGGAAAGATCTTCTTGGAGCTCAATGTCCTCGAAGTTGACGGTGCGGTCAGGAGTCTTGAAGCACTTTCGGATCTGAGAGACATGGAACACATCATGAACATTTGCAAAGTTTGAAGGAAGCTCGAGTTGATAGGCGAGATCGCCTCTCTTGCTGACAATCTTGAAAGGTCCCACGTATTTGGGGGCAAGCTTCCCTTTGATACCGAAGCGATGAGTACCTTTCATAGGAGAGACACGGAGGTAAACATGATCTCTGATTTTGAAAGCCAAATCACGGTGCTTACTATCATAGTAGCTCTTCTGACGGGATTGGGCTGCTTTGAGGTTATCACGAATGACTTTGCACATTTCCTCTGCCTCTGTGATTAAGTCATTACCCAAAAGCTGACGTTCACCGGTTTCAGACCAGTTGAGAGGGGTATGGCACTTTCTGCCATACAGAATTTCAAATGGGGCCTTGCCCGAACTTGCTTGAAAACTGTTGTTGTAGGAGAATTCAGCATAAGGAAGACAATCCTCCCACTTCATGCCGAAGGAGATCACACAAGCCCTGAGCATATCTTCAAGAATCTGGTTGTCACGCTCGACTTGACCGCTAGTTTGAAGATGGAAAGCTGTGCTGAAGCGGATGTTGGTGCCCATGGCCTTCTGAAAAGAATCCCAAAACTTGGAGGTAAAGATGCTGCCACAGTCTGAAGATATCACTTGTGGAATACCGTGCAGAGAGACAATTCGAGAGGTATAGAGTTCCGCCAATTGAGCTGCAGTGATCGACTCTTTGATAGGCAGAAAGTGAGCCACTTTGGTGAGTTTGTCGATGACAACGAATATAGCATCATTGCCACGCTTGGACTTTGGAAACCCAGTCACGAAGTCCGTCTCAATGTGGTCAAACTTCCATTCTGGAATGGCAAGAGGTTGGAGGAGACCAGCTAGCCTTTGGTGTTCTGCCTTCACTCTTCTGCAGACATCACATTCATTCACGAATTGAGCAATCTCGCGCTTCATTCGAGTCCACCAATAAGCCTGCTTGAGGTCCTGATACATCTTCGTACTCCCAGGGTGGATGGAGAGGAGAGAATTGTGAGCCTCGTTCATGATCACTTTACGAAGTTCACCTTTGGGTACAACAATACGATCCTCGAAGAAGAGAGTGTCCTTGTCATCAAGGTGGTAGCACTTGTACTTGGGTTGACTCTTGGCAATCCCAATCTTCACCTTTTTCACCATAGCATCAAGAAGCTGGGCTTGGCGAATCTGGTCTTCTAAGGTAGGAGAGACTTGAAGGTTGGCAAGGAAACCTTGAGGAACAACTTGCAGATTAAGTTTGCGGAAAGCTTCACAAAGCTCGGGTTGATAAGGCTTGAGAATCGGACTGTTGCAGTAAGCCTTTCTGCTCAATGCGTCAGCAATCACATTGGCCTTGCCTGGAGTATACTCGATACTCGAATTATACTATTGAATCATTTCGACCCATCGAGTTTGCCTGAGGTTGAGATTAGGCTGAGTGAAGATGTACTTGAGACTCTTGTGATCAGTGAAAATGTCCACTTTTCTTCCCAATAAGAGATGTCTCCAAGTCAAAAGAGCATGCACAACTGCCGCCAACTCGAGATCATGAGTGGGGTAGTTTTTCTCATTGGGCTTCAACTGGCGAGAGGTATAAGCAACAACTTTCTTCTCTTGCATCAAAACTGCACCAAGACCTTGGAGAGAGGCATCACAAAAGACCTCGTACGGTTTGGATTCATCAGGCAGAGTCAGAACTGGAGCAGTGATCAATTTCTCTTTCAAAGTGTTGAAAGCAATGTCACACTACGGAGACCAAACGTACTTGACGTGCTTCTGGAGAAGATTTGAGAGAGGCTTCGCGATCTTAGAAAAGTTTTCAACGAATCTACGGCAGTAGCTTGCGAGACCGAGGAAGCTACGGAGTTGCTTCACGTTCTGAGGAGGTTCCCAATTCACAATTGCAGACACCTTCTCAGGATTCAGGGCAATGCCCTTGGCAGGGATTATATGACCAAGATAAAGAACCTCATCGAGCCAAAATTCACACTTGGAGAACTTGGCGTAGAACTTGTGTTCCCTTAGCTTATCAAGCACCAAACGCAACTGTTTGGCATGATCTTCCTTGTTCTTCAAGAAAACCAGAATGTCGTCGAGATAGACCAAAACGAAGTCATTGGTGTAGGCATTGAAGATGAAGTTCATCATGCGAGAGAAAGTCGGAGGAGCGTTGACGAGGCCAAAAGACATGATAGTGTATTCATATGAACCATAGCTTGTCTTGAAAGCTGTCTTGGGAATATCTTGCTCACGGATACGAATCTGATGATAACCCATACGGAGATCAAGCTTGGAGAATACTTGGGCACCTTTGAGTTGTTCGAACAGCTCGTTGATGTTGGGAAGTGGGTATTTGTTCTTTATGGTTTTCTTGTTCAATGGACGGTAATCAACACAAAGTCGGTCCGTTCCATCCTTCTTCTTCATAAAAAGAACACCACAACCCCACGGAGAAGAACTAGGCCCAATGAGACCCATTTTCTCTTGAATATCGAGTTGCTTCTTCAGCTCCTTCAACTCTTCAGGTCCGAGCTTGTAAGGACGCTTGCACACAGGTTCCGTACCGGGCTCAAGATCAATAACGAATTCAACTGGCCGGTGCGGAGGCATTCCTGGAAGCTCTTCTGGAAAGACGTCTTGATATTCGCAAACGACTGGAATTTGCGAGATGGCATCGAGTTCACCCTTCTCATTGAGGGAAAACAGACGGATTGTATCATCACGAGCGGCAAAGACAATTACATCCTCAGACGAATGAGTCAATTGAATCTGCCTGGCTGCACAATCAAGCTGAGCCTTGTGCTTGGAAAGCCAATCCATTCCAAGAATAAGATCAATATCCGAGTTACCAAGAACCACCGGAGAAGAAAGAAACTTGTAATCGCCCAACGTGATAGAGATATCGGGAGCAACCAAACTAGAAGTCAAAAGCTTGCCGGGAGAAACAACTTGCATGACTTTGGGAATGATCTCAGTATCAACATTGTGCTTCGATGCAGACGGGCATGACAAGAAAGAATGCGATGCACCAGTATCAAAAAGTACTTTTGCGGGAACATCATTAATAGGAAGGTTACCCATGATGACATCTGACGAGTCCTCTGCCTGAGCTGCGTTCATCAAGTTGACCTTGGTGTGCTTGGGGTTATGCTTGACCACAGCTGTACTTGCCAATCTGACAGGAGGAGGAAGACACCTCTGGTTGAAACACTTGTTGGCATAGTGACCGTTCTGTTGGCACTTGTTGCACGTGACCTCAGAAAGCGGACAGTGATACGGAGCACTCGATCTTGGAGCTTGAGACGAAGTCTTGTTCTGAAAGCCAGGGTTGGGTGGGTGGGAAGATCCACTGCCACCTTTGCTCTTCTGCTGATACGGCTGATGGAACGGAGGAGGAGGAAGCCAATACTTCTACTGCTTGGCCACTTGAGTAGAGGAAGAAGGAGTAACATCTCTGACTCGCTTCTTGGAAGCATCACACCTCAACTGAGCAGCCTCTTGCTTCAGTGCCATGTTGTAGAACTCATCGTACCTCAAGGGCTCAAAGAGAACAAGAGCGAGCTGGATTTCTTCTCTGAGACCACCTCTGAACTGGTATATCATGCTCTTCTCATCAAGGACGTCCTGCTTGGCAAAGCGGGCGAGCTTCTGGAACAACTTGTTGTAGTCATAGACAGACAAAGAGACTTGCTTCAGGTTGCGGAATTCCTCACGCTTGCTTTCAACCATGCTCTGAGGGATATGGTGAGCTCTGAAATCTTGACGGAATTCATCCCAAGTGATAACACGTCCATCTCTGGAGTCCTTGTACTGTTGGAACCATTCTGCAGCTTGATCTTTGAGTTGGAAGGAAGCGAACTTGACAAAGTCCTCAGGCCTGACGTTACTGCACTCGAAATGCTTGCAGAGATCCACAAGCCAATCGTCAGCATCGATTGCCTCAACACAATTGCTGAAAGTCTTTGGCCCGTTAGCAAGGAACTGGTTGAGTGTAGCAGAGTGATTCTGATTGTTGCCTTGGTTCCCTTGGTTGCCTTGATTGCGCTCTTGGAGAATTTGCATGATCAACTGTGTGTTTGCATTGGTTGCGGCCATCACAGCTTGCCATGCCTCCGGAGGAGGGGGAGGTGGTGGCGGATCAGGATTCGGAGTCGTGCGCGTTGGAGGAGCCATCCTGAAGAGGTTGACATCCATTAGCACATTGATAGATAAATATTGAAGCTGAATCCAACGGAATGAAAATTGCAACATATAGTCTTCACATCCGAACAAAATGAACGAATGCATTCCTCTTGAAATGGTCACATATCCATAAATTGAGAAGCCACTTAGAATTAGGTAGAGAAATAAATCAACAAGGTACGGATCAAGAACGAATAATCGGTAAGAAATCCCAATCTCAAACCAATATCCGTGGAAGAAGAACTAGAGCTACTAGAATTCCCACCAAAGAAACTCCCGAACCTTTCCGGTTATGCAATCAGGTGTTGGGGATACAGGGGAAGCATAATATCTCACCCAAATCTAGCAAATCCTACATCCAGCTGTATCCATCCTTCAAAACATAACCGAGAAAAACTTCGGAAACCATCTACCTCAACCTTCGAAAAGCATCCGTTATACAAGTTATGGCGATACTCCCGAACTCCCGCCCCAGTACTGGGTGGCGTCGAGGTTATCTCACCAACGAACTGCATAAAAGAGATTTTCGATGTCGGCGTACTAAACTCAGGTATTCCAGAACTGCAACGATAAAATTATGACGACAACACCTCAGATCTCAACTCCCGGGGACACTTCCACAAAACCCCTGACAGGAGGCACCAAGACAATGTTCTCGTCATAAAACCATCGGAACGATTCCAAGATACCCGCGTGATCCTAAAAAAAATTAGTGAAATTTGAGAAGAGAAGAGTCAAAACTCTACGTCAGGATGCCTTACCAGAGCGATGAGGAGACTGGGAAGTAAAAAAGAATTCCTAAACTCTCCGATATATAATTCCTATATGACTCAAAACATTTTTTTTCTAGACACAACTCGGCCGCTAATAACGATCAAGCAATGGGGCTCCTAAGGTCGGGGAAGGCTCTGATTACCAACTTGTAACACCCTCGATGTGACTATAGCTCCCATGTGTCAAGGCACGACTTAGAGACATAATTGCATTGAAGGCATATGTCGCAAGTAAGGTAATCTTTACAACATCCCATGTAATATAATAATACAGGGGAGACAACATAGTTGGCTTACACTCGCCACGTCAATCAAGGTACATAAATAACATTACATCATCCAAACACTCATGGCCCGACTACAGCGCCAAAATAAAAGATAACCCAACGTGCGACACGGTCCCAATCACCCCCAACTGGGCACCACTACTGATCATCAGGAAAGGAAACATAATAACGTTGAGAGTCCTCGTCGAACTCCCACTTGAGCTCGAGCGCGTCACCTGGAGCGGAATCATCAGGCCCTGCATCTGGTGTAATAGTAATCTATGAGCCACAGGGACTCAGCAATCTCGCACCCTCGTGATCAAGACTATTTAAGCTTATAGGTAAAGCAAGGTAAAAATATAAGTGGAGCTGCAGCAAGCGACTAGCATATATGGTGGCTATCCTGTTCGCAAAAGAGAGCGAGAAGAGGAGGCAAAGCGCGAGCGAGAAACTATAGAACAACCTGCGCAAGCAATACTCCAACACCGTGTCCACTTCCCGGACTCCGCCGAGAAGAGGCCATCACGGTAACACACTCAGTTGATTCATTTTAATTAAGTTAAGGTTCAAGTTATCTACAACCGGACATTAACAAATTCCCATCTGCCCATAACCGCGGGCATGGCTTTCGAAAGTTCAAATCCCTGTAGGGGAGTCCCAACTTAGCCTATGAGAAGCTCTCACGGTCAACGAAGGAATAGACCTCCTCTCGAGATGTTCCGATCAGACTCGGTACCTCGGTTCTTCAAGACACTTCGACAGGTTAAAACAAGACCAGCAACACCGCCCGAATGTGCCGACAAATCCCGATAGGAGCTGCACATATCTCGTTCTCAGGGCACACTCAGATGACACATCCTACGAGTAAAACCAACCCTCAAGTTTCCCTGAGGTGGCCCCGCAGTCTACTCGGTTCGGACCAACACTCAGAGGAGCACTGGCCCGGGGGGTTTAAATAAGATGACCCTCGGGCTCCGGAAACCCAAGGGAAAAAGAGGCTAGGTGGAAAATGGTAAAACCAAGGTTGGGCATTGCTGGAAAAGCTTTAATCAAGGCAAACTATCAAGGGGTTCCCATTATAACCCAACCGCGTAAGGAACGCAAAAACCGGGAACATAACACCGATATGACGGAAACTAGGGCGGCAAGAGTGGAACAAAACACTAGGCGAGAGGCCGAGCCTTCCATCCTTAACTAAGTATATAGATGCATTAAGATAACATAGCAATATAATGATATCCCAACAAGTAAATAAATGTTCCAACAAGGAACGGCCTCCAATCTTCACCTGCAACTAACAATGCTATAAGAGGGGCTGAGCAAAGCGGTAACATAGCCAAACAAGGGTTTGCTAGGACATGGTGGGTTAGGGGTTTGACATGGCAATTTGGGAGGCTTGAAAGCAAGTGGTAGGCATTGTAGCATTGGCATAGCAAAAGAGCGAGCAATCTAGCATAGCAAAGATAATAGTGATTTCGAGGGTATGATCATCTTGCCTGCAAAGTTATCAGAGTTGACTGGATCCTCGAAAGCAAACTCAACGGGCTCCTCGTTAGCGAACTCGTCTCCCGGCTCTACCCAAACAAGACAAACAAGCAACAATGCCACAATCAACCACGTGCAAGGAACAAACAATATGTTGCAAGGATGGTATGCTATGCGGGATGCGATGCGGGATGCATATGCAAGATGTAACAGGAAATGCAAGATCCTGGCCTCAACATGGAAATCCAAGTGTGCCACTGGAAAGATGAGATGAAATCGCTTGAAAACGATATAAATATCACCGGAATCGGAGTTACGGTTTGGAAATGGCAAGCAAAACAAATATGACACCGGTCTGCGATTTACAGCAAGTAGTCATCTAAATGCAATGAGATGAACATGCTACAGCACCCAAACATGGCAACAAAATACATGGCAGCGATGCATTCAAGATGCTTAACAAAAGTTTAGCACTGACCTACGGCCAATTCATCCATTAACAGGTTCGAACAAGCATGGCAAAAATGCATATGGTAAACAGATTTCAGACTTGGTGAAATTAACACTTGTCTGGAATTTCAGATCAGGTAGCACTCTTCGGAGCAACAAAACTACATGCTACAGGACCTGAACATGGCCAGGTAAAGCATGGCATGGAGCTACTCAAAGAGCTTAACAAAAGTCCCTTATTGACCTTGAGCCAAAAGGGATCAGAAAATACAATTGCAAGCATGTGAACATGGCAAAAACATAATCAGATCACAGACTTGGTGAAAACTGGAGCATATCGAAAACAGATGTCAAGTAGGCATGTTTACGAGCTCGATGCACTCACTACGGAGCAATTCATGACAAACTAAGCATACACCCATCAAGAATACACAAAATACAAGCTAGACATGGCAAGAACAATAGCATAGCATGCACGGGTCAACTACAACATCATCGGCAAAATTGCAAACAAGTTGACAATCTGCCCAGATTCACAAAGTAGCAAAAGTAGAGCTCGATTGACTCAAGCTAGGGTGCTCCAAAATTGCAAACAAAGACATGGATGGATAGATCACTACAAGATTAACAAAACATCCTTACTGATCATCCTCAAAAGAGGCACGGATCACTAGGAAACAACATGAAGATATGGCAATATGAGATAAACAGCTCAAGGACTTAGTGGAATTGCTAAGTCCCTGAAATCAGCACTACTAAGTGCCTCACTTAGCGAGCTTGTGCTAGTCACCACACACATCAAAAAAATACATGGGTTGCACCTCTGGAAAGATGGCAAAACCCTTAACAAAACATATGTAGAGCTCATGGGCATATCATGCACACAATAATCATGGCAAAAATGACAAATATGCAAATGGAGTAGCAAATCTGACAATTATCTCAAGTAGCCCTCTTCTAACAGCATTTCGGGCATCAATATGAACTCAAATGGAAATGATGCAATGGAATGAAATGATGTACTCTCTGAGGTGAACATTTTGATATGCTATATGCCAAAAACGGAGCTACGGACGAGGAGTTACGATGCCCTGAACAGGAGCACATGGATCTGAGATTCGGGGACTTAGTGCAAAAACAACCTCGAGATAAAATTCAACGGTTGCACGGAAGCCGAGGCGGTGGCGGATCTCGCCGGAGAAGACGAAGATGGCGGCCGGCGAGGTCGGGGTCGCCGAATCCGGTCGCTCCTCGACCGGATCTGGCCGAAGGAGGGAGGCGCCGGCGGGGGCGGCGCGCTGCGGCGATTTGCGCGGCGGCGGCGGCGGCGGGGACCCGCGGTGGCGCGGCGGCCGGTGGACGTCGAGCGGCGGCGGCTCGTGCGCCGGTGCGGAGAAGGAGGCGGCGGGCGGTGGGCTTGGGCGGCAGGGAGGCGCCCCGGCGCGACGGCGGCGGCGGATGGGCCTTGGGGGCCCGGGGTGGGCTTCCCGGGCCGGCAGCGGAGGGAGTGGCGGCTGAGGCGCGGGGCCAATGATGGCGTGCCATGTGGCGGCGGAGGGAGTGGGCGGTCACGTCCGTCGGTGGCGAATTTTGTCCGGCACGCGCGAGGTGGCAGATCTAGGGTTTCGGGGGGAAGAAGAAGAAGAAAACACAGGGGTCTTTATATAGGCATAGAGGGAGCTTGGAGAGTCCAAATGAGGTGCAGTTTTCGGCCACACGATCGTGATCAAACGCTCTAGATGATGGAGAAGGGTTAGGTGGGTTTTGGGCCAACTTGGAGGGGTGTTGGGCTGCAACACACACGAGGCCTTTTCGGTCCCTCGGTTAACCGTTGGAGTATCAAACGAAGTCCAAATGATACGAAACTTGATAGGCGGTCTACCGGCAGTAAACCAAGGCCGCTTGGCAAGTCTCGGTCCAATACGGAAATGTTTAATCCCCACACATGAAAGAAAGCTAGAAATGACCACCGGAGGAGAACGGAGCGCCGGAATGCAAAACGGACAACGGGGAAAAAATGCTCGAATGCATGAGACGAACACGTATGCAAATGCAATGCACATGATGATATGATATGAGATGCATGACAATGACAACAACACACGGAGACAAAAACCTGAACCCGAGAAAATAAAATAACTTAACGCCGGAAACGGCAAGAGTTGGAGTACAAATTGGGAAAGTAATATCCAGGGTGTTACACTGTGCTGGGCAAATCACACTAGATGTGGTATTCGCCACGCCGGAGAACTATAGGTCCGAAGAAATTATATGCCAAGTGGCCCCGTTCAGTAGTGGATACCGCGCCCTTTTAGGACGGGAGGCGTTCACGATCTTCCAAGCCATACCCCATTATGGGTACATGAAGGTCAAAATGCCCGGGCCCAACGGAATCATCACTCTCGCTAGTGATCCGGACACACCACTCCGCACCGAAAACAAAACAGCCGCATTGGCCCTCGAGGCATTATCCAAAGCCCTTTCGGCCAAGGAATGAACTGCGCTACCCTCCACAGTGGACAGGGATGACATGATACTTGACAAGAGATCCAGGTCCACCTCTTCTAAACCAGCGGATGAAATAGTCAACTTCCAAGTCCACCCAACGGACCCTACGAAAACAGCCTCCATCGGGGCACAGTTAAACCCCGCCGTGGACGTAGCACTACGAGAGTTCCTGCGAAAATTGGGACATATTCGCCTGGCACCCCTCAGACATGCCAGGAATACCACGCAGGCTGGCCAAGCACAGCCTCAATATTCTAAAGGGATTCAAGTCGGTCAAGCAAACTCTTCGGTGTTTCTCTGAACCTAAGAGACAACCTATGGGACAGGAACTAGCCAAGTTATTGGAGGCCGGATTCATTAGAGAAATAAAACACCCGGACTGGCTAGCAAACCTGGTGATGGACCAAAGAAGGACAAATCCTGGTGCCTATGTGTCGATTTCAAGGACCTCAACAAGGCTTGCCCAAAGGATCCCTTCCCCCTCCCCTGCATCGATCAAATTATCGATGCTACCGCAGGACACGAGTCATTGTGTTTCCTCGACGCATACTCCGGCTACCACCAAATCAAGATGGCGGAGTCCGACCAAGCCGCAACGGCATTTATCACACCATACGGCCCCTTCGGTTTCAACACAATGCCTTTCGGGCTAAAAAACGCCGGCGCAACATATCAGCGCATGATTCAGACATGTCTGGAGAAACAGATCGGAAAAACAGTAGAGGCATACATTGATGATGTGGTTGTCAAAACCAAATAGGTCAACTCTCTAACAGACGACCTGGGGCTCACATTCGACAACCTTCGAACATACGACATCAAGCTCAATCCGGAAAAATGCGTTTTCGGTGTACCAGCCGAAAAGCTCTTGGGCTTCATTGTCTCCAGTACAGGAATTGAAGCTAATCCGACAAAAATCCGAGTTGTGTCATAGTTGGCTATCCCAACGGACCTCAAGAAAATCCAGAAATTAACTTGATGTGTGGCGGCTCTAAGCCGCTTTATCTCCCGCCTAGGAGAAAAGGCATTACCCCTTTATCGCCTCCTTCGGCGCACCGAACACTTCAAGTGGACGGACGCTTCCACAGCCGGATTGGAGGAAATAAAAGCCATACTGGCAACCAACCCAATCCTGGCCACGCCAAACATCGGCGAACCAATGCTGTTGTACATTGCGGAAACTCATCTGGTTGTAAGTGCAGTGCTCGTCGTCGAACGAGAAGCGGACGGACATAAATTCCCTCTTCAAAAGTCGGTATATTATGTATCCACTGTCCTCACTCCATGCAAATCACAGTACCAACATTATCACAAGATAGGCTATGCGGTATTCATGGCATCCCGGAAGCTGCGACACTACTTTCAAGAGTGTTCGATTACAGTAGCCTCGGAAGTGCCACTTAATGATATTATAAACAACCGCGACGCCACGGGCCTGATTGCCAAATGGGCCATTGAGCTCCTCTCGTTCGACATAACATACAAACCTCGGCGAGCCATTACATCGCAAGTATTGGCCGACTTTGTCGCCGAATGGACGGAAGTCGAACTCCCTAAAGAGTACGGCGCATACTCCAATTAACTCATGCACTTCGACGACTCCAAAATGTTGGCTGGTATGGGGGCTGGCGTCGTCCTGACGTCCCCAACCGGAGATACAATTCAATACATACTGCAGATACTGTATATAGACTCCAACAACGCAGCCGAATATGAAGCCCTGTTACATGGTCTTCGGATGGCAGTTTCCATGGGCATTCAATGCCTGGAGGTGCATGGGGATTCGAACCTCGCAATATCCCAAATAAATGGAGACTTCGATGCCAAGGATCCGAAGATGGCAGCCTATCGAAACGTCGTCCTAAAGATGTCAGCTCGGTTCGAGGGGCTCGAATTTCACCATGTGGCTCGAGAAAACAATCAGGCGGCGGATATCCACGCCCGCATCGGTGCAAAACGCGATGCGGTCCCCCCAACATCTTCTTGGAGAGGTTGTTTAAGCCATCTGTGGTATGGGAAGGGGACACCGATAACAATAGTCCGGACCCGGCCAAAATGCCCAATACCGAACATCCTGACATAATCGGAGGCTCTGCCACCGAAATAACACCTTCAGCCCATGTAATAATGGCCATCATCGCCCCGTGGACAGAACCATTCCTGGCCTACCTAACTAGGCAGGAACTTCCCGAGGACCAAAATGAGGCATGCTGCATAGTGCGGCGATCTAAAGCCTACAGGGTCCACAAGGGAGAGCTGTATAAGAAAAGCACTACCAGAGTCCTTCAAAGGTGCATCTCCGAAGAGGAAGGGCGGAAGCTTCTGGCAGAAATTCACGCCGGACTTGGCGGCCACCACGCCGCAGCCCGGGCCCTTGTAAGCAAGGCCTTCCGTACAGGTTTTTATTAGCCGACGGCCCGGGCAGACGCACAGGACTTGGTCCAACGCTGCGTCGGTTGCCGGCTTTTTTCAAACCAAAGCCACATGCCACCCACCGCCCTCCAAACAATCCCCATTACCTGGCCCTTCGTGGTCTAGGGGCTTGACATGGTTGGACCCCTTAAAGGGGGAACCAATAAGAAAAAATACTTACTGATTATGGTGGATAAATTCACCAAATGGATAGAAGCCAAACCTGTTAAAACAACCGAATCCGGACCGGTGATAGACTTCATATCCGGGGTTGTACACCGTTATGGCGTCCCCCACAGCATCATCACTGACAACGGCACGAACTTCACGGCCGACGAGGTAAAACTCTGGTGCAGCAACATGGGCATCAAGCTCGATTATGCTTCCGTCTATCACCCACAAACCAACGGCTAAGTTGAGCGAGCAAATGGTCTTATCATGAGCGGCATCAAACCCAGATTAGTGCGGTCCTTAAGGGAGTCTAACACGCACTGGGTAGAGGAGCTCGACTCCATACTCTAGGGGCTGCGGACCATGCCGAATCGTACTACCGGATATACACCCTTCTTTATGGTGTACGGCGCAGAGGCAGTTCTGCCCTGCGACATAATTCATGACTCACCTCGAGTGCGCATGTATGAAGAAAGAGAAGCCAAGCTCGATCGGCAGGACAGTCTGGACACCCTGGAGGTGGAGCGCGACGTAGCAAAAGCCCGTTCCGCATTCTCTCAGCAACAGGCTCGCAGATACCAAAGTTGAGAAGTACGGGCCAAAACTTATAACGTCGGCCAGTTAGTTCTACACCCGTCGGAGAAGAAAAAGACCAAGCTCGAGCCCAAATGGGAAGGTCCCTTCATTATTGACCAAGTTCTGATCGGCGGAGCGTACCGTCTGCGGGATGCATCGAATAATCGACTTGAGCCGAACCCATGGAACGCAGCCAGACTCCGAAGATTCTACGCCTAGCACCGGACTCTATGTTCGTCTCCTTCCTCTGTCCATTTTTCATACACATTATCTGTCTTTTTTCTCTTTCTTTCTTTTATTCTTTCTCAAGGCCTTCAAGGGCCAACTTGTGCCTCTCTTGCACACTATAGACGCGCTAACCGCGCTCATTATGCCTGGGGGCTTCTTACACAGAAGCTTAACTATTTATCTGGGCTTCATGCCCCACACATGTGTTATTCTTCCGCATGTACCTTTTCTTCGCCATTATATGCATCGATATGACTTAAGTTTTGGCCAAGCTGGGTTTCCTGGATCTTGTATTTATGCCCTACGTTACCGTTAATTCGGCTAGGGCATAAGGGGAGCACCTCCGCGATTGTTACTGCTGGGTCAGCCGGATGTGTACCTCAGACTGGGTGAAGCTGAAAGCTAGCATTCTTAAGGGAATATTCGGTCAGTGAACAAAAGATGATTTTTATTTTCCATATATGCCCCCAGATGTTTTTGCCTGCGTCTCCTCTCGCAGTCCGGACATGCACTTTAGGGCATGCGTACCCAGGGAAAGGAACCCCTAACGGAACTATTCTCCCTGGAAGATGTTTCTTACTACCCATGTAATATAACATAACTAGTTGCGTACTTGTCTGTTCAAGCACTAATGACCCCTACGCCTGGTTTCCACGCATACCCCGGTTCTTATATAACTGAGCGGGTATTCGGACATACTTCGGACTATCAGGTCTCGAGGTTGAAGCGAAAAGGTCCGCCATGACAATTGATTTACAATCTGGCTAGAAGGCATTATACATGTCACTTTAATTACATAGTCATGTAGACTGACTGAATTCCTCTTCTATACCATCCAACAGGCTGTCTAGCCTACAATCCTATTGGGAATACTTTGCGGCTAATTCTACTTGCCCATACACTAAGCTAACGGGGATCTCTTTCCCATCGGGCCCCATAGGTCCGACCTCGGGCATGTGGTTTGGGTCAGCCTTGGTATACCGCATCTTCAGCATGGCCCAGGCTTCCCTGGCACCTTGACGGCAGGCCGATATCTTCCATAATTGGAAGCGCCGCCGTGCTCCCTTGAGCTTCTCCGCAAGCTCTCCAATGCCTTCTGGCAGGGAGACGGATGGCCACAAGGCCTGGGCAATACCTTGCATCACCTGTCGAACTTGTTCGTGCAGTTGTGAGAGCTCGAGTAGAAGATCACCCGTAGACCCCGGCATCTCCTCCGCGGGACGACCCGTCAGCATACCTGCAGACATAACTCTGTTAACCGGCTTCTCCATCGCCCCCTTTTAAGGGTTTGTACAAGCACTTACTAAAAATGCCGCGTTGAAGCCGCTTATTCTCCTTCTCGGAGTCCGCAAGCTGGGCTCGAACATCTTTCAGTTCCACGCTCAGCTTGGTATTGGCGTCTTGGAGATTGTTTTTCTCCCGCCTGACCTCAGTCAGCACGCGTTCGCTAGCCTTCAGCTATCGTACGGCATGCTGGTCCTCCGGATTCTCTCTGGATTCATCTGCAATTTCTATTGTTAGATCTGCAGCCACGCCGCACGCTATATGGTACCTATCATTATTTGAAACAAATGTTACCAGCTAGGGACTTTTTCGGTTCCTTCAATGTGGCAACAGCGGCCCGAAGTTAGGTCTTGCATTCCTCCAGCTCTTGTGACAGTCGAGTATTCTTCTCTGTAAGAACCTGCACAATAGATGATCCTTAAATCAGTTATGCTAACTGTTTCAAGTATCAAGGGTTACTGATACATATAATCATCAGATTTGCTTACCCGTACATCCCTTACATACTGGTCCGTGGCCCTGGCTAGACCATTTTGAGCAGCACGGAGGTACGCGTCTCCAGAATTGAAGGCATCAAATGCCTCTGGTGAGAAGCAAGCGTCACGGAGTACGGCCCGGCGACGCCTATGATTCATGGCGCTCTCCGCTTCTGAATTTGTAGCGGATAGTCTATCTGCATCCTCTATAGGGGGAGTATCCGGCGTCTGCCCCATGTCGGTTTCCGCCTCTATGTCCGGCCCTGGAGCCTGACTGGTGGAAGCATGATTGGCAGCCTCACCGGACATATTCCGGCGAGCATTTTTTCTGTTAAAGAAACATGGACGTCATTACATTTTCAGAAAGACGACAACCATGGAGCGGGGTTTTTGTCATACCTCTGCGTCGGCGTCTCCGTCCTGACCGCCTTCCTTTTTGGCCTACCCGGCCTCGGTGCCTCTTATTGGCGAGTTGCTGCGGGTTCGGCACGGCGCCCCGAATGCCTTCCCTGTAAAACACCATATGTATATGGTAGGTGAAGTATCCAAAAGGGGATCTTAGTTTCTGGAGTTGGGATTTTGGTTTTTCTTACGAGTGACGCAGGGAGCAGTCCGGGATAGTCGTCCGTAATGGACACCATGGCGTCATCACAGCTTAATTGATAGAACTGCCGGTATATCAGCTCCACGAATATGTCCGGATCTTCTTCGAGTCCAGGACTGAGGGCCTGGTCGGGGTCCTCTGGTTGTGGGGACGGGCTGTTGACCTCCCTTATGGCTTTTCGTAGTTCCTACCGTAAAATAGTAAGGTGAGTACCTACGACAAAGAATGTGGGAAGAATGGGAGTAAGGAGATATAACTCACCCAGCTTGGAGGGTTGTACATGGAGAATCCATCCCGTGGCTTGATGCGGATGAACTCCTCTTCCTCTCCCTTGAACAGCTCGGACATGATTTTTGCTAAAGCAGCAGCGTTGTCCGGACCCTTACGTCCGCAACGGGTGGCATCGTCTTCCCCGTTAAAACACCACAGGGGGTGCCCTCAATATTGAAGTGGCTGCACTCCCCGCATTATGCATATTGACATAACCTCGATTATTGTCGAACCTGATTGAGCCAACGCTTTAATCCGGTTCATCGGGTAAAGGACTTCTCCGTTGTTTTCCTCCTGGGGGCTCCATGGGCGCCAGCTTCGGCGTTTCTTTGGAGGAGCGTTCTTGAACTCAGGAAGACCCCGCCGAACAGGGTCCGGAAGGGGGACGTCCTCCATATAAAACCATTCCGAAGGCCAGTCCTCGGGCGTCTTCTTCGGAGTACCGGACAGGTATCCGGTTTCGGCGATGCGCCATATTTTGGCTCCGCCCACTTGATAAAGTAACCCCTCCTGTGTGCGGGGGATGAGGCAAAATAACCTTTTCCACAGCTTGAAATGAGCCTCGCAGCCCAGGAATAACTCGCAGAGGGCAACATAGCCGGCGATGTGTAATATGGAAGCAGGGGTGAAATTATGCAGTTGGAGGCCGTAAAACTCCAGGAGCCCGCAGAGGAACGGATGAATTGGAAATCCGAGTCCCCTTAATAAGTAAAGAACAAGGCATACCCGCTCCCCTGTAGAGGGGCTGGGGAAGCTCTCCGCTTGCTCCCCGCCATTGTAGGCGGCGAGCCCGGCTCGGACCGGAACCATATACGCTGGAGGGAGAAATCCCTTAGTCTGCAGTTTGACTAATCGACTGTGTGGGACAGAACACCTCTCCCAATCGCTGGGCTTAGGGCTACGGGGGCGGGAGGAGGAGCCGCGAAGGTCGGCCATGCTGGAGTGGATTTTTCCGGAGCGCGCTCCGATGGACTCTCGCTGGGGGAGGATGATATGGATTGGATCTAAGAATCCCCATCCCTTTAGTAGAAAATTTATTTATCTGGCTAGGGGGGCGAATGTAAAAACGCCCTAGCTCCTCGTACTCATTCGACGCATGGAAGATAGCCCTTGGGCACAGAAGCCAAGAAGTCCAACATTTATGGGGCCGGACACTACTTAACAAACATTCAAAAATTTGGAGAAGAACCCGCCTCGCAATGCCGAAGACAATACAGCGTGTCGGACTTGACATCATTGAAGCCTGGTTCGGGGGCTACTGAGGGAGTCCTGGATTAGGGGGTCTCCGGACAGCCGGACTATATCCTTTGGCCGGACTGTAGGACTATGAAGATACAAGATTGAAGACTTCGTCCCGTGTCCAGATGGGACTCTACTTGGCATGGAAGGCAAGCTAGGCAATACGGATATGTATATCTCCTCCTTTGTAACCGACCTTGTGTAACCCTAGCCCCCTCCGGTGTCTATATAAACCGGAGGGTTTTAGTCCGTAGGACAACATACAATCATACCATAGGCAAGCTTCTAGGGTTTAGCCTCTCTGATCTCGTGGTAGATCTACTCTTGTACTACTCATATTATCAAGAATAATCAAGCAGGACGTAGGGTTTTACCTCCATCAAGAGGGCCCGAACCTGGGTAAAACATCGTGTCCCCTGCCTCTTGTTACCATACGCCTTGGACGCACAGTTCGGGACCCCCTACCCGAGATCCGCCAGTTTTGACACCGACATTGGTGCTTTCATTGAGAGTTCCACTGTGCCGTCGCCGTAAGAAGGATGCCTCGTCTCATTGTTCAAAACAACATTACCGCCGGGGGAGCCCTGGCTGTCGGCCAAACTCTTCAGCTTGGCAATTTCATCATGACCGCCCGTTCGGCCGCCGCACCGATGATGACTTCTCGGGTCATCAAAAACAGCCTCCACGTCAGCTCGGAATTTGCCGAACAGATGGATCTAATGGAGATCTCTTCCCTAAACGAGCTCTTGGATCGTATCACCGCCTTGGGAGTCACTACAGACTATGATCGGATTGGGCTTCAACCCGATCAAAGGGAGATTAACTCCCCACCGGTCACCCATCGTATTGCGGTGGTGGAGGAACAATGCGGCAATTCTTCCTCTATCTTGAGGACTAACTATGTCCGGATTCCTGAACTCTCCGAGCCGAACACCCGTTTTCGGGAGGACATCACCCAAGCCCCGAACCTAGAGTCAGGTAGCAGGCCAGACTTATCGGGCAACATCCCGGAATCTGAACTTCCAAGATCGGAAACTCCTCGGCCCCTGGGTCTCAGATCGGGTAGGGGTTTGGACTCAAATCCACCCACCCACCCAGACATAAACGATCTTTCCCACATCAGGCAAGAGCCCCATGAAACAGTACATCATTATTGGGCCAGATTCCTCCTTGTGATGAACAAGGTTAAGGACTGTTGCGAGGAAGACGCAGTCTTATTTTTCTGCAATAATTGCACGGACAAGGGAATCCTTAACGCCTTAAGTCGCCGTGACATATCACGCTTCGCTGACTTGGCGTCCATAGTACGAAAGTACTGTGCATGGAAAGCGCCTGGAAAAAAGGTGGATTGCGCCACGGAGCAAAAATTGAAATTAAAAAAAGGTGATACATATAGAGAGCGCTCGTCGCCAAATTATGCATATAGTACTATTAAAAAAGCTAGTACGTGCTTAATTGGGGTGCTAAATTCTATTAAAGAAATACTAGTAGTATGTACATACTGAAGAGTTAAAGTAACGAGAAGAAACATAACATAGTTCTGCTGGGGGCTCAGCACAACACACCCCTCAAATTAAACTAAGCACACCTGAAATTAAACTATGCAACTAATCCGGTACACACTGCATTAGAAGTTTAGAACTACCATGAGCAAAGACACTGCCACCTTACTCGGAGTCCTCGTCCACGTCCTCGACTTCGTCCTTGTCCCTCTCCCTCTTGGCTGATACTTCTTTGCTTGAATCACACACTTGGTTGTTGCTCTTCATCCAACCCTTGTAGATATTGAAACAAAGGTAGCCATCCATTGTAGCATAGTGGATGTGGTCTATATCTAGTACATTCCGCTGCCATGCATGACGATGAAATGTGTAATGAGGTTTCTCCAGTTAACGGTACGAAGGATGAACCATGGCACCTGCCAGGGTTAGCATTGAAGGTTGAGAGGAGGACACCATGCTTACCTTCTGGAGATCGAAGGGCTGGCCTACAATGAGACCTATCTGACGCAGGACATCCCTGTCGTTCTTAAAGCCTACAGTAACGAATTTCACTCTTTTGTCCTTGAGGAAGTTCTTAAAATCCTGGCACTCAACGTCGGCATGGCATATGTGGTAGACCAAGCAAACGTTATGTACGCAAACCTGGATCACGGCGGGCTTCTTCCTCTCTTCGTCCTTTAGATCATTCTCTCGTCCCAGGACTGTGGTGTACTCAACATCTAGCCCAGCGACCGACTCATCATCTGAGTTTTCGAACATGCGTCTGAAGCGAGAAAGGCATCCTTTCACCGTCGCGGAAGAACGGGTGTAGATGACGTCGAACTCATCGCCGGTGATGGTTCTAACCTTGTACTCACTGCCAATCGTGGAGATTTGGGACGCCATGGATTTGGGAGGAGGGTTAGGATTAGTGGAACTATCATAATGTGAATGGACGGGGTGACTAGGAGCGAACCGCTATAGTATTGAAGGACATGCGGGGACGAGTAGGAGCGAACTGCCAGTCTGCGAACGGCAGAGTAGTGGCTTTCCATTCTCCCATGATACGGGCTTCCGAGAGCCCTTGGATCTGTGATCGAACGGTTGCATGGCATGATTCTAGACCTATGGGTGAATATCCTATCCTAGATGGTTATTCTGCAAATTTTCAACAACTTAGCATGCGACCGTTTGATCTCAGATCCAAGGGCTGCCAGCAGCCCGTATCATGGTCGCGCCTACCACGACCGTCGCGTCGCTCGCGCGGTCGCGCCCTTGGAGATTTAACACGGTGCGTTAGGCTATCTGATGTTGGCATGTCATACATAGTCATCACTTAGTCACTCATACTACAACAAGGTTGGCTATAAGGTTGGCTATAAGTGTATTTTTTTACTCCTCTCTATCTCTTTCTTCGTACTCCCTCCGTCCCATAATATAAGAACGTTTTTGACACTAGTGTAGTGCCAAAAACGTTCTTATATTATGGGACACAGGGAGTACTAGTATTTATTGCATTTGCCAAGGAGTGACCTCTTCCAATGAAATGGTGTTGCTAAGTTTGCTTCATTTAATTAGCTATAGACTCAAAATTGTCTTTTCACCTAGGTACACGCGCTTAGCACTATTTCTTCCTTGGGTCACCAAACTAGTCTCTCTCTTCTTGATTAACTTGCCACATCAGACTTTATACCTATGTGGCAAGCTTAAGCACCTGTAGGAGCAAGTAAAAGTAAGTACAATAGTGCGCTTTACATGGCATTTTTTCATATGTGGAGGAAAGAGAGGCAAGGAAAAAGTGGAGAAGTGGGCTCTCATGCAAGAGCCAGCCTCTACTACATGGTGGAGCATTGGGAGAGGCACCTGTATGGAGGTGGTCAGGAATCGAGAGACTCACGCCGGTCGTAGCGCCGCAGTTAAAATGATAATGGCAAGTCAAATCACGGGGCCCCACCTGTCCAGTAGTAACTCGCTGTCAAATCACACAGCCCTACATTTGCAGCAGCCTACTCCCTCGTCTTCTTGTGTCTCTGTCGAACCGACTAGGCGGAACTGCCCCGCCTACCGCGCAGGAAAAGCCCCGCCCTCGACTTTTAAATACAACTACATCCGCTTAAGAATACAATGATATACTTTTTATGACATAGTAACTCATATTTAGTTAGTTAAATGGATGACCTAGAACTACGTGCAGGCCCTATAAACCGAGACGGCTAAAAATAAAAAAACCAAGATGGAGAGGGTAGTTCAGCACGTATATTTTTAGATCAATATAGTCGGGATTCACCAAGGAGAAAAACCAAGTGGTAGGCTGCTCCTGTCATGTTGGCGTAGCAACTCAAGCAGGGCCTGTCCGCACACGAAATGGCGACACACTTAACAGGACCCCTTTGGCCGACATGTGGCTCATCCACCGTCTTGTTCCACGTGCGATGCACCAAATTACAGTTCGGAGCAGCGGTTGGAATTGGAGGCACCCCGTTCGTAGCGCCGCAGTAGTAGAAAATGAGCGATGAGGGGTCAAATCACAAAGCCCCACCTTTCCCGCATTAAGCTGGACGGATGAAGCAACCATAATTTCACTCTAGGGTGCAAGAGCATAAAGAAAAGAGAAAACAATGATGTGTGCGACAGCTACCTAGGGCACCCTAGGGTGGGGGTCTCCACTACAGATCCTTTTTTGAAAGCGCCTCCACTACAAATTGGCTTCTCCCTCGTCCTCTTGAAGAAAACCGATGATGAGTGCGGCGGTAGGGTTTGTAGGAGTACTACGGCATGCGGGGCCATATCATAGTAAACGGGTTCGAGTCGACGCCTTAAATATGTGTGGGCCTCTTGGTTTTACGGGAATGAGGCAGCATTTTGGGTTTGGGGACCAGTGGAGATATATTACATACAAAAATTTGTGATGTAGGTTCGACCGAAAGGCAATGATGCATGGGCCCTGCATTTTGATATACCCGGGTCCGCGTGAAATTTGCTACTCTACTCAAAACTAGTAAGGTACACATGTATTGAACGCATGAGATTTCGAAAGCAAATTATGAATAAATACACAGTATAGCATGTAAAGCTTTGAGTCATATATGCATGATGTAGATGTTCGTTTAGTTCTTATAGTTCATCTCATTCAAAATCAATTAGTTTTATAAAAAATTTAAGATTCATGGGGTTGTGCATTGTAAATCATAAAGTAAAAAACAAATAATGGCAATTCATTTAGAAAAAAATAATCAATTATGATATAGAAGATTCTAGAACAAAGGAGAAGTGCTTGTGTTTTGAGGTTTGTGGATTATGCTTAAGTTCAACCATGGAGTCTTCTAAATTGTACATGTGGCAGATCTGGTGGAATGTTGATGATATCCAACGGCTAGTAGTGCTCAGATTTTCCTATCTCTGCACTGTCGGGTTAGCTTCATCCAGCGACCATCTTTCAAAGTTATTGGCACACTATATAGTTCTTGTGCCATAGTTGCATGTTTTGGAAAAAAGCTACTAGTGGGTTGTACTATCTATTTAGGAATAGAAGATGTATACATGGAAGTTGTAGGGAAAGAGATGACATGGAGCATCTCAATTCCTATGAGTAACGATTGGAAAAGAGATGTCATTTGGTTCACATCATAGGAACTTTTCTATTGAATCTAGAGATGACATGTATCTCAATTCCAATGAGGAGGGATTAGAAAAGAGATGTAATTTGGTTCATATCATAGGAACTTTTCTATTGAATATATGCTCATGTTTATTTTCCTTTGAAATTAAGGGAGTATAGGAATCCATTCATATGAACCAAGTGGCTCTAAAGCTATAGAAATGATATCATGTTTATTTCCTTTGAAATGTGGAGTATATGAATCTATTCCTATGAACCAATTGGCTCTAAAGGAAAAAATCCTATAAAAATCATATCATATAGAGTTCCTATGATATTCCTCGACACTAAAGGATGCTTGAAATTGTTGCGGGTGATACGATGGTCTTTCTTTGTAGACTTCTCACCCATCTTTATAGTTACCTCTCGAAGATGAATGAAATGATATATACATGGTATTCTACATGTGCAATTTGGTACACGAAAACTCGGTAAAGTTTTGCGAGGTTCGAATTTTCAATAAAGCTATATGCACTGCATTTCGGAACGGAGGGAGCATACGGCAGTTGCTAACACTCACGTGGAAGATTTCTGTGTAGGAGGAGTGGCTGTTCTGTTAAATGACATGGCAAAACAGACACTGTCAGATGCCGATCTAACGGTTCTTACGGCGTTCGTCAGGAAAAGGCTTGTGGCGTACGTTTGTCGGATAATGATTTACGGACACATGCATTGCATTGATATGTGCCCCCCTCTCTCTCACGCACACGCACCCTCACGAGTCACGACTGTCCCGAGTCCTCTCGCAGACTCGCACGTCGCACCCACCGTCTATCTGCAGGTAGACGTCACGCACATATGTGATCTTCACACCCTACCCTCAGATCTTCTAAAAAACAAAAGATGGCGCGCACATTTTATTTTAGCTCACACGTCACACACTTATACTATTATCTTGCGGCGAACGTTCTTTGGGCATAGTATATTGTCTTCTCACGAAGAGAAGCGGTGCAGGCACGCACTAGTTCTCTCACACCCACTCGCAGGTACACGTACGGCACATTTTTTTGAAGCTGGTACAACAAAATCACTCCACTATATATAAAAGCAGGAGCCTTAGCACTTGCTTTACTAGGGTTCCTCTCGTTCACTCTCTCATGCTCTCCAGATCTAAGCAACACATAGGTGGCCACACTCTCTCTCAGCTCACGGCTGGTCACAAATCCGGCCGGACAACCTCGACCGGGGCAGGGGTGTAGGTGCATCGTTCATGCTATCGTCGGCAGCGAGGGAGCAGACCTACGGCTGACTGCGCGTCCCGATCGGGGGCCATGCCGTTCTCTCCGAGAGAGTGCCGGCTCGGGAGGGCCTCCGACCCCTTCTTCCTCCCAGCGGTATTGTGGCCAAGATGCGGCCTCCCGACGCCGTCTTTGCCACATGCCGACGATCCTCAGGTATATATTCCTTCGAAACCTGCCTTGCTCTACTACCTCAGCTCCCTTCGTGTGGATCGTTTTCTACTTCCGTCCGCTGTTCCAAAGCCACCTAGACTTCTACTATTATTAGAAGTAAAGCTAGTTCATACAGTTGACTCAAAGCGCTGGTTCAAACAGGGAAGAAAGTGGGAAAGTTGTAGCATGAATCTAGGACTTGGTTCTAAGAGGAAACGGGGGAAAGTAGTAATATCTGTCACTGTTTAAATAACCGTATTTCGTATTTGCGCAAACAGGGATGTCTGTCTCCATATCGTATCGGGATGTCTGTCTCCGTATCATTTCTATCCGCGCAATCAAAAGCACACACCTCATTTTTAGTACAACTGCGCAAAATGAGATGGCTATCCCTCGTTGCCGTCGTCTAATCTCCCGTCTTCAAGGTATCCCTACATTGGTAGTAACTAAGGTAGAATGACCAACACAATCTAAAAGAATCTCATTCGTATGTTTTACTTCCTGATTGCAGTGCAGGGACGAGCGAAAACAACTGCATCCTAGTTCGGAATGCACTTTCTACCAGTTCATCCATAGACCGAGGACTAGCTGGCATGGCTGCATGGCGGTTTTTTGGACAGGTGCGCGGACAAGAGGCATTGTGGTCTGCTTATTTCTGCAAATAGCGGTGCTTAAATTTAGTGGAATGCATAAGCATTTCAGCTGGTCAGTACACTGCATGGTTCAGTTCAGCATTCCAGCTGAGACAACAATTATAATTGGTTATTCTGGAATGAGAGAACCTAACCCTGGATAGTGGCAACAAGAAAAAACCAGAGTGAACTCCAGGAAATTTAAGCCTGACAGGAGGCCCTTTGCTCAGAGAAGCCTTGCTTGTTTTTTCCTGATTTGTAAACCTTCTCACAACTTTGTCTTTTGCTGTGAACTAGTATATGTTTGTTATGTTCTATGAATCATTGAGATGTACACAATTGCTTAACTTATGCTTTTCAAGTTTTTTATGAAGACGAGTTTAATGTGAGTGTTCCGCATGAGCGCTAGACTAGCGTGTGAACGTTTGGAATTTATTACATTGTGGCCTCAATTAACTGCATGAACCACTGTGACAAGATACATAGTTGCTTATATGTCAGACAACAGATTGTTGATTGTTAGCTGGTCGATAGCCTAGTGTTGAAGCGAGCTGAGCCAATGTGCCATGTTTTGCACAACTACTTACAAGTGGGGTAGCACCAACAGTGTTTACAAGTACTTATGTATACGTCGGTGCACGGTTCTCGAACGAGTGCTCTATTTCATCAAAATACACACTGCTCGTATGATAAACCGTGACAACTTATGTCTTACCATGCCATATTCATGAAAAAAACTAGTGAGGACGCATCTGTTTCGGCAACAATTACGATGGTTCTCACATGATTCACGGGCACACAAAAGTAGCAGCAGTTCCCATAGACGGATTCAAACAGAGTACTAGCCCCAGAGGAGTCGATAACAGGCAAGGTTCGGATAATTAGACACAATCCAAACAACTATTAAACACTAGCTAGGGCGACTATTTCATGCCTCGATCTAATTTGGGCTGGACACAAGACGGACCTTGCCATGAACATCATCGAGGACGTCCCGCAGCAGCTCAATCCTGTGAACCTTCATGAAGACAACCTTGTGGCCTTGCCACTGATAAACTTGTTTGTGGAGGCATGCCACATCATCTTCCTGCGTAAGCTTGACAAGAACAATATGCCTCACAAACGAAGGAGTAGCTTTGAACTTCTTGTGCCTCAGTACACCCTGGACAACACGCCTGACAACAGTGAGGCTGGAATACAACTCTTCATTGGTATAACCGCAAATGGCTTCTAGGATCCAACAGCCTAAGAACTCTGTTTTCCCAGTGCGTATATTCAGGTCGTCCGCCTCATAGCGAGTGACATGTACAACCACACAATCCTTGTCTGCATCAGGGCTCTAATTGAAACAGAAACAAATTCTGAATTACTTTTCAGTATAAGAAACACAAGTTATTTAAACCACTATGTATAGCATGGATCATAGGAACAAGCAGTTGTTATTTATAAGGGTTTTAGCAACGGATCAGGGTAACAACAGGGTTGTGCGGGGGCTGTGGCTCGTCTAGCCATGGTTTTATTTATGTTTACCACATCATGAGCCCAGTTGTGTTTTTTTCTTGCTGAAAATGGCTAGCCCAGTTCTATTTTTTTTAAAAGAAATACCCAAACAAGGCCTACTTGCTTTATCGGCCCTGCTGGGCTGCAAATCTTTCAAGACGAGGAGAGTTTCATTCGGTTTGCCCAAAAATGGGCTGTACATTTTCAAAACACATCAAACCGGGAATTAGTTTCAATTTTTTTTCATTACAAAATCTTAAATTCCATTGATTTTTATGCGTGGACAATTATTTGGATTTTATATTTATATAAATTATTTTTCAAAATAGTTTGAATGTGAATCGATATTTCTGGATTAAAAACAGTTGACCACACTGAAATATGCAAAATTTCGTATACTTTTTAACCGTGGCCACAATATGGGGTGTAATGATAACAAAAAGAAGATGGGCTCCAAAAAAATTCTTAAGAATTAACGAATGGGATGTACATTATTAGAAATAATGGCAGATGGGTTGTATGCTGTTTTCGACATATTTGAGGCTGACTTGTGCGCCTACTACAGGTTGACGCGTATGCTTTCATAAAAAAAGGTTGACGCACACGCAACGCCCTGTCAACTTAGTCAACACACGAGAGCAGTGACTGTTGGATGTCCATCCAATGGCTGTTGTGCTTCTTCAGTCTCTGCTCTTCATGCTCCAGCCGCTCAAACAAGCGCCGGCGGGACTGCCTGCTCCCTCCTCCCGTGGCTGGCTATGCTGCCGCGCAGGCCTCACGGCCCCACCGTACTCCCATCGCTGGCCTAGCCATCCCTCTACTCACCCACACATGCTGTTATTCTCCAGCGACGGCAGACGAATCAGTAAACCCTCGTACTCCTCTACGTGGAAAACAACTGTCGAGTATTCCCTGGCTCCGCGTCGTTCCCTTCCTAGGCCTCGCCGTTGTCCACCACCTTGGTGCTCTCGGCGCGGCCTAGTCAACGTGGTCAATGAACAACATCCATCGGAAGTGGACTGTACGTGGAGAGGCTGACAGCTGGGTCCACGGCCGCACGCAAGGAAATGCCTCCTTATTACGCGTAAAATAATGATTCCTCCACCTGACAGCTAGGACCCACAGGAAGGGCCTCTGTATTTCACGAAAAAAAATGTTCCCCCCGCTGACAGGTCGGACCCACCAGCTATATCTTCGCATGCAAGGAAGTGCCTCCTTATTACGCCCAAAAAATGAATACCCCCTGCTAGCTGGGACCCACCATATTGTTGGGCTAACTTGTGGGCCTACTAAGTTGACGGGGACGGAGGGCTTTGTCAACTTAGTCAATACTCCAATGACCGTATGATGTCCATCCAACGGCCATAGTGCTTCTTCAACCTCTGGTCTTATTGCTCCAGCCGCCCAAAGCAGCGCCGGTCGTGCTGCCTGCTCCTGCCTCCTGTGGCCAGATGTGCTACCGCGGAGGCCTCACCACCCCCATACTACTCCCATCACTGGCCAGGCCATCCCTCCACTCACCCACACCCCCTGTTATTCTGCGGCGACGGCAGCCTCACACCGCAGCCGAACCAGTGAACGCTCGTACTCCTCTCTGCGTGGGCATCCACTGCCGCGTCTTGCTCGGCTCTGCGTCGTCCCCTTCCTAGGCCTCGCCATCGTCCACCGCCGTGGTGCTCTCGGCGCGGCGTGGTCAATGTGGTCAACGACTGACTTCCATCGGAAGAGTACTGTACGTGGAGAGGCTAACAGCTAGGTCCACAGCAGCTGCAAGGAAGTGCCTCCTTATTACGCGGAAAATAATTATTCCTCCACCTGACAGCGGGGACCTACCGGACAGGCCACCAGTATTTTGCGAAAAAAATCATTTCCCCCTAAATGCTGGGACCCACCGGACGGGCCATCGTATTTTGCGAAAAAACGTTCCCCCCGTTGTCAGCTCAGACCCAGCGGAAGTGCCTCCTTATTACGCACAAAAAAACGAATACTCCATCGGCTAGCTGGGACCCACCTTGGTGGGAGGCTGACTTGTGGGCCCACTAAGTTGATGGGGACGAAGGGCTTTGTCAACTTAGTCAATATGAACGATTCTAGCTCTAGTGACCATACGATGTCCATCCAACGGCCGTAGTGCTTCTTCAACCTCTGGTCTTCTTGCTCCAGCCACCCAAAGCAGCGCTGGTCGTGGCGCATGCTCCTGCCTCCCGTGGCCGGCTGTGCTGCCGCAGAGGCCTCACCGCCCCCTACTATTCCCACCGCTGGCCAGGCCCTGCGGTGACGGCAGCCTCACACCGCAGCCGAACCAGTGAACCCTCGTACTCCTCTCCGTGCGGGCTTCCACTGTCGCGTCTTCCCCAGCTCCGCGTCGTCCCCTTCCTAGGCCTCACCGTCGTCCACCGCCGTGGTGCTCTCCGCGCGGCGTGGTCAACGTGGTCAAGGAACGACTTCCATCGGAAGAGTACTGTACGTGGAGAGGCTGACAGCTGGGTCCACAGCCACAGGCCAGTTTTTTTGTGATTTGCCAAGTAAGTCACTTTGTCAGGCCTGTTGGGCTGCAAATCTTTCAAGACGAGGAGAGCTTTCTTTCGGCTGGCCGAGAAAATGGCCCTTCAATAATGAGAAATGGGATGTACATTTTAAAAACACATCAAACCGGCAATTAGTTTCAAATATCTTTTTTTATTTCAAGATTTTAAATTACATTAATTTTTATGCGTGGAGAATTTGTTGGATTTTATATTGATATACATTTATTTTTAAAATCAGTTTGAATGTGAGTCGAAATTTCGGGATTAAAAATAGTTCGGACCGCACCGAAATATGCAAAAATTCGTATATTTTTTAACCATGGCCACAATATGGGCTGTAATGCTAACAAAAAGAATATGGGCTCCCAAAAAACCTTAAGATTTAGCAAATGGGCTGTAAATTATTAGAAATAATGGCAGATGGGTTGTATACTGTTTTCCACAGATTTGAGGCTTTCCTAAAAAAGGTTGATGCACAAGCACTGACTTTTGGATGTCCATCCAACTGCCGTCATGCTTCTTCAATCTCTGCTCTTCCTGCTCCAGCCGCTCAAACAAGCGTCGGCGGAACTGCCTGCTCCCTCCTCCCCGTGGTCGGCTGTACTGCCGCGCAGGCCTCACCACCCCATCGTACTCCCATCGTTGGCCTAGCCATCCCTCCAGTCACCCACCCCTGCTGTTATTCTCCGGCGACGGTAGACGAACCAGTAAACCCTCGTACAATCATACTCCCCTCCACGTCGGAAACAACTGCCGAGTCTTCCCTGCCTCCGTGTCGTCCCCTTCCTAGGCCTCGCCGTCGTCCACCGCCGTGGTGCTCTCGGCGCAGCGTGGTCAATGTGGTCAACGACCGACTTACATCGGAAGAGTACTATGCGTGGAGACGCTGACAGCTGGGTCCACGGTCGCAGCAAGGAAGTGCCTCCTTATTAGGCGCAAAATAATTATTCCTCCACCTGACAGCGGAGACCCACCAGACGGGCCACTGTATTTCGCGAAAAAAACGTTTCCCCCCTGACTGCTGGGACCCACCAGCTACACCTTCGCACGCAAGGAAGTGCGTCCGGGTAAAAAAATGATTCGCCCCACTGACTGCTGGGACCCACCAGCTATATCTTCGCACGCAAGGAAGTGCCTAACAGTCGGGACCCAACTGGTCGAAGCGTACGTAGCGTTGTCATTCTGGTCGCGAACGCGTACATACATATATACTGGTGGATGTAGAGGCATGCACGTGTCGTAGTAGAGGCGCGCACGTAGCATGTACACGTACGTATAGCAGCTAGGGTGCAAGAAAGAAAATATGGCCACGTATGTGTACATACGGGCGGGGTCTCGAACGCCTACTCGCGCATACGTACGGCGAGGGCTCGTTGACATGGCTGGGTCCGAACGGAGAAACAGCATTGTCGTCGTGTTCATGGGGAGGCAACGGAATGTGTCGTGTTCATGGGGAGGCAATGGAATGTGTCGTGTTCATTAGGAGGCAACGGAACGCGTGGGAGCCAACCGGCTGGGTCGGAACAGAACGCGTGGTCGTGTTCATCGGGAGGGCTTGGACGGAACAGGCGATGGAAACAAGGCCTGGCATACCGCAGAACGGAGGAAACGGCCTTGTGTTCGACCAGCCACGTTCGAAACGGGATCCTGTTCATCGGGAGGGGTCTGGCGTACCGCAAAACGGACGAAACGGACCTCCTATAGTTGAAACGGGGGTCCTGTTGATCGGGAGGGGTGTGGCGTACCGCAAACAGAGGAAACGGACCTCCTACGGTTGAAACGGGGGTCTTGTTGATCGGGAGGGGTGTGGCGTACCGCAAAACGGATGAAACGGACCTCCTACGGTCGAAACAGGGGTCCTGTTCATCGGGAGGGGTGTGGCGTACCACAAAACGGGACTCCACGGGATATTGTTCATCTCCACCATCGACCTCCTCCAGCCTCCACGGGCTACCGTCGACCTCCTCCAGCCTCCACGGGCTCCTGTTCATCCAGCCTCCACCGCGCGCTACTCCACCGGCTACTGTTCAACCACCCCTCCACGGGCACCCCTCCACCATCTACTGTTCATCCGGCCCTCCACACCACGGGGTCCTGTTCATCCAGAGGCAACGCCACCGCTCACTGTTCATCCAACCCCCCCCCCCCCCCGCAACACTCACCGTTCATCCCAGAGGCAGCATCTATCAGCTTTAGTTAGCAGCAGTAGCGAAGGAATCGATTGATCGGGTTCAGTTAACAGCCATCGATCGATCGCTCAGGTTCAGTAACACGTAGCCTGCAGTGCAATCGCTCGGGTTCAGTTAGAGCCCAACGCCTCGCTCAGGTTCAATTAGAGCCAATGCCTCGCACACACGCGCGTACGTGTACGAGAGAAACGCGCATCGCTCGGCCCCCGACCTCCCACCGTAACCGGGAACTCCCCGAAATTTTCCTCGCCCTCACTTCTACCACGGTTTTTTCCGTCATGGACGGCCCAAAGAATGTTATGCGGCTGCGTCTCCGGCCCGCCCAGGACGAAAAGCCCATTTTCTGTCATGATTTTTTGTCATAGAAGTAGGAGCCCGCCACATCTATGATGATACTGGGTTTTGTCACAATTATTGTCATAGAAGTGTCATATGTATGACAGGAAAAAATTTCGTTCGGCCCAAAATGTCACGGATGTGTCTTTTTTTGTAGTGGATGCGGGGAAGCTAGTGGACAGCTCTTGAGGAGAGGAGAGGGGCTAGGCTCGCTAGAACCGAGGAGGAACTGCGGCGGCCATGGCGAACAGAGGCGAAGTGAGGCGAGGTGTGGCGATTCCAGTGGGCTAGGGAGGCAGGGAAGAGGTTGGTGAGGTGCTGGAGGACTCGGGCACTCCTTATATAGCCGCGGGGAGGGCTCTAGAGCAACGCTAGCGAGCTTGTGCAATGCTCCAGTGGTGGACAGAGGCTGGGCATGGCACAGGCATGGCGTTTGCGACGCATTTAAGGCGAACCATGACGAGGCATCAACGCAGTGAGATTCAATCGATCACGGGGAAGCTCCAGGACATGGTTGGACATCCAGACGAGGAGGGAGGAGACGAGAGCAGTGGCCGGACCGAGCCAGATCTTGCAATGTGCGTGATGCCAGCGTGATCACCACGTGCACTGGAGCAAACGACGCGTTCTGGCCGGGCCGACCATGTCTAGTAGATGGACCTTAGTGCCCTTAGTCCAACTGAAGAAAGAATTGGGTCCAGGGGCAAAGAAGAGATTTGCATATGGCCCCAAAGCAAGCCAACAACCAAGTGTGTGTGCTGTGCAGTGGGGACACCAGCTTGGTAACGCAGTAAATAGTTTGTCCAGTGTTGATCACACACTAAGCTGATGCCGAATACCAAAAATCAGACTAAGAGGAGGAGTTTAGATGAGGGTTGATGTAGAAACCACTATAATGACCAGAATAAGGGATTTGGATGATGCACTCACATGGAGAGGAAAGTTGAGCTGAAATTGGTCATGGCCTAATGATTTTAAGATATGAAGATGCCCAAAATGTTTCAGGCCATTTGGATCAGCCAAAATAACACTTGCTTCATATAGCTTTGCTCTAGATAGGAACTTGGAAAAATTGCATAGGGCAAATGGATTACCTAATTGAGCTAAAACTTGGTGGAGGGAGTTGATATAGGTAGGAGCATGTCCTGGTAAAGTTTCAGCTCAATTGAAGCAATATAAAATATAGTTTCTTCACAAACTGAAAATCTGACTAGAAACTAAGATTTGGAGCTGGGATCACATAGATAAGTTACATGAGCTCAAATTTGGTCGAGAGTCATTATTTGATCATATGAAGGACCTTGCAAAATTTCAACTCGTTTGGATATGCCTAGCTTGTACAAGGTGAACATTTATTTGGGCCTAAAACGCAACTTTGAAAAACGCATATTTTTCCTAATTGAAATAAAATAGCGATAAAACTCCGAATAAAAATCTTATTTGATTTTAATATTAAATCTTCGGTATTTCTCTACTTTGAGGAAGTCATTTTATCCTCTCTCTTTTTTTATAAAAAAATATTCGAAGAGAAAATAATTAAAATCAAACGATCCTCTGTCCAAAATTCGAGAAAACTCGAATATGAAAATAATGAAATCCCCAACTCTCTCCGGAGGTCCTTGAGTTGCGTAGAATTTCTAGGATCAAGCCAAAAATGCAATAAAATATGATACGCAATGATGATCTAATGTATAACATTCCAAATTGAAAATTTGGGATGTTACAAATAGATCTAAGTTTCAAAGAATAAACATCAAGAGTAATTCTATCAACGTTCCTAGCCAACTCATAATCTTAAGCAATTTTTCTTCAATCAAAGCATTGAAATTCTTTTGCAAAGTAATAAATTCTTTAATATTAGATTCAAAATCAAAGGGCATCTTATTATAATTTCCATAAGAATTGTTGTAGGAATTGCCATAATTATTAGAGGAATTACTAGGATACGACCTAGGATTAAAGTTTCCTCTATATGCGTTGTTACAAAAATTATTCCTACCAAAAAAATTCACATCCATAGATTCATTATTATTCTCAATCAAAGTATACACAGGCATATCATTAGGATCAGAAGAAACACTTTTATTAGCAAATAATTTCATAAGTTCATCCATCTTTCCACTCAAAACATTAATTTCTTCTATCGCATGCACTTTCTTATTAGTAGATCTTTCAGTGTGCCATTGAGAATAATTAACCATAATATTATCTATGAGTTTAGTAGCTTCTCCTAAAGTGATTTCCATAAAAGTGCCTCCCGCGGCCGAATCTAAAAGATTTCTAGAAGAAAACTTCAGTCCGGCATAAAAATTTTGTATAATCATCCACAAATTCAAACCATGTGAAGGGCAATCCCGTATCATTAATTTCATCCTCTCCCAAGCTTGTGCAACATGTTCATGATCAAGTTGCTTAAAATTCATAATATCATTTCTAAGAGAGATAATCTTAGCGAGAGGAAAATACATAGAGATAAAAGCATCTTTGCACTTATTCCAACAATCAATACTATTTTTAGGCAAAGACAAAAACCAAGCTTTAGCACGATCTCTAAGAGAAAAAGGAAATAGCTTCAATTTAACAATATCGTTATCCACATCTTTCTTCTTTTGCATATCACACAAATCAACGAAGCTATTTAGATGGGTAGCGGCATCTTCACTAGGAAGGCCAGCGAATTGATCTTTCATGATAAGATTCAGTATTGGTAAGAGGAGCAATCGGAGTGCTAAGGAAATCATTGTTGTTGGTATTGGTGAAGTCACACAATTTAGTATTATCTTGAGCCATCATGACAAGCAAGCAATCCAACACACGAGCAAACAAGAGACGGGCAAAAGGAGGCAAATAGAGAAAAAGAGGGAGGATGGAGAGAGAGAGGGCGAATAAAACGGCAAGGGTGAAGTGGGGGAGAGGAAAACGAGAGGCAATGGCAAATAATGTAATGCGGGAGATAAGGGTTTGTGATGGGTACTTGGTGTGTTGACTTTTGCGTAGGCCTCCCCGGCAACGGCGCCCGAAATCCTTCTTGCTCCCTCTTGAGCACTGCGTTGGTTTTCCCTTGAAGAGGAAAGGGTGATGCAACAAAGTAGCGTAAGTATTTCCCTCAGTTTTTGAGAACCAAGGTATCAATCCAGTAGGAGGCCACGCACGAGTCCCTCACAGCTACACAAACAAATAAATCCTCGCAACCAACATGATAAGGGGTTGTCAATCCCTACACGGTCACTTACGAGACTGAGATCTGATAGATATGATAAGATACTATTTTTGGTATTTTTTATGATAAAGATGCAAAGTAAAATAAAAGGGAACAAAAATAACTAAGTGTTGGAAGATTAATATGATGAAAAATAGACCCGGGGGCCATAGGTTTCACTAGTGGCTTCTCTCAAGAGCATAAGTATTTACGGTGGGTGAACAAATTACTGTTGAGCAATTGATAGAATTGAGCATAGTTATGAGAATATCTAGGTATGATCATGTATATAGGCATCACATCCGAGACAAGTAGACCGACTCCTGCCTGCATCTACTACTATTACTCCACACATCGACCGCTATCCAGCATGCATCTAGGGTATTAAGTTCATAAGAACAGGGTAATGCTTTAAGCAAGATGACATGATGTAGAGGGATAAACTCATGCAATATGATATAAACCCCATCTTGTTATCCTCGATGGCAACAATACAATACGTGCCTTGCTACCCCTGCTGTCACTGGGAAAGGACACCGCAAGATTGAACCCAAAGCTAAGCACTTCTCCCATTGCAAGAAAGATCAATCTAGTAGGCCAAACCAAACTGATAATTCAAAGAGACTTGCAAAGATAACCAATCATACATAAAATAATTCAGAGAAGATTCAAATATTGTTCATAGATAAACTTGATCATAAACCCACAATTCATCGGTCTCAACAAACACACCGCAAAGGAAGATTGCATCGAATAGATCTCCACAAGAGAGGGGGAGAACATTGTATTGAGATCCAAAAAGAGAGAAGAAGCCATATAGGTAATAACTATGGACCCAAAGGTCTGAGGTAAACTACTCACACATCATCGAAGAGGCTATGGTGTTGGTGTAGAAGCCCTTCGTGATCGATGCCCTCTCCGGCGGAGCTCCGGAACAGGCCCCAAGATGGGATCTCACGGGTAGAGAAGGTTGCGGTGGTGGAATTAGGTTTTTGGCTCCGTATCTGGTAGTTTGGGGGTACGTAGGTATATATAGGAGGAAGGAGTACGTCGGTGGAGCAACAGGGGGCCCACACGGGTGGAGGGCGCGCCCCCTACCTCGTGGCCTCCTGGTTGATGTCTTGACGTAGGGTCCAAGTCCTCTGGATCATGTTCGTTCTGAAAAATCACGTTCGCGAAGGTTTCATTCCGTTTGGACTCCATTTGATATTCTTTTTCTATGAAAGTCTGAAATAGGCAAAAAAACAGCAATTCTGGGTTGGGCCTCCGGTTAATAGGTTAGTCCCAAAAATAATATAAAAGTGTATAATAAATCCCAATAATGTCCAAAACAGAATATAATATAGCATGGAACAATCAAAAATTATAGATACGTTGGATACGTATCAAGTTGTCATTTGATAAATGGATCACATCATTAGGAGAATGATGTGATTGACTTGACCCATTCCATTAGCTTAGCACTTGATCGTTTTAGTTTACTGCTATTGCTTTCTTCATGACTTATAGATGTTCCTATGACTATGAGATTATGCAACTCCTGATTACAGGAGGAACACTTTGTGTGCTACGAAACGTCACAACATAACTGGGTGATTATAAAGGTGCTCTACAGGTGTCTCCAATGGTACTTGTTGAGTTGGCATGGATCGAGATTAGGATTTGTCACTCCGATTGTCGAAGAGGTATCTCTGGGCCCTCTCGGTAATGCACATCACTATAAGCCTTGCAAGCAATGCAACTAATGAGTTAGTTGCGGCATGATGCATTACAGAACGAGTAAAGAGACTTGCCGGTAACGAGATTGAGCTAGGTATTGAGATACCGACGATTGAATCTCGGGCAAGTAACATACCGATGACAAAGGGAACAAAGTATGTTGTTATGTGGTTTGACCGATAAATATCTTCGTAGAATATGTAAGAGCCAATATGAGCATCCAGGTTCCGCTACTGGTGTTATTGACCGGAGACGTGTGTCGATCATGTCTACATAGTTCTCGAACCCGTAGGGTCCGCACGCTTAATGTTCGGTGGCGATCGGTATTATGAGTTTATGTGATTTGATGTACCGAAGGTAGTTCGGAGTCCTGGATGTGATCATGGACATGACGAGGAGTCTCGAAATGGTCGAGACATAAAGATTGATATATTGGACGACTATATTTAGATACCGGAAGTGTTCCGGGTGATTTCGGAGAAAACCGGAGTGCCGGAGGGTTACCAGAACCCCCCCCCCCCCCCGGAGAAGTAATGGGCCACATGGGCCTTAGTGGAGAGAGAGAGAGGGCCGGCCAGGCCAGCCGCGCAGCCCCTCCCCATCTGGTCCGAATTGGACTAGGGAAGGGAGGCGGCGCCCCCCTTTCCTTCTCGCTCTCCTCCTTCCTTTCCCCCTCCTAGTAGGAGTAGGAAAGGGGAGTCCTACTCCTACTAGGAGGAGGACTCCTCCTCCTGGCGCGCCCTGCAAGGGCTGGCCAGCCTCCCCCCTTGCTCCTTTATATACGGGGGCAGGGGCACCCTAGGACACACAAGTTGGTTGTTCCAAGCCGTGTGCGGTGCCCCCCTTCACCATAATCCACCTCGATCATATCGTAGCGGTGCTTAGGCAAAGCCCAGCGTCGGTAGCAACATCATCACCGTCATCACGTCGTCGTGCTGACGGAACTCTCCTGTAAAGCTCTGCTAGATCGGAGTTCGTGGGACGTCATCGAGCTGAACGTGTTCTGAACTCGGAGGTGCCGTACGCTCGGTACTTGGATCGGTCGGATCGTGAAGACGTATGACTACATCAACCGCGTTCTCATAACGGTTCCGCTTACGGTCTACGAGGGTACGTGGACGATACTCTTTCCTCTCGTTGCTATGCATCACCATGATCTTGCGTGTGCGTAGGAAAATTTTGAAATTACTACATTCCCCAACAGTGGCATCCGAGCCAGGTTTATGTGTAGATGTTATATGCACGAGTAGAACACCAGTGAGTTGTGGGCGATACAAGTCATACTGCTTACCAGCATGTCATACTTTGGTTCGGCGGTATTGTTGGATGAAGCGGCCCGGACCGACATTACGCGTACGCTTACGCGAGACTGGTTCTACCAACGTGCTTTGCACACACGTGGCTGGTGGGTGTCAGTTTCTCCAACTTTAGTTGAACCGAGTGTGACTGTGCCTTGTCCTTGTTGAAGATTAAAACAACACTAACTTGACGAAATATCGTTGTGGTTTTAATGAGTAGGTAAGAATGGTTCTTGCTCAGCCCGTAGCAGCCACATAAAACTTGCAACAACAAAGTAGAGGACGTCTAACTTGTTTTTGCAGTGCATGTTGTGATGTGATATGGTCAAGGCATGATGCTATATTTTATTGTATGAGATGATCATGTTTGGTAACGGAGTTATCGGCAACTGGCAGGAGCCATATGGTTGTCGCTTTATTGTATGCAATGCAATCGCCTAGTAATTGCTTTACTTTATCACTAATTGGTAGCGATAGTCGTAGAAGAAATATTTGGCGAGACGACAACGATGCTACGATAGAGATCAAGGTGTCACGCCAGTGACGATGGTGATCATGACAGTGCTTTGGAGATGGAGATCAAAGGCACAAGATGATGATGGCCATATCATATCACTTATATTGATTACATGTGATGTTTATCTTTTATGCATCTTATTTTGCTTAGATCGACGGTAGCATTATAAGATGATCTCTCACTAAATTTCAAGGTATAAGTGTTCTCCCTGAGTATGCACCGTTGCGAAAGTTCTTCATGCTGAGACACCACGTGATGATCGGGTGTGATAAGCTCTACGTTCACATACAACGGGTGCAAAATAGTTGCACACGCGGAATACTTAGGTTAAACTTGACGATCCTAGCATATGAAGATATGGCCTCGGAACACTGAGACCGAAAGGTCGGGCATGAATCATATAGTAGATATGATCAACATAGTGATGTTCACCATTGAAAACTACTCCATTTCACGTGATGATCGATCATGGTTTAGTTGATTTGGATCACGTGATCACATAGATGATTAGAGGGATGTCTATCTAAGTGGGAGTTCTTAAATATGATTAATTGAACTTTAATTTATCAAGAACCTAGTACCTGGTAGTATTTTGCTTGTCTATGTTGTTGTAGATAGATGGCCGGTGTTGTTGTTCCATTGAATTTTAATGCGTTCCTTGAGAAAGCAAAGTTGAAAGATGATGGTAGCAATTACACGGACTGGGTCCGTAACTTGAGGATTATCCTCATTGCTGCACAGAAGAATTACGTCCTGGAAACACCTCTAGGTGACAAACCCGCTGCGGGTGCAACGCCAGATGTTATGAACGTCTGGCAGAGCAAAGCTGATGACTACTAGATAGTTCAGTGTGCCATGCTTTACAGCGGGACTTCAACGACGTTTTGAATGTCATGGAGCATATGAGATGTTCCAGGAGTTGAAGTTAATATTTCAAGCAAGTGCCTTGATTGAGAGATATGAAGTCTCCAATAAGTTCTATAGCTGCAAGATGGAGGAGAATAGTTCTGTCAGTGAATATATACTCAGAATGTCTCGGTACCATAACCACTTGACTCAACTGGAATTAATCTTCCTGTTGATAGTGCCATTGACAGAGTTCTTCAATCACTGCCACCAAGTTACAAGAGCTTCGTGATGAACTATAATATGCAAGGGATGGATAAGACGATTCCCGAGCTCTTCGCAATGCTAAAAGCTGCGGAGGTAGAAATCAAGAAGGAGCATCAAGTGTTGATGGTCAATAAGACCACCAGTTTCAAGAAAAGGGGTAAAAGGAAGAAGAAAGGGAACTTCAAGAAGAATAGCAAACAAGTTGCTGCTCAAGAGAAGAAACCCAAGTCTGGACCTAAGCCTGAGACTGAGTGCTTCTACTACAAAGGGACTGATCACTGAAAGCGGAACTTCCCCAAGTATTTGGCAGATAAGAAGGATGGCAAGGTGAACAAAGGTATATGTGATATACATGTTATTGATGTGTACCTTACTAAAGCTCGCAGTAGCACCTGGGGATTTGATACTGGTTCTGTTGCTAATATTTGCAACTCGAAACAGGGACTATGGATTAATCGAAGATTGGCTAAGGACGAGGTGATGATGCGCGTGGGAAATGGTTCCAAAGTCGATGTGATCGTCGTCGGCACGCTACCTCTACATCTACCTTCGGGATTAGTATTAGACCTGAATAATTGTTATTTGGTGCTAGCGTTGAACAAGAACATTATATCTGAATCGTGTTTGATGCGAGACAGTTATCTATACCTACTAATAAAGCAAGGTGCGTTTCTCCAATTTTTTCATCCGTTCACCATCAAAAGTTTTTTTTTCTATCCGAGGTGGTACTAAACTTTTGTCGTCGTCTGTTAGCAAAGGAAAAACGATTTCTGCAGGATTACGTGCGTGAGCCGTGCACGCTATGGCCCAGTAAAGTCAGCCCAGTTTTCCCTGCCCACGCAACAATAAAAAATCATATTTCCCGCACAGTGCGAGGAATAGTTTCAGCTACGCACAGGGCACCCAACACTCGGCGGCCCATTTTTGCTCGTGTTCTCTTTCAATTTTCCTTTTTCTATTTCTTTCTCTTTGTTGTTCCTGTTTCTTTTTTATTTTTCACACTCTAAGTCTATTTCTCAATTTTCTTCTGATATTCGAAATTTTCAAAAAATGCTTGCAATTTCTGTTTTTATTTAAAATTTCGTAAAAAGTTACGAATTAAAAATGTGTTCCTATTCTAAAAAATGTTTGGATTTTTTTCTCATGCCAATAATTGTTCGAAATTTTAAAAATATTCCCATTTTTTCAAAACAAATGTTTTGTTATTTTCGAAAAAATCAAGATTTTGAAAGAAAACATTTGACAAATGTTCCAAATTCGAAAAATATTTTGTTTTAGCGATATGTGCAAAAAATGAAAGTAATGTTGGCATTAAAGATACACATTTTCTAAAATTCTTCTAAATTTTCAAAACATATTCTAATTTTAAAAAATTGTTCACAACTTAAAAACTGTTCGTATTTTCTATAAAGGTTCATGTTTTCAAGAAATTTATGTGAATTTCGGGAAATGTTCCATTCAAATTTTTTGTTCTTGCTTCGTTTTAAAATCTGTGGAATTTTCAAAAAATTGTTCACATTACCAAGTTTATTCGGTAGTTCATGTTATGAATTCCAAAATTGTGTTCATTCTAAAAAATGTTTGCAATTTAATTTTTTTGTCATTCTGATTTTTTTCCGAGTTTTAAAAATTATTCCAACCTCTTTGTTGTTCCTGTTTCTTTTTTATTTTTCACATTCTAAGTCTATTTTTCAGTTTTCTTCTGAAATTCGAAATTTTCAAAAAATGTTTGCAATTTCTTTTTTTATTTAAAATTTCGAAAAAATTTATGAATTAAAAATGTGTTCCTATTCTAAAAAATGTTTGGATCTTTTTCTCATGCCAATAATTGTTCGAAATTTTAAAAATATTCCCATTTTTTCAAAAAAAATGTTTTGTTATTTTTGAAAAAATCAAGATTTTGAAAAAAAACATTTGACAAATGTTCCAAATTTGAAAAATATTTTTTTTTAGCGATATGTGCAAAAATTGAAAGTAATGTTGGCATTAAAGAAACACATTTTCTAAAACTCTTCTAAATTTTCAAAATATATGCTAATTTCAGAAATTGTTCACAACTTAAAAACTGTTCGTATTTTTTATAAAGGTTCATGTTTTTAAGAAATTTATGTGAATTTCGGGAAATGTTCCATTCAAATTTTTTGTTCTTGCTTTCTTTTAAAATCTATGGAATTTTCAAAAAAAATCACATTACCAAGTTTATTCGGTAGTTCATGTTATGAATTCCAAAATTGTGTTCATTCTAAAAAATGTTTGCAATTTAATTTTTTTGTCATTCTGATTTTTTCCGAGTTTTAAAAATTATTCCATTTTTTTGGAAAATATGTAGTTTTTTCGAATTTGTTGAAGATTTTAAAAATGTTGCAAATTTGAAAAATATTCTTGTTTTTGTGATATATTGAAAAAGTTGAAAATAATGTTTGCATTAAATGACACATTTTCTAAATTTCTTCTATGTGTTCAAAATATGTTCCCATTTCCTAAAATTGTAAACAAATTAAAAGAATCTCCATGCTTTTAGGAAAGATTTGTGAATTTCAACAAATGTTCCGCTAAAAAATTCGTGTTTTTTTAAATGTATGGAATTTTCAAAAACAAATGTTCGTAATTTGTAAAATTGTTCATGTTGCCAAGTATATTTGGCAGTTCATAGTTATCAGTTTCTGAAAAGTTCAAAAAAAATGTTTTGAAGTTGGCGTTGCATTATGTTCTTTAATGTTCACGCTGACCATTGGTTAACAGGATGCGTTTGTTTGAGTGGCTAGCAACATGTGGTCGGGTTTTTAAGGTCGTGAGTTCGATCACTCCCATACTCCGTATCTGGCACATCGAGCTAAGTCAGCTTGTTCAGAATAAGGGACACCATAAATTTTAATGGTGATAGCTTCCATGTGCCAATAAAAAAGAATATGCAGGTTAATTATTATTGAAAGAAATTATGGGCACGTGCCAATACAACAGAATATACTGGTTCGGCTCTAATTAAATGGTGCCATGTTCAAGTAGAGAATACGGTCATGTGAGAGTCTTGATCCATTCTTATATTAAGCTAGAGGCATGTAATTTTATCATCCCGTTGCAACGCACGGGCATGTGTGCTAGTTCATTTAAAACAGAGAATAATGGTTGTTCTATTTATATGAGTAATATCTTTTATGGCCATGCAGCCTTGAAGAGTGGTCTATTTTTAATGAACCTCGATAGTAGTGATACACATATTCATAATGTTGAAGCAAAAAGATGCAGAGTTGATAATGATAGTGCAACTTATTTGTGGCACTGCCATTTAGGTCATATTGGTGTAAAGCGCATGAAGAAACTCCATTCTGATGAACTTTTGGAATCACTTGATTATGAATCACTTGGTACTTGCGAACCATGCCTCATGGGCAAGATGACTAAAACGACGTTCTCCGGAACTATGGAGTGAGCAATAGATTTGTTGGAAATCATACATACTGATGTATGTGGTCCGATGAATGTTGAGGCTCACGGCGGATATCGTTATTTTCTCACCTTCACCGATGATTTGAGCAGATATGGGTATATCTACTTGATGAAACATCAGTCTGAAATATTTGAAAAGTTTAAAGAATTTCATAGTGAAGCGGAAAATCATCGTAAAAGGAAAATAAAGTTTCTATGATCTGATCGTGGAGAAGAATATTTGAGTTACGAGTTTGATCTTCATTTAAAACAATGCGGAATAGTTTCGCAACTCACGCCACCCGGAACACCACAGCGTAATGGTGTGTCCGAACGTCGTAATTGTACTTTACTAGATATGGTGCGATCTATTATGTCTCTTACTGATTTACTGCTATCATTTTGGGGTTATGCCTTAGAGACAGCTGCATTCACGTTAAATAGGGCACCATCTAAATCCGTTGAGAAGACGCCTTATGAACTATGGTTTGGCAAGAAACCAAAGTTGTCGTTTCTTAAAGTTTGGGGTTGCGGTGCTTATGTGAAAAAGTTTCAACCTTATAAGCTCGAACCTAAATCGAAGAAATGTGTCTTCATAGGATACCCAAAGGAGACTGTTGGGTACACCTTCTATCACAAATCCGAAGGCAAGACATTTGTTGCTAAGAATGGATCCTTTCTAGAGAGGGAGTTTCTCTCGAAAGAAGTGAGTGGGAGGAAAGTAGAACTTGATGAGGTAACTGTACCTACTCCCTTATTGGAAAGTAGTCCATCACAGAAACCGGTTCCTATGACACCTACACCAATTAGTGAGGAAACCAATGATGATGATCATGAAACTTCAGATCAAGTTACTACCGAACCTCATAGGTCAACCAAAGTAAGATCCGCACCAGAGTGGTACGGTAATCCTGTTCAGGAGGTCATGTTACTTGACCATGACGAACCTATGAACTATGAGGAAGCGAAGATGAGCCCAGATTCCGCAAAATGGCTTGAGGCCATGAAATCTGAGATAGGATCCATGTATGAGAATAAAGTGTGGACTTTGGTTGACTTGCGCGATGATCGGCAAGCCGTCGAGAATAAATGGATCTTCAAGAAGAAGACTGACGCTGGCGGTAACGTTAATGTCTACAAAGCTCGACTTGTTGCGAAAGGTTTTCGACAAGTTAAAGGAGTAACTATGATGAGACCTTCTCACCCATAGCGATGCTTAAGTCTGTCTGAATCATGTTAGCAATTGCCGCATTTTATGATTATGAAATTTGGCAAATGAATGTGAAGACTGCATTCCTGAATGGATTTCTGGAAGAAGAGTTGTATATGATGCAACCTGAAGGTTTTATCGATCCAAAGGGTGCTAACAAAGTGTGCAAGCTCCAGCAATCCATTTATGGACTGGTGCAAGCCTCTCGGAGATGGAATAAATGTTTTGATAGTGTGATCAAAGCATATGGTTTTATACAGACTTTTGGAGAAGCCTGTATTTACAAGAAAGTGAGTGGGAGCTGTGTAGCATTTCAAATATTATATGTGGATGACATATTGTTGATTGGAAATGATATAGTATTTATGGATAGCATAAAAGGATACTTGAATAAGAGTTTTTCAATGAAAGACCTCAGTGAAGTTGCTTATATATTGGGCATCAAGATCTATAGAGATAGATCAAGACGCTTAATTGGACTTTCACAAAGCACATACCTTGATAAAGTTTTGAAGAAGTTCAAAATGCACCAAGCTAAGAAAGGGTTCTTGCCTATGTTACAAGGTGTGAAGTTGAGTAAGACTCAATGCCCGACCACTGCAGAAGATAGAGAGAAAATGAAAAGTGTTCCCTATGCTTCAGCCATAGGCTCTATCATGCATGCAATGCTGTGTACCAGACCTGATGTGTGCCTTGTTGTTAGTTTAGCAGGGAGGTACCAAAGTAATACAGGAGTGGATCACTGGACACCGGTCAGGAACATCCTGAAATACCTGAAAAGGACTAAGGATATGTGTCGGTGTCAAAACCGGCGGATCTCGGGTAGGGGGTCCCGAACTGTGGGTCTAAGGCGGATGGTAACAGGAGGCAGGGGACACGATGTTTTACCCAGGTTCGGGCCCTCTTGATGGAGGTAAAACCCTACGTCTTGCTTGATTATTCTTGATAATATGAGTAGTACAAGAGTTGATCTACCACGAGATCGGAGAGGCTAAACCCTAGAAGCTAGCCTATGGTATGATTGTATGTTGTCCTACGGACTAAAACCCTCCAGTTTATATAGACACCAGAGGGGGCTAGGGTTACACAAGGTCGGTTACAAAAGGAGGAGATATACATATCCGTATTGCCTAGCTTGCCTTCCACGCCAAGTAGAGTCCTATCCGGACACGGAATGAAGTCTTCAATCTTGTATCTTCATAGTCCAACAGTCCGGCCAAAGGATATAGTCCGGCTGTCCGGAGACCCCCTAATCCAGGACTCCCTCGGTAGCCCCTGAACCAGGCTTCAATGACGATGAGTCCAGCGCACAGTGTTGTCTTCGGCATTGCAAGGCGGGTTCCTCCTACGAATACACCACAGAAGATTTTTGAATACAAGGATAGTGTCCGACCCTACAAAATAAGTTCCACATACCACCGTACAGAGAATAATATTTCCACGAATCCAATCTGCTGACACGTTTTGGCAACATGACATCATGCCATGGCCCGGTAATTATTCGAACCGTTTTTCCTTAACCAGCCCCATACATAACGCGAGGCGGTTTCTTGACATGTCTTGTCAAATCAGAGATCGTGTCCCCCTTATTACGGGATCCTCATTAATACGGACGTGGGTAACCCAACCGTGCCTAGGACTCCTAGATTTTAGGCAAGTCCCAAACGGCCACGAGGAGGACGCTTGATATTCACCCTCTTTATAAAGGGACGAGGCGTTTACTTCTTCCCTCCCGTGCTCAATCGAATCCTTCCCCCGCCTCGAGTTCTAACACCCAAATCCTAGGTCAGGTGCTTCGGACCTTCAATCATGTCCGGATCCAGCCTTCAAGGCCGGTGGATGCCTTCCTCCGTCACGGAGGAGGATATCAAGAAGTTGAGGGAGGCCAGATACCTGACCGCCGAAATTTCGCATAGGCTGCCCGCCCGAGGGCAGGTAATCCCTACTCCCGAACCCAATGAGAGTGTTGTGTTCGTCTCCCACTTCCTTCGAGGACTAGGCCTCGCTCTGGATCCCTTTGTCAGGGGTCTTATGTTCTATTACGGGCTGGATTTTCACGACCTAGCCCTGGATTCCCTCCTTCACATCTCGTCATTTATTGTCGTTTGTGAGGCCTTCCTCCGCATTACCCCTCACTTCGGCCTATGGCTCAAGACCTTTGACGTGAAGCCAAAGACGGTCGAGGGGCCGTACGCAGCGTGCGGAGGTGCTCTAATAAGCAAAATTGCTGGCGCTCCATGGCCGAAGGGCTCCTTTCCAGAGGTGTCCGGATTGTGGCAACGGGAGTGGTTTTACATCATAGCTCCTCGAAGTGCCAAGTGGGTATCCGCCCCTACCTTCGCTCGGGCCCTCCACCCCAACTGATGTCATGGATCGGCAGGGGGCTGAGCTGGGGCCCGACCAAGGACATGCCCATACTGCAGAGCCGCATCCAAGATCTCTTCGAGGGAGATTTCAGTCTGGTTATGGTAATGCAAGTCATGCTGGTTCGTCGCGTCCAGCCTTGCAAACGCCAGCCCCACCGCATGTGGGAATTCAACCCGGAAGGACCGCGCACTATTCAGAATTTCCTCGGCCTGACGCACGAGGAGATGTATAAATCGTTCTTCGGACCCCAAATAGAGTGTCCGGACATTACCGAGGATGTGGGCCTGAGTAGCAACCGCACCGCGGCCCAAGTAAGTAATCCCATGGCCGAACACACTATCCTTTTTTTTATCATGACATTGTTCTGAAGAATCGCTCTTTGACCAGTACTGGATAACAAAGGCGAAGATGATCCGCTGTTCGGCCCCCCTTCCTGAAGGCTTGGACAATCCGGTGCTGGAAAAGATGCTCGAGCCAGCACCTTGCCTGGTGCCCTCAAAGGAAGATGAAGGGGGGAATAAAGAGGGCGAAAGCGGGCCTCCACCGCTACCTATTCCAACCGAGGGAATGAGCGTCTCCGTGAGGGAGGACAACCCAGGGGAAGAATCTGACATTCTCTCGCCCCGGGGAAGGAAGAGGACTACCTCTGAAGATCCGGAAACTAAGGCTTCCAAACAGGAGAAGAAATCTCCACCGGAGGGTCCTGCCTCGGAGGGTGCTCTTGCCGTACAATGTCTGGGCGGGGATCAGCCCTGTAACAAGTTGTAAGTAATCAAAAAGTACTTAATAGTGAAGATATCCTACCTTACTTCTGAGGGAAATAACCGAAGCATTTATCTTGCAGTTCGGATCTTAGCCCTTCCCAGCAGAGCTCGTCTTCGAGGGATCTTCTTCCGGAGATGATGGAGAGCAAAATGCCTCCCCTAGACTCCCCAGCTCAAGAAGCGGGTGACCTTGAAGTGTCGTTGCGGAGGGTCTCTCCGGATCCGGCGAGGCCAGAAGACAATCCTATGGCCACCCGAAGTCCCCAGTATCCGGCTCTTGAAGAGAGCCACCGAAAGAGTCCGGCACCGTCTGGTATGCGGTCGGACGTACTGAGGGATCTGCTAGAGCGAGCGACTATCTCAGAAGAGCACCGTACGTTGATGGGTATGGTGATTGAAAGGATTTCTTCCGCCGAAAGCGGGTTGCACGAAGCCTTTATGAGTCTACTGACGGGTTTTGAGGTACGTGAAATGATATACATTTTTGACAGTACCGCACATTTTAAGGTGTGCCCTATGTAGATAGTGGCCCCTGAGACTCTGGTTGTCGTCGAGAACGGCGGCGAACAGAGGATCGTAGTCCTAGGTAATGACCAGACCGCCTTTATTTCTAGGTGGTTGAAGCTCTGGTGGCTAGCCGGACTGATGGGTTTGCCGGACTAAAGCAGCAACTAGATGTGGCAGATGCCGACATTGTGCTTGTCAACAAGCGGCTTGACGGGGCACAGGGTGAGTGATTTATCTGGTGATCGTCACATAATAAGAGCAGCATGATGCCAGTATCTTTAATATGTTGTGACTGCAGATGGAGCTGCCACCGTGGAGGCCCTTTGGGCGGAGCTTGCCCGAGCCAAGGAGCAAGCAAGGAGTAGTAATGCGGCCGCTTTAAAGGCGGCCAAAGAGTTAAGAGCCGAAAAGGCCGCGCATTGCGAGAGCAAAGAGAAAATGGCCAAGATGGCTGTAAAGTTAAAAGACACTGCCGACCATTGCCAGCTTCTTGAAGAAGAAAACTGGGCGAAGGCGACGGACCTGGAAAAGGCCACGATGGCGACCAAAGACACCCGCTCTGTGATGAGAGCGAAGAAGGAGGAGCTGCGTCAAGCCAGGGATATCGCGGCTGGGAAACCCTTCATGCTGCGGAGGAAGTTTGGAGATCCTCAGTATGCCCCTCTGGACCGGCTGTGGAGTTCGGCGGACGCATATCTGGACTTGGCGGCGAGTGCTGTCGATGCGGTCGAATACTTCCGAGATCAAACAGATTGTGAAGTGGATGAGCTATTCTGGTCATAGTTTAATGTTCCAGAGTGTCCGCTTCCATTGACTGATCGGCTTGCCGAATGGGCCGAGCTGAATAGATTGTCCGGACTCGCCATGAGGTCTATTGTGGATCATCTGTGGCCGGAAAGGCCAAAGCCGAACAGCTATTTTAGTTTGGTGCAGCAGTTCCTTGGTGCGGTGCCGCGTATTAATGCGATTAAGAGGTCGGCATGCATAGAAGGCTCGCGGATGGCCCTTGCTCGTGTCAAAACATACTGGGCAGAGATGGATGCCACCACTGTCGCGGCGCAGGGCTCGGCGATAGGCCGAGTGGCTGCCGAGCACTATTTTGAAGAAGTTCTTGAAGGCGCTCGTTCGATAGAGGCCTAGTGCTCGAAGAATATTATGTTTGAATGACATGTATTCCCATTGTAAAAACAATGTTTTATTAAGTTTATGAAAGCTGTATTTATACTTTTGCCCGAAAGTATTACGATGCCTCCTGTGCGGCCGTTTATGTATATATGTATATAACCTAAAAGATTGCAGTCGTCGGTTTCAGCCCCCACGCATATAATGCGGGGGTATTCACAGAAGACGCATGTTCACACTTGACCCAACGTCTTGGTCCATGAGGGAGGTGATAGCACAGCGAACTAGGAAACCGGACTATAATGCTTTAACACTTTCACTTAGCCAGAGGAGTTTGACAATGGGGCTACTATATAGCCCCTAGTGGCTCCGCACTCATCCGAATTCGGGGTGCGCACATGCCTGGCCGAGAAACGGCCCTTCGTTAAGGCGGAGGAATCCCAAAGATTCCGGTAGGTCATCGAGTGGTTGACCAGTCTCACGCTATATCATGACAGCCAGTTTTCGGCTTTCTCTACTGAGGTGCTCGTCCGGATGAACCAGGGCACAATCGCAGTAGTTCTCCTGGTGCCGCCTTAGCTGATAGAGCGGAACGTAAGGCAGCAAAACACAGGAGCCGGGAAAACCCAACATTTGACCAAAGACATGACTCGGAGCTGATGCATATAAGGCCAAACTCGCGACGCCAAACACTCCCTAAGGTATTCGGTCTTTATGGTGTGAACCGGGCCTAGATAGTGCCCTTTGTAATAAGCCCCTGGTGTCCAGGTATGCGCAATATTCTGACGTGGCCACATGCCAATACGTCAGCATCCTTCTCAATTGTACTGAGAATCTGGGGGATGTGTATCAACAAGAGACAGTAAAAAAGGGTTTACGCAGGGTCTTAATCTAAAAAGAATCCTTGGAACGGGTCCCTGCTGCACGTCTGCGCCTGTGTCTCCGTTGTGCCGTATCCTGGACGAGTGTAGCACGATGGTCATCTATAAAAGAGAGGAGCTTAGTTGAAAAGTTGATGTGCAAAAAGGTAGGTTATACTAAAGAAAATATGTACAGTTCAAGATGAGTAAAGTTGAGCCTAATTGCCACTTGTTTGCGCGCGTTGATCCCCTTGTATTGTAATAGGGGTATAGCCATCAAACCTGTATCAATTACATATAACTACGCCAGACTCGTCCAACCGTGTCTGTGGTCTTAACGACCTGTCAGATGCTTTAGTTAGTGAGGCCGTTTAGTGTGCGGCTGCCGAGGCAGCCGCACGGTCTTCTGCGCGCAAGGAGCGCTCAATATTTCCATTTACTATAATGATGTCGCGTGGACCGGGCATCTTAAGCATGAGGGATGCGTAATGCGGTATTGCGTTAAAGCGAGCGAAAGCTTCGCGTCCGAGTAGTGCTTGATAGCCGCTTTGGAACAGAGCGATGTGAAAGGTTAATTTTTCGCTGCGGAAGTTATCGGGGAAGCCGAATATAACCTCTAGTAGTAGGGAGCCCATGCAATGGGCTTCTGGGCCTGGCGTTACTCCTTTAAAGGTAGTATTGCTATGGCTAATTTTTGCTGGGTCTATCCCCATGTTGCGTACTGTGTCCTGATATATCATATTTAAACTGCTGCCGACGTCCATCAAAACTCGTGTGAAGTGGTATCCGTCAATTATTGGGTCTAACACCAAGGCAGCCCATCCTGCACGCTGGACACTTGCTGAGTAATCCCGATGGTCAAAAGTGATCGGTTGGGACGACCAGTGGCAGAATTCCGCGGTGATAGGCCCTGGGGCATGTGTCTCTGGGAGTGCCGCTTTGTTTCTCCCCTTTATTACATGTAACACGTTGATTGTTGTAACTTCAGGTGGGAATTTCTTCTGTTCCCCAATGCTTTACTTGCGAGGCTCGTCCTTGTCTTCGCTTGGTGTATCCTGCCCCTTATGTTCGGCGTTGAACTTGCCGGACTACTTGAAGACCCAACATTCTCTATGGGTATGATTTGCAGGTTTGTCGGGGGTACTATGGATCTGACATATTTGGTCCAGAATCTTGTTTAGGCTGGACAGTTCGTCTCTGTTGCCTTTGGAGGGCGGCTTTTGTTGACCTGGCCGAGAGCTTCTTAATCCGGCGTTTACCGTTGTGCTCTTCGGGCTGTCTTCTTTATTCTGGCGCTTGTTTTTGCTGCTTCGTGATTCCCGTTTCCGTCCCTGACTTCGTATGTACTTGGGTCGCTGGTGCTGCATCGGGCTAACCAGCTGTCCTCGCCCGCGCAAAAGCGGGTCATGAGGCTTGTTAATGCTGCCATTGTTCTCGGCTTTTCTTGGCCGAGGTGTCTGGCGAGCCATTCGTCTCATATGTTGTGCTTGAAAGCTGCTAAGGCTTCGGCATCCGGACAGTCTACTATTTGGTTCTTCTTAGTGAGGAACATGTTCCAAAGCTTTCGGGCTGACTCTCCGGGCTGTTGAGTTATATGACTTAAATCGTCTACATCTGGTGGTCGGACATAGGTCCCTTGAAAATTTTCCCGAAAGGCGTCTTCGAGCTCTTCCCATCTTCCAATGGAGTTTTCGGGGAGGATTTTAAGCCAGTGCCGACCTGGCCCTTTGAGCTTGAGGGGTAAGTACTTGATGGTGTGGAGATCGTCTCCCCGAGCCATGTGGATATGGAGGATATAGTCCTCAATCCAGACCCGAGGGTCTGTTGTTCTGTCGTACGCCTCTATGTTTACGGGTTTGAATCCCTCTGGAATTCATGGTCCAGCACCTCATCGGTAAAACATAGGGGGCGTGCGGCACCCCTGTATTTGGGTGTACCGTGGTGTTCGGACGTTTGTTGTGTTGTATTGCATACTGGAGCGCGCTTGCGTGGCCCGTATATGGATCTGGTGGCGCCGTCCTTTTGATGCGAGCCCTCGCGTGGATCGAGTACTGGCTTATGTGCGGCGTCGTTTGCCGATCTATATTGGCCGCGAGGTCGTCTATCCGACCGGATGGCCGTTTTATTTTCTAATTGCGGGGATCTAAGGCCTCCTCGTCGAATTCAGGTAGCAACTTTCGCTTCAGGTAGCTCTTGGTGTGGCGATTACCGCCGTACTTCGCTGCAGTGTTGCGTACTTCACTCCATCTGATTCTGAGTGTGTCTTGCACAGCCTTGAGCCTTTGCTTCTGCTTTTTTAGACTCCTCGCAGTAGCAACAAGCCTTTGATGGGCCTTCTGTTGCTCCGGGCGCCTGTCCGGTGTGATGTCGTCCGGACTGTTATCTTCGACAGAGTCGGGTTGTTTGGTTTGATTCTCCGTGTTGCCCTGGTCGGGCGATGGTTCACCCTGCTCTATCGCTGGGTCTATGTGACCGTTGTTTCTTCCGAGGCGGGATTTGGAGCGGCGCTTACGCCGCCGCTTTGACTGCTTCTCGAGGGAACAACCCTTTGTTGCGTCCTTCTGTTCCTCGCCGTCGTTTTCTTTGGGTATGTCCACCATGTATACATCATATGATGAGGTGGTTGTCCTGTGCCCAGTGGGCAGTGGTTCCTCTTCGCCTCCCGCATCGTCGTCCATGCAGTCGATGTCTTCGGAGTCAAAGTTGAGCATGTCGGTTAAGTCGTCGACAGTGGCTACTAAGTGGGTAGTGGGTGGGCGGCGAATTTCTTCGTCATCCGCATCCCAATCCTGCCAGACATAGTTCGGCCAGGACTCTCCTAACAAAGAGAGAGACCTTAATGAGTTTAGTATGTCGCCGAAGGGCGAGTGCTGAAAGATATCCGTGGAGGTAAACTCCATGATCGGCGCCGAATCGGATTTGATAGGCACGGGCGCAGGCGGTTGGGAATCCGTGGCCGGGGAGGAATTCGGTAGTTCGGCGTCATGGCTCTCATGAAGGGTAAGGTCGATACTTGGCTTGATCGCCGATGAGAGAGCGGCCTCCGTGGCGGGGTCTATCCACCCGCCCATGGAAGGCGCAGCTGGCTCTGAATTGAGGGTCGGAGCGGTTGCCGGCGTGATCTCTTGGACACTGTCCGATGACAGGGCTAAATCATGCTCATCATGGCCGTGTGACGCACTAGGCAGGGGCTCGAATCCGTCGAAGATCAAGCCTCCGCGGATATCGGCTGTGTAGTTTAAGCTTCCAAACCTGACCTGATGGCCAAGGGCATAACTCTCGATCTGCTCCAGATGGCCAAGCGAGTTGGCCCGTAATCAATTGAAAGTATAGTGGGGTTTTTACGCCCAAAGCTACGGGTGTCGTGTTCTCCACAGGGACTAGGTGACGGCGACTATGCTCGGCTAAATCTAGGTCACACGATGTTGAGTGATGAAAATAGAAAATAATACCAACACCAACAAGGATCATCAACAAAGGGAATGACACAAAGGCAAAGGGAGATGAATATTATCTTCACTTTCTCATATTGGTATTTTCATATCATTTTAGAAACTAAATACTGACACAGGACATCAGCATCTACAGAAAGAAAGTAACAAGAGATGATCACAAATATATCTAGCAGACATATATAAGAAAAGGAAGATGCATTTATATCACAGTCCTTTATAACACAAGTACTGGAGCTAAAACATATACTACAAAACTGAACAAGTTTCTTTGAAATAAGAGCAGTACATGAGAGACAACACATAAATGAACGAGATTATACAAACCACAAGACTAGTACCCACAGATCAACACAACAGTAATTAACAACTAAAAGTTACTAGTAGAAATAAACTAGTACAGGGAGAACAAACACACAGGGGTGAATACATTCATATGCTAGCAGAATATTAATACACGAAGCAATTTCTAATAGATCAATTATCTCCCAAATTAACAATATATTTTACCCGTACCAAACTGAACAAATAACAAGTTGCTAGCTCTTATAAAATCTGAATATATCAAGTACTAAACATCTCAAATTACATAAACTTCTGAGAGAACGGCAACAGTAGGGATATGGGTGTGAAGGAGTAGAAGCAGATCGCAGGGAAAAGGAACAGGAACAGTTGATGCGGGTGAAGAGAAGCAGCAGCAACGGAGGATAGAGCAGCAGCAAGGTAGGGGAAGAAGCAGAGCAAGGGAAGCAGAGGAAGCAGTAGGGACGCAAGAAAAGGAGCAGCAGCAAAGACGTGGGAGAAGGAGCAGCAGCAAGGTTTGGGCAAGAAGAGAAGCAGCGGCAAGGGCGTGGAGAAGAGAGACAGCAGGAGGCGCTTGGAGAGTGGAGAAGGATGGAAGCACGAGCACTCGCGCGGAGGAAGGCTGAGTGGTGGCGCGGTGAAGGAAGATGCAGCGGATGGTGGTGCTGATGTGGCGCTGGTAGATGCGTTGTTGGATGGGTGTGGAGTGGTGGATGGAGATGCAGTGGCGCGCCGCCACGCCGGCCTGACCGCGGCGGCGGCCGGAGGTGGAGAAGGATGCAGGGGAAGGAAAGAGAGATGTCAGGCCTCCTTTTGGGGATTGAGAGCGCTAGGGATTTGACCCCCTCGATCAGATCTTCCATTTGCACGTTGGCCCTCCTTCTTCCTTCTTTTGGCACAAGATGATCCATCCACTTATTAAGCTAGCCCCCCTAAGCTTTAATCTTCTTCAAGCTTGAGTCCCTCTTTCTTCTCTTCTTGCCCGTGATCTTGTTCCTCAATTCTTTCTAGATAGAAACTTGTAGATTATAGTGCCTTGTCGCACTTTTCTGCAAAAGAAACACAATGACTAATAAATGATTCATTATATGATTTTCATGCAAATATTCAACTAAACTTAGCAAGAATTGATGGGCATAACTCAATGAATGGTATAATTCAATGCCAAAATTATGTATATGAAATGTGCTTATCAAGTTCCCCCACACTTAAATCTTTGCTTGTCCTCGAGCAAAGGAATATGACAAGAACTAGATAGTGAATTGTGAACTGACTGCAGAATGTCAAGTGAAGTAGATCTCTAAACAGTGCATGCTTCAGACTTACTGAAAATTAATGGTTAGAGTGCTAGAAAGCAGTAGGACACTAGTAAACTCGACCATTTTTAAACTTTTGCAACGATAAACGAAGATTAGCAAGTTCAAATGCTGACTGTGCCAAAAGGTTCCTAAAGAGAGCATGATCCTGAGAACAAAAGGAACTTGAATTAAATCACTTATTTGCAGAAATATAACATTGTGGTTGAACCACTTATTAAATGTGAAGGAAGTAATGATAACATTTTACCAGTCTCACCAAAGGAGCATACCACCGATCCCGAGAACATGGTATACACCTGGCTCGACCAATTATTAGTTTTTTTAGTTTGTCTCCCCAAAGGAACATACCACCGATCCCGAGAACATGGTATACACCTGGTTCGACAATCACAATTTTTTTAATATAATTAAGTCCTATCCGATTCAACCAGATTTCACAAGCCACCGATCCAGGGAACATGACATGCTACTGTTAGGTAAGATCAGATAATTATTTATTCATTATTACTTATTTAACAAATGAATACAAAAAGGAAACAAGAATCATCACTCATCCAAGTCTGGTTCACATACTACCGATCCAGGGAACATAGCATGCTAGTCCATAGTGGTGAGTGATTGCTCTGAATGGGAACACATTGGGCACAAACTCAGCATCTGACACTTAATGATCTAGGTATATCGAGGTAAAAGCAGAAAATGATAAAGTTTTCTAGTGTGCTAGGGATTTGAGCACTCAAAACTAATAGTTCTCACTAATTTCAGCAAAGCACGCAATATGTAGATCACTAGTTTACATGGCATTCAACAATCGGTTCGCATATTCTCATCAAGCACCATATGTCAAATAAAATTCAATGGGGCAACATTTAAGAACTGACTTAATAAGCAACCCAAATAACATTTGATTTCAGCATGTATCAATGGATGATATACTCAGAATGGGTCATGAAACAGCTCACCGGGCACTATGGAGTAACACTTGCTTGATCACTCTCTAAGCTGCACCTCTTCTCCCTTGCTTCCTCGTGCATGCTCCAGCTTCACTCTTCTTTGCGTGTGCCCATTGCTTCTCCTCATCACCATGCCGTGAATCCACCAGGATCCCAGGGAATGTCATCTCGAACTCGGTCAACTCGCAGTAAATGGTGCACAAGCATCAACCTGAAAGAACACTCGACAACCAAGCCAATACAAGTGACAGAGAGAATGCCCTCTAATTCATCGATAGAGTACCCTATCATATAAGTATATCTATTGAGAAAATCAGGAACATGTATCAACAACAAGTCACATGGTGCATAGGCAATATCAGCGATATGACATAACTTATCCAGAAAGCTGAGATAATACCTGAAATGGCCTTGGAGAAGTTTTATGACTACCTCAATTGAAGATACCATGGAAGGCATGGTAGTAGAAACTTCCATCGGGCTCGTATCGACAGGTGAAATAGTAGGGCTTTGCTCCTTGACATCTGAAGTGACCTCATCATAATCAACAATGAAGATTTCCATCTCAGGCTCAAGCGTTGAAGAATCGATGTGGCTAACATCATCAAAGGTGAACTTTTCCATATCTGGCTCTAGCAGCACATGATCAATATCAACTAAAGGTATCTCCTCAATATCAAAAGTAACTAACTGTAGCTCTGGTTCATCCATAGAAGAATCATCACAATGCAAAACTGAATCTAGAATGCTAGTATCCATATGATCTGAAGTGTGTGTGTCAACTAGAATGGTGTCATCATCATCAAGGATAATCCATGAAAGCTCAATCTTGTCACACGGAGAAACTGGTTCCGGCTTTTGTGTAAGAGATTCTTGCTGAGATAAAGTGATTTGTTGCAAGCAAGCAACTGGGCCAGAGGTGGGCTTCTCGTTGTACCACTGAAGTTGGTGGAAGGCTAGGTTCTCAATCAGCAGAAAAGCATCATCAAGTGTCTTGTTTGTAATAGCTCCACCCACTGCCATATCGACGTAAGATCGAGTGTCCGAAGTTAATCCTCTATAGAATAGCTGCAGCTCTAACCATCTCTCGAGCCCGTGGTTAGGACATCTCCTGAATAAGGCGTTGTACCTCTCCCAAGCATCATACAAGCTCTCGCCTTCACGCTGAACGAAGTTGAAGATCTCATCTTGAATTGCGGACTACTTGTGTAGTGGGAAATATTTATCCAAGAAAGCTCGTGATATCTCATTCCAACTGAATGATCTTGATGGAAAGGATCGATACCAAGCATGAGCATCATCTCGGAGAGAGAATGTGAACAGCATGCACTTGATAACATCTTGAGGAACTCCATGATACTTTACTGTATCTGAATACTCCATGACTCGGAGCAAGTGCTCATAAGGGTCTTCAGTAGGCAGTCCTTCAAACTGTTGTTGTTGAACCAAAGCAATAAGACTAGGTTTCAGCTCGAAGTTCTCTGCCTCAATAGTTGGCCAAACCGGTCTTGTGATATAGCACTGACTTTTGGGCATCCAAAGGTCACGAAGCAATGCCATCTTAACCGAGTGTAACTATAGAACAACCTACAATTAGTTCAGATTTCCTACGCACACTCATAAACAGTAAACACTAGTCAAAAAGTTAGTATCCTAATAAGTCGAAGCAACAAAAGGTAAGAAGGTAAAAGAAGCACCGAAATAAATTTGACTAGAAATTTAAACAAAAACTATACTAAGCCTAGTCTATAGCTTCACACAATCGTTCGGCGCTAGTCCCCGGCAACGGCGCCAAAATAATCAATTGAAAGTATAGTGGGGTTTCTACACCCAAAGCTACGGGTGTCGTGTTCTCCACAGGGACTAGGCGACGGCGACTATGCTCGGCTAAATCTAGATCACATGATGTTGCGTGATGAAAATAGAAAATAATACCAACACCAACAAGGATCATCAACAAAGGGAATGACACAGAGGCAAAGGGAGATGAAGATTATCTTCACTTTCTCATATTGGTATTTTCATATCATTTTAGAAACTAAATACTGACACAGGACATCAGCATCTACAGAGAGAAAGTAACAAGAGATGATCACAAATATATCTAGCAGACATATATAAGAAAAGGAAGATGCATTTATATCACAGTCCTTTATAACACAAGTACTGGAGCTAAAACATATACTACAAAACTGAACAAGTTTCTTTGAAATAAGAGCAGTACACGAGTGACAACACATAAATGAACGAGATTATACAAACCACAAGACTAGTACCCACAGATCAACACAACAGTAATTAACAACTAAAAGTTACTAGTAGAAATAAACTAGTACAGGGAGAACAAACACACAGGGGTGAATACATTCATATGCTAGCAGAATATTAATACACCGAAGCAATTTCTAATAGATCAATTATCTCCCAAATTAACAATATATTTTACCCGTACCAAACTGAACAAATAACAAGTTGCTAGCTCTTATAAAATCTGAATATATCAAGTACTAAACATCTCAAATTACATAAACTTCTGAGAGAACGGCAGCAGTAGGGAGATGAGTGTGAAGGAGTAGAAGCAGATCGCGGGGAAAAGGAACAGCAGCAGTTGATGCGGGTGAAGAGAAGCAGCAGCAACGGAGGATAGAGCAGCAGCAAGGTAGGGGAAGAAGCAGAGCAAGGGAAGCAGAGGAAGCAGCAGGGACGCAAGAAAAGGAGCAACAGCAAAGACGTGGGAGAAGAAGCAGTATAAGCAGCAGGTTCAGAGAAGGAGCAGCAGCAAGGTTTGGGCAAGAAGAGAAGCAGCGGCAAGGGCATGGAGAAGAGAGACGGCAGGAGGCGCTTGGAGAGTGGAGAAGGATGGCAGCAGGGGCACTCGTGCGGAGGAAGGTTGAGTGGTGGCGCGGTGAAGGGAGATGCAGCGAATGGTGGTGCTAATGCAGCGCCGGTAGATGCGTTGTTGGATGGGTGTGGAGTGGTGGATGGATATGCAGTGGCGCGCCGCCACGCCAACCTGACCGCGGCAGCGGCCGGAGGTGGAGAAGGATGCAGGGGAAGGAGAGAGAGATGTCAGGCCTCCTTTTGGGGATTGAGAGCGCTAGGGATTTGACCCCCTCGATCAGATCTTCCATTTGCACGTTTTCCCTCCTTCTTCCTTCTTTTGGCACAAGATAATCCCTCCACTTCTTAAGCTAGCCCCCCTAAGCTTTAATCTTCTTCAAGCTTGAGTCCCGCTTTCTTCTCTTCTTGCCCGTGATCTTGTTCCTCAATTCTTTCTAGACAGAAACTTGTAGATTATAGTGCCTTGTCGCACTTTTCTGCAAAAGAAACACAATGACTAATAAATGATTCATTATATGATTTTCATGCAAATATTCAACTAAACTTAGCAAGAATTGATGGGCATAACTCAACGAATGGTATAATTCAATGCCAAAATTATGTATATGAAATGTGCTTATCAGCCCGCAGTGCGAAGCCGCCGAATACAAAGATCTATCCGGGGAGAAAAGTCTCACCCTGGACTGCATCGCTATCGGTGATCGAAGGAGCCATCAAGCCTAACGGCGACGACACAGAGGAACTCTCAATGAAAGCACCAATGTCGGTGTCAAAACCGGCGGATCTCGGGTAGGGGGTCCCGAACTGTGGGTCTAAGGCGGATGGTAACAGGAGGCAGGGGACACGATGTTTTACCCAGGTTCGGGCCCTCTTGATGGAGGTAAAACCCTACGTCCTGCTTGATTATTCTTGATAATATGAGTAGTACAAGAGTTGATCTACCACGAGATCGGAGATGCTAAACCCTAGAAGCTAGCCTATGGTATGATTGTATGTTGTCCTACGGACTAAAACCCTCCGGTTTATATAGACACCAGAGGGGGCTAGGGTTACAGAAGGTCGGTTACAAAAGGAGGAGATATACATATCCGTATTCCCTAGCTTGCCTTCCACGCCAAGTAGAGTCCTATCCGGACACGGGACGAAGTCTTCAATCTTGTATCTTCATAGTCCAATAGTCTGGCCAAAGGATATAGTCCGGCTGTCCGGAGACCCCCTAATCTAGGACTCCCTTAATATGTTTCTCGTTTATGGAGGTGACAAAGATCTCGTCGTAAATGGTTACGTCAATGCAAGCTTTGACACTGATACGGACGATTCTAAATCACAAACCGGATACATGTTTATATTGAATGGTGGAGCTGTCAGTTGGAGCAGTTCTAAACAAAGCGTTGTGGTGGGATCAACGTGTGAAGCGGAGTACATAGCTGCTTCGGAAGCAGCAAATGAAGGAGTCTCGAAGAAGGAGGTCATATCCGATCTAGGTGTCATACCTAGTGCATCGGTGTCAGTGTCAAAACCGGCGGATCTCGGGTAGGGGTCCCGAACTGTGCGTCTTAGGTCGATGGTAATAGGAGACAGGGGACACGATGTTTACCCAAGTTCAGGCCCTCTCTATGGAGGTAATACCCTATGTCCTGCTTGATTGATATTGATGAATACGAGTATTACAAGAGTTGATCAACCACGAGGTCATAATGGCTAAACCCTAGAGGTCTAGCTTGTATGGCTATGATAATGAGTATCTTCCCTATCCGGACTAAGTCCTCCAGTTTATATAGACACCGAGAGGATCTAGAGTCACACAAGGTCGGTTACAGAGAAAGGAATCTACATATTTAGTCGCCAAGCTTGCCCTCCATGCCAAGGAGAGTCCCATCCAGACACGGGTGCAGTCTTCAGTCTTCATATCTTCACAGCCCATCAGTCTGGCCCATGGCTAGCAGGTCGGACGCCCGAGGACCCCTTATTTTGAAGACGTCCTAGAGGCCGGCCGCTTGATAGAGGGTCAATGCTCGAAAGACAAATGTTCGAGTGAGGTGTATGAGAATTGTAAAAAGACAATTTTATAGTTAATCTATTTTATATTTTGCTTGAAAGCTTGTGTTCCTCCTGTGCGGCCGTTTTTAACATAATCTGAAAGTTTTCCAGTCATTGGCTTCAGCCCCCTCGTAGGAAGTATGGGGGTGTTCGGAAAAGCATTTGATCACTCTTGGCCCAACGTCTTGGTCCATGAAGGAGGTGATAATGCAGCGAACCAGGCAATCAGGCTATAGTTAACAGTTTCACTTAGCCATAGGAGTTTTACAGGGGGGGCTACGATATAGCCCCTGGTATGCATACGGCTTATTCCAATATGATGTGTTACATATATGACCTAAAAAGGGTCCTTCGTGTGATATGGAGGGAATCGCGACGGATTCCAATAAGTCATCGAGTGGTTGACCAGCTCTCGCAGCATCATGACAGTCGGTTTTCAGCTTTCTCTACTAAGGTGCTTGACCAGATGAACCGGAAACACAATTGCAGTAGTTCTCCCTTTACTACCCTAGCCGATAGAGCGGAACGTAGGGTGGCAAACACAGGAGCCGGGCAACCCAACCATTGACCTAAGACATGATTCGGAGCTGATGCATATAAGGCCAAATTCGTGACGCCGAAGTACGTTGTAAAAGCTGTTCGGACTTTGTTGGCAGCTCATTTATTCCCGTACCGAGCCCCTGGCAGGTTAAGCTGGGATATATCTGTGAAACAACCATAATAGGCGTATTCATTTCTGAAAAGACGCGGATGATTAATTCGGATAATGTTTAGTGGGACCTGAGCGATATGCCAATGATTACTTGATATATATATAAAGTCCACAACCCCGGCTATTTGATATGGCCGGGGTCGAAGGCGGAGGAAAAAGGCATGTTACAGGCTCGAAAAAGAGTGTGGTCTACAAAAAGTTACTTTGGACCTCCTATCGCACATCTGCGCCGCCTGTCCTGGGCGAGGGGAATCCTTGACGGAAGTAGCCCCGTAGGTGAGTCTACGGATCCGAACTCCGATAGAGTCGGTTTTAGATGTTTTTCCTTTGCACCACCTGTTTTTAAGGGATAATGAAGAAAGAAAAAAGGAAAGTAGATAAAAAATGTTACGGGAGTGCTTGCAGGCTTGTCCGCATTGTGCTTCCACCAATGCCCATGGTATCTTAAGTGCGTAGAGATGTATGCACGATACAAATTTTGCGGGTATATGAGGTGGGCAGCGGAAGCCGAACAGCTATTTCTGCTCCAGGATTGATCGATCCTCAGGGGCAAATTGCTACTGACCCCCGGTATTTGGCTGGTGAACCACTCCGTCGTCCCTATTGCCTGGCGGCCCCCTTCCCTTATGTTCGGCGTTGAGCTTGCCGGCCTGCTTGAAGACCCAACAGCTTCTGTTGATGTGATTAGCTGGTTTATCGGGGTGGCTGTGAATCTGGCAGGGTCGGTCCAGTATCCTGTCTAGGTTGGATGGTCCGTCTCTATTCGCCTTGAATGGCTTTTTCCGTTGACCGGGTTTGGGATTGCTGATCCGGCGTTGACCGCTGTGTCGCGTGATCTTTCATTATCATTGCGACTGTTGTGTTTGCTTCCTCGTGGCTTGCCATTGCCGTCTCGGATTTCGGAAGTGCCCGAGTCCCTGGCGCTGTTGCTTCTACGAACGAGCCAGCTGTCTTCTCCCGCGCAAAAGCGAGTCATTAGAGCGGTAAGGGCTATCATAGATTTAGGTCCTTCTTGACCGAGGTGGCATGCAAGCCATTCATCTCGGGCGTTGTGTTTGAAGGCCGCAAGGGCTTCCGCGTCCGGACAGTCGATGATTTGGTTCTTTTCAACTAAGAACCTATTCCAGAGATTCCTAGTTGACTCTCCGGGCTGCTGGACAATGTGACTTAAGTCATCGACGTCCGGTGGCCAGACATATGTTCCTTGGAAGTTGTCGCGAAAGGCATCTTCCAAATCTTCCCAGCTGCCAATAGAATTTTCCGGCAGACTGTTTAACCAGTACCGAGCTGGTCCTTTGAGTTTTAGTGGTAGGTATTTGATGGCATGAAGGACATCTACACGGGCCATGTGGATATGGAGGAGGAAGTCCTCGATCCATACCGCAGGATCCGTTGTTCCATGGTAAGATTCGATATTCATGGGTTTGAACCCATCTGGGAATTCATGCTCCATTACTTCGTCTGTGAAGCAAAGAGGGTGTGCGGCGCCTCTATGTTGGGCCACACTGCGACGTACCTCCGATGGAGTGCATTTGGGGTTTTCGGCCCGGGCGTGGCTGGGTTTGTCATGTCCGAATAGGTAGCCGTCACCACGTGTTGAGGCATGTCCTCGCGATCCATAGATCGATCTTGCGTGTCCTGCTCTACTATCCAAGTCATGTCAAAGGTCGTATGTACAACCCCAAGCTATTTTATTCTTGCCTTTACGGCGAGGTGGGGTGGTCTGGTGTTCGGCTTGAGTTGCCCCTTTATCCGGACCAAGTTGTGGTTGACATGTCGCATTGCGCGATGATGGTACGAGCTCCAGCGCCTCGTCATCGAACTGAGGTAGCAATCTACGCTTCGGGTAGCTTTTGGCTAGGCCACTAAGGCTGTATTCTTCGGTGGCCAGGACTTTGGTCCATCTATCATTGAGCAGATCTTGGTTCGCTTGAAGCTGCGGCTGCTTCTTTTTCACGCTCCTTGCAGTGGCTATTAGCCGGCGTTTGAAGCACTCCTGCTCGAGAGGTTCCTCAGGCACGATGAAATCCTCGTTGCCGAGACTCTCCTCTTCCTCGTAGAGCGGAAGATAATTAGTGTCCTCTGAGTCTCCGTGTATGGCTTGTTCATCAGGGCTAACTTGCCCATTTTCCCGTTCCCCCTGTTCAGAGGTTACCTTGACGGGGTCTTCACTATTTTTGGCATCGTCTAGAGTATTATTTTTTCCGGTGCCCGTACTGCAGTCTTTGGAACGACATGACTTAGAGTGGCATCGAGGAAGTTGGTGCTTGGGCTGTCTCTCAGGAGGTTTATCCTCAACTGGATCCTCTTTGTCATTGTTGTTAGTTTTTTCAGGCGTGTCCACCATGTATACGCCGTAGGAAGAAGTGGTCGTCTGTCGTCTAGTGAATGACGGGTTTTGGCCTTGCTCCTTGTCGGCATCGCCGTCTGTACTGGCGATGTCTTCGGAGCCATAGTCAAGTATGTCGGTTAAATCCTCGACAGTGGCTATGAAGTGGGTGGCGGGTGGGAAGCAAAATTCTCGATCATCAGCCCCTAGTCCGAACTAGACAGAGTTCGGTTGTGAGTCCCCCGCCAAGGACAGGCTCTTTAATGAGTTTAGCACATCACCCAAAGGCGAGTGCTAGAAGATGTCTGCGGCGCTGAACTCGAAGATCGATAAACAATCAAGTTCGGTATCCGCAGAATTACATGGTTCGGAACTTATACCCAGAGAAGAGTCTGGAGTTCCAGTGACACGAGTATTGCGTGAGATTAAGTCCATGTGCGGCTCCAACGCTGGAGAATCTGTGGCCTCCGTGGTGGGGTTGAACCTCCAATCCTTGGATGCCGCAGTGTGCTCTGGATTTCAGGCCGGGGTGGTCGCAGGAGCTATCTCCTAGATGTGGTCTGACCACAGATTTAGGTCATGTTCGTCAAGGTGACCGGGAGCGGTCGCCGCGGTCTCGAATCCGGTGAAGATCAAATCTCCACGGATGTCCTCAATGTAGTTCAAACTCCCAAATCTGACCTGATGGCCAGGGGCGTAGCTATCGATCTGCTCCAGGTGGCCAAACGAGTTGGCCCACAGTGCGAAGCTGCCGAACACGAAGATCTATCCGGGGAGGAAGGTTTCTCCTTGGACAACGTCACTATCGACGATTGAAACGGCCATCGGACCTTTCATTGACGGCACAGTGGAACTCTCAATGAAAGCACCAATGTCGGTGTCAAAACCGGCGGATCTCGGGTAGGGGATCCCGAACTGTGCGTCTTAGGTCGATGGTAATAGGAGACAAGGGACACAATATTTTCCCAGGTTCGGGCCCTCTCTATGGAGGTAATACCCTACGTCCTGCTTGATTGATATTGATGAATATGAGTATTACAAGAGTTGATCTACCACTAGATCATAATGGCTAAACCCTAGAGGTCTAGCTTGTATGGCTATGGTAATGAGTATCTCCCCTATCTGTACTAAGTCCTTTGGTTTATATAAACACCGGGAGGATCTAGGGTTACACAAGGTCGGTTACAGGGAAAGGAATCTACATATTTAGTCGCCAAGCTTGCCCTCCACGCCAAGGAGAGTCCCATCCGGACACGGGTGTAGTCTTCGGTCTTTGTATCTTCACAGCCCATCAATCCGGCCCATGGCTAGCAGGCCGGACGCCCAAGGACCCCTTAGTATAGGACTCCCTCAGTCGGGTCCAATGAAAATCTTTTGTGACAATACTGGTGCAATTGCCTTGGCAGAATCCAGATTTCACAAGAGAACCAGACACATCAAGAGACGCTTCAATTCCATCCGCGATCAAGTCTAGGTGGGAGATATAGAGATTTGCAAGATACATACGGATTTGAATGTTGCAGAACCGTTGACTAAGCCTCTCTCACGAGCAAAACATGATCAGCACCAAGGCTCCATTGGTGTTAGAATCATTATTGTGTAATCTAGATTATTAACTCTAGTGCAAGTGGGAGACTAAAGGAAATATGCCCTAGAGGCAATAATAAAGTTATTATATATTTCCTTATTTCATGATAAATGTTTATTATTCATGCTAGAATTGTATTAACCGGAAACATAATACATGTGTGAATACATAGACAAACAAAGTGTCACTAGTATGCCTCTACTTGACTAGCTCGTTCGTCAAAGATGGTTATGTTTCCTAACCATAGACATGAGTTGTCATTTGATAAACGGGATCACATCATTAGGAGAATGATGTGATTGACTTGGCCCATTCCGTTAGCTTAGCACTTGATCATTTTAGTTTACTGCTATTGCTTTCTTCATGACTTATACATGTTCCTATGACTATGAGATTATGCAACTCCCGATTACCAGAGGAATACTTTGTGTGCTACCCACAACGTAACTGGGTGATTATAAAGGTGCTCTACAGGTGTCTCCAATGGTACTTGTTGAGTTGGCATAGATCGAGACTAGGATTTGTCACTCTGATTGTCGGAGAGGTATCTCTGGGACCTCTCGGTAATGCACATCACTATAAGCCTTGCAAGTAATGCAACTAATGAGTTAGTTGCAGGATGATGCATTACAAAATAAGTAAAGAGACTTTCCGGTAATGAGATTGAGCTAGGTATTGAGATACGGACGATCGAATCTCGGGCAAGTAACATACCGATGACAAAGGGAACAATGTATGTTGTTATGCGGTTTGACCGATAAAGATCTTCGTAGAATATGTAGGAGCCAATATGATCATCCAGGTTCCGCTATTGGTTATTCACCGGAGACGTGTCTCGGTCAAGTTTCTCGAACCCGTAGGGTCCGCACGCTTAAAGTTTCAGTGATGATTGTATTATGAGTTTTTGTGTTTTGATGTACCGAAGGTAGTTTGGAGTCCCGGATATGATCATGGACATGACGAGGAGTCTCTAAATGGTCGATACATAAAGATCGATATATTGGACGACTATGTTCGGACACCGGAATGGTTTCGGGGAGTTTCGGACATATACCGGAAGACAAAGGGAACAACGTATGTTGTTATGCTATTTGACCGATAAAGATCTTCGTAGAATATGTAGGAGCCAATATGATCGTCCAGGTTCCGCTATTGGTTATTGACCGGAGTTGTGCCTCGGTCATGTCTACATAGTTCTCGAACCCGTGGGGTCTGCAGGCTTAAAGTTTTAGTGACGATTGTATTATGAGTTTTTGTGTTTTGATGTACCGAAGGTAGTTCGGAGTCCCGGATATGATCATGGACATGACGAGGAGTCTCGAAATGGTCGAGACATAAAGATCGATATATTGGACGACTATGTCCGGATACCGGAAGTGTTCCGGGTGATTTCGGAGAAAACCGGAGTGCCGGAGGGTTACCGGAACCCCCCCCCCAGAGAAATAATGGGCCACATGGGCCTTAGTGGAGAGAGAGAGAAACGGCCGGCCAGGGCAGGCCGCGTGCCCCCTCCCCCTCTGGTCCGAATTGGACTAGGGAAGGGGGGCGGCGCCCCCCTTTCCTTCTTCCTATCCTCCTTCCTTTCCCCCTCCTAGTAGGGGTAGGAAAGGGGAGTCCTACTCCTACTAGGAGAAGGACTCCTCCTCCTGGCGCGCCCTGCAAGGGCCGGCCGGCCTCCCCCTTGCTCCTTTATATACGGGGGCAGGGGGGCACCCTAGGACACACAAGTTGATTGTTCCAAGCCGGGTGCGGTGCCCCCCTCCACCATAATCCACCTCGATCATATCGTAGCGGTGCTTAGGCGAAGCCCTGCGTCGGTAGCAACATCATCACCGTCATCACGTCGTCGTGCTGACGGAACTCTCCTGTGAAGCTCTACTGGATCGCAGTTCGTGGGACGTCATCGAGCTGAACGTGTGCTGAACTCGGAGGTGTTGTACGTTCGGTACTTGGATCGGTTGGATCGTGAAGACGTACGACTACATCAACCGCATTCTCATAACGTTTCCACTTATGGTCTACGAGGGTACATGGATGATACTCTTTCCTCTCGTTGCTATGCATCACCATGATCTCGCGTGTGTGTAGTAAAATTTTGAAATTACTATGTTCCCCAACATTCAGTGATGCCTAACACTCTTTGGCTCTGGGTGTTTTGTGCTTTGTCCTCGCAAGGAACTTTCTCTCAAATGCTTCGGAGGTGGGTTGCTCTCAAATGACAAAAGCCGTGCACTAACTCTGAGCGGCCACCAATTTATGGTGTAGGGGTGGGCTATTTATAGCCAGGAGGCAACCCGACCTGATATGTCTGAAAGGACCCTGGGTCACTAAGGAACCGACATGTGTCCAACGGTTGGATTTCAAACACACGCGACAGCTTTACTTGGGTTACAAGCCAAGATGACTCATCCAACTCTGGATAAGATTTGCCCTTATTGTCTTCGCTCGAAGACATAGGATTTTGGTCGAGCATCACATCAGTCACTCTGATTTTGTTCACTTGGACCCCACTTAATAGTACGGTGGTTCCTATGACTCAGTAAAGAAGAAAGGAAACTACGAAACAACTATGTCTTCGCACTCCACAGTCTTCAAGTGAATGTCTTCACATGTCATAATCTTCATCGTGAATGTCTTCACGAACCACCATTGTCTTCAATGTCTTCACACATTTTTAGGGGTCATCTCTGGTAGGTAAACCGAATCAATGAGGGACTACTACATGTGTTATCCTGCAATTCTCACAAACACATTAGTCCCTCAACCAAGTTTGTCGTCAATCCTCCAAAACCAACTAGGGGTGGCACTAGATGCACTTACAGTTCACCATTGAAAAATACTCCATCTCACGTGATGATCGAACATGGTTTAGTTGATACGGATCACGTGATCATTTAGATGACTCGAGGGATGTCTATCTAAGTGGGAGTTCATAAGTAATATGCTTAAACTTAAATTTATCATGAACTTAGTCCTCATAGTTTCTGCATATCTATGTTGTAGATCAATGGCCCGTGCTACCGTTCCCTTGAATTTTAATGCATTCCTAGAGAAACCTAAGTTGAAAGATGATGGTAGCAACTACACGGACTGGATCCGTAACTTGAGGATTATTGATACGTCTCCGTCGTATCTATAATTTTTTTATTGTTCCATGCCAATATTCTACAACATTTACATACTTTTGGCAACATTTATACTATTTTTGGGACTAACATTTTTATCCAGTGCCCAGTGCCAGTTCATGTTTGTTGCATGTTTTTTGTTTCGCAAAAAATCCATATCAAACGGAGTCCAAACGGGATAAAAACTTAAGGAGATTTTTTTGGAATATATGTGAATTTTTGGAAGTGGAATCAACGCGAGACGATGCCCGAGGGGCCCACGAGGAGGGGCGTGCCCCAGGGGGTAGGGCGCGCCCTGGGCCCTCGTGGCCACTCCGTAAGGTGGTTGGTGCCCTTCCTTCGCCGCAAAAAAGCCAATATCCAGATAAAAATCATGTCAAAAATTTCAGCCCAATCGGAGTTACGGATCTCCGGGAATTTAAGAAACGGTGAAAGGGCGGAATCCGAGAGCGCAGAAACAGAAGGAAAAAGAGAGAGAGATCCAATATCGGAGGGGCTCTCGCCCGTCCGCCGCCATGGAGGCCATGGACCAGAGGGGAAACCCTTCTCCCATCTAGGGGGAAGGTCAAGGAAGAAGAAGAAGAATGGGGCTCTCTCCCCCTCTCTCCCGGTGGTGTCGGAACACCGTCAGGGACATCATCGTGACAACGATCTACACCAACAACTTCATCGCTGCCATCACCAACTCTTCCCCCCTCTATGCAGCGGTGTAACCCCTCTTTTACCCATTGTAATCTCTACTTAAACATGGTGCTCAATGCTATATGTTATTTCCCAATGATGTATGGCTATCCTATGATGTTTGAGTAGATCCGTTTTGTCCTATGGGTTAATTGATGATCGTGATTGCTTTGAGTTGCATGTTTTATTATTGGTGTTGTCCTATGGTGCTCTCCGTGTTGCGCAAGCGTGAGGGATCCCCGTTGTAGGGTTTGCAATATGTTCATGATTTGCTTATGGTGGGTGGCGTGAGTGACAAAAGCACAGACCCGAGTAAGTAGGTTGTTTGCGTATGGGAGTAAAAGAGAACTTGATGCCTTATAATGATATGGTTAGGTTTTACCTTAATGACCTTTAGTAGTTGCGGATGCTTGCTAGAGTTCCAATCATAAGTGCATATTTTCCAAGAAGAGAAAGTATGTTAGCTTATGCCTTTCCCTCAAATAAAATTGCAATAATGATTACCGTTCTAGTTATTGATTGTCTAGGGACAAATAACTTTCTCATCACAAAAAGCTCTCTACTGAAACAAATTTAGTTGTGTCTTTATCTAAACAGCCCCTAGCTTTTATTTACGTGCTCTTTATTATCTTGCAAACATATCCAACAACACATACAAAGTACTTCTAGTTTCATACTTGTTCTAGCTAGAGCGAATGTTAAGCGTGCGTAGAGTTGTATCGGTGGTCGATAGAACTTGAGGGAATATTTGTTCTACCTTTAGCTCCTCGCTGGATTCGACACTCCTACTTATCGAAAGAGGCTACAATTGATCCCATGTACTTGTGGGTTATCAAGACCTTTTTTTGGCGCCGTTGCCGGGGAGCAATAGCGTGGGGTGAATATTCTTGTGTGTGCTTGTTTGCTTTATCACTAAGTGGATTTTATTTGCTGTTCTAAGTTGTTCTCTATCTTTAGTTATGGATATGGAACACGAAATACCAAAAAATTTAGGTTTACTTGCTACTCATGAAGATGGGGAACCTTCTAAAACCCCCGATGCTCATTATGTGAAAGATATTATGCACTACTTTAATAATCCTGAGAAAACCCGATTCAATTATATAATGGGAGACACATTGGATCAACGTAAATACTTTAGGGATTATCGCTTGACTCAAAAAGGGAAACTATTATTGGATCGAATTTATATGTTGCATTGGTATGATCGGCAACTATGCTTGAGATATGATTATACTTGTTGCTCTAGGATGAAGGCTCCACACCTTCCCTTTTCATGCAAATTTAATGATAATGAAACCTTAGTTTCTTACGCTAATGGTATATATGATTACTATGATGTGGAACGAATAGAAGAATTTGTTGCTTTTAAGGGTGCTTGTGAAATTGAATCTTTGTTTAAAGAGTTTGAAGATTTTGATGATTCAGTTTATAGACCTGAAAATTTAGCTATCCTTAAATATTGCTATGAGAATTATAAATACAATTATGATATTGATGAATTTATTGAGAAAGTCTCCGCTGTCCGAGAAGAGACTAATATTTTGCAGGAGTCTATAGAAGAAGAAATTGATGAAACTATGAGCTCATTGGATGAAAAAGATGATGAGGAGAGCGAAGAACAAAAGGAGGAAGATTGGATTAGCTACCCGTGCCCACCTTCTAATGAGAGTAACTCTCCAACTCATACATTATTTAATGTCCCTTCGTTCTTACCGAAGGATGAATGCCATGATAATTGCTATGATTCCGTTGATTCATTTGAAATATCCCTTTTTGATGAACTTGATGCTAGCTATTCTTGTGGCCAAGATGCCAATATGAATTATGCTTATGGAGATGAACTTGCTATTGGTCCTTATGTTAAACATGAAATTGTTGCTATTGCACCCACACATGATAGTCCTGTTATCTTTTTTAATTCTCCAAACTACACTATATCGGAGAAGTTTGCACTTATTAAGGATTATATTGATGGGTGGCCTTTTACCATTGCACATGATAATTTTGTTGAATATAATATGCATGTGCTTGCTGCTCCTACTTGCCATTATTATGAGAGAGGAACTACATCTTCGCCTCTCTATGTTTCCAACATGATAAAATTGCAAGAAACTTCTTATGCTATGCATTGGCCTTTACTTGATGTGCATGAATTGTTCTTGTATGACATGTCGATGCATAGGAAGAGAGTTAGACTTCATCATTGCTTGATATATGTTGCTTTGTGCTCACTACTAAATTCCAAATCATTGCTAATGCAAATTGGCTTTGATATACCTTGGGATCCTTGGTGGATTCATTACTTGAGCACCTTATGCCTAGCTTAATGGCTTTAAAGAAAGCGCTGCCAGGGAGACAACCCGGAAGTTTTAGAGAGTCATTTATTTCTGTTGAGTGATTTTATAGAGTTTAAAAACAAAAAAAATAAAGAGGGGAACCCAAAACTTTTCAAAAAGGAAAGTGAAAGTGAGAGAGACAAGCATTGTTGAAGTGAGGGAGCTCCTTGAACTTTGTTCATGCTCATGGAAACTTTGTGAATCTTGATTACAGAAACTTTTCAACAAAAATAATTGTCACCTTGTAAAATTCCATTGTATTATAGAAATAATGTGCTAAGATTTTCCTTTAGGATGTTTACATTGCTTGTTGGTTTGTGCGGTGCAAAAAAGAAACTTTGGTTGTAGTGCGCGATTTTACATTTTTTTTACTGGAACCTCAAACGGTTCTGAAACTTTTTGCACTGTCTTTCTATACAAATTGTTTATTTTTCCCAAGATTTTCAAAAAAATTGGAGTACCAGAAGTTGGTGAATTTTCAGATTACTATAGACTGTCCTGTTTAAGACAGATTCGGTTTTTGATGCATTGTTTGCTTGTTTTGATGAAACTATTGATTTCTATCAGTGGATTAAGCCACAGAAAAGTTATATTACAGTAGCAAAAATTAAAAAACAAAATATGAATTGGTTTTCGATAGTACTTAGAGTAGCGATTTTCTTTATTATACTAACGGATTTACCGAACTTTTTGTTGAGTTTTGTGTGGACGAAGTGATCAAGGATCGAGGAGGTCTCGATTTGAGGAGAAGGAGGAGAGGCAAGAGCTCAAGCTTGGGGATGCCCAAGGCACCCCAAGTAAATATTCAAGTAGACTCAAGCGTCTAAGCTTGGGGATTCCCCAGAAGGCATCCCATCTTTCTTCAACAATGTCACAACCCTAGAATATCTAAGTGTAATAGTTGCATTAGTGAGCCTGCATCATGTTTATATTTCAAGGAAATTGAAATGAGGAATATTCGAAGCCCCAGAAATTATCTTAAAAGAAGGGCAAGAACCCTTTAAATTGCATTCAGTGATTCCAAATTGCCTTAAAAATAGTGTTGAGAATTTTGGCAAGGGTTATATACCAAACCAAAATTTTGGAACATTTTAAGGGATTATTTGGTCTCTGAATTTAAAACAATATTCTATTTGAATTTGAAAATATATTCAAATATATATGGGATATGTTTTCAAATGCTCTGTGATAATTTATGTGCCTCTAGAAAAGTCCATGAGGCAACATAAAAATACTCAGAGGATGTTCTGGCATTGTTTGAATTTTGTTTGAATTCAAAACAGTGGCAAAGGATTAAATAAAAGAAAACAGAAGGAAAATAAAACAGAACAGAACTTACCTATAGCAGCAGCCCACCTGAGCCGGCCCATCAGGTAGCCCAGCCCACCACCGCAGCCCCCTCTATCGTCTTCCTCCCCGTGCCAGTAGACAGGGCGCGTGCTCGTCGCGCGCGTGCCAGCTCCTGCTTCCACCGCGACGCCCCAGCTCTTCTAAACGCGCCACGGAGACGCCCGAGACCTTCTCCCCCTGTTCCCCTCGCAGCTCTCTCTTCCCCTCCTCTGCTCCCTCCCCTCTTTCTGTTCATGGGCGCCCGAGAACGCCGACGAGCACCGCCGCATCCACAGCCTCCCCTTCGCTTCTCCGACCGGTCCAGATGCCCCGCCTTCCCGATCTTCATCTCCTCGTGGACACACGCAACACCAGGAGCAGGAGAGCGCCGCCCCCGTCGTCTCCATCGCCGCCTCTGCTTCGTCACTGCCATTGTCGATCCGCCGGCCACAGAACTTCCCCGACCTCGTCGTCGCCTCTGCTAGCCCCGCTGTGAGCGCCTCCATCTTTCCCCCTGCTCCCCGAGCTCGATATCGTCTCCTAGCCGCGTTAGTCGTCAGAGCCGAAACCTCACTGCCGCCGGCCATGTTGCCTCCGTGGTTACAGCCACTGCAGCTCGCATCCGTGCGTGCCACCGTGCTCACCACCTCCCTAGCAACCTAGTGCCACCAGCCACGCCTACCTCCGTGCACCGCAGTTGTTGCCTGCCTCAAGCCCGTGGCTCTGCTGCCGCCAAACCTCAACGCCGGCGAGATTCTGACCACCCCGTGCCCTCTAGCTTGGTCCGTTGGATGGGGGCGAGAAAGTGGCATCTCCTGGTGCCCTCGGTGCATCGAAATACTGCCGGAGCAGTGTTTCCGGTGAGCCTCCGCCATGGTCAATGGTCGCCGGCGGTTAACCCCGGCCATGCCGATGTGGCGTGCTTAATTAGCCCTAACCGCACCACTGAGCCACTGACAGTGGGTCCCAGCCCCGCTAATGTTTTGGTTAGGAATTAATTAAGCCCAATTTGCCACTGTTACGCTGACATGTAGGACCCACACGTCAGATTTGACTCGGTTGACCTGCTGACGCCATGTTGATGCAGTGATGACGTCATAATGCAGTTAACTGGATTTTCTTATTTAGAGATAAATCCAGGAAATTTCAGAAAATATCCTAAACTTATAAAATTCATACCAATTAAACTGTAACTCCAAATGAAATAAATTATATATGAAAAATGATCAGAAAAATCCAATCTATCCATCTGTACCATTTTCATGCATGTTGGAACAACTTATCGCTGTTGTTTAGGAGAAATCATATAAATGGCATTTAAACCCTCACATATGGAGTTTGAATTTGAACCTATGGTTCAAACCAACTCCATTTAACATGTTGCTAGTTGCATTAGCTCAAAACACAGCATATTGACATGTCATGATCATGCATCATATTGTGCATTGCATTGATTGTGTTTTCCTTCTCTATTGCCGGTATTTGTCCCCTCTCGATAGACATGGTTCCGACGATGAGTTTGATGACACCGATGAAGAGCTATATTATCTTCAGAAGTGCCAGGCAAGCAAAACCCCCTTGTTCATTCCGATACAATCCCACTCTCTCGCTCCTGCTCTCTTTTACTGCATTAGGACAACATCGATTCAACTGTTACATGTTGCGGTAGCTGAACCCCTTTTCCTCTGCATGACATGTCATTGCCATAGTAAATAGATGAAACCCACTAGCATGAGTAGGAGTTGTTTGAGCCCTGATTTGCCTACCATTCATGCTTGTTTGTCGTGCCTGCTACTGCTTAGAGTTGAGTCGGGTCTGATTCATCGGGAATGAATTGGAATGGTGATGAACATGTCCTACTGTGTGTGAGCTAAGTGTGTGAACACGATTTGGTAAAGGTAGCGGTGAGAGGCCATGTAGGAGTACATGGTGGGTTGTCTCATTGAAGCCGTCCTCAGGAACTGAGTTCTGTGTTTGTGATCCATGAACAGCTACTACCACTCATTGGGATCCTTAATTGACCCTCTCGACTTATTAACCGCCCTTGTCCTCTGTCCAGGAGTTGCAACTAGTTTCTGGTGTTTGTAGGATATGTGTTGGCGGCCGTGCGTAGCACTGACCCTAGGGGTGGGCTATGATGCGGTAGATACACCGTGGCCCAGTGTACCGAGCACCCGTTTGGTGTCTCGGGAACCCTGCACACATCGTTTGGGGTTGTGAGCGAAACCCTGGCCGGATCTCCTCGCGGATGGAACCTGAATAGGCGATAAACCTGGACTAGAGACTTGTGTGGTTAGTCAGGTCGTGGCCAACTCCCTCGCCAGGCTTCCGCTTGAAGGTTGTCGAGATACACGACGTGTACATGGTGGTAAGTGGCGAGAGCGTGTGTGAAGAAGTACACCCCTGCAGGGTTATAAATGATCTATTCGAATAGCCGTGTCCGCGGTAAAGGACTTCAGGGTTGCCTGTACAGTTCATAGACAAGCGAAAGTGGATACTCTAAAATGCGCAAGATAAGAGTGAGTGCTATGGATGGCGTTCTCGTAGGGAGACGGGAGCGGATCCATAGTGGTGTATTGATTGGTGAATATGTGGACTCGTGTGCGCCACCACAAAGGAGTTACTTGCAGTCGTAGTTCAGGATAGACACCGAGTCAAAGCTGGCTTGCTGCAGTTAAACTCCACCACCCCCTTTATTGATACCGATGCATATATAGATAGTTCTGATGTAAGTCTTGCTGGGTACATTTGTACTCATGTTTGCCTATTTTATGTTTTGCAGAGAGATGTCAGTCTCGCTAGTAGTTCCGTGTGGACTTCGACATTTAGCTTGATACCTCAGCTACGATCTTGTGCCCTCGGCAGGATCTGGTAGATAGTCAGGCTTCTCAGCCTTTTTCATTTGTAGATGTCTGTACTCAGACATGTTAAGCTTCCGCGTGTGCTTGTTGCTTGTATGCTCTGTATGTTGGGGTCATGAGACCCATGTTTGTAATGCTTGGCTCCTCGGAGCTTAATGAATAAATACTTTGAGTCGTAGAGTCTAGTTGTGATGCCATGTTGTATTTACACATATCGAGCATATTGTGTGTATGATTTGAAATGCTTGGTATGTGTGGGATCCGACAACCTAGTTGTTTATCCTTGGTAGCCTCTCTTATGGGGAAATGTAGTCTTGTGCCTCCATGAGCCATAGTAGTCCGCTACAGCCCGGTTCACTGGAGTCCTGCTAGCCCAGCACTACTGCTCCGGAACACTTGACTGGCCGGCATGTGATTCACTTTGTTCATGTGTTAGTCCCTTCGGGGAAATGTCACGCGGTGACATCCGGAGTCCTGCCTAGCCTGCTACAGCCCGATTCAGCGGAGTCCTGTTAGCCTAGTGCTACAGCCCGGATTCGCACGCTGCTGACCGACATGCTCGATGTTGATTCATGTATGCATGTCCCCGTAAGTTAGTGCCACTTTGGGTTCACGACTAGTCATGTCGGCCCGGGTTCTTTGTCATATGGATGCTAGCGACACTATCATATACGTGAGCCAAAAGGCGCAAACGGTCCTGGGCCAGGTAAGGTGGAATCCGTGGGAATACCGTGCGTGAGGCCGCAAAGTGATATGATGTGTTACATGCTAGATCAGTGTGACTTAGGATCGGGGTCCTGACAAACAAGTATCGGTATGTTTTCGGTTTCGTTTCGTTCATGTGATATGTGCAAATCTTGGAGCGTCTTTTGCATTCAGTTTTCACTTTTCTTTGATGCACCATGCTGGTATGAGATAGTCCATGGTTGATTTATAAAATGCTCTTTGCACTTCACTTATATCTTTTGAGTATGGCTTTATAGAATGCTTCATGTGCTTCGCTTATATCATTTGAAGTTTGGATTGCCTATTTCCCTACACATAGAAAAACGCCATTTGTAGAATGCTCTTTTGCTTCACTTATATTTGTTAGAGTGTGGGCATATCTTTTGTAGAAATAATTAAACTCTCTTGCTTCACTTATATCTATTTAGAGAGATGACATGAATTGGTCATTCACATGGTTAGTCATTAAATCCTACATAAAACTTGTAGATCACTGAATATGATATGTTTGATTCCTTGCAATAGTTTTGCGATATAAAGATGGTGATATTAGAGTCATGCTAGTGGGTAGTTGTGGATTGTAGAAATACTTGTGTTGAAGTTTGTGATTCCCGTAGCATCCACGTATGGTGAACCGTTATGTAAGGAAGTTGGAGCATGAGGTATTTATTGATTGTCTTCCTTATGAGTGGCGGTCGGGACGAGCGATGGTCTTTTCCTACCAATCTATCCCCCTAGGAGCATGCGCGTAGTACTTTGTTTCGATGACTAATAAATTTTTGCAATAAGTATGTGAGTCTTTATGACTAATGTTGAGTCCACGGATTATACGCACTATCACCCTTCCATCATTGCTATCCTCTTCGGTACCGTGCATTGCCCTTTCTCACCTTGAGAGTCGGTGCAAACTTCGCCGGTGCATCCAAACCCCGTGATATGATACGCTCTATCACACATAAGCCTCCTTATATCTTCCTCAAAACAACCACCATACCTACCTATCATGGCATTTCCATAGCCATTCCGAGATATATTGCCATGCAACTTCCATCATAACATATACATGACTTGATCATTTATTTTCATATTGCTTTGCATGATCGTAAGATAGCTAGCATGATGTTTTCATGGCTTGTCCGTTTTTTGATTTCATTGCCACGCTAGATCATTGCACATCTCGGTACACCGCCGGAGGCATTCATATATAGTCATATCTTTGTTCTAGTATCGAGTTGTAATATTGAGTTATAAGTAAATAAAAGTGTGATGATCATCATTATTAGAACATTGTCCCATGTAAGGTTATCAAAATAAAAGTGGCCAGAGAAGCCCCCCCCCCCAAAAAAAGAGAGAGGCCAAAGAAGCCTACACCAAAAAAGAGAAAAAATGAGAGAAAAGAGAGAAGGGACAATGTTACTACCCTTTTACCACACTTGTGCTTCAGAGTAGCACCACGTTCCTCATATAGAGAGTCTCTTGAGTTATCACTTTCATATACTAGTGGGAATTTCCATTATAGAACTTGGCTTGTATATTCCAACGATGGGCTTCCTCAAGTGCCCTAGGCCTTCATGAGCAAGAAAGTTGGATGCACACCCACTTAGTTTCAGTTTGAACTTCCATACACTTATAGCTCTAGTGCATATGTTGCATGGCAATCCCTACTCCTCGCATTGACATCAATTGATGGGCATCTCCATAGCCTGTTTATTAGCCGCATCGATGTGAGACTTTCTCCGTTTTTTGTCTTCTCCACACAACCTCCATCATCATATTCTATTCCACCTATAGTTCTATATCCATGGCTCACGCTCATGTATTGCGTGAAAGTTGAAAAGGTTTGAGAACATCAAAAGTATGAAACAATTGCTTGTCTTGTCATCGGGGTTGTGCATGATTTGAATATTTTGTGTGATGAAGATGGAGCATAGCGAGACCATATGATTTTGTAGAGATAACTTTCTTTGGCCATGTTATTTTGAAAAGACATGATTGCTTTATTAGTATGCTTGAAGTATTATTGTCTTAATGTCAAATGATAGACTATTGCTTTGAATCACTCGTGTGTTAATATTCATGCCATGATTAGATTACATGATCAAGATTATGCTAGGTAGCATTCCACATCAAAAATTATCTTTTTTATCATTTACCTACTCGAGGACGAGCAGGAATTAAGCTTGGGGATGCTGATACGTCTCCGTCGTATCTATAATTTTTATTGTTCCATGCCAATATTCTGCAACTTATACATACTTTTGGTAACTTTTTATACTATTTTTGGGACTAACATATTGATCCAGTGCCCAGTGCCAGTTCCTGTTTGTTGCATGTTTTTTGTTTCGCGGAAAATCCATATCAAACGGAGTCCAAACGGGATAAAAACTTATGGAGATTTTTTGGAATATATGTGAATTTTGGGAAGTGGAATCAACGCAAGACGATGCCCGAGGGGCCCACGAGGGTGAGGGGAGCGCCCCAGGGGGTAGGGCGTGCCCTGAGCCCTTGTGGCTACTCCGTAAGGCGGTTGGTGCCCTTCTTTCGCCGCAAAAAATCCAATATTCGGATAAAAATCATGTCAAAAATTTCAGCCCAATCGGAGTTACGGATCTTCGAGAATTTAAGAAACGGTGAAAGGGCAGAATCCTAGAGCGCCAAAACAGAAGGAAGCAAAGAGAGAGATCCAATCTCGGAGGGGCTCTCGCCCCTCCGCCTCCATGGAGGCCATGGACCAGAGGGGTGTTGGGGAACGTAGTAATTTCAAAAAAATTCTTATGCACACACAAGATCATGGTGATGCATAGCAACGAGAGGGGAGAGTATGGTCCACGTACCCTCGTAGACCGAAAGCGGAAGCGTTTGCACAACGCGGTTGATGTAGTCGTACGTCTTCACGATCCAACCGATCCAAGTACCGAACGTACGTCACCTCCGAGTTCAGCACACGTTCAGCTCGATGACGTCCCGCGAACTCCGATCCAGCAGAGCTTCACGGGAGAGTTCCGTCAGCACGACGGTGTGGCGACGGTGATGATGTTGCTACCGACGCAGGGCTTCGCCTAAGCACCGCTACGATATGACCGAGGTGGAATATGGTGGAGGGGGGCACCGCACACAGCTGGAATAGATCAATAGATCAACTTGTGTGTCTAGAGGTGCCCCCTGCCCTCGTATATAAAGGACCAGGGGGGAGGAGGCGGCCGGCCACGGGAGGGCGCGGCAGGGAGGAGTCCTACTCCCACCGGGAGTAGGACTCCCTCTTTTCCTAGTTGGAGTGGGAGGGGGAAAGGAAGGGAAGGAGAGAGAGGAAGGAAAGGGGGGGCGCCGCCCCCCTCCTTGTCCAATTTGGACTAGAGGGGTAGGGGCACGCGGCCTGCCCTACACGCCCCTCCTCTTCTCCACTAAGGCCCATCTTGGCCCATTAAACTCCCCGGGGGGTTCCGGTAACCCCCCCCCCCCCCCCCCCCGGTACTCCGGCATATGTCCGAAACTCCCCGAAACCATTCCGTTGTCCGAACATAGTCGTCCAATATATCGATCTTTATGTCTCGACCATTTCGAGACTCCTCATCATGTCCATGATCATATCCGGGACTCCGAACTACCTTCGGTACATCAAAACACAAAAACTCATAATACAATCGTCACCGAAACTTTAAGCGTGCGGACCCTACAGGTTCGAGAACTATGTAGACATGACCGAGACACGTCTCCGTTCAATAACCAATAGCGGAACCTGGATGCTCATATTGGCTCCCACATATTCTACGAAGATATTTATTGGTCAAACCGCATAACAACATACGTTGTTCCCTTTGTCATCGATATGTTACTTGCCCGAAATTTGATCGTCGGTATCTCAATACCTAGTTCAATCTCGTTACCGGCAAGTCTCTTTACTCATTCCGTAATACATCATCCCACAACTAACTCATTAGTTAAAATGCTTGCAAGGCTTATAGTGATGTGCATTATCGAGTGGGCCAGAGATACCTCTCCGACAATCGGAGTGACAAATCCTAATCTCGAAATACGCCAACCCAACAAGTACCTTTGGAGACACCTGTAGAGCACCTTTATAATCACCCAGTTACGTTGTGACATTTGGTAGCACACAAAGTGTTCCTCCGGTAAACGGGAGTTGCATAATCTCATAGTCATAGGAACATGTATAAGTCATGAAGAAAGCAATAGCAGCATACTAAACGATCAAGTGCTAAGCTAATGGAATGGGTCAAGTCAATCACATCATTCTCCTAATGATGTGATCCCATTAATGAAATGACAACTCATGTCTATGGCTAGGAAACATAACCATCTTTGATTAACGAGCTAGTCAAGTAGAGGCATACTAGTGACATTCTGTTTGTCTATGTATTCACACATGTATCATGTTTCCGGTTAATACAATTATAGCATGAATAATAAACAACTATCACGATATAAGGAAATAAATAATAACTTTATTATTGCCTCTAGGGCATATTTCCTTCAATCTCCCACTTGCACTAGAGTCAATAATCTAGATCACATCGCCATGTGATTTAACATCAACAATTCACATCACCATGTGATTAACACCCATAGTTCACATTGTCATGTGACCAACACCCAAAGGGTTTAATAGAGTCAATAATCTAGTTCACATTGCTATGTGATTAACACCCAAAGAGTACTAAGGTGTGATCATGTTTTGCTTGTGAGAGAAGTTTAGTCTACGGGTCTGCCACATTTAGATCCGTATGTATTTTGCAAATTTCTATGTCAACAATGCTCTGCACGGAGCTACTCTAGCTAAATTGCTCCCACTTTCAAAATGTATCCAGATTGAGACTTAGAGTCATTTGGATCAGTGTCAAAATTTGCATCGACGTAACCCTTTACGACAAACCTTTTGTCACCTCCATAATCGAGAAATATACCCTTATTCCACTAAGGATAATTTTGACCGTTGTCTAGTGATCTACTCCTAGATCACTATTGTACTCCCTTGCTAAACACAGTGTAGGGCATACAATAGATCTGGTACACAGCATGGCATACTTTATAGAAACTATGGCTGAGGCATAGGGAATGACTTTCATTCTCTTTCTATCTTCTGTCGTGGTCGGTCTTTGAGTCTTACTCAATTTCACACCTTATAACACAGGTAAGCACTCTTTCTTTGTTCCATTTTGAACTACTTCAAAATCTTGTCAAGGTATGTACTCATTGAAAAAAACTTATCAAGCGTCTTGATCTATCTCTATAGATCTTGATGCTCAATATGTAAGTAGCTTCACCGAGGTCTTTATTTGAAAAAACTCCTTTCAAATACTCCTTTATGCTTTCCAGAAAATTCTACATTATTTTTGATCAACAATATGTCATTCACATATATTTATCAGAAATTATGTAGTGCTCCCACTCACTTTCTTGTAAATACAGGCTTCACCGCAAGTCTGTATGAAACTATATGCTTTGATCAACTCATCAAAGTGTATATTCCAACTCTGAGAGGCTTGCACCAGTCCATAAATGGATCACTGGAGCTTGCACACTTTGTTAGCACCCTTTGGATCGATAAAACCTTTAGGTTAAATCATATACAACTCTTCTTCCAGAAATCCATTCAGGAATGAAGTCTTTACATCCATTTGCCAAATTTCATAATCATAAAATGCGGCAATTGCTAACATGATTCGGACGGACTTAAGCATCGCTATGGGTGAGAAGGTCTCATCGTAGTCAACTCCTTGAACTTGTCGAAAACCTTTTGCAACAAGTCGAGCTTTGTAGACAGTAACATTACCGTTAACGTCCGTCTTCTTCTTGAAGATCCATTTATTCTCGATGGCTTGCCAATCATCGGGCAAGTCAACCAAATTCCACACTTTGTTCTCATACATGGATCCCATCTCAGATTTCATGGCCTCAAGCCATTTTGCGGAATCTGGGCTCATCATCGCTTCCTCATAGTTCATAGGTTCATCATGGTCAAGTAACATGACCTCCAGAACAGGATTACCGTACCACTCTGGTGCGGATCTCACTTTAGTTGACCTACGAGGTTCAGTAGTAACTTGATCTGAAGTTACATGATCATCATCATTAGCTTCCTCACTAATTGGTGTAGGAGTCACACGAACATATTTCTGTGATGAACTACTTTCCAATAAGGGAGCAGGTATAGTTACCTCATCAAGTTCTACTTTCCTCCCACTCACTTCTTTCGAGAGAAACTCCTTCTCTAGAAAGGATCCATTCTTAGCAACGAATGTCTTGCCTTCAGATCTGTGATAGGAGGTGTACCCAACTGCCTCCTTTGGGTATCCAATGAAGACACATTTCTCCGATCTAGGTTTGAGCTTATCAGGATGAAACTTTTTTCACATAAGCATCGCAACCCCAAACTTTAAGAAATGACAACTTTGGTTTCTTGCCAAACCACAGTTCATATGGCGTCATCTCAACGGATTTAGATGGTGCCCTATTTAACGTGAATGCAGCTGTCTCTAATGCATAACCCCAAAACGATAGTGGTAAATCGGTAAGAGACATCATAGATTGCATGATTTCTAATATAGTACGGTTACGATGTTCGGACACACCATTATGCTGTGGTGTTCCAGGTGGCGTGAGTTGCGAAACTATTCCGTATTGTTTCAAATGTAGACCAAACTCGTAACTCAAATATTCTCCTCCACGATCAGATCGTAGAAACTTTATTTTCTTGTTACGATGATTTTCCACTTCACTCTGAAATTATTTGAACTTTTCAAATGTTTTAGATTTATGTTTCATCAAGAAGATATACCCATATCTTACTCAAATCATATGTGAAGATCAGAAAATAACGATACCTGTTGCGAGCCTCAACACTCATTGGACTGCATACATCAGTATGTATTATTTCCAACAAGTCTGTTGCTCGCTCCATTGTTCCGGAGAACGGAGTCTTAGTCATCTTGCCCATGAGGCATGGTTCGCAAGCATCTACTGATTCATAATCAAGTGATTCCAAAAACCCATCAGCATGGATTTTCTTCATGCTCTTTACACCAATATGACCTAAACGGCAGTGCCACAAATAAGTTGCACTATCATTATTAACTTTGCATCTTTTGGCTTCAATATTATGAATATGTGTATCACTATGATCGAGATTCAATAAACCATTCACCTTGGGTGTATGACCATTGAAGGTTTTATTCATGCAAACAGAACAACAATTATTCTCTGACTTTAATGAATAACCGTATTGCAATAAACATGATCAAATCATATGCATGCTTAACGCAAACACCAAATAACATTTATTTTAGGTTCAACACTAATCCCAAAAGTATAGGGAGTGTGCGATGATGATCATATCAATTTTGGAACCACTTCCAACACACATCGTCACTTCACCCTTAACTAGTCTCTGTTCATTCTGCAACTCCCGTTTCGAGTTACTAATCTTAGCAACTGAACCGGTATCAAATACTGAGGGGTTGCTATAAACACTAGTAAAGTACACATCAATAACATGTATATCAAATATACCTTTGTTCACTTTGCCATCCTTCTTATCCGCCAAATACTTGGGGCAATTCTGCTTCCAGTGACCAGTCCCTTTGTAGTAGAAGCACTTAGTCTCAGGCTTAGGTCTAGACTTGGGCTTCTTCACTTGAGCAGCAACTTGCTTGCCGTTTTTCTTGAAGTTCCCCTTCTTCCCTTTGCCCTTTTCTTGAAACTAGTGGTCTTGTCAACCATCAACACTTGATGCTTTTCTTGATTTCTACCTTCGTTGATTTCTGCATCACGAAGATCTTGGGAATCGTTTCCGTTATCACTTGCATATTATAGTTCATCACGAAGTTCTAGTAACTTGGTGATAGTGACTAGAGAACTCTGTCAATCACTATCTTATCTGGAAGATTAACTCCCACTTGATTCAAGTGATTGTAGTACTCAGACATTCTGAGCAGATGCTCACTAGCTGACCTATTCTCCTCCATCTTGTAGGCAAAGTGCTTGTCAAAGGTCTCATACCTTTCGACATGGGCATGAGTATGAAATACTAATTTCAACTCTTGGAACATCTTATATGCTCCGTGGCGTTCAAAACATTTTTGAAGACCCGGTTCTAAGCCATAAAGCATGGTGCACTAAACTATCAAGTAGTCATCATACCGAGCTTTGTAAAACGTGCATAACGTCTGCATATGCTCCTGCAATAGGTCCATCACCTAGCGGTACATCAAGGGCATAATTCTTCTGTGCAGCAATGAGGATAATCCTCAGATCACGGATCCAATCCGCATCATTGCTACTAACATCTTTCAATTTATTTTTCTCTAGGAACATATCAAAAATAAACGGGGAAGCTATGTGCGAGCTATTGATCTATAACATAGATATGCAAATACTATCAGGACTAAGTTCATGATAAATTTAAGTTCAATTGATCATACTACTTAAGAACTCCCACTTAGATAGACATCCCTCTAATCATATAAGTGATCACGTGATCCAAATCAACTAAACCATGTCCGATCATCACGTGAGATGGAGTAGTTTCAATGGTGAACATCATTATGTTGATCATATCTACTATATGATTCACACTCGACCTTTCGGTCTTAGTGTTCCGAGGCCATATCTGCATATGCTAGGCTCGTCAAGTTTAACCTAAGTATTCCGCGTGTGCAACTATTTTGCACCCGTTGTATGTGAACGTAGAGCTTATCACACCCGATCATCACGTGGTGTCTCAGCATGAAGAACTTTCGCAACGGTGCATACTCAGGGAGAACACTTATACCTTGAAATTTAGTGAGAGATCATCTTATAATGCTACCGTCGATCTAAGCAAAATAAGATGCATAAAAGATAAACATCACATGTAATCAATATAAGTGATATGATATGGCCATCATCATCTTGTGCTTGTGATCTCATTCTCCGAAGCACCGTCATGATCACCATCGTCACCGGCGTGACACCTTGATCTCCATCGTAGCATCGTTGTCATCTCGCCAACTATTGCTTCTACGACTATCGCTACCGTTAGTGATAAAGTAAAGCAATTATAGGGCGATTGCATTGCATACAATAAAGAGACAACCATATGGCTCCTGCCAGTTGCCGATAACTCGGTTACAAAACATGATCATCTCACACAATAAAATATAGCATCATGCCTAGACCATATCACATCACAACATGCCCTGCAAAAACAAGTAAGACGTCCTCTACTTTGTTGTTGCAAGTTTTACGTGGCTGCTACGGGCTGAGTAAGAACCGTTCTTACCTACGCATCAAAAACCACAACGATAGTTCTTCAAGTTAGTGTTGTTTTAACCTTCTCAAGGACCGGGCGTAGCCACACTCAGTTCAACTAAAGTTGGAGAAACTGACACCCGCCAGCCACCTATGTGCAAAGCACGTCGGTAGAACCAGTCTCGCGTAAGCGTACGCGTAATGTCGGTCCGGGCCGCTTCATCCAACAATATCGCCGAACCAAAGTATGACATGCTGGTAAGCAGTATGACTTGTATCGCCCACAACTCACTTGTGTTCTACTCGTGCATATAACATCTACGCATAAAACCTGGCTCGGATGCCACTGTTGGGGAACATTGTAATTTCAAAAAAATTCCTACACACACACAGGATCATGGTGATGCATAGCAACGAGAGGGGAGAGTATGGTCCACGTACCCTCGTAGACCGAAAGCGGAAGCGTTTGCACAACGCGGTTGATGTAATCGTACATCTTCACGATCCGACCGATCCAAGTACCGAACGTACGTCACCTCCGAGTTCAGCACATGTTCAGCTCGATGACATCCCGCGAACTTCGATCCAGCAGAGCTTCACGGGACAGTTCCGTCAGCACGATGGCGTGGTGACGGTGATGATGTTGCTACCGACGCAGGGCTTCGCCTAAGCACCGCTACGATATGACCGAGGTGGAATATGGTGGAGGGGGGCACCGCACACGGCTGGAATAGATCAATAGATCAACTTGTGTGTCTAGAGATGCCCCCTGCCCCCGTATATAAAGGACCAGGGGGAGGAGGCGGCCGGCCAGGGGAGGGCACGCCAGGGAGGAGTCCTACTCCCACCGGGAGTAGGACTCCCTCTTTTCCTAGTTGGAGTAGGAGGGGGAAAGGAAGGGAAGGAGAGAGAGGAAGGAAAGGGGGGCGCCGCCCCCCTCCTTGTCCAATTCGGACTAGAGGGGGAGGGGGTGCACGGCCTGCCCTAGCCGTCCCTCCTATTCTCCACTAAGGCCCATCTTGGCCCATTAAACTCCCCGGGGGGTTCCGGTAACCCCTCGGTACTCCGGTATATGTCTGAAACTCCCCGAAACCATTCCGGTGTCCGAACATAGTCGTCCAATATATTGATCTTTATGTCTCGACCATTTCGAGACTCCTCGCCATGTCCATGATCATATCTGGGACTCCGAAATACCTTCGACACATCAAAACACAAAAACTCATAATACAATCATCACCGAAACTTTAAGCGTGCGGACCCTACGGGTTCGAGAACTATGTAGACATGACCGAGACACGTCTCCGGTCAATAACCAATAGCGGAACCTGGATGCTCATATTGGCTCCCACATATTCTACGAAGAACTTAACCGGTCAAACCGCATAACAATATACGTTGTTCCCTTTGTCATCGGTATGTTACTTGCCTGAGATTTGATCGTCGGTTTCTCAATACCTAGTTCAATCTCGTTACCGGCAAGTCTCTTTACTTGTTCCGTAATACATCATCCCACAACTAACTCATTAGTTACAATGCTTGCAAGGCTTATAGTGATGTGCATTACCGAGTGGGCCCAGAGATACCTCTCCGACAATCGGAGTGACAAGTCCTAATCTCGAAATACGCCAACCCAACAAGTAACTTTGGAGACACCTGTAGAGCACCTTTATAATCTCCCAGTTATGTTGTGACATTTGGTAGCACACAAGTTGTTCCTCCGGTAAACGGGAGTTGCATAATCTCATAGTCATAGGAACATGTATAAGTCATGAAGAAAGCAATAGCAGCATACTAAACGATCAAGTGCTAAGCTAACGGAATGGGTCAAGTCAATCACATCATTCTCCTAATGAGGTGATCCCATTAATCAAATGAGAACTCATGTCTATGGCTAGGAAACATATCCATCTTTGATTAACGAGCTAGTCAAGTAGAGGCATACTAGTGACATTCTGTTTGTCTATGTATTCACACATGTATCATGTTTCCGGTTAATACAATTCTAGCATGAATAATAAACATTTATCATGATATAAGGAAATAAATAATAACTTTATTATTGCCTCTAGGGCATATTTCATTCAAGGGGAAACCCTTCTCCCATCTAGAGGGAAGGTCAAGGAAGAAGAACAAGAAGGGGGGCTCTCTCCCCCTATCCCCGGTGCTGCCAGAACACCGTCGGGGACATCATCGCGACAACGATCTACACCAACAACTTCACCGCCGTCATCACCAACTCTTCCCCCTCTATGCAGCGGTGTAACCCCTCTTCTACCCGTTGTAATCTCTACTCTACTTAAACATGGCACTCAACGCTATATATTATTTCCCAATGATGTATGGCTATCCTATGATGTTTGAGTAAATCCGTTTTGTCCTATGGGTTAATTGATGATCGTGATTGGTTTGAGTTGCATGTTTTATCATTGGTGATGTCCTATGGTGCTCTCCGTGTCATGCAAGCATGAGGGATCCCTGATGTAGGGTTTGCAATATGTTCAAGATTTGCTTATGGTGGGTGGCATGAGTGACAGAAGCATAGACCCGAGTAAGTAGGTTGTTTGTGTATGGGAGTAAAAGAGGACTTGATGCCTTATAATGATATGGTTGGGTTTTACCTTAATGATCTTTAGTAGTTGCGGATGCTTGCTAGAGTTCCAATCATAAGTGCACATGATCCAAGAAGAGAAATTATGTTAGCTTATGCCTCTCCCTCAAATAAAATTGCAATAATGATTACCGGTCTAGTTATCGATTGTCTAGGGACAAATAACTTTCTCATGACAAAAAGCTCTCTACTGACACTCAATTAGTTGTGTATTTACCTAAACAGCCCCTAGCTTTTATTTACGTGCTCTTTATTATCTCGCAAACCTATCCAACAACACCTACAAAGTACTTCTAGTTTCATACTTGTTCTAGGTAAAGCGAATGTTAAGCATGCGTACAGTTGTATCGGTGGTCGATAGAACTTGAGGGAATATTTCTTCTAACTTTAGCTCCTCATTGGGTTCGACACTCCTACATATCGAAAGAGGCTACAATTGATCCCCTATACTTGTGGGTTATCAATTATCCTCATTGCTGCACAGAAGAATTACGTCCTTCATGCACCAATAGGTGCAAGGCCTACTGCAGGAGCAACTCCAAATGTTTTGAACGTCTGACAAGCTAAATTTGATGACTACTCGATAGTTCAGTGTGCCATGCTTTACGGCTTAGAATCGGGACTTCAAAGACATTTTGAACATCATGGACCATATGAGATGTTCCAGGAGTTGAAGTTAATATTTCAAGCAAATGCCCGAGTTGAGAGATATGAAGTCTCCAACAAGTTCTATAGCTGCAAGATGGAGGAGAACAGTATTGTGAGTGAACACATACTCAGAATATCTGGGTACCATAACCACTTGACTCAACTGGGAGTTAATTTTTCGGATGATAGTGTCATTGACAGAGTTCTTCAATCACTGCCACCAAGCTATAAAGGCTTCGTGATGAACTATAATATGCAAGGGATGGAAAAGACTATTCCCGACCTCTTTGCAATTCTCCAAACTGCGGAGGTAGAAATCAAGAAGGAGCATCAAGTGTTGATGGTTAACAAGACCACTAGTTTCAACAAAAAGGGCAAAGGAAAGAAGGGGAACTTCAAGAAGAATAGCAAGAAAGTTGCTGCTCCCAGGAAGAAGCCCAAGTCTGGACCTAAGCCTGAAACTGAGTGCTACTACTGCAAAGGGACTAGTCACTGGAAGCGGAACTGCCCCAAGTATTTGGCGGATAAGAAGGATGGCAAAGTGAAAGGTATATTTGATATATATGTTATTGATGTGTACCTTACTAATGCTCATAGTTGCGCCTGGGTATTTGATACTGGTTCTGTTGCTCATATTTGCAACTCGAGACAGGGGCTACAGATTAAACGAAGATTGGCTGAGGACGAGGTGACGATGCGCGTCGTAAATCGTTCCAAGGTCGATGTGATTGTCGTTGGCACGCTACCTCTACATCTACCCTTGGTATTAGTTTTAGACCTAAATAATTGTTATTTGGTGCCAGCGTTAAGCATGAAAATTATATGTGGATCTTGTTTGATGCGAGGCGGTCATTCATTTAAATCAGAGAATAATGGTTGTTCTACTTATATGAGTAATATCTTTTATGGTCATGCACCCTTGATGAGTGGTCTATTTTTGTTGAATCTCGATCGTGGTGATACACATATTCATAATATTGATGCCAAAAGATGCAAAGTTAATAATGATAGTGCAACTTATTTGTGGCACAGCCATTTAGGTCATATTGGTGTAAAGTGCATGAAGAAACCCCATACAGATGGGCTTTTGGAATCACTTTATTATGAATCACTTGATGCTTGGTAACCATGCCTCATGGGCAAGATGACTAAGACTCCGTTCTCCGGAACAATGGAGCGAGCCACTAACTTATTGAAAATAATACATACTGATGTATGCGATCCGATGAGTGTTGAGGCTCGCGGTGGGTATCATTATTTTCTGACCTTCACAGATGATTTGAGGAGATATGGGTATATCTACTTAATGAAACATAAGTCTGAAACATTTGAAAAGTTCAAAGAATTTCATTGTGAAGTGGAAAATCATTGTAACAAGAAAATAAAGTTTCTACGATCTGATCGCGGAGGCGAATATTTGAGTTACGAGTTTGGTCTTCATTTAAAATAATGTGGAATAGTTTCGCAACTCACGCCACCTGGAACACCACAGCATAATGGTGTGTCCGAATGTTGTAATCGTACTTTATTGGATATGGTGCAATCTATGATGTCTCTTACCGATTTACCACTATCGCTTTGGGGTTATGCATTAGAGACAACTGCATTCATGTTAAATAAGGCACCATCTAAATCCGTTGAGATGACTGATACGTCTCCAACATATCTATAATTTTTTATTGTTCCATGCTATTATATTATCAACTTTGGATGTTTATGGGCTTTATTATACACTTTTATATTATTTTTGGGACTAACCTATTAACCTAGAGCCCAGTGCCAGTTTCTGTTTTTTCCTTGTTTTAGAGTATCGCAGAAAAGGAAAATCAAACAGAGTCCAATTGACCTGAAACTTCACGGAACTTATTTTTGGAAGGAAAGCAACCCGGGAGACTTGGAGTCCACATAAGGGAAGCAACGAGGAGGCCACGAGGTAGGGGGCGCGCCCACCCCCCTGGGCGCGCCCTCCACCCTCATGGGCCCCTCGTGGCTCCCCTAACGTATTTCTTCCGCCTATATATATCCATATACCCTAAAAAAATATCCGGGAGCAGAATAGATCAGGAGTTCCGCCGCCAGAAGCTTCTGTAGCCACCGGAAACCAATCTAGACCCGTTCCGGCACCCTGCCGGAGGGGTAATCCCTCTCTGGTAGCCATACTCATCATCCCGGTGCTCTCCGTGATGAGGAGGGAGTAGTTCTCCCTCGGGGCTGAGGGTATGTACCAGTAGCTATGTGTTTGATCTCTCTCTCTCATGTTCTTGATTTGGCACGATCTTGATGTATCGCGAGCTTTGCTATTATAGTTGGATCTTATGTTTCTTCTCCCCCTCTACTCTCTTGTAATGGATTGAGTTTCCCCTTTGAAGTTATCTTATCGGACTGAGTCTTTAAAGATTTGAGAACACTTGATGTATGTCTTGCCGTGCGTATCTGTGGTGACAATGGGATATCACGTGATTCACTTGATGTATGTTTTGGTGATCAACTTGCGGGTTCCGCCCATGAACCTATGCATAGGGGTTGGCACATGTTTTCGTCGTGATTCTCCGGTAGAAACTTTGGGGCACTCTTTGAGGTTCTATGTGTTGGTTGAGTAGATGAATCTGAGATTGTGTGATGCATATCGTATAATCATACCCACGGATACTTGAGGTGACATTGGAGTATCTAGGTGACATTAGGGTTTTGGTTGATTTGTGTCTTAAGGTGTTATTCTAGTACGAACTCTAGGGCTGTTTGTGACACTTATAGGAATAGCCCAACAGATTGATTGGAAAGAATAACTTTGAGGTGGTTTCGTACCCTACCATAATCTCTTCGTTTGTTCTCCGCTATTAGTGACTTTGGAGTGACTCTTTGTTGCATGTTGAGGGATAGTTATATGATCCAATTATGTTATTATTGTTGAGAGGACTTGCACTAGTGAAAGTATGAACCCTAGGCCATGTTTCCTATCATTGCAATACCGTTTACGCTCACTTTTACCATTAGTTACCTTGCTGTTTTTGTATTTTCAGATTACAAAAACCATTATCTACTATCCATATACCACTTGTATCACCATCTCTTCGCCGAACTAGTGCACCTATACAATTTACCATTGTATTGGGTGTGTTGGGGACACAAGAGACTCTTTTTTATTTGGTTGTAAGGTTGCTTGAGAGAGACCATCTTCATCCTACGCCTCCTACGGATTGATAAACCTTAGGTCATCCACTTGAGGGAAATTTGCTACTGTCCTACAAACCTCTGCACTTGGAGGCCCAACAACGTCTACAAGAACAAGGTTGTGTAGTAGAGATCAAGCTCTTTTCTGGCGCCGTTGTCAGGGAGGTTAGCACTTGAAGGTATATCTTTAGATCTTGCAATTGAATCTTTTTGTTTCTTGTTTTAGCACTAGTTTAGTTTATAAAAGAAAACTACAAAAAAAATATGAATTGAGTTTGCCTCATACGCTTCATCTTTTTAATATCTTTCGTGAGTATGATTGAAAGGAAAATTGTGCTCAAATACTAGAAGAAGAATTACATTGAATGATTGGCATAAAATATGTGAATGATGAGCATGATTGCAATGTTGTTAGTACGAATTCTTTTAATATCCATGATACTAATGATGATTGCACTAGTTATGATGAAAATGTCTCCTATAAACATGTCAATTTTCGTGGAGTGCATTGGGTTTGTAAGTACACACCAACTAGGGAAGTATGGATCTTGCTGCACTCTTTACAGACTGTCCTATTTAGGCAGATTGCTGTTATGTTTGCATTGTTTGCATATGTTTGCTTCTTTAATGATTCTATTTGAGGATAGGACTATTAAATATGCAGAGGCATTTAGTATGCAATGTTGAATAATAATTTTAGTGATTTGCTATAGTAGAGTATGATAAGGTTTTTGCAATGGTTTATACTAACTTATCTCACGAGTCCTTGTTGAGTTTTGTGTGGATGAAGCTTTTGAGATTTAGGGAGACCGTGATATGAGAGGAATTAAGGAGACACAAAAGCTCAAGCTTGGGGATGCCCAAGGCACCCCAAGGTAATATTTCAAGAAGTCTCAAGTGTCTAAGCTTGGGGATGCCCCGGTTGGCATCCCACCTTTCTTCTTCAACAACTATCGGTTAGTTTCGGTTGATCCTAAGTTTTTGCTTCTTCACATGATGTTTGCTATTCTTAGAATGGCATTTTATTTTGTTTTGCTTGCTGTTTGAATAAAGTATCAAGATCTCAAATTATTAAATGTTAGAGAGTCTTCACATGGTTGCATAATTATTCGACTACTCATTGATCTTCACTTATATCCTTCGGAGTAGTTTGTTGTTGCTCTAGTGCTTCACTTATATCTTTTAGAGCACGGTGGTGGTTTTATTTTGAAGAAATAGATGAACTCTCATGCTTCACTTATATTATTTTGAGAGAATTTAGGACAACATGGTAATTTGCTTTGGTTATGAATTTAGTCCTAATATGATGGGCATCCAAGAGGGATATAATAAAAACTTACATATAAAGTGCATTGAATACTATGAGAAGTTTGATACTTGATAATGGTTTTGAGATATGAAGATGGTGATATTAGAGTCATGCTAGTTGAGTAGTTGTGAATTTGAGAAATGCTTGTGTTGAAGTTTGTGATTCCCGTAGCATGCACGTATGGTGAACCGTTATGTGATGAAGTCGGAGCATGATTTATTTATTTATTGTCTTCCTTATGAGTGGCGGTCGGGGACGAGCGATGGTCTTTTCCTACCAATCTATCCCCATAGGAGCATGTGCGTAGTAGTTTGTTTTGATAACTAATAGATTTTCGCAATAAGTATGTGAGTTCTTTATGACTAATGTTGAGTCCATGGATTATACACACTCTCACCCTTCCATCATTGCTAGCCTCTCTAGTACCGCGCAATTTTCCCGGTACCTTAAACCCACCATATACCTTCCTCAAAACAGCCACCATACCTACCTATTATGGCATTTCCATAGTCATTCCGAGATATATTGCCATGCAACTTTCCACCGTTCCGTTTATTATGACACGCTTCATTGTCATATTGCTTTGCATGATCATGTAGTTGACATCGTATTTGTGGCAAAGCCACCGTTCATAATTCTTTCATACATGTCACTCATGAGTCATTGCACATCCCGGTACACCGTCGAGGCATTCATATAGAGTCATATCTTGTTCTAAGTATTGAGTTGTAATTCTTGAGTTGTAAGAAAATAAAAGTGTGATGATCATCATTATTAGAGCATTGTCCCGGTGAGGAAAGGATGATGGAGACTATGTTGGGGAACGTAGCATAAATTCAAAATTTTCCTACGTGTCACCAAGATCTATCCATGGAGTCATATAGCAACGAGGGAGGAGTGGATCTACATACCCTTGTAGATCGCGCGCGGAAGCGTTCAAGAGAACGGGGTTGATGGAGTCGTACTCGTCGTGATCCAAATCACCGATGATCCTAGCGCCGAACGGACGGCACCTCCGCGTTCAACACACGTACGGAGCAGCGACGTCTCCTCCTTCTTGATCCAGCAAGGGGGGAGGAGAGGTTAACAGAGATCCAGCAGCACGACGGCGTGGTGGTGGAAGTAGCGGGATTCCAACAGGGCTTCGCCAAGCGCTGCGGGAAGAGGGAGATGTGTCACGGGAGGGAGAGGGAGGCGCCAGGGCTTATATATGGTTGCTCCTCCTTTTCCCCACTATATATAGGGCCAAGGGAGAGGGGGGAGGTGCAGCCCTTTCCCCTTCCTCCAAGGAAGGGTGCGGCCAAGGGGGGGAGGAGTCCATCCTCCCCAAGGCACCTCGGAGGTGCCTTCCCCCTTTAGGACTCTCCCTTTTTCCTCTACACTTGGCGCATGGGCCTCTTGGGGCTGGTACCCTTGGCCCATATAGGCCAAGGCGCACCCCCTACAGCCCATGTGGCCCCCCGGGGCAGGTGGCCCCACCCGGTGGACCCCCGGGACCCTTCCGGTGGTCCCGGTACAATACCGGTGACCCCGAAACTTGTCCCGATGGCCGAAATAGCACTTCCTATATGTAATTCTTTACCTCCGGACCATTCCGGAACTCCTCGTGACGTCCGGGATCTCATCCGGGACTCCGAACAACTTTTGGGTTACCGCATACTAATATCTCTATAACCCTAGCGTCACCGAACCTTAAGTGTGTAGACCCTACGGGTTCGGGAGACATGCAGACATGACCGAGATGACTCTCCGGTCAATAACCAACAGCGGGATCTGGATGCCCATGTTGGCTCCCACATGTTCCACGATGATCTCATCGGATGAACCACGATGTCAAGGACTTAATCAATCCCGTATACAATTCCCTTTGTCTAGCGGTACGATACTTGCCCGAGATTCGATCGTCGGTATCCCGATACCTTGTTCAACCTCGTTACCGGAAAGTCTCTTTACTCGTTCCGTAACACATCATCTCGTGATCAACTCCTTGGTCACATTGTGCACATTATGATGATGTCCTACCGAGTGGGCCCAGAGATACCTCTCCGTCACACGGAGTGACAAATCCCAGTCTCGATTCGTGCCAACCCAACAGACACTTTCGGGGATACCCGTAGTGTACCTTTATAGCCACCCAGTTACGTTGTGACGTTTGGCACACCCAAAGCACTCCTACGGTATCCGGGAGTTACACAATCTCATGGTCCAAGGAAATGATACTTGACATTAGAAAAGCTTTAGCATACGAACTACACGATCTAGTGCTATGCTTAGGATTGGGTCTTGTCCATCACATCATTCTCCTAATGATGTGATCCCGTTATCAAATGACATCCAATGTCAATGGTCAGGAAACTGTAACCATCTATTGATCAACGAGCTAGTCAACTAGAGGCTTACTAGGGACATGGTGTTGTCTATGTATCCACACATGTATCTGAGTTTCCTATCAATACAATTCTAGCATGGATAATAAACAATTATCATGAACAAGGAAATATAATAATAACTAATTTATTATTGCCTCTAGGGCATATTTCCAACAGTCTCCCACTTGCACTAGAGTCAATAATCTAGTTCACATCGCCATGTGATTAACACTCAAGGTCACATCCCCATGTGACTAACACCCAAAGAGTTTACTACAGTCAATAATCTAGTTCACATCACTATGTGATTAACACTCGATGAGTTCTGGGTTTGATCATGTTGCTTGTGAGAGAGGTTTTAGTCAACGGGTCTGAACCTTTCAGATCCGTGTGTGCTTTACAAATCTTTATGTCATCTCCTAGATGCAGCTACCACACTCTATTTGGAGCCATTTCAAATAAATGTTCTACTTGGAGTTATTCTAAATTGTTGCTCCATTATACGTATCCGGTATCTCTACTCAGAGCTATCCGGATAGGTGTTAAGCTTGCATCATCGTAACTCTTTACGTCGAACTCTTCATCACCTCCATAACCGAGAAAATTCCTTAGTCCACTAGTTACTAAGGATAACTTTGACCGCTGTACTGTGATCCATTCTTGGATCACTCTTGTACCCCTTGACTGACTCATGGCAAGGCACACTTCAGGTGCGGTACACAGCATAGCATACTGTAGAGCCTACGTCTTAAGCATAGGGGACGACCTTCGTCCTTTCTCTCTATTTTGCCGTGGTCGAGCTTTAAGTCTTAACTTCATACCTTACAACTCAGGCAAGAACTCCTTCTTTGACTGATCCATCTTGAACACCTTCAAGATCAGGTCAAGGTATGTGCTCATTTGAAAGTACCATTAAGCGTTTTGATCTATCCTTATAGATCTTGATGCTCAATGTTCAAGTAGCTTAATCCAGACTTTCCATTGAAAAACACTTTCCAAATAACCCTATATGCTTTCCAGAAATTCTACGTCATTTCTGATCCATAATATGTCAACAACATATACTCATCAGAAATTCTATAGTGCTCCCACTCACTTCTTTGGAAATACAAGTTTCTCATAAACTTTGTATACACCCAAAATCTTTGATCATCTCATCAAAGCATACATTCCAACTCCGAGATGCTTACTCCAGTCCTCAGAAGGATTGCTGGAGCTTTGCATACTTATTAGCATCTTTCAGGATTGACAAAACCTTCCGGTTGTATCACATACAACCTTTCCTCATGAAAATCGTGAGGAAACAATGTTTTGACATCCTATCTGCAAGATTTCATAAATAACGCAGTAATCGCTAACATAATTCCAACAGACTCTTAGCATCGCCATGGGTGAGAAAGTCTCATCGTAGTCAACTCCTTGAACTTGTCGGAAAACATCTTAACGACAAGTCGAGCTTTCTTAATGGTTATACTTACCATCATTGTCCATCTTCCTTTTAAAATCCATCTGTACTCAACAGCCTTACGACCATCAAGTAGTTCTTCCAAAGTCTACACTTTGTTTTCATATATGGATCCTCTCTCGGATTATATGGCCTCGAGCCATTTATCGGAATCCGGGCCCACCATCGCTTCTCCATAGCTCGTAGGTTCATTGTTGTCTAGCAACATGACTTCCAAGACAGGATCACGTACCACTCTGAAGTAGTGCGCATCCTTGTCATCCCACGAGGTTTGGTAGTGACTTGATCTGAAGTTTCATGATCACTATCATAAGCTTCCACTTCAATTGGTGTAGGTGCCACAGGAACAACTTCCTGTGCCCTGCCACACACTAGTTGAAGAGACGGTTCAATAACCTCATCAAGTCTCCACCATCCTCCCACTCAATTCTTTCGAGAGAAACTTTTCCTCGGGAAAGGACCCGATTCAAGAAACAATCCCTTATTGCTTTCGGATCTGAGACAGGAGGTATACCCAACTGTTTTGGGTGTCCTATGAAGATGCATTTATCCGCTTTGGGTTCAAGCTTATCAGCCTGAAACCTTTTCACATAAGCGTCGCAGCCCCAAACTTTTAAGAAATGACAGCTTAGGTTTCTCTAAACCATAGTTCATACGGTGTCATCTCATCGGAATTACGTGGTGCCCTATTTAAAGTGAATGTGGTTGTCTTTAATGCCTAACCCATAAACTATCGTGGTAATTCGATAAGAGACATCATGGTATGCATCATATCCAATAGGGTGCAGTTATGATGTTCAGACACACCATCACACTATGGTGTTCCAGGCTGTATTAGTTGTGAAACAATTTCCACAATGTCTTAATTCTGTGCCAAACTCGTAATTCAGATATTCATCTCTATGATCATATCATAGATCTTTTATCCTCTTGTCACGACGATCTTTCAACTTCACCCTGAAATTACTTGAACCTTTCAATAATTCAGACTCGTGATTCATCAAGTAAATATACTCAACATCTACTCAAATCATCTGTGAAGTAAGAACATAACGATATCCACTACATGCCTCAGCACTCATTGGACTGCACACATCAAAATGTATTACTTCCAACAAGTTGCTTTCTAGTTCCATTTTACTGAAAACGAGGCTTTCAGTCATCTTGCCCATGTGGTATGATTTGCATGTCTCAAGTGATTCAAAATCAAGTGAGTCCAAACGGTCCATTTGCATGGAGTTTCTTCATGCATATACACCAATAGACATGGTTCGCATGTCTCAAACTTTTCAAAAATGAGTGAGTCCAAAGATCCATCAACATGGAGCTTCCTCATGCGTTTTATACCGATATGACTTATGTGGCAGTGCCACAAGTAGGTGGTACTATCATTACTATCTTATATCTTTTGGCATGAACATGCGTATCACTACGATCGAGATTCAATAAACCATTCATTTTAGGTGCAAGACCATTGAAGGTATTATTCAAATAAACAGAGTAACCATTATTCTCCTTAAATGAATAACCGTATTGCGATAGACATAATCCAATCATGTCTATGCTCAACGCAAACACCAATCTCGATGGTAGAGGGAGCGTGCGATGCTTGATCATATCAACATTGGAAACACTTCCAACACTTATCGTCAGCTCACCTTTAGCTAGTCTCCGTTTATTCCGTAGCCTTTTGTTTCGAGTTACTAACACTTAGCAACCGAACCAGTATCTAATACCCTGGTGCTACTAGGAGTACTAGTAAAGTACACATCAACACAATGTATATCCAATATACTTCTATCGACCTTGCCGGCCTTCTCATCTACCAAGTATCTAGGGTAATTCTGCTCCAGTGGCTGTTCCCCTTATTACAGAAGCACTTAGTCTCGGGTCTAGGTTCAACCTTGGGTTTCTTCACTAGAGCAGCAGCTGAATTGCCGTTTCATGAAGTATCCCTTCTTGCCCTTGCCCATCTTGAAACTAGTGGTTTCACCAACCATCAACAATTGATGCTCCTTCTTGATTTCTACTTTTGTGGTGTCAAACATCACGAATATCTCAAGGATCATCATATATGTCCCTGATATATTATAGTTCATCACGAAGCTCTAGCAGCTTGGTGGTAATGACTTCGGAGAACTATCACTATTTCATTTGGAAGATCAACTCCCACTTGATTCAAGCGATTGTTGTACTCAGACAATTTGAGCACAAGCTCAACAATTGAGCTTTTCTCCCTTAGTCTGTAGGCTAAGAAAATCGTCGGAGGTCTTATACCTCTTGACGTGAGCACAAGCCTGAAATCCCAATTTCAGCCCTTGAAACATCTCATATGTTTCGCGACGTTTCAAAAACCGTCTTCGGTGCCTCAACTCTAAACCGTTCAACTGAACTATCACGTAGTTATCAAAATGTGTATGTCAGATGTTCGCAACATCCACAGACACCGTTCGAGGTTCAGCACACTAAGCGGTGCATTAAGGACATAAGCCTTCTATGAAGCAATGAGGACAATCCTCAGTTTACGGACCTAGTCCGCATAATTGCTACTATCAACTTTCAACTAAATTTTCTCTAGGAACATAACTAAACAGTAGAACTGAAGGGCGAGCTACGACATAATTTGCGAAGACCTTTTGACTATGTTCAGGATAATTAAGTTCATCTTATGAACTCCCACTCAGATAGACATCCCTCTAGTCATCTAAGTGATTACATGATCCGAGTCAACTAGGCCGTGTCCGATCATCACGTGAGACGGACTAGTCATCATCAGTGAACATCTTCATGTTGATCGTATCTTCTATACGACTCATGCTCGACCTTTCGGTCTTCTGTGTTCTGAGGCCATGTCTGTACATGCTAGGCTCGTCAAGTTAACCTAAGTGTTTCGCATGTGTTCCGAGGCCATGTCTGTACATGCTAGGCTCGTCAACACCCGTTGTATTCGAACGTAAGAATCTATACACCCGATCATCACATGGTGCTTCGAAACGACGAACTTTCACAACGGTGCACATTTAGGGGGAACACTTTCTTGAAATTTTAATGAGGGATCATCTTATTTACTACCGTTGTTCTAAGCAAATAAGATGTATAAACATGATAAACATCACATGCAATCAAATAGTGACATGATATGGCCAATATCATATAGCTCCTTTGATCTCCATCTTGGGGCTCCATGATCATCTTGTCACCGGCATGACACCATGATCTCCATCATCATGATCTCCATCATCATGTCTCCATGAAGTTGTCACGTCATCTATTACTTCTACTACTACAGCTAACGGTTAGCAATAAAGTAAAGTAATTACATGACGTTTATGTTGACACGTAGGACATAAATAAATTAAGACAACTCCTATGGCTCCTGCCGGTTGTCATACTCATCGACATGCAAGTCGTGATTCCTATTACAAGAACATGATCAATCTCATACATCACATATATCATTCATCACATCCTTTTGGCCATATCACATCACATAGCATACCCTGCAAAAACAAGTTAGACGTCCTCTAATTGTTGTCTGCATGTTTTACGTGGCTGCTATGGGTTTCTAGCAAGAACGTTTCTTACCTACGCAAAAGCCACAACGTGATATGCCAATTGCTATTTACCCTTCATAAGGACCCTTTTCATCGAATCCGATCCGACTAAAGTGGGAGAGACAGACACCCGCCAGCCACCTAATGCAACTAGTGCATGTCAGTCGGTGGAACCGGTCTCACGTAAGCATACGTGTAAGGTTGGTCCGGGCCGCTTCATCCCACGATGCCGCCAAATCAAGATAAGACTAGTAACGGCAAGCATATTGAACAAAATCAACGCCCACAACTACTTTGTGTTCTACTCGTGCATAGAAAACTACGCATAGACCTAGCTCATGATGCCACTGTTGGGGAACGTAGCATAAATTCAAAATTTTCCTACGTGTCACCAAGATCTACCCATGGAGTCATCTAGCAACGAGGGAGGAGTGGATCTACATACCCTTGTAGATCGCGCGCGTAAGCGTTCAAGAGAACGGGGTTGATGGAGTCGTACTCGTCGTGATCCAAATCACCGATGATCCTAGCGCCAAACGGACGGCACCTCCGCGTTCAACACACGTACGGAGCAGCGACGTCTCCTCCTTCTTGATCCAGCAAGGGGGAGGAGAGGTTAACAGAGATCCAGCAGCACAACGGCGTGGTGGTGGAAGTAGCGGGATTACAACAGGGCTTCGCCAAGCGCTGCGGGAAGAGGGAGATGTGTCACGGGAGGGAGAGGGAGGCGCCAGGGCTTAGATATGGTTGCTCCTCCTTTTCCCCACTATATATAGGGCCAAGGGAGAGGGGGGAGGCGCAGCCCTTGCCCCTTCCTCCATGGAAGGGTGCGGCCAAGGGGGGGAGGAGTCCATCCTCCCCAAGGCACCACGGAGGTGCCTTCCCCCTTTAGGACTCTCCCTTTTTCCTCTACACTTGGCGCATGGGCCTCTTGGGGCTGGTACCCTTGGCCCATATAGGCCAAGGCGCACCCCCTACAGCCCATGTGGCCCCCCGGGGCAGGTGGCCCCACCCGGTGGACCCCCGGGACCCTTCCGGTGGTCCCGGTACAATACCGGTGACCCCGAAACTTGTCCCGATGGCCGAAATAGCACTTCCTATATGTAATTCTTTACCTCCGGACCATTCCGGAACTCCTCGTGACGTCCGGGATCTCATCCGGGACTCCGAACAACTTTTGGGTTATCGCATACTAATATCTCTATAACCCTAGCGTCACCGAACCTTAAGTGTGTAGACCCTACGGGTTCGGGAGACATGCAGACATGACCGAGATGACTCTCCGGTCAATAACCAACAGCGGGATCTGGATACCCATGTTGGCTCCCACATGTTCCACGATGATCTCATCGGATGAACCACGATGTCAAGGACTTAATCAATCCCGTATACAATTCCCTTTGTCTAGCGGTACGATACTTGCCCGAGATTCGATCGTTGGTATCCCGATACCTTGTTCAACCTCGTTACCGGCAAGTCTCTTTACTCGTTCCGTAACACATCATCTCGTGATCAACTCCTTGGTCACATTGTGCACATTATGATGATGTCCTACCGAGTGGGCCCAGAGATACCTCTCCATCACACGGAGTGACAAATCCCAGTCTCGATTCGTGCCAACCCAACAGACACTTTCGGGGATACCCGTAGTGTACCTTTATAGCCACCCAGTTACGTTGTGACGTTTGGCACACCCAAAGCACTCCTACGGTATCGGGGAGTTACACAATCTCATGGTCCAAGGAAATGATACTTGACATTAGAAAAGCTTTAGCATACGAACTACACGATCTAGTGCTATGCTTAGGATTGGGTCTTGTCCATCACATCATTCTCCTAATGATGTGATCCCGTTATCAAATGACATCCAATGTCCATGGTCAGGAAACCGTAACCATCTATTGATCAACGAGCTAGTCAACTAGAGGCTTACTAGGGACATGGTGTTGTCTATGTATCCACACATGTATCTGAGTTTCCTATCAATACAATTCTAGCATGGATAATAAACGATTATCATGAACAAGGAAATATAATAATAACTAATTTATTATTGCCTCTAGGGCATATTTCCAACAGACTATGATTCCCCACAAGTTGGGATGAGACTCCGGACGAAAAAAAGAGAGGCCAAAGAAGCCCAAATAAAAAAAGGCCATAAAAAGAGAGAGAAAGCCCAAGTAAAAAAATAAGAGAAAAAGAGAGAAGGGACAATGCTACTATCCTTTTACCACACTTGTGCTTCAAAGTAGCACCATAATCTTCATGATAGAGAGTCTCCTATGTTGTCACTTTCATGTACTAGTGGGAATCTTTCATTATAGAACTTGGCTTGTATATTCCAATGATGGGCTTCCTCAAAATGCCCTAGGTCTTCGTGAACAAGCGAGTTGGATGCACACCCACTTAGTTTCTTTTTGAGCTTTCATACATTTATTACTCTAGTGCATCTGTTGCATGGCAATCCCTACTCACTCACATTGATATCTATTAAAGGGCATCTCCATATCCCGTTGATACGCCTAGTTGATGTGAGACTATCTTCTCCCTTTTTGTCTTCTCCACAACCACCATTCTATTCCACCTATAGTGCTATATCCATGGCTCACGCTCATGTATTGCGTGAAGATTGAAAAGGTTTGAGAACATCAAAAGTATGAAACAATTTCTTGGCTTGTCATCGGGGTTGTGCATGATTTAAATATTTTGTGTGATGAAGATAGAGCATAGCCAGACTATATGATTTTGTAGGGATAACTTTCTTTGGCCATGTTATTTTGAGAAGACATGATTACTTAGTTAGTATGCTTGAAGTATTATTATTTTTATGTCAATATTAAATTTTTGTCTTGAATCTTATGGATCTGAATATTCTTGCCACAATAAATAAGAATTACTTAGAGAAATATGTTAGGTAGCATTCCACATCAAAAATTCTGTTTTTATCATTTACCTACTCGAGGACGAGCAGGAATTAAGCTTGGGGATGCTGATACGTCTCCAACGTATCTATAATTTTTTATTGTTCCATGCTATTATATTATCAACTTTGGATGTTTATGGGCTTTATTATACACTTTTATATTATTTTTGGGACTAACCTATTAACCTAGAGCCCAGTGCCAGTTTCTGTTTTTTTCGTTGTTTTAGAGTATCGCAGAAAAGGAAAATCAAACGGAGTCCAATTGACCTGAAACTTCACAAAACTTATTTTTGGAAGGAAAGCAACCCGGGAGACTTGGAGTCCATGTAAGGGAAGCAACGAGGAGGCCACGAGGCAGGGGCGCGCCCTCCACCCTCGTGGGCCCCTCGTGGCTCCCCTGACGTACTTCTTCCACCTATATATCTCCATATACCCTAAAAACATCCGGGAGCAGAATCGATCGGGAGTTCCGCCACCAGAAGCTTCCGTAGCCACCGAAAACCAATCTAGACCCGTTCTGGCACCCTGCCGGAGGGGGAATCCCTCTCGGGTGGCCATCTTCATCATCCCGGTGCTCTCCATGACGAGGAGGGAGTAGTTCTCCCTCGGGGCTGAGGGTATGTACCAGTAGCTATGTGTTTGATCTCTCTCTCGTGTTCTTGATTTGGCACGATCTTGATGTATCGCGAGCTTTGCTATTATAGTTGGATCTTATGTTTCTTATCCCCTTCTACTCTCTTGTAATGGATTGAGTTTCCCCTTTGAAGTTATCTTATCGGATTGAGTCTTTAAAGATTTGAGAACACTTCATGTATGTCTTGCCGTGCGTATCTGTGGTGACAATGGGATATCACCTGATTCACTTGATGTATGTTTTGGTGATCAACTTGCGGGTTCCGCCCATGAACCTATGCATAGGGATTGGCACATGTTTTCGTTGTGATTCTCCGGTAGAAACTTTGGGGCACTCTTTGAGGTTCTATGTGTTGGTTGAGTAGATGAATCTGAGATTGTGTGATGCATATCGTATAATCATACCCACGGATACTTGAGGTGACATTGGAGTATCTAGGTGAAATTAGGGTTTTGGTTGATTTGTATCTTAAGGTGTTATTCTAGTACGAACTCTAGGGCTGTTTGTGACACTTATAGGAATAGCCCAACGGATTGATTGGAAAGAATAACTTTGAGGTGGTTTCGTACCCTACCATAATCTCTTCGTTTGTTCTCCGCTATTAGTGACTTTGAAGTGACTCTTTGTTGCATGTTGAGGGATAGTTATATGATCCAATTATGTTATTATTGTTGAGAGGACTTGCACTAGTGAAAGTACGAACCCTAGGCCTTGTTTCCTATCATTGCAATACCGTTTACGCTCACTTTTACCATTAGTTACCTTGTTGTCTTGTATTTTCAGATTACAAAAAACATTATCTACTATCCATATACCACTTGTATCACCATCTCTTCGCCGAACTAGTGCACCTATACAATTTACCATTGTATTGGGTGTGTTGGGGACACAAGAGACTCTTTTTTTATTTGGTTGCGGGGTTTCTTGAGAGAGACCATCTTCATCCTACGCCTCCTACGGATTGATAAACCTTAGGTCATCCACTTGAGGGAAATTTGCTACTGTCCTACAAACCTCTGCACTTGGAGGCCCAACAACGTCTACAAGAAGAAGGTTGTGTAGTAGACATCAATGACACCATATGAACTTTGGTTTGGCAAGAAACCAAAGTTGTCATTTCTTAAAGTTTGGGGTTGTGATGCTTATGTGAAAAGTCTTCAGCTTGATAAGCTCGAACCCAAATCGAAGAAATGCATCTTCATAGGATACCCAAAAGAAACTATTGGGTACACCTTCTATCACAGATCCGAAGGGAAGATATTTGTTGTTAATAATGGATCCTTTCAAGAGAAGGAGTTTCTCTCGAAAGAAGTGAGTGGGAGGAAGTGGAACTTGATGAGGTAGTTGTACCTTCTCTCAAATTGAAAAGTAGTTCATCACAGAAATCAATTCCAGTGATGCCTACACCAATTAGTGAGGAAGCTATTGGTGATGATCATGAAACTTCAGATCAAGTTACTACCGAACCTCGTAGGTAAACCAAAGTACGTTTCACACCAGAGTGGTACGGTAATCCTGTTCTAGAAGTCATGTTACTAGACCATGACGAACCTACGAACTACGAGGAAGCGATGATGAGCCCGGATTTCGTGAAATGGCTTGAGGCCATGAAATCAGAGATGGGATCCATGTATGAGAACAAAGTATGTACTTTGGTTGACTTTCCCGATGATTGGCAAGCCATAGAAAATAAATGGATTTTCAAGAAGAAGACATACACTGATGGTAATGTTACTATCTACAAAGCTCGACTTGTCGCGAAAGGTTTTCGACAAGTTCAAGGAGTTGACTACGATGAGACCTTCTCACCCATCGCGATGCTTAAGTCTATCTGAATCATGTTAGGAATTTCCGCATTTTATGATTATGAAATTTGGCAAATGGATGTCAAAATTGCATTCCTTAATGGATTTCTGAAAGAAGAGTTGTATATGATGCAAGCAGAAGGTTTTGTTGATCCTAAAGGTGCTAATAAAGTGTGCAAGCTCTAGCGGTCCATTTATGGACTGGTGCAAGCCTCTCGGAGTTGGAATATACGCTTTGATAGTGTGATCAAAGAATGTGGTTTTATACAAACTTTTGGAGAAGCCTGTATTTACAAGAAAGTGAGTGGGAGCACTGTAGCATTTCTAATATTATATGTAGATGACATATTGTTGATTGGAAATAATACAGAATTTCTGGATAGCATAAAAGGATACTTGAATAAGAAATTTTCAATGAAAGACCTCGGTGAAGCTGCTTATATATTGGGCATCAAGATCTATACAGATAGATCAAGGCGCTTAATTGGACTTTCACAAAGCACATACCTTGGTAAAGTTTGAAGAAGTTCAAAATGCATCAGTCAAAGAAAGAGTTCTTGTCTGTGTTACAAGGTATGAAGTTGAGTCAGACTCAATGCCCAACCACTTCAGAAGATAGAGAGAAAATGAAAGTCATTCCCTATGCTTCAGCCATACGTTCTATCATGTATGCAATGTTGTGTACCATACCTGATGTGTGCCTTGCTATAATTTTAGCAGGGAGGTACCAAACTAATCTAGGTGTGGATCACTGGACAGCAGTCAAGAACATCCTGAAATACCTGAAAAGGACTAAGCATATGTTTCTCGTTTATGGAGGTGACAAAGAGCTTGTCATAAATGGTTACGTCGATGCTAGCTTTGAAACTGATCCGGATGACTCTAAGTTACAAACCGGATACGCATTTATATTGAATGGTGGAGTTGTCAGTTGGTGCAGTTCCAAGCAGAGCATCATGGTGGGATCTACGTGTGAAGCGGAGTACATAGCTGCTTCGGAAGCAGCAAATGAAGGAGTTCATATTCGATCTAGGTGTAATACCTAGTGCATCGGGTCCAATGAAAAATCTTTTGTGACAATACTGGAGCAATTGCCTTAGCGAAGGAATCCAGATTTCACAAGAGAACCAAACACATCAAGAGACGCTTCAACTCCATCCGCGATCAAGTCAAGGAAGGAGACATAGAGATTTGCAAAATACATACGGATCTAAATGTTGCAGACCCGTTGACTAAGCCTCTTCCACAAGAAAAACATGATTAGCACCAAGACTCCATGGGTGTTAGAATCGTTACATGTAATCTAGATTATTGACTCTAGTGCAAGTGGGAGACTGAAGGAAATATGCCCTAGAGGCAATAATAAAGTTGTTATTTATATTTCCTTATATCATGATAAATGTTTATTATTCATGCTAGAATTGTATTAACCGGAAACATGGTACATGTGTGAATACATAGACAAAACAGAGTGTCCCTAGTATGCCTCTACTTGACTAGCTCGTTAATCAAAGATGGTTAAGTTTCCTCACCATAGACATGTGTTTTCATTTGATGAACGGGATCACATCATTAGGAGAATGATGTGATGGACAAGACCCATACGTTAGCTTAGCATAATGATCATTAAGTTTTATTGTTATTGCTTTCTTCATGACTAATGCATATTCCTTTGACTATGAGATTATGCAACTCCGAAACACCGGAGGAACACCTTGTGTGCTATCAAATGTCACAACATAACTGGGTAATTATAAAGATGCTCTACAGGTGTCTCCGAAGGTGTTTGTTGGGTTGGCATAGATTGAGATTAGGATTTGTCACTCTGAGTATCGGAGAGGTATCTCTGGGCCCTCTTGGTAATGCACATCACAATAAGCCTTGCAAGCAATGTGACTAATGTGTTAGTTGCGGGATGATGCATTACGGAGCGAGTAAAGATACTTTCCGGTAATGAGATTGAACTAGGTATGAAGATACTGATGATCGAATCTCGGGCAAGTAACATACCGATGACAAAGGGAATAATGTATGTTGTCATTGCGGTTTGACCGATAAAGATCTTCGTAGAATATGTAGGGACCAATATGAGCATCCAGGTTCCGCTATTTGTTATTGACCGGAGATGTGTCTCGGTCATGTCTACATAGTTCTCGAACCCGTAGGGTCCGCACGCTTAACGTTCGATGACGATTTATATTATGAGTTATGTGTTTTGGTGACCGAAGTTTGTTTGGAGTCCAGGATGAGATCATGGACATGACGAGGAGTCTCGAAATGGTCAAGAGGTAAAGATTGATATATTGGACGATGGTATTCGGACACCGGGATGGTTTCTGATCGTTTCGGGTATTTTTTAGAGTACCGGGAGGTTACCGGAACCCCCCGGGGAAGTAATGGGCCTACATGGGCCATAGGGGAGAGAGAGGGGAGCCCGCAAGGGTGGCGCCCCCCCCCATGGGAGTCCGAATTGGACAAGGGGTAGGGGGCGCGGCCCCATTTCCTTCTCCCTCTCCCTCTCCCTCTCCCTCTCCCTTTCCTTTCCTTTTCCCCTGTGAAGGAAAGGAGGGATGACTAGGATTGGGAGTCCTAGTCGGTTTCCCCCCACTTGGGCGCACCCCTAGGGCCGGCCTCCTCCCCTCCTCCTTTATACACGGGGGCAGGGGGCACCCCAAAGCACAACAATTGTTTCTTATTTGTGTGCAGTGCCCCCTCCACAGTTTACTCCTCCGGTCATATCGTCATAGTGCTTAGGCAAAGCCCTACGCGGATCACATCACCATCACCGTCGCCGTGCCGTCGTGTTGATGAAACTCTCCGTCGACACTTTGCTGGATCAAGAGTTCGAGGGACGTCATCAAGCTGAACGTGTGCTGAACTCAGAGGTGTCTTACGTTCGGTACTTGATCGATTGGATCGTGAAGACGTTCGACTACATCGACCACATTAACCTAACACTTCCGCTTTCGGTCTATGAGGGTACGTGGACACACTCCCCCCCCCTTCTCGTTGCTATGCATCTCCTAGATAGATCTTGCGTGATCGTAGTATTTTTTTTCAAATTGCATGCTATGTTCCCCAACAGTAATCATGTCAATTTGATATTCGTTCGATATTTTGATGATATGTATGTTGTGATTCCCTTAGTGGTGTTGTGTGAACGTCGACTACATGACACTTCACCATATTTGGGCCTAAGGGAATGCATTGTGGAGTAATTATTACATGATGGGTTGCTAGAGTGACAGAAGTTTAAACCCTAGTTTATGCACTATTCCGTAAGGGGCTGATATGGATCCACATGTTTAATGCTATGGTTAGATTTTATCTTAATTCTTCTTTTGTACTTGCGGATGCTTGCGAGGGGGTTAATCATAAGTGGGAGGCTTGTTCAAGTAAGAACAGCACCCAAGCACCATCCACCCACATATCAAATTATCAAAGTAATGAACGCAAATCAAACCAACATGATGAAAGTGACTAGATGAAATTCCCATGTGTCCTCAGGAACGATTTACTTGCTATAAGACATTGTTTTGGCATGTCCTTCGCTACAAAAAGGATTGGCCTACCTTTCTACAACTATAGTTACTATTTCTACTTGTCACTTGTTACAAATTATATTGCTATCAAACAACCTTTTTGATAACCCAAAAGTATAGGGGATCGCAACAGTTTTCGAGGGTAGAGTATTCAACCCAAATTTATAGATTCTACACAAGGGGAGCCAAAGAATATTTGAGTGTATTAGCAGTTGAGTTGTCAATTCAACCACACCTGAAGATTAATTATCTGCAGCAATATGATTAGTAGCAAAGTAGTTTGATAGTTTTGATAATAGTGACCGCAGCAACGGTAACAGTAACAGTGATAGCAGTAGTTTGTAGCAAGTGTAGCAGCGATGATAGCAATAGTAACGCAACATGATCAATAAGGATAAATTCGTAGGCATTGGATTTGTGACTTGTTGGATGATATTCATCATGTGACAGTTATAACCTAGGGCGATACGGCACTAACTCCAGTTCATCGATATAATGTAGGCATGTATTCCGCAAATAGTCATACATGCTTTATTAAAAGAACTTGCATGACATCTTTTGTCCTACCCTCCCATGGCAGCGGGGTCCATATTGGAAACTAAGGGATATTAAGGCCTCCTTTTAATATAGAACCGAAACAAAGCATTAACACATAGTGAATACATGAAATCCTCAAACTACGGTCATCACCGGGAATGGGCCCGGTTGTTGTCACTCCGGGGTTGCCGGATCATAACTGTAGTAGGTGACTATAACTTGCAAGATCAGATCTAAAACATGGATATAATGATGAATTCATAAACGGTACAGATCTGAAATCAAGGCACCCGTGCCCAAAGTGACGAGCATTAAGCATGGCAAAGTCATAGCAACATCAATCTGAGAACATAGTGGATACTAGGGATTAGGCCCTAACAAAACTAACTCGATTACATGCTGAATCTCATCCAACTCCTCACCGACCAGCGAGCCTATGAAGGAATTACTCACTCCCGGTGGGGAGCATCATGGAATTGGCGATGGAGAAGGGTTGGTGATGATGAAGAATGAAGATCCCCCTCTCCGGAGCCTCAAACAGACTCCAGGTCTGCCCTCCCGAGGAAGAACAGGGCCTGGCGGTGGCTCCATCTCATGGATCGTGATAATTCTTTCTCACTGGTTTTTTCTGGAATAATGTGATTTTATAGTATCAGGGGGTTATCAGCGGGGCCACCAGGTGGGTACAATCCACCTAGGCGCGCTAGGAGAGGGGACGCACCTTGGTGGGTTGTGCCCACCCAGGGGCCCCTCTCCGGTGGGTCTTGGCTCCAGAAATTCTTATTATTGGTATAAAAATCCTCAAAAAGTTTCGTTCCATTCCGAGAACTTTTATTTCTGCACAGAAACAACACCATGGTAGTTCTATTGAAAATAGCATCAGTCCGGGGTTAGTTTCATTCAAATCATGCAAATTAGAGTCCAAAACAAGAGGAAAGCATGAGGAAAAGTAGATACGTTGGAGACGTATCAACTCCCCCAAGCTTAAACCTTTGCTTGTCCCCAAGCAATTCAGTTGATAAACTGAAAGTGAGAAAGAAAAACTTTTACGAACTCTTTTGCTCTTGTCTGCATAAATAAGCTTAAACAGCACCCGGGTTTTCAGCCAACATTATAACTAACCATGTCAACAATAACTCTTTAAGATTATAATGATTCATATCAATGACATAATCAGCTAGTGAGCAATAATAAGATATCTCAAATGGCAACATGTGGTCAAAACAACCACGATATAATATGACAATAATGGTATCTCGCTAGCCCTTTCTGATACCACAAAACATAAATGCAGAGCACCTCCGAAGTTCAAGCAGCGACTAAACATTATAATTCATGGTAGAAAAGATCCAGTCATGATTTACCCAACATTAGCTATACACAATGCATAAATCATGACCGTTGTGCTCTACTCAGTTTCTAGCGCTTAGTTTTAGAAGGTGATGACACAGCATAAAAGTAAATAGATAGTCCCTTCGCAGAGGGAAGCAGTGATTTGCAGAGGTGCCAGAGCTCAATTTTTAAAACAGAGATAAATGATATTTTGAGACATGCACCCTTCTTATTCACTTCATGACCATCAGTTATCAACATCTTCCGTGCTAAGCACTCTAGTGGCAGTTCCCAAGCGATAAAAGTAAAGGTTTACTCCCCCTCCACCATCAATCACACTCCACGGCTTGTCCGAAACAATGGGTGCCGTCCATGAAAATGACAACACATGTGAGAGAAGAGAAAACCATGTCTCCACCACCCACCACCACCTCCACCCTTCCCATGGATCTCCTCGCCGGTGAAATCTCTCTCTTGGTGGTGAATCATGGATGGTTCTCATCCATTGGGACTTTTCCCCCGGCCTTGCAGTCAAGGCTCAGGTGCGTCGTTGGTTTGTATCTTCGGTTCATTTCTCTCCCTCTTCTTCGACCAAGGAGTTCTTTCTGGTGGTTTCTTTCTCTTCAGCATCTTTTCCTCTCTCGGATCAATCTGTGTGGTTAGCACTACAATGCTGTATTGGCGGTTTGAGCTCTGGATTCAGAGTTTTCAAACTCAGTGACTGAAGGTTTTGATTCTTGTTGGCTTCAAATCATGTGGGTCAATTCATTTATGGTTTGCGTGATCGTGTCTGGCCGAAATTCGTGTGTCATTTTCATCTATTTCGTGGTTCATCTATCGCTGAAAATACACCCTCTTTGGCTTGGCATGCTGATTGTGAATTGCATGAGATTTCAGCACGTAAGTCTTTTGCTATCAGACCAAATCTTAGTGCTATGCATCAGGTAGCAGTGATTGATCATTCTTCACATCTTGAGCTGAGAAAATTTGGTCTTTTCCCACCCTCGGGTCTGGATGAATCTTCTACTCAGTATAATATTTCCCAGCGATCACCGTCGGCGGATCATGGCCTGGTTTTCGGTTTGTTCTATCAGGAGGCTGTCAAGTTTGGAAGTTTTTCCGTTGCGGATTTTCAGTTGGCCGTTGCTAAAGATAAGAGCCGTTTTGAAGGACGGGATTTCAGGCGCTCATGTTGGGATAGGATCGAGTCAGACACTTTATATCATATTCTGGATCTTTGGCAAGCAGAGTATTCTAATGCAAATATTATGGCTTGTCTGGGGATTACATGCATACCGACACGGGAATATATTCATGAAAGACTTAAGCTTTGTTCCATCTGTGATTGTTTGGGCCACGATTAGACTACATGTACTGGTATTATTTGTCAGCGTTGTGCTCGTTCTGAATGTGCCTGTCATGATACACACTTAAATCCGCAGGTTAATGCGCGTACATGTACAAAATCTTTTTAGCGTGTTAAACAGGTAGCTAAATGGGCTTGGTGTACTAAATGTAAACGTAATGGGCATCTGGCTCAACATTGCAAAGCCCAATGGGTGGTGAAAAATGATATGCACTCGCATGAGTGTGGTCGTACATTTCACACCAAGGACTCTTCTATTTGGAAACAGACGATATGTTCGACTGCATTATCGGTTAATGAGGATTCTGTGGTGAATGGTATGTGCAGAATACGTGATTATCGGCCACATGAGGTGCCGCACAAGAAAGTCTGGATTGAAAAATAGAAAATACTATGTATAGATGACGTGCCTTCTTCCCATTGTGCCTTGCATGTCTCCGATGTGGAGTTCCTACTCTGGATTGGTCGTATGATGAAACGAACTTATACACCAAAGATTATGATGGCGCCTGAGGTAACAAGTGTCGTATTCCCTGTAAACCCATTCTCGGCCATCAAGCTTCAGTTTGAATTATTCTGCAAGTCTGTCCTTAATGCTTTGTGCCCGGAAAGAATTGATCTTAACTCCAGTTTTGCGGCTGCCTGGAACTTAGGATTCAGTTTGAACAGACAGGAGTTGGTGGCTACTGGGTTAGGACACATCTATAGCTTACCTGAATTTGGCCCATACAGATCAAGTAAACTGACCGGATATGCCTCAGAGACCCAGCTCTTGGAAGCCCATCGTATTTCGTGGTCGGCAGTGCCCAAAACTCTGAAGTGACTGAAATCACTCCTGTCATTCTCAGTTTTAGTTCAGCTCAGCTCATGATCTTGGGCGTGACTGACATGAATCGGATTGAAGAGACTGAGATGATCCCAAACCAAGCTATGAACAGTTTCTCCTCCCAGCCCATGGACACAAATGAGAATCAGAATGATGAGGTAGCAATCCTTAGTGGGCAGGAGAAGAAGAAGAGGACGCAAGCCAACATTGATCCTACTGGACTGCACAGGAGCACTCGCGCCACGAAATACGATGGCTTCAAGGCCCCTTCTATGGCGGAAGGACGAGTGTGCAAGAGCAAGGTTAAACCTCGCTAGAACCCCTCTGCACCACTTCAGCACAACACCACTTCTGCAGTGGAGCTAGCAGTTCCGCCTCCAACACCAATTCCCATGCTCCAGCAGATCGGCACCATCAAGTGTGGTATCCCCGCTGATGATCTCCCCCCCCCCCCCCCCCCCCCCCCCCCCCCAAGCTCATGGCTGTGAAGGAAGTGAAGGCCCCTCCATTGTACTTGATGCCTCCCAAGCAGCAGTGGAATGTGCTGGTCTGGAATGTCCGTGGAATAAATTCAGACCAGAAAAATTTAGCTATTAAAAATGCGATCAATGCATGTGGTTGCAATGTCGTATGCTTGCAGGAAACTAAACGCCTATCTTTTGACCTTGCTTATGTTAAAACCTTCTGTCCAAGACAATTTGACAAGTTTGCTTATGTTCCTTCACGTGGTAATTCTGGAGCTTTGGTTACTATCTGGTGCAGCTCTGCGTTTGAAGGAAATGTGGTTTTCTCAGATTTCTTTGCACAGGGGATCTCTTTTACCTCAAAATCTAATGGTAACTCCTGGACTTTATATAATGTTTATGGACCTTGTAGAGGTGATGATAGGATTTTATTCACGGACTGGCTTTATAGTCTGGATATACCGGACATAGATGATTGGCTACTAGTGGGTGACTATAATTTTATTCGGTCTTCACAAAATAGAAACAAACCTGGAGGGAATACTAATGATATCCTTTTGTTTAATGACATTATCCGAGCCCAAGCACTAGTAGAAATCCCCTTGAAATGACGCTCGTACACATGGAGTAATATGCAGGACGAGCCACTCCTTGAGCAATTGGATTGGTTTTTCTCGTCGTCCCACTGGACCCAATCCTTCCCCAACACTTGTGTCACTTCCTTGGGAAAGCCAGTATCAGATCACTGCCCTTGTGTAGTCAATATTGAAACTGGTATACCTAAGAGTAAAATATTTCGGTTTCAAACCTTCTGGTTAAACCACGCTGGATTCATGGATGTTGTGGCTGAATCATGGAGTAAATCATGTCATGCAAAAAATAGTGTTGCTCTCCTCTGCAGGAAGTTGAAAACATTGCAATATGATCTAAAGAGATGGAATAAAGGAATCTTATGCCTTTCCATTCTAATTCAAAACTATAATTGGGCCATTGCGGAGCTTGATGGGATGGAAGAGTGCAGACCCTTGACAACCCCGGAAGCCAATTTTCGTTTAATTGTCAAGGCCCACCTGTTGAAACTATTACAATTTCAGAACCAATATTGGCGTGAAAGATGCACAATAAGGTATGTTAAATTTGGAGAGGAAAATACTAAACTCTTTCATGCCCTAGCAACGGAATGGTTTAGGAAAAAATCGATTGCTCGCTTAAACTACCTGATGGCACGATAGTCAGCGACCATAATGCAAAAGAAGTTGTGTTGTTCAACACATATAAACAGAGACTTGGTGAGTCGTCCCCCCAGTCATGAAATTTGATCTGCCAGCCATCATCAAACGAGTAGAGGGCCTGGAAGAAATGTCATGACCTTTTACCCATCAGGAAATAGATGATGTTGTAAGAACCATGCATACTGATCGTGCACCCGGCCCAAATGGCTTCAATGGAGCTTTTTGAAGGCATGTTGGCATATAATAAAAGAAAACTTTTACAAATTGTGTGATGATTTCTACAAAGGAGATCTAGACCTCACGAGCATCAACTCAGGTTACATCACCCTCATCCCAAAAAATGGGTCACCTCAGACTGCTAATGACTTTAGGCCGAACACCTTGTTGAACTGCTGTTTGAAGATCAAAACCAAAGTTCTGGCTAACATGCTGAAAAGGTTCATCTTGAGCATAGTGCACAAAAACCAATACATCTTCCTTCACTCCAGAACGATTCAAGATTGCTTGGGTTGGGCGTTCGAATACATATACCAGTGCCAAGCATCGAAGAAGTCGACAATCTTTCTTAAACTAGACTTTGCGAAAGCCTTTGATACAATTGAACATTCTTCCATGATTGAGATTATGAGACAAATGGGGTTTGATGAGAGATGGTTAAGCTGGATCAAATGCATTTTTAGCTCGGGCACATCCTCGGTTTTGCTTAATGGTGTCCCTGGCCGCCAGTTTACCTGTCGTTGTGGCGTTCGTCAGGGGGATCCGCTCTCGCCCCTGATCTTTGTTTTAGTTGTGGATTTATTGCAGTTAGCCATTAATGACGCCTACCACAACGGACTGATCGATTTGCCCCTTCTGGAAAGGAGTTCCGATGGCTATCCGGTTATTCAATATGCTGACGACATGCTCTTACTGATGCCATCATGTAGCTGACACGTGGGAATCATGAAGCAATTACTGATTGATTATGCAGATTCTATAAGCCTCAAAATTAACTTCAGTAAATCAGTGATCATCCCTCTGAATGTTGATGATGCGCTGACACGGAAATTAGCACGTTAGTGGCAATGCGAGGTGGGCACCATGCCATTCACGTATTTGGGGCTGCCTAGGGGGGCAACCAAACCTACGGTCAATGATCTAATGCTGATAGTTGAGCGAACAGAGCGCAAGTTGTCCTCCTCCCTGTGCATGATGAATCAGGGGAGCAAGTTGACACTTCTAAATTCGATGATCACACTTAAATTTCCGCTGAAACTGATCGAGCATCTGGACAAAATCAAAAGGAGATGTCTCTGGCGTAAGAAAAACGATGGCGGTGAAACTTGAAACTCAATTTATGCCTAGGACCTGGTGTGTCGCCCCAAAAAACATGGTGGGCTGGGTATTCTTGATATAAAGGTACAAAACACAGTGCTGCTCCTGAAATACCTACACAGTTTCTACAACAAACGTGACACATCATGGGTGAACTTGATCTGGTCGGAATATTACGTGGACAAGGTGCCGCATGCCTCACCCCCCTGTGGATCATTCTGGTGGCGAGACATCATGAAGCTCAGCGACATATATCGAGGGGTCACCAGAGTGCATGTGGGTGATGGATCATCTACGCTCTTTTGGAAAGATCTCTGGAAGGATCAAGTCTTCGAAGAATCACATCCTCGTGCGTTCTCATACACTAAATTGGAAGATGCTTCGGTGGCAAATTTCTTGTCCATATCTGAACTGCAAGAAGGATTCCAACTCCCGCTTTCGGTACAGGCAAAAGATGAAGTCCAAGATATTCAACTACTATTGGCCACGACTGTGCCGGAGGGGACTAGACAAGATGTTTGGACTTGGATCTGGGGCTCGAAGTACTCCTCAGCGAAGTTTTATAAACACTATTTCAGAAATGTGACTCCTGATGATGCCTTCTCCTGGATCTGGAAATCTAAGTGCACGATGAAAATCAAGGTCTTCACGTGGTTGCTTCTGGCCGACGGGGTAAATACCAGGAATATGTTACCCAGAAGGCATTATAACATAGACGGGGACATGAGTTGCAAAATTTGCACGTGCAGTGAAGAGGAAACAGTGGAACATCTGTTCTTTGCCTGTCCTTTCAGTAAACGGTGCTGGGAGGCGCTTGGGTTTGACTTGACGATCGAGGCTACCCACCTAAACATCATTCATTCTGGGAGATCCTGATGGACACGTCCCATGTACATGCAAATATTTATGACTTCGGCTTGGAGCATCTGGAAAGAGAGGAATGGTAAAATATTTAGAGGGATCCCACCTTCATTCGAATCTTGGGGATAGAGGTTCAGGACATACTTTGGTGTATTCATTCATAGGGTTAAACCCTCCATGAAAAGTTGTGTAACAAACTTTGTAAATTCCTTCAATTGGGACCCACCTTAGGGTTCCATAGCTTGATTAGTGGATCTCCAAAAACCCACACTTAGGGAAATGCTCCCATGCCGGGGCGTGGAGATAGTGTGTGGTTGAGATGCATACTACCATGTAAGTTGTAATTCTCCCATATTTATGAAAAAGTCAGTAGGAGACTTTCCTACTGTCATGGGCTTTCAAAAAAAAGTGGGTGCCGTCCATACCAACATCAGTCTTGGGGGAGTTTGTTTAGTTATTTGCATTTTTGAGTTCGGGACTGGGAATCCCTATTACCGCCCATTTCCTCGTGCGATGGAGAGTGAATAAACACTCGACCAGAGGATAACATGCTTAGCACGGAAGATATCGACCACCTCCTGTCGTTCCATGAACGATCCAGGCACACAAAACAGATAATTTTTTAGAAGTTTTTAGAGGTGGAACATGCAAATTTACTTAGGATGGTAGGGTAATACCGTATATAGGTAGGTATGGTGGACTCATCTGTAATAACTTTGGGTTCAAGGTTTTTGATGTACAAGCAGAATTCCCACTTAGTACAGGCGAAGGCTAGCAATTTAAGATTGGGAAGCGGCCAGCTAGAGAGCAACAACGATCATAACCAAGCGTTATGCATAAGCAACATTGGACACTAGCATGAGTAGGATATGAACACCATGAACATAAATATTATAGAGGCTATGTTGGTTTTGATTCAACTACATGCATGAACATGTACCAAGTCAAGCCACTCGAACATTCAGAGGAGGATACCATATCATCATACTACATCACAATCATTTTAATGCTATGTTGATATCCAAGATAAATCATTATTAACTCCCAGCTACTTATGCATGGCATGAGAAACTATAATCTCTAATTGTCATTGCAAACATGTTTAATCATAATGGACTGAAGCCTGAATACTAGGTTAAACATATTTACACACACTGAACAAGTCGAGTTCATACCAGTTTCTCCTTGCCACGGCCAGCTCATCAAATATCATCATTATTGCCTTTCACTTGCATGACCGAATGATGAAAATAATAATAGTGCAAGAGTGCCATGGACTAAGCTGGAATCTGCAAAACATTTTATTCAACAGGAGAAGACAAGGTAAAATGGGCTCTTATGAGTTCAACAGTTATTCATAGGAGAGCCACTCAACATTTTCATCGTGGTCTTCTCCTCGGTACAACTCGAACAAAAGAAAAGAAATTCAGGGAAACACACTGAAATATTTTTGGAGTTTTTCTTTAGCAAGCAAATAAAAGGGAAAAGAAAAAAAATGAGAAAAACTATTTACACGGGAAATCTCCCAACAAGCAAAAGAAGAACAAGGGAATATTTTTTGGATTTTCTTTTTAGTAATACTACTAAGCATGCATAGAAAGTAAATTACTACAACTAACTTTTTTGGTTTTTCTAAAGTTTTTCAAACACACAAGAAGAAAGCAAAAAAAATCTAAGCATGGATAATACAATGAAAAAGTGTGAACACCGACAAATGGAATGATATGTGAACATGAATATAATGTCGGTGAGAACACGTACTCCCCCAAGCTTAGGCTTTTGGCCTAACTTGGTAGTGAATCAGTAGCCTGGAGGGTAGTATGGATCTTGAGGAGCAGGCATACACTCATCCCACTACTGAGGAGCGGGCATCCATTGTTCGCACTATGGACGTGCCTATGTAGCCTCTGCAGCAGCGTGAGCGTTCCAGTAGGTGAGGATGTCTGCAGGCATAATCCGGTATCCACCGATGGCAACAGAATCAAACAAAGCAGGTGCAGGCAAGGGGATAACATCACGAGTGTCAACGTAGACCAAGTTATAAGGAATGGCAATGTCAGGACGATCATGTGCAAGAAAGTGATGGTGATCCATGGCTGCACGGTCTAGGTAAACTGTGTTAAGAGGGAAATCATGAGGGCGTATCTCAACCTCGAAGTGAGCCGCCAAACAAGTAGCAAAAATCCCACCATGTATTTTACCCTGGGATTTATTAAGGTGCAGGAGACAAGCCACGATAGCTCCCAAGCTATACGTGTTGTCGCCCTCAATTGCACGGCATAAAACAGCAAGGTCTAGTGAACTAAGTGCACCCACCTTCTCCCTAGCAAGCAAGCATTTGGTAATGAAATATGCAAAGTAACGAACAACAGGAAAATGTGAACCACCGGCAGTGATGGCTGACACTCTCCTCTCATCACCCAGTGTCAGAGTGCGACAAAAATCCTCAAACTCAGCCGGCCTAGGCTCGGCCAAGCTCCTGTCAGAAGGGATCATGCATATGTCACAAAACTTAGTAAGTGGTATCTGCTACCTCTTGAGCACTGCGTTGGTTTTCCCCGAAGAGGAAGGGATGATGCAGCAAAGTAGCGTAAGTATTTCCCTCAGTTTTTGAGAACCAAGGTATCAATCCAGTAGGAGGCTACCCGCGAGTCCCTCGTACCTGCACAAAACAAATAAATCCTCGCAACCAACGCGAATAGGGGTTGTTAATCCCTACAAGGCCACTTACAAGAGTGAGATCTGAAAAAAAATTTGTGATAAAGATGCAAAGTAAAATAAAGCAAAAGTAAAAAAGCAAAGGAAATAACTAAGTAGTAGGAGATTAATATGATGAAGATAGACCCGGGGGCCATAGGTTTCACTAGTGGCTTCTCTCGAGAGCATAAGTATTCTACGGTGGGTGAACAAATTACTGTTGAGCAATTGACAGAATTGAGCATAGTTATGAGAATATCTAGGTATGATCATGTATATAGGCATCACGTCCGAGACAAGTAGACCGACTCCTGCCTGCATCTACTACTATTACTCCACTCATCGACCGCTATCCAGCATGAATCTAGAGTATTAAGTTAAAATCAGAGTAACGCCTTAAGCAAGATGACATGATGTAGAGGGATAGACTCATGCAATATGATGAAAACCCCATCTTGTTATCCTCGATGGCAAAAATACAATACGTGCCTTGCTGCCCCCACTGTCACTAGGAAAGGACACCGCAAGATTGAACCCAAAGCCAAGCACTTCTCCCATTGCAAGAAAGATCAATCTAGTAGGCCAAACCAAACTGATAATTCGAAGAGACTTGCAAAGATAATCAATCATACATAAAAGAATTCAGAGAAGATTCAAATATTATTCATAGATAAACTTGATCATAAACCCACAATTCATCGGTCTCAACAAACACACCACAAAAAGAAGATTACACCGAATAGTTCTCCATAAGAGAGGGGGAGAACATTGTATTGAGATCCAAAAAGAGAGAAGAAGCCATCTAGCTACTAACTATGGACCCGTAGGTCTGAGGTAAACTACTCACACTTCATCGGAGAGGCTATGGTGTTGATGTAGAAGCCCTCCGTGATCGATGCCCCCTCCGGCGGAGCTCCGGAACAGGCCCCAAGATGGGATCTCGTGGATACAGAAAGTTGCGGCGGTGAAATTAGGTTTTTGGCTCCGTATCTGATCGTTTGGGGGTACGTAGGTATATATAGGAGGAAGGAGTACGTCGGTGGAGCAACAGGGGGCCCACGAGGGTGGAGGGCGCACCTGGGGTAGGCAGACGCGCCCCCCTACCTCGTGGCCTCCTCTTTTCTTTCTTGACGTAGGGTCCAAGTCTCCCGGGTCTTGTTCGTTGAGAAAATCACGTTCCCAAAGGTTCCATTCCGTTTGGACTCCGTTTGATATTCCTTTTCTTCGAAACCCTAAAACAGGCAAAAAACAGCAATTCTGGGTTGGGCCTCCGGTTAATAGGTTAGTCCCAAAAATAATATAAAAGTGGATAATAAAGCCCAATAATGTCCAAAACAGTAGATAATATAGCATGGAGCAATCAAAAATTATAGATTTGTTGGAGACGTATCAAGCATCCCCAAGCTTAATTCCTGCTCGTCCTCGAGTAGGTAAATGATAAAAACAAAATTTTGATGCGGAGTGCTACTTGGCATAATTTTAATGTAATTCTTCTTAATTGTGGTATGAATATTCAGATCCGAAAGATTCAAGACAAAAGTTCATATTGACATAAAAAATAATAATACTTCAAGCATACTAACAAAGCAATTATGTCTTCTCAAAATAACATGGCTAAAGAAAGTTATCCCTACAAAATCATATAGTCTGGCTATGCTCTATCTTCACCACACAAAATATTTAAATCATGCACAACCCCGATGACAAGCCAAACAATTGTTTCATACTTTTGACATTCTCAAAACTTTTTCAATATTCACGCAATACATGAGAGTGAGCCATGTATATAGCACTTATAGGTGGAATGGAGTGGTGGTTGTGGAGAAGACAAAAAGGGAGAAGATAGTCTCACATCAACTAGGCGTATCAACGGGCTATGGAGATGCCCATCAATAGATATCAATGTGAGTGAGTAGGGATTGCCATGCAACGGATGCACTAGAGCTATAAGTATATGAAATCTCAAAAAGAAACTAAGTGGGTGTGCATCCAACTTGCTTGCTCATGAAGACCTAGGGCAATTTGAGGAAGCTCATCATTGGAATATACAAGCCAAGTTCTATAATGAAAGATTCCCACTAGTATATGAAAGTGATAACATGAGAGACTCTCTACTATGAAGATCATGGTGCTACGTTGAAGCACAAGTGTGGTAAAAGGATAGTAACATTGTCCCTTCTCTCTTTTTCTCTCATTTTTCTTTTGGGCCTTCTCTTTTTTTATGGCCTCTTTTATCTTTTTTTTATTTGGGCTTCTTTGGCCTCTTTTATTTATTTATTTTCGTCCGGAGTCTCATCCCGACTTGTGGGAGAATCATAGTCTCCATCATCCTTTCCTCACTGGGACAATGCTCTAATAATGATGATCATCACACTTTCATTTTTCTTACAACTCAACAATTACAACTCGATACTTGGAACAAAATATGACTCTATGTGAATGCCTTGGGCGGTGTACCGGGATATGCAATGATGCATGAGTGACATGTATAAAAGAATTATGAATGGTGGCTTTGCCACAAATACGATGTCGACTACATGATCATGCTAAGCAATATGACAATGATGGAGTGTGTCATAATAAACGGAATGGTGGAAAGTTGCATGACAATATATCTCGGAATGGCTATGGAAATTCCATAATAGGTAGGTATGGTGGCTGTTTTGAGGAAGGTATATGGTGGGTGTATAATACCGGCGAAAGGTGTGCGGTATTAGAGAGGCTAGCAAAGGTGGAAGTGTGAGAAAAGTCCGTATAATCCGTGGACTCAACATTAGTCATAAATAACTCATATACTTATTGCAAAAATCTACAAGTTATCGAAGCAAAGTATTACGCGCATGCTCCTAGGGGGATAGATTGGTAGGAAAAGACCATCGCTCGTCCCCGACCGCCACTCATAAGGAAGGCAATCAAAAAATAAATCATGCTCCGACTTCATCACATAACGGTTCACCATACATGCATGCTACGGGAATCACAAACTTCAACACAAGTATTTCTCAAATTCACAACTAATCAACTAGCACAACTTTAATATCACCATCTTTATATCTCAAAACAATTATCAAGTATCAAACTTATCATAGTATTCAACACACTCATAAGAAAGTTCTATTATTAATCTTGTATACCAAGTATATTAGGATTTTAAGCAAATTACCATGCTATTAAGACTCTCAAAATAATCTAAGTGAAGCATGAGAGATCAATAGTTTCTATAAAACAAATCCACCACCGTGCTCTAAAATATATAAGTGAACTACTAGAGCAAAATTATATAACTCAAAAGATATAAGCGAAGCACATAGAGTATTCTAACAAATTCTAAATCATGTATGGATCCCTCAAAAGGTGTGTACAGCAAGGATGATTGTGGTAAAATAACAAGCAAAGACTCAAATAATACAAGACGCTCCAAGCAAAACACATATCATGTGGCGAATAAAAATATAGCTCCAAGTAAAGTTACCGATAGAAGTAGACGAAAGAGGGGATGCCTTCCGGGGCATCCCCAAGTTTTGGATTTTAGGTGTCCTTAGATTATATTGGGGTGCCATGGGCATCCCCAAGCTTAGGCTATTTCCACTCCTTGTTCCATAATCCATCAAATCTTTACCCAAAACTTGAAAACTTCACAACACAAAACTTAAAGTAGAAAATCTCGTGAGCTCCGTTAGCGAAAGAAAATAAAAGACTACTTCAAGGTACTGTAATGAAATCATTATTTATTTATATTGGTGTTATACCTACTGTATTCCAACTTCTCTATGGTTTATAAACTATTTTACTAGCCATAGATTCATCAAAATAAGCAAACAACACACGAAAAACAGAATCTGTCAAAAACAGAACAGTCTGTAGTAATCTGTAGCTAGCGCAAGATCTGGAACCCCAAAAATTCTAAAATAAATTGCTGGACGTGAGGAATTTATCTATTAATTATCTGAAAAAATAATTAACTAAATAGCACTTTCCAAATAAAAATTACAGCAGTTCTCGTGAGCGCTAAAGTTTCTGTTTTTTTACAGCAAGTTCAACAAGACTTTCCCCAAGTCTTCCCAACGATTCTACTTGGCACAAACACTAATTAAACACAAAAAACACAACCAAAACAGAGGCTAGATAAATTATTTATTACTAAACAGGAGAAAAAAGCAAGGAATAAAAATAAAATTGGGTTGCCTCCCAACAAGCGCTACCGTTTAACGCCCCTAGCTAGGCATAACAAGCAAGAATAGATCTAGGTATTGCCATCTTTGGTATGCAATTCTTCAATGAGGCATCTACCATCTTTAGGAATTTATTTATTTTTATTAATTATCAAACTTTTAGGCACAAGATCGAAAAACTCTTTCGTAACAAATGGTTCCTTAATGATAGCAAAAAGATTGGGATGAATATTTATAGATTTGAGATCCGCATCCTTACTAGGGGATTCACCCTTATTTTTAGGAACGTACATAAGCTTGGCAACTTTAGTGGAAGGACTTGGATTATTCTTTACGGAAGAAAAAGCGGTTCCCAAGTTGGTAATAATATTATCAAGTTTATCGATCCTAATGGAATCGTGATTTATTTTCTCATTAACTATGGGTTCCTTTTCTTTAATATCTTTCAAAGTAACTCCTACTTTAGATCCATATTGAGAGATTCGGTTGTGGATCTTTTTATCCAAATTTTCAATTAACCCTACAGTAGCAACCTTATTTTCAATAATTTCAAGCATTTGCATTACATGCTCCAAAGTTAATATAGTTCCATTAACCAAGAGACGGGGTGAGCCAAATAAATCTAACATAGCATTATAAGAATCAAAAGTATGGCTACCCAAAAAGTTCCCTCCGGTGATAGTATCAAGAACATAACGGTGCCAAGGAGTAATGCCTACATAAAAATTGCGAAGGAGAACGGAAGTAGATTGCTTCCTAGTAGATCTATTTTGAGCATCGCAAATTCTATACCAAGCATCTTTTAGATTTTCTCCCTCCCTTTGCTTAAAATTTAGAATTTCATTCTCAGGAGATAACGGAGAAGATAAGGGACTAGCCATAACGATAAGCAAGCAAACTAACACACAAGCAAAGAAAAAGCAAGCAGACAAAAAGAGGCAAATAGAGAGGGATGATATAGAGAGAGGGCAAATAAAACGGCAAGGGTGAAGTGGGGGGAAAGGAAAACGAGAGGCAAATGGCAAATAATGTAATGCTGGAGATAAGGGTATGTGATGGGTACTTGGTATGTTGACTTTTGCGTAGACCTCCCCGGCAACGGCGCCAGAAATCCTTCTTGCTACCTCTTGAGCACTGTGTTGGTTTTCCCCGAAGAGGATGGGGTGATGCAGCAAAGTAGCATAAGTATTTCCCTCGGTTTTTGAGAACCAAGGTATCAATCCAGTAGGAGGCTACGCGCGAGTCCCTCGTACCTGCACAAAACAAATAAATCCTCGCAACCAACGCAAATAGGGGTTGTCAATCCCTATAAGGCCACTTACGAGAGTGAGATCTGATAGGTATGGTAAGATAATATTTTTGGTATTTTTATGATAAAGATGCAAAGTAAAATAAAGGCAAAGGAAATAGCAAAGGAAATAACTAAGTAGTAGGAGATCAATATGATAAAGATAGACCCGGGGGACATAGGTTTCACTAGTGGCATCTCTCGAGAGCATAAGTATTCTATGGTGGGTGAACAAATTACTATTGAGCAATTGACAGAATTGAGCATAGTTATGAGAATATCTAGGTATGATCATGTATATAGGCTTCACGTCCGAGACAAGTAGACCGACTCCTGCTTGCATCTACTACTATTACTCCACTCATCGACCGCTATCCAACATGCATCTAGAGTATTGAGTAAAAAACAGAGTAACGCCTTAAGCAAGATGACATGATGTAGAGGATAGACTCATGCAATATGAAGAAAACCCCATCTTGTTATCCTCGATGGCAACAATACAATACGTACCTTGCTGCCCCTACTGTCACTGGGAAAGGACACCGCAAGATTGAACCCAAAGCTAAGCACTTCTCCCATTGCAAGAAAGATCTATCTAGTAGGCCAAACCAAACTGATAATTCGAAGAGACTTGCAAAGATAACCAATCATACATAAAAGAATTCAGAGAAGATTCAAATATTGTTCATAGATAGACTTGATCATAAACCCACAATTCATCGGTCTCAACAAACACACCGCAAAAAGAAGATTACATCGAATAGTTCTCCACAAGAGAGGGGGAGAACATTGTATTGAGATCCAAAAAGAGAGAAGAAGCCATATAGCTACTAACTATGGACCCGTAGGTCTAAGGTAAACTACTCACACTTCATCAGAGAGGCTATGGTGTTGATGTAGAAGCCCTCCGTGATCGATGCCCCCTCCGGTGGAGCTCTGGAACAGGCCCCGAGATGGGATCTCGTGGATACAGAAAGTTGTGGCGGTGGAATTAGGTTTTTGGCTCCATATCTGATCCTTTGGGGGTACGTAGGTATATATAAGAGGAAGGAGTATGTCAGTGGAGCAACATGGGGCCCACGAGGGTGGAGGGCGCGCCTGGGGTAGGCAGGCACGCCCCCCTACCTCGTGGCCTCCTCTTTTCTTTCTTGACGTAGGGTCCAAGTCTCCCGGGTCTTGTTCGTTGAGAAAATCACGTTCTCGAAGGTTTCATTCCGTTTGGACTCCGTTTGATATTCCTTTTCTTAGAAACCCTAAAATAGGCAAAAAAAATAGCAATTCTGGGCTGGGCCTCTGGTTAATAGGTTAGTCCTAAAAATAATATAAAAGTGGATAATAAAGCCCAATAATGTCCAAAACGGTAGATAATATAGCATGGAGCAATCGAAAATTATAGATACGTTGGAGACGTATCAGTATCTGATGGTTTTCAGCATATAAATTAAAACTCACTTCAGGAGGATTATTTCTAGGCAGGAAAGTAAAGCTTTGAACAAACATATTTGTGAGGATTTGGTGCTGGTCACACTCATCCTCCATGAAGTCGGTGAGACCGGCATTGGCAATGAATTGCATGAACTCCTCATGAATTCCAGCTACTTGTAGGAACGGGATGTGCGGCCATTCGCACGGCCGCACCTCCGCCAACCTCCGAGGGTGGAGATCATTGTCAGAAGACTCCCCAATAACACCCTTGGAGTTCTTCCTTGAGCCATATTTCCTGAAGATATTCATGTCCGCGTACAATTTTTCCTATGAACAAAATTCTGAATTTTTAGTTCACAAAAATTTTCCAACAAAACTTCACAAAACTCATAGCAACTACTCATAGGGATACATAGAGGCCATAGCAAGCATTCAAACAACTTAGAACACTAAGAATTCAACATGCAAGCACATCTACAACAGCACCAAGAGTAGTTAATTATTCAAAGTATAAATCACTAAAACAAAAACTAATTGGACAAATGGTGGAGTCACATACCAAGCAACAATCTCCTCAAACAATTTTGGAATTGGAGCTTCGAGCAAAGAGATCGAAAATGGCAGCAAAATGAGCACGAACATGGGAGAGAGAGCAAGAGTGATTTTTTTGGAGGTAGGTGACAATGTGGGCTAAAGAGATAAGTGAGGGGCCCACATGGGGACCAAAACCCCCCAGGGCGCACCAGGGGTGCTGGCGCACCTAGCTGGGTTGTGCCCACCTGGTGCACCCCACTCTGGTTATTTTTGCACCAAAAATTCTTAAATATTCAGGAAAAAATCATATAAAATTTTTAGGGCATTGTGAGAACTTTTATTTTTGGGTTATTTTTTATTGCACGGGAAATTCAGAAAACAGACAAAACATGGCATTTTATTTTATTTAACTAATAAAAACAGAGAATAAAAAGTAGGGACAAAAAGTAGTGCTTACTAAATTCATCAACTTCATACCGCTCAAAAAATGATTCCTTAATAAGGTTGATCAGGTCTTATTAACAACCACTTTCGATTAGTATGAAACCGAAGAACTTTCGTAAATCACTAAGTTACCTCAATGGGGATATGCATTTCCCCAACAATAAGCATTTCATATTTCTTTTTGACAATAGGTAGAGGTATTTGAAAACTTCCAATAGTGATTGTCAGAGAGTTTCAATAACATTAATACCATTCACTTGGAATTGTTTCTTCGGAAAGTGCACCGTATGCTCATTACCATTGATATGAAAAATGACCTTGCTTTTATTGCAATCAATAACAGCCCCTGCAGTATTCAAGAAGGGTCAACCAAGGATAATCGACATGTTGTCATCCTCAAGCATCTCAAGTATAACAAAGTCAGTCAAAATAGTAACATTAGCAACAACAACGGGCACATCCTCACAGATACCGATAGGTATGGCAGATGACTTATCAGCCATTTGCAAAGATATTTCAGTAGGTGTGAGTTTATTCAAGTCAAGTCTTTTATATAAAGAGAAAGGCATAACACTAACACCAGCTCCTAAATCACACAAAGCAGTTTTCACATAATTCTTTTTGATAGAGCAAGGTATAGTTGGTATTCCTGGATCTCCAAGTTTTTTAGGTACTCCATCTTTAAAAGTATAATTAGCAAGCATAGTGGAGATTTTGGCTTCCGGTATTTTTCTCTTATTTGTGATGATGTCTTTCATATACTTTGCATAAGGAGGTATTTTAAGGATATTAGTCAAGTGAGTACGCAAAAAGACTGGCCTCAGCATTTCAGCAAAGCATTCAAATTCTTCATCATCATTCTTTTTAGTTGACTTGGGTGGAAAATGCATAGGTTTTTGAACCCACAGCTCTCTTTCTTTACCGTGTTTCCTAGCCACAAAGTCTCTTTTATCATATCTTTTATTCTTAGGTTGTGGGTTGTCAAGATCAACAGGTGGTTCTATCTCAACATCATTATCTAGTTCTTTATCATTGGTTGGTTGAGAGTCTTCATGAACCTCATCATTATCTTTTTTCATTATGTGAGTGTTCATTACCAGATTGAGTTTCAGCATCTGAGATATGAATTTCATTTTCATTATCAGGAGGTTTCTCTATTTCAGGTTCACTAGAAGCATGTGAAGTCCTATCATTTTTATTTTTCTTTATATAAGGACTAGGTGTACTAGTGTTAGCTCTTTGTGAATCTTGTTCAATTCTTTTAGAGTGTCCCTTAGGATAAAGTGGTTCCTGAGTCATTTTACCTCCTCTAGTTGCAACTCTAACAGCAAAGTCGTGCATATTATGATTCATTTCATCAAGCAATTCTCTTTGAGATTTAGCAACTTGTTCTAGTTGAGTTTGGACCATAGAAGCATGTTTTCCAACACCTCTAACATCATTTGATATTCTAAATAACAAGTCACTCAAGCGAGCAATCATATCAGAATTATATTTCAATTGTTTCATAACATTTGCATTGAAGTGATCTTGTTTTCTAATGTAGTTTTCAAACACATAAAGGCATTGACTAGGATGCATATTGTGAGGATTGTCATTATCATTGAACTTCGTAAGAGAATTTACCTCTACCACCTTATGCATTGGTGGTGTATTAAGCCCATGTTTTTCTTCATTAGGAGGTAAATTTTTAACATCCTCGGCTTTAATACCTTTTTCCTTCATAGATTTCTTTGCCTCTTGCATATCTTCGGGACGGAGATATAATATACCCCTCTTCTTCGGAGTGGTTTCAGGCAGTGGCTCAGGAATAGTCCAATCATCATAATTTTTCAATATGTTATTCAATAATTCTTCAGCTTGAGCAATAGTTCGTTCCCTAAAAACACAATGAGCACAACTATCTAGGAAGTCCCTAGAAGTATCGGTTAGTCCATTATAGAAGATATGAAGTATTTCATTTTTCTTAAGAGGATGATCAGGCAAAGCATTAAGTAACTGGCAAAGCCTCCCCCAAGCTTGTGGGAGACTCTCTTCTTTAGTTTGCACAAAGTTAAATATTTCCTGTAAGGCAGCTTGTTTCATATGAGCAGGAAAATATTTTCAGAGAAGTAATAAGTCATATCCTGGGGACTACGCACACAACCAGGAGCAAGAGTATTCTACCAAGCTTTAGCAGCACCCTTTAATGAGAAAAATAATAATTTGAGAATAAAGTAATAACGAGTTTTCTCATCATGAGTAAAAAGGATGGCTATATAATTCAACTTAGTAAGATGTGCCACAACAGTTTAGTTTCATAACCATGGAAAGGATCAGATTCAACTAGAGTAATTAGCTCTGGGTCGACAGAGAATTCATAATCCTTATCGTCATTACAGATAGGTGAAGTAAAACTTAGGATCACAATTCATTCTAGCATTCAGAGATTTTTCTTTATACTTGTGTAGTAATTTCTCTAGATCATCTATATCATTACAAGCAAGAATATCTCTAGTTGCTTCTTCACTCATAACATAACCTTCCGGTATCTTAGGCAATTCATATCTAGGAAGGCTAGTTCTAGCAGGTGTTTCAGGAGATTCTGTTTCAAGCTCATCATCAGATTCAAGAACATCATGTTATATAACTCTAACAATTTGTTTCTCAAGAAATTCACCAAGTGGCACATCATCATTATCAAGCAAGGTACTAGCATCATCATAAGCATCAATGATATGTCTCCATCGTATCTATAATGTTTGATTGTTCCATGCCAATATTCTACAACTTTCATATACTTTTGGCAACTTTTTATACTATTTTTGGGACTAACATATTGATCCAGTGCCCAGTGCCAGTTCCTATTTGTTGCATGTTTCTTGTTTCGCAGAAAATCCATACCAAACGGAGTCCAAACAGGATAAAAAATGACAGAGATTTTTTTTGGAATATATGTGATTTTAGGAGGAAGAATCAACGCGAGACGATGCCCAAGGGGGCCACGAGGCAGGGGGCGCACCCCAGGGGGTCAGGTGCGCCCTGGGCCCTCGTGGCCACCCCATAAGGGGGTTGGTGCCCTTCTTTCGCCACAAGAAATCTAATATCCGGATAAAAATCATGTCCAAATTTCAGCCCAATCGGAGTTATGGATCTCCAGGAATATAAGAAACGGTGAAAGGGCAGAATCAGGAACGCAAAAACAGAGAGAGACATAGAGACAGATCCAATCTCGGAGGGGCTCTCGCCCCTCCCATGCCATGGAAGCCATGGACCATAGGGGAAACCCTTCTCCCATCTAGGGATAAGGTCAAGGAAGAATAAGAAGAAGGGGGCTCTCTCCCCCTCTCTCCCGGTGGCGCCAGAACGCCGCCGGGGCCATCATCGTGTCACCGCAATCTACACCAACATCTCCGCCATATTCACCAATATCTTGTTGGGGAACGTAGTAATTTGAAAAAAATTCCTACGCACACGCAAGATTATGGTGATGCATAGCAACGAGAGGGGAGAGTGTTGTCTACGTACCCTCATAGACTGGAAGCGGAAGCGTTAGCACAACGCGGTTGATGTAGTCGTACGTCTTCACGGCCCGACCGACCAAGAACCGAAACTACAGCACCTCCGAGTTCTAGCACACGTTCAGCTCGATGACGATCCCCGGACTCTGATCCAGCAGAATGTCGGGGAAGAGTTCTGTCAGCATGACGACGTGGTGACGATCTTGATGTTCTACCGTCGCAGGGCTTCACCTAAGCACCGCTACAATATTATCGAGGATTATGGTGGAGGAGGGCACCGCACACGGCTAATAGATCTCAAGGATCAATTGTTGTGTCTAGAGGTGCCCCCCTGCCCCCGTATATAAAGGAGCAAGGGGAGGGGCGGCCGGCCAGGAGGAGGCGCGCCAGGGAGGAGTCCTACTCCTACCGGGAGTAGGACTCCCTCCTTTCCTTGTCCAACTAGGAGAGGGGGAAGGAAGGGAGAGAGGGGAGAAAGGAATGGGGGGCGCCGCCCCTCCCTCCTTGTCCAATTCGGACTAGAGGGGGAGGGGGCGCGCAGCCCGCCCTGGCCGCCCCTCCTCTGCTCCACTTTGGGCCCATGAGGCCCATTAACCCCCGGGGGGTTCCGGTAACCCCCGGTACTCCGTTTTATATCCGATAACTCCCGGAACCATTCCTGTGTCCGAATATAGTCATACTTGTGACGCCCCCGATTTAATCGTACACTAATCATACACGCAAACATGTACGATCAAGATCAGGGACTCACGGGAAGATATCACAACACAACTCTACAAATAAAATAAGTCATACAAGCATCATATTACAAGCCAGGGGCCTCGAGGGCTCGAATACAAGAGCTCGATCATAGACGAGTCAGCGGAAGCAACAATATCTGAGTACAGACATAAATTAGACAAGTTTGCCTTAATAAGGCTAGCACAAACTGGGATACAGATCGAAAGAGGCGCAGGCCTCCTGCCTGGGATCCTCCTAACTACTCCTGGTCGTCGTCAGCGGGCATCATGTAGTAGTAGGCACCTCCGGTGTAGTAGGAGTCGTCGTCGACGGTAGCGTCTGGCTCCTGGGCTCCAACATCTGGTTGCGACAACCAGGAAGAAGGGATAGGGGGAAAAGAGGGAGAAAGCAACCGTGAGTACTCATCCAAAGTACTCGCAAGCAAGGAGCTACACTACATATGCATGGGTATCAAATGGAGTAAGGGTATCATATGTGGACTGAACTGCAGAGTGCCAGAATAAGAGGGGGATAACTAATCCTTTCGAAGACTACGCTTCTGGCAGCCTCCGTCTTGCAGCATGTAGAAGGGAGTAGACTGAAGTCCTCCAAGTATCATCGCATAGCATAACCCTAACCGATGATCCTCCCCTCATTGCCCTGTGAGAGGGCAATCACCGGTTGTATCTGGCACTTGGAAGGGTGTGTTTTATTAAGTATCCAGTTCTAGTTGTCATAAGGTCAAGGTACAACTCCAAGTCGTCCTGTTACCGAAGATCACGGCTATTCGAATAGATTAACTTCCCTGCAGGGGTGCACCACATACCCCAACACGCTTGATCCCATTTGGCCGGACACACTTTCCTGGGTCATGTCCGGCCTCGGAAGATCAACACGTCGCAGCCCCACCTAGGCACAACAGAGAGGTCAGCACGCCGGTCTAAACCTAAGCGCACAGGGGTCTGGGCCCATCGCCCTTAGCACACCTGCACGTTGCGTACGCGGCCGGAAGCAGAACTAGCCCCCTTAATACAAGAGCAGGCTTACGTTCCAATCCGGCGCGCGCCACTCAGTCGCTGACGTCACGAAGGCTTCGGCTGATACCACGACGCCGGGATACCCATAACTACTCCCGCGTAGATGGTTAGTGCGTATAGACCAAATGGCCAAACTCAGATCAAATACCCAGATCTCGTTAAGCATGTTAGGTATCCGCGAACGTCGACCAGGGCCAGGCCCACCTCTCTCCTAGGTGGTCGGAACCTGCCCTGTCGCTCCGCCTCAAAGATCCACTCGCGGGTGCTCCTCAAGCCGACCCGTCTTTAGTCAACACATGTATCATGTATAAAGTATATAGTATATACCCGTGATCAACTCCCGAGTGATCACGGCCCGATAGTATAGCATGGCAGACGGACAAGGATGTAGGGCCACTGATGATAAAATAGCATCCTATACTAAGCATTAGGATTGCAGGTAAAGGTAACAACAGTAGTAGCAAGGACAGGCTATGCATCAGTATAGGATTAACGGGAAGCAGTAGCATGCTACACTACTCTAATGCAAGCAGTATAGAGAAGAGTAGGCGATATCTGGTGATCAAAGGGGGGGCTTGCCTGGTTGCTCTGGCAAGAGAGAAGGGTCGTCAACTCCGTAGTCGTACTGGGTAGCAGCGGCGTCGGTCCCGGTGTCTAGCGAGAGAAGAGGGGGGAGAAACAATAAATATTTAAGCAAGCATATGCATAGTGATGCATGACATGACAAGTAGCGGTGCTAGGGGTGCCCTATCGCGGTATGAGGTGATACCGGTGAAGGGGGGAAACATCCGGGAAAGTATCCCCGGTGTTTCGCGTTTTCGGACAGATGAAACAGAGGGGGAAAGTTGCGCGTTTGCTATGCTAGGGATGCGTGGCGGATAAACGGGGTGCGTATTCAAATTCGCCTCATCGTTCTGAGCAACTTTCATGTTGAAAATATTTTAATCCGAGTTACGGATTAAAAGATATGATTTTCTAAAGATTTTATTAATTTCTGAGATTTAATTAATTATTTAATTAATTCGAAAATGATTTAATGACATCAGCATGATGTCATGCTGACATCAGCAGTCAACAGAGTTGACTTGGTCAACCTGACATGTGGGTCCAGGGGGGACCCACCTGTCATCCTCTAATTAGATTAATTAGGGTTTAGGTTAATCTAATTACAGTTTAATTAAACTTAACTAGTTAATTAAATTAATTAAACCGGATTAATTAACTTAATTAATTAATTAATTAATTAATAATTTAATTAAATCATTTTTATTTTTATTAATTATATTTATTTTATTTTAATATTTTTTTATTCCTTTTTTTAATAAAACGTTCTGGGGCTGGGGCCCCCATGTCAGTGGCCCCAGGGGGCCTAGCGGGTTCGGGCGCTAGCGGGCGCGGTTGATGGGGCGAAGCCCCCGTGAGCGTGCGGGCACCCGTATGGGAACCCGGGGCGCAGGCGGAGGCCACCGGGTCGCCCGTATGGGAAGGGCCGGCCAGCTCCGGCGAGCGGCGGGGCCGCGCCGACCACGCGATAGGGGAAGAGGCCACGGGCGCGGCCATGGCCAGCCGGCGCGAGGGGGGGGCAAGCGGGCACGGCCTGGGCGTCACGGGGAGGCCGGAGATGGCGATGCGGGGCGAGGGGGCGAGGCCATGCGAGCGGTGGCCGGCGCGGGCGGGTGCAAGAGAGCGCGGGGCCGCGGCGGGCACTAGCCGGTCGGGAACGTGGCGCGGGCGCGGCCAGAGGTCGCCGGGCGTGCGGTCGGGCGCGCGCACGCGGGTGGAGCTCGACCGCGTCGACGGGGACGAGGGGGAGGAAGAGGCCGGGGGCCTCACCGGGAGCCTGTAGGGAAGTGGCAGCGGGGGTTTGAGGAGGAAGACGGCGACGACGAGCGTGGCGGGGTGCGGTGATGAAGAGGACGGCAGCGGCGGCGGGGTGGCTCCGGGCGGCGAGCAACGAGGTCGGGGGCGCGGCGCTGGAACGGCGGCCTCGGCACGGGGCGAGGAGGAGGCCGAGGCACGCGGGGCGATGGCGGCGTCCACGCAGAGGCGGCGGGGTCGGGATGAGGCCGACGGGGCAGCAGCGTTGTGAGGGCGAGGCGGCGGCGTCGAGCCCGATCCGATCTGGATCGGGGGAGAAGGGGGCGCGTCGTGGGGGGGGAAGTGGGTGGTGGCCGATTAGGGTTTCCCCCCTGGTGGGGGTTATGGAGGGGGTAGCGGGCCGGCCGGCTGGGCCTGGGGGTTGGCCCAGTTGGGCCACGGCCCAGGGGGGGTTTCTCTTTTTTTTGGTTTTGTTTCCTGTTTTCCTTTTCTTTATTTCCTCTTCTGTTCTAAATCATTTTAAATTATTTAGGCATTTTATAAAAATGTGTTTGCTTCATTATAATTACCCTGGCATTTAACTGCACACTCCGAACATTTTAGTTTAATATTTTGAAACTTTTATAATTTAACTTTATTTTAATGTTTGAATTTGACTCGGTTTTGGCCTAACGGTAGATTATCAATAGTAACCGGGGTGACGTGGCATGATTATCGTTGGATTACTGTAGCTTGATTACCCGGGCGTTACAAAACTCCTCCACTATAAGAAATCTCGTCCCGAGATTTAGGAGGTAGAAGGAAACAACGCGGGGTATTCATCACGCAGGCGATCCTCGCGTTCCCAAGTGGCTTCGTCTTCAGAGTGATTCGACCACTGGACTTTGAGGAATTTGATCGCCTTCTGACGTGTGCGGCGTTCAGCTTGGTCAAGAATGCGGACCGGATGCTCTTTATACGAGAGGTCCTGTTGCAATTCGAGCACTTCATGATCCACCGCTCGGATTGGATCCTTGAAGCAACGGCGGAGTTGTGACACGTGGAACACATCGTGAACCTGAGAAAGGTTCGGTGGAAGCTCCAGTTGATATGCCACCTTTCCACGCCTTTCGAGAATAGTGAAGGGACCGATATAGCGAGGAGCTAGCTTGCCCTTGATCCCGAAGCGGTGAGCACCCTTCATTGGTGTAACTCGAAGATAAGCCTTTTCGCCAGGTTGATAGACCATGTCTTGGTGATGACGGTCATACTGACTTTTCTGACGTGACTGAGCAGTCTTGAGATTCTCGCGAATAATGCGAACTTGTTCTTCGGCCTGTTGTATAATATCCGGACCAAAGAGTGGACGTTCCCCAGTTTCTGACCAGTTCAGAGGGGTTCGACACTTTCGTCCATATAGCACTTCAAAGGGGGACATCTTTAGACTAGCTTGATAGCTATTATTATAAGAGAACTCGGCATATGGAAGAGATTCCTCCCATTTCTTGCCGAATGAGATTACACAAGCTCGAAGCATGTCTTCGAGAACTTGGTTGACACGTTCAACCTATCCTTGCGACTGAGGATGGAACGCAGTACTGAACGACAGATGAGTCCCCATAGCTTCTTGGAAACTCGCCCAAAACCTTGAAGTGAATAAGCTGCCACGGTCTGAACTGATAACCAGTGGGATACCGTGAAGTGAAACAATTCTAGCCATGTAGAGAGTAGCAAGCTGACTAGCAGTGATTGTCTCTTTGACCGCCAGGAAATGGGCAACTTTGGAAAGCCGGTCAATGACGACAAGAATAGCATCATTACCTTTCTGCGATTTGGGAAATCCAGTGACGAAGTCCATTTCAACATGGTCCCATTTCCATTCAGGAATAGAGATAGGTTGCAGAGTTCCAGCAGGCCTTTGATGCTCTGCTTTGATTCGGCGACAAACGTCACACTCAGCAACATAACGAGCAATGTCCTGCTTCATATTAGACCACCAGAATCTTTGACGAATATCCGGGTACATCTTTGTACTACCAGGATGGATGGACAGAGGCGTATCATGGGCTTCTTGCATAACCCTTTTAGTCTTATCCAGGTTTTTCTTCGAACATGGTACCACTAAGCGGCCTTTGAAATACAAGGCGCCATCGTCGGCGATCGTGAAGAATGAGGGCTTCCCCCTTTTGAGGTCGCGCTTAATCTTGAGGACTTCATCGTCACACTTCTGTATCCATTTGATGGTGTCCACAAGATCTGGTTTCGCAACCAGGGTATTGAGAGAACCCTTGGGAACAACATGGAGGTTCTGTTTGGGGAAACCTTCGGGAGGGGGAGCGAGTGATCCCGGGGGAACAATATGGAGGTTCAGCCTTCTAAATTCTTCGGTAAGCGAGGGCTGAACTTTGTGGACCTGGAGGTGGTTGCAGTAAGACTTGCGGCTCAGGGCATCAGCCATTACATTAGCCTTGCCGGGGGTATATGATATATCCACGTCAAAGTCTGCAACAGTCTCCATCCATCTTTGCTGACGGAGGTTCAGGTCTGGCTGAGTAAACAGATACTTCAGACTTTGATGGTCGGTGAAGATCTCGCAACGATTACCGAGAAGGTAATGTCGCCACTGCTTCAGTGCATGAATGACAGCAGCAAGCTCGAGGTCATGAACCGGGTAGTTTTCTTCGTGAGGGCGCAGTTGACGAGAGGCATAAGCAATCACTCTGCGCTCTTGCATTAGGACACAGCCTAATCCTTGACGGGAAGCGTCGCAGTAAATGACGAAGTCCTTCTTAGTATCAGGTGGAGCAAGTACGGGGGCAGAAGTCAACTTGTCTTTGAGCGCCTGGAAACTTTCCTGACACTTGTCTGTCCAGTCGAACTTGACACCCTTATGCAACAAATTAGTCAGAGGCCTGGCAATCTTGGAGAAGTTCTCGACGAATCGACGGCAATAGCTGGCGAGACCGAGAAAACTTCGGACTTGCTTCACATTCTTCGGAGGAGTCCAATCGAGTATAGCCTGAACTCGTTCAGGGTTGACGGCAATACCATCCTTGGAGATGACATGCCCAAGATAGGTTACTTCGGGGAGCCAGAATTCACACTTGGAATACTTAGCATACAGTTGATGTTCTCGAAGCTTCTCTAGCACAAGACGCAGATGTCCAGCATGTTCTTCCTCGTTCTTGGAAAATACAAGGATATCGTCCAGATAAACCACGACGAACTTGTCGAGGTAATCCATGAATATATAATTCATCAGACGAGAGAAGGTGGCTGGAGCATTCGTTAAACCGAATGACATGACGGTGTACTCGTATGATCCATACCGAGTCACGAAGGCAATTTTTGGGATGTCCTCTTCACGAACACGGATCTGGTGGTAACCCAACCTCAAGTCGAGTTTGGAGAACACTGATGAGCCAGCCAGTTGATCATAAATATCATTGATCCGAGGAAGAGGATATTTATTCTGAATGGTAGCTTGGTTTATAGGACGGTAGTCTTGGACTAATCGGTTTGTCCCATCCTTTTTCTTAACAAAGAGAGAAGGTGCTCCCCAAGGAGAGCAACTAGGACGAATGAAACCTTTGACAAGAGATTTGTCGATTTCCTCCTTAAGCTCAATGAGTTCATGCGGCGGCATCTTATAGGGTCGTTTGGCTATAGGGGTGGTGCCGGGTTTCAAGTCGATGATGAATTCGACAGCTCTAGCAGGGGGAATCCCTGGAAGTTCTTCTGGGAAGACATCTTGGAATTCATGAACGACGGGAATGTTTTCAATGCCCTCGAGTGGTGCAGCGTTCAACGCATTCAAGGCATAAAGACGTGCCTCGGCGTTCTGAACTAGATGAGCTTGGTAAGCTATTATTTCGTCAAAAGGGTGTAGCAGATGGACGACCTTAGTGGCGCAAACTATAGAAGCAGTATGCGCTTTCAACCAATCCATTCCCAGAATGAGGTCGATGTTAGACGACTTCAGGATAATGGGAGAGGCATAGAATTCTAGCCCTTCGATTTCCACGGGGACATCGATGCCAACCAGTGAGGTTTGACATTGTCCCACGGGGGTTTTTACCAATACCGAAGCGTTCATCTCCTCACATTTAACGTCATGCTTGTATGCAAAATCTTCTGACATGAATGAATGCGATGCCCCTGAATCGAATAAAACAGATGCAGGTACTGAGTTTACGAGGAGTGTACCCATCACGGTAGCAGGCTGGTCTAGAACTTCATTGAGATCAACATGGTTGGCATGAACACGACCATAAGACTTGGCACTGTTGTTGCGAGGCTGGTTGCTTCCACGGCCAGTTGCTGGGAGGGCCAGTTGATTCTGGTTTTGATTGCAATCCCTAGCACGGTGACCTGGCTGACCACACTTGTAGCAGAGGCCATTATTGGGAGTGGGAACAGGAGCTTGTGGTGGTGGAGCTGGAAGTCTTGTCTGCCTAGTTGGAGGAGCAGGCAGACGAGGTGCAGCATAGGACTGCCTTGGGGCAGGTGCATCCGGCTGGTACATGCTGTTGGGGATCCATATCTTGCGCTTCTGCGAGGACGGGCCCGAAGATGAGCCCGTGTCACGGCTGCGCTTGTGAGAGCTCTGGTATTCCTGCAGACCAGTTTCGACGTTGATGGCTTTGTTCACCAGAGTGGCGAAATCAGCAAAGTCGTGCACTAGAAGTGCGAGCTTGATGTCAGCTTGAAGGCCATCACGGAACTTCTCATGTCTGCGTGCATCAGTTGCGATGTCTTCTTCAGCATAGCGGGACAAGTCAAGAAACTCCCGCTGGTAAGCTTCCACAGTTTTATTGCCTTGGGTGAGGTTGCGGAACTCACGCTTCTTCCGGTCCATAACTCCCTGAGGAATGAAGCGAGCACGGAAGGCAGCTTGGAAGTCTGGCTAGGTGATGATTGTTCCAGCTGGCAGAGTACGCCTGTGGCTATCCCACCATTGAGCTGCGGGTCCTTTCAGGAAGAAGGAAGCAAAGGTGACATAGCTGGCAGGGGCTACATCAGCAGACTCCATCTCATAGGTGATGTCACGGAGCCAGTCATCAGCATCCAGAGGCTGAGTTGAGCTGCGGTACACAGTTGGGTTCAGGCGCATGAAATCCTGCAGGGTCACTTGGGTTGGCTGCTGGTTCATATTGGGGCGAGGAAACTGAGCCATAATATTCTCCATGAACTGACGATTCAGCTCAAACTGTTGCATCATCCCAGCCATGTACTCAGGCGGTGGTGGGGCGTTGCCACCACGACCACGACCACGACCACCTGGTCTAACCATCCTGCTAATATATAACAGGGGTAGTTCAGTATTGAGAAATGTGCAAAGACGAGAATCATTCATGATGAAACATGCACAACGAAAGCAGCACGATAGATACTACATAGTAGTCGGCATATCTTACAAAAGAGATCATGCATGGAGTTCGTTACACAGAGTCTGGTACATAGACTAAGACATCACAGGCGGCACGCAGGCTCGCGGCGAATGCATCTAACACTAACAAGCAAGTCTACATCAGTCCCACGCGGTACTGCGGAGGTAGCTGTAGCCTGAAAGCTGGTAGTGTGGCATCGGGTACACCACGTCGGCAACCTGGGGTCCGCGGGTACTCTGGTGCAGAACCTGACGCTCAAGTGGCAGAAGAGGACCAAGTGCGGGAGAGTAGCCTCCCACCTCTGGCCAACCGACACCCTGGGGCATCACGGTCCTGGCTGGGTAGATAGCAGAACGCGACAGCTCCCCAGATCCGACGAAGGGGTGCAACATCGTCAGAGCACGGTAGAGGTGCTGACGAGTGGTGTACAACTCGTGGCGAAGAGCTCGGTTAGCTCGATCCAGCCCATCAGCATGCAGAACCAGGTTCTGATGGTAGAAGGGCTCTCGGGTGACAGTGGAGTAGGCAGCAGTGTAGTAACCCTCCGCACCAACATCGGATGCGATAGCAATGTGCCTGAAGGGGGAGGTATCCAACTCCTGATACTCTCCACGGAGACGTGTCAGAGCAGCATAAGCAGCATCGTGGACCGCCATATCGATAGTCACTCCAACACCATGAGCAGTGTGCAGCACGGTAGTGGAGTCATACTCCCGAGAGTAGAGGTGGACGATGGCACGGTACTGCTCCTGGTTGAAGTCCTGATACTCCTCATAGACGGTGTACTCAGGGTGCCAGCGATAACCCAGATAGGTCATCATCTCAACCAACACAGCAGGTGATCCTGAGGCACCAATGGCCGTCGTGTGGCGCACGACCTGCCTCGTGGGTTCCATCTGAAAACAAAGATGTTTTCACAGGAGTCAAATGACAATGTGGATAATGTTCAAGTACTACTCTAAAGAATAACTAGGGCTTATCCAACTTTGGGGTGAGCGTGGTCACGGGATCCTAGTGTTAGAGTTAGTAAAATCGTTTAACCCGAGTAGAAGAGGGTTCAGAGTCCCAGAGTAAGGATCGAGGAGTAAAAGATCCTAATACCACCCAGATGGCGACGTGGGCCCGTAAGGCACAACGTCATGTTAGTAAAAGGGTTTTGTAATGTCTAGACTCGACTTCGGCCAAGGAGTGTGGAAGGGGGATTTCTACAGGCAGTCGGCTCTGATACCAACTTGTGACACCCCCGATTTAATCGTACACTAATCATACACGCAAACGTGTACGATCAAGATCAGGGACTCACGGGAAGATATCACAACACAACTCTACAAATAAAATAAGTCATACAAGCATCATATTACAAGCCAGGGGCCTCGAGGGCTCGAATACAAGAGCTCGATCATAGACGAGTCAGCGGAAGCAACAATATCTGAGTACAGACATAAATTAGACAAGTTTGCCTTAAGAAGGCTAGCACAAACTGGGATACAGATCGAAAGAGGCGCAGGCCTCCTGCCTGGGATCCTCCTAACTACTCCTGGTCGTCGTCAGCGGGCATCACGTAGTAGTAGGCACCTCCGGTGTAGTAGGAGTCGTCGTCGACGGTAGCGTCTGGCTCCTGGGCTCCAACATCTGGTTGCGACAACCAGGAAGAAGGGATAGGGGGAAAAGAGGGAGAAAGCAACCGTGAGTACTCATCCAAAGTACTCGCAAGCAAGGAGCTACACTACATATGCATGGGTATCAAATGGAGTAAGGGTATCATATGTGGACTGAACTGCAGAGTGCCAGAATAAGAGGGGGATAACTAATCCTTTCGAAGACTACGCTTCTGGCAGCCTCCGTCTTGCAGCATGTAGAAGGGAGTAGACTGAAGTCCTCCAAGTATCATCGCATAGCATAACCCTAACCGATGATCCTCCCCTCATTGCCCTGTGAGAGGGCAATCACCGGTTGTATCTGGCACTTGGAAGGGTGTGTTTTATTAAGTATCCAGTTCTAGTTGTCATAAGGTCAAGGTACAACTCCAAGTCGTCCTGTTACCGAAGATCACGGCTATTCGAATAGATTAACTTCCCTGCAGGGGTGCACCACATACCCCAACACGCTTGATCCCATTTGGCCGGACACACTTTCCTGGGTCATGTCCGGCCTCGGAAGATCAACACGTCGCAGCCCCACCTAGGCACAACAGAGAGGTCAGCACGCCGGTCTAAACCTAAGCGCACAGGGGTCTGGGCCCATCGCCCTTAGCACACCTGCACGTTGCGTACGCGGCCGGAAGCAGAACTAGCCCCCTTAATACAAGAGCAGGCTTACGTTCCAATCCGGCGCGCGCCACTCAGTCGCTGACGTCACGAAGGCTTCGGCTGATACCACGACGCCGGGATACCCATAACTACTCCCGCGTAGATGGTTAGTGCGTATAGACCAAATGGCCAAACTCAGATCAAATACCCAGATCTCGTTAAGCGTGTTAGGTATCCGCGAACGTCGACCAGGGCCAGGCCCACCTCTCTCCTAGGTGGTCGGAACCTGCCCTGTCGCTCTGCCTCAAAGATCCACTCGCGGGTGCTCCTCAAGCCGACCCGTCTTTAGTCAACACATGTATCATGTATAAAGTATATGGTATATACCCGTGATCAACTCCCGAGTGATCACGGCCCGATAGTATAGCATGGCAGACGGACAAGGATGTAGGGCCACTGATGATAAAATAGCATCCTATACTAAGCATTAGGATTGCAGGTAAAGGTAACAACAGTAGTAGCAAGGACAGGCTATGCATCAGTATAGGATTAACGGGAAGCAGTAGCATGCTACACTACTCTAATGCAAGCAGTATAGAGAAGAGTAGGCGATATCTGGTGATCAAAGGGGGGGCTTGCCTGGTTGCTCTGGCAAGAGAGAAGGGTCGTCAACTCCGTAGTCGTACTGGGTAGCAGCGGCGTCGGTCCCGGTGTCTAGCGAGAGAAGAGGGGGGAGAAACAATAAATATTTAAGCAAGCATATGCATAGTGATGCATGACATGACAAGTAGCGGTGCTAGGGGTGCCCTATCGCGGTATGAGGTGATACCGGTGAAGGGGGGAAACATCCGGGAAAGTATCCCCGGTGTTTCGCGTTTTCGGACAGATGAAACAGAGGGGGAAAGTTGCGCGTTCGCTATGTTAGGGATGCGTGGCGGATAAACGGGGTGCGTATTCAAATTCGCCTCGTCGTTCTGAGCAACTTTCATGTTGAAAATATTTTAATCCAAGTTACGGATTAAAAGATATGATTTTCTAAAGATTTTATTAATTTCTGAGATTTAATTAATTATTTAATTAATTCGAAAATGATTTAATGACATCAGCATGATGTCATGCTGACATCAGCAGTCAACAGAGTTGACTTGGTCAACCTGACATGTGGGTCCAGGGGGGACCCACCTGTCATCCTCTAATTAGGTTAATTAGGGTTTAGGTTAATCTAATTACAGTTTAATTAAACTTAACTAGTTAATTAAATTAATTAAACCGGATTAATTAACTTAATTAATTTCTTAATTAATTAATTAATTAATTAATAATTTAATTAAATCATTTTTATTTTTATTAATTATATTTATTTTAATTTAATTTTTTTTTATTCCTTTTTTTTAATAAAACGTTCTGGGGCTGGGGCCCCCATGTCAGTGGCCCCAGGGGGCCTAGCGGGTTCGGGCGCTAGCGGGCGCGGTTGCTGGGGCGAAGCCCCCGTGAGCGTGCGGGCACCCGTATGGGAACCCGGGGCGCAGGCGGAGGCCACCGGGTCGCCCGTATGGGAAGGGCCGGCCAGCTCCGGCGAGCGGCGGGGCCGCGCCGACCACGCGATAGGGGAAGAGGCCACGGGCGCGGCCATGGCCAGCCGGCGCGAGGGGGGGGGCAAGCGGGCACGGCCTGGGCGTCACGGGGAGGCCGGAGATGGCGATGCGGGGCGAGGGGGCGAGGCCATGCGAGCGGTGGCCGGCGCGGGCGGGTGCAAGAGAGCGCGGGGCCGCGGCGGGCACTAGCCGGTCGGGAACGTGGCGCGGGCGCGGCCAGAGGTCGCCGGGCGTGCGGTCGGGCGCGCGCACGCGGGTGGAGCTCGACCGCGTCGACGGGGACGAGGGGGAGGAAGAGGCCGGGGGCCTCACCGGGAGCCTGTAGGGAAGTGGCAGCGGGGGTTTGAGGAGGAAGACGGCGACGACGAGCGTGGCGGGGTGCGGTGATGAAGAGGACGGCAGCGGCGGCGGGGTGGCTCCGGGCGGCGAGCAACGAGGTCGGGGGCGCGGCGCTGGAACGGCGGCCTCGGCACGGGGCGAGGAGGAGGCCGAGGCACGCGGGGCGATGGCGGCGTCCACGCAGAGGCGGCGGGGTCGGGATGAGGCCGACGGGGCGGCAGCGTTGTGAGGGCGAGGCGGCGGCGTCGAGCCCGATCCGATCTGGATCGGGGGAGAAGGGGGCGCGTCGTGGGGGGGGAAGTGGGTGGTGGCCGATTAGGGTTTCCCCCCTGGTGGGGGTTATGGAGGGGGTAGCGGGCCGGCCGGCTGGGCCTGGGGGTTGGGCCACGGCCCAGGGGGGTTTCTCTTTTTTTTTTGGTTTTGTTTCCTGTTTTCCTTTTCTTTATTTCCTCTTCTGTTCTAAATCATTTTAAATTATTTAGGCATTTTATAAAAATGTGTTTGCTTCATTATAATTACCCTGGCATTTAACTGCACACTCCGAACATTTTAGTTTAATATTTTGAAACTTTTATAATTTAACTTTATTTTAATGTTTGAATTTGACTCGGTTTTGGCCTAACGGTAGATTATCAATAGTAACCGGGGTGACGTGGCATGATTATCGTTGGATTACTGTAGCTTGATTACCCGGGCGTTACATAGTTCAATCTCGTTACCGGCAAGTCTCTTTACTCGTTCCGTAATACATCATCCTGCAACTAACTTATTAGTTGAAATGCTTGCAAGGCTCATGTGATGTGCATTACCGAGAGGGCCCAGAGATACCTCTCCGACAATCGGAGTGACAAATCCTAATCTCGAAATACGCCAACCAAACAAGTACCTTCGGAGACACCTGTAGAGCACCTTTATAATCACCCAGTTACGTTGTGACGTTTGGTAGCACACAAAGTGTTCCTCCGGTAAACGGGAGTTGCATAATCTCATAGTCATAGGAACATGTATAAGTCATGAAGAAAGCAATAGCAACAAACTAAATGATCAAGTGCTAAGCTAACGAAATGGGTCAAGTCAATCACATCATTCTCCCAATGATGTGATCCCGTTAATCAAATGACAACTCATGTCTATGGTTAGGAAACATAACCATCTTCGATCAACGAGCTAGTCAAGTAGAGGCATACTAGTGACACTATGTTTGTCTATGTATTCACACATGTATTATGTTTCCGGTTAATACAATTCTAGCATGAATAATAAACATTTATCATGATATAAGGAAATAAATAATAACTTTATTATTGCCTCTAGGGCATATTTCCTTCATATCTTCATCACCTCCCCCCATCTATTTGCAGCGGTCCACTCTCCTGCAACCCGTTGTACCCTCTACTTGAACATGGTGCTTTATGCTTCATATTATTATCCAATGATGAGTTGCCATCCTATGATGTCTGAGTAGATTTTCGTTGTCCTATCGGTAATTGGTGAATTTCTATGATTGGTTTAATTTCTTGTGGTTATGTTGTTGTCCTTTGGTGCCCATCATATGAGCGCGCGCGTGGATCACACCATAGCGTTAGTTGTATGTTGATAGGACTATGTATTGGAAGGCAAGAGTGACAGAAGCTTCAACCTAGGATAGAAATTGATGCATATGGGATTGAAGGGGGACCAATATATCTTAATGTTATGGTTGGATTTTACCTTAATGAACGTTAGTAGTTGCGGATGCTTGCTAATAGTTCCAATCATGAGTGCATAGAATTCCAAGTCAGGGATGACATGCTAGCAGTGGGCTCTCCCACATAAAACTTGCTATCGGTCTAGTAAAGTAGTCAATTGCTTAGGGACAATTTCGCAACTCCTACCACCACTTTTCCACACTCGCTTTACTAACTTTATTGTTTCTTTATCTAAACAGCCCCTACTTTTTATTTACGTGCTCTTTATATTCTTGCAAACCTATCCCACAACACCTACAAAGTACTTCTAGTTTCATACTTGTTCTAGGTAAAGCGATCGTTAAGTGTGCGAAGAGTTGTATCGATGGTCGATAGAACTTGAGGGAATATTTGTTCTACCTTCAGCTCCTCGTTGGGTTCGACACTCTTACTTATCGAAAGAGGCTACAATTGATCCCATATACTTGTGGGTTATCAATCATTCATAGTAGAAGTAGCATCATCAATAACTTGCGACATATCAGAATTGATAGCATGTGGTGGTGTTGCAAGTTTACTCATAACAGAAAGTGAATCTAAAGGAGAACTGGATGGCAGTTCCTTACCTCCCCTCGTCTTAGAGGGATAAATCTTAGTCTTTGGATCCTTCAGATTCTTCATAGTGATAATATGATAATAATCCCAAGTGACTCAACAAATATAGCTATGCTCCCCGGCAACGGCGTCAGAAAAAGGTCTTGATAACCCACAAGTATAGGGGATCGCAACAATTTTCGAGGGTAGAGTATTCAACCCAAATTTATAGATTTGACACAAGGGGAGCCAAAGAATATTTGAGGGTATTAGCAGCTGAGTTGTCAATTCAACCACACCTGGAGATTAATTATCTGCGGCAATATGATCAGTAGCAAAGTAGTTTGATAGTTTTGATAATAGTGACAGCAACAATGGTAACAGTAACAGTGATAGTAATAGTTTGTAGCAAGTGTAACAGTGATGATAGCAATAGTAACGCAGCAAGATCAATAAGGATAAATTCGTAGGCATTGGATCGGTGACTTGTTGGATGATATTCATCATGTGATAGTTATAACCTAGGGCGATATGGCATTAGCTCCAGTTCATCGATATAATGTAGGCATGTATTCCGCAAATAGTCATACGTGCTTTATTAAAAGAACTTGCATGACAAGAGGAAAAAGCATGAGAAAACAGCGTCAGTCCGGGGTTAGTTTCATTCAAATCATGCAAATTAGAGTCCAAAACAAGAGGAAAAGCATGAGAAAAAGTAGATACGTTGGAGACATATCACTTTTACCGACAATTTCAGTGCTTGCAGAAATTACCTTGCTAAAAACCGCTTGTCATTTCCTTCTGCTCCTCGTTGGGTTCGACACTCTTACTTTTCGGAAGGACTACAATTGATCCCCTATACTTGTGGGTCAGTAGCCCCCTCTTCAAGCCGCGGGCAAGGGAGAACGACTTCCACCCCACCTCAAGAACATGAAGCCGGTGGGAGTGAAGCCCGTTGCCAACCAGAAGGGGCCATTGCAGCAGTCGTCCAGCTGCAGCCTAGGCCCAGAGGTGTATGCTCCGCCATTTCCCCCGCGAAGGTGTTCGGGAGCCGGAGCCAGGAGTAGGGATCGCGATGCATGCCTATGATGAACTTGCGGGCCGTGTCAGCGGAGTGGCTCCATGACTGGGGCGGTTGCGCCGTTCTGCCCGCCCCGGCTACCGCCGCCTCACCCCACGTGTTTGTGCCGACGGCCGGAGCTTCCTCCATGGCTGCCGGAGCCCGCGTAGGGCGTCAACGGAGGCCGCCCGTGCCCCCAGGGAAGCGCCCCGGGAGTGGCGGTGGATGAGCGAGGGCAACCCCTCCCCCTCGTTGGCTTCGGCGGCTCCACTTCCTCCAGCGGCGCCTTCCCCTTCTCAGTAGCGGAAAACCACCTTAGGGGCGCCATGGCTACTACAACGATGGGTGGAAATGGAGAGGTGTGATGGAAGAAGATGAGCCGAGGGGTCCTTCCCCTTCCCCTTATATAGCGTTCGATTGGGGTCGATCCGTGCCCCGTCACCTTCTAAGGACCGATGCGGAACAAAGGAAGAGAAATGATGGCCCCGCGCAGTGCCCGACAGGCTTTATGTTAAACCAGGCTTTTGCCAAGGCATCGTGGGGGAGTCAGGGCGTCCCGCGCCCCGTCGTGCGCCATGCATTGAGCCTGGCCCGCAGGCGGTTGGGCCCCGCGCCATTTCGCCCCCCTCCCTAACGGGTGGAGTCATGCGCGCCACGGGCTACTGTCGGGCCCATGGGACCGGGGGTACCCAGGCCCGTCTGCCCGTGGCCTAGTGCGCGACACCCTCCGGGAAGCCCAGGGCTAGCCCAACGGCAGAGCTTCACGAGCAAGACCCTCGCGAGGCGTACGTCAACAAGTATCTCCATGAGTCTCGTGAGGCCCTCTCACGAGGCGGCTTCCCAAGGCCCCTCACAGAGGCCTGCGAGTTAAGAATCTCGCAACCACACCGCTGTAGCTCGCTCGGAGCGACTATAATTGGCCAACGGATCGGCAACTCTATTATGAGAGTGATAGATCTTCAGAGGTACAAACTCCCTAACACTCATCAACTCCTTAATCTCTAGAACCAAGTGACCATAAGCTGAGAAAGTTAAAGCATTGCTCGAGTGGCTCGCTAAGGCTTCAGAAGAATCCGACTGGACGACGACTGGGAGATCCGACTGTTGGATAGCCAAAGCTATACCTTGCATGAGCGCATGTATTTCAGCTTCCAGGGCGTCGTTACAGTGGAATAGGACTCGGTATGCTGCGAAAATGATCTGTCCTTCATGATCTCGCAACACCATTCCGGCGGCCGCCGAGCTATCTGCTGCTTGGAATGAACCATCGACCGTCAGTGCAACATAATCCGGACTCGACGCCATCCAAGGCAGGGGTATAGTTTCCTTCCTGGCAAGAACTGTTGGAATCGGCGAAGATGGCATTTTTCCTTTAAAAATTACGTCCATCGAAAACCGACCAACTAGCTTAATGGACTTATAATAACTATCCAGGAAGTCCACCGTAGCAGAAACTGGCGGTACCTCCTTGCCATGAGTTTGGTCGTTCCTTAGCTGCCAAATGTGCCATACTAACATGATAATCATGTCCTGAACCTCATTAGAGCATCTGCATAATAGGTGCATAAGCCATTCCCTTCCATTATCAATTAGAAGATCATCCGGTGGGAGTGGCCATCTTGCCCGCATATGCAGCCAGATTTCTCTCGCATGCTCGCATGCGATCAGAGCTTGGAACGTACCCTCCTCCTCCAGCCCACATAGCCGACAAGTGGAGCTTGTGGGTATATGACGCAACACCTTACATTGGTGCATGGGTAATACTCCCGAGATAATTTGTCACGCATTTATCTTCATCTTCTGCGGAACCGAGGATTGCCACACACAATTCCAAAGAGAACGGGAGCCATTTGACGCCGCACTTGATGCCCCTTCAGAGAAAGTTGTGTCGTGATCGCACGTGGCTAATTTGCATGCACTTTTAACTGAAAAAACTCCACTCTTCTCTGGCTAATTTGCCCGCATTATTTCTGAATTTATTTCGCTCGCTCACATGGGGAGAAGATGAGGTGAGCATAGGCTCAATTCTTATATGACAACAAAATGTCAGATTTCTCGTGTGCCACGGCACACCGGCTAGGTTCACCCTTTTGTCGTGCATGAATGCGCCACGTATGCCCTAGGATTACTAGGAATTGTTGGAAAGTTCTAAATTATTAAACATGCAAGGCCTAATGATTCTATTTCAAGATAGAAAAACACGTAATGTTAACTGGTTGACCAGCATCACGGTTTAGCTAGCTCCCTAGCTATAAAGTGCTCCCTACGTAAAAAAATATAAGAGCGTTAACATTTTTATATTTCTTAACAGAGGAAGTACTATAATTCCATCCATCTGACAAGAGCATTTATGCATGTGACCCGGCCGTTGATAGGAGCTAGAGAACGGTATGCAGAATAGTTAACCGGAAATGAAGGAAGCTCTAGCCTCTAGGGAATGCCAAGCTCGAGCCCCGACCCCATGTGCACGAGGTAGGCGTTGGATCATTTGTTTCTTGCATTGCATTGCACCTCCCTCCGTCCCACACATATCCTCCTCTTTTCGTGCTGCTGTTCCGTTGGCAGGGTTAAAAGTCGAGGCGCGTGGGCGCGGTGTGTATACACCAATGCACATGGACATGACACGCGTTGCGGCGAGTAGAGTTTCACATGCTGCAAATGCCTGCCAAGCTGTCTTAATTGGATAGCTCGCTCGGTCTGGCTCCCTCTCCGTCTGTCCGTGCCTGCGATGATGGAGTGGGTAGTCAATTCATGGTGCATGTGATGCAACCTTCCATTTTTAAGGTTGTTACAAAAATGGGTGTCAGGCAGGCCGCTAGGCGTGTGAATGAAAGTTTAACGCGCAAACTTTACTTGGCCTACGCGGAGCACAGAATGGCAGGCTAGGCATACAGTAGTCAAAACCCGCCTGCACTGCATTCGAGTAGTACTAGTACGTAGTACCAGCTAGCTGCCCGTGCCGCCGCTTTGTAGTATTTTTTTAAACATCAATACATACATAAGCGCTTATATACACTCATCTTTAGAAAGGCTTGAGATTTATAAACTTACTATAGGCGTCTCATCATCGACGGAAACGTCTCCTCCTACTAAATGCGCATCACCGAAAATTTTGAAATAAATTCAGAAATAAATGCGAGCACCAGGATTCAAACTTTGATGGGCTGGGATACCATAGTCCCTCTAACCATCCAACCATAGATTGATTCGCGGTCGCTTTGTAGTACTTGAAGTGCCTACTACATAGTACTCCATCCGTTCCTAAATATAGGTCTTTTTAGACATTTCAAATGGATTACAATATGCGGATGTATGTAGACATTTTAGAGCGTAGATTCACTCATTTTGCTCCGTATGTAGTCACTTGTTGGAATCTCTAGAAAGACTTATTTTTTCAAGAGTACGCCAACAGCGTACCTTAGCTTTATAGAAGATAGAATATATGTACATGAGTTTGTTTACAAACGACAGGCTTCGCACACACGAGCCTAGCCACTCCTACTCCTATCCACCTAGCAGACTACTCGCGACTAGGTAGTGCTCCACCCCCTCTCGCGATGGCCCAAAGGCGTCGCTCTCTCATAATTAGCTGCACCGTGCCACTCTCAATACAAGTATCGTTCCTGCCAAAGACTCTCTCGTTCCTCTGCTTCCATATGCACCAGCACACGAGCATCACAAAAGCATCGAACTCCTTGCGCTTTGTTTTGTTCACCTGTTTCCTCGCTGCAGCCCACCAATCCTGGAGCGTTGCTTGCCCCGTTGGAGTGAGCGACGAGCTGATTCCCGTTTCCAGAAAGCATTGGTGCCAGACCTGCGTGGCAAAGACGCACTTCATCAGTATATGTTCCACCGCGTCCTCCTCCTGGTTGCAAAGATAGCATGGCGAAATCGCCTCTTGCAGCCCGTGTCTCAAGCGCCAGTCTGACGTCCATAGTCGGTGTAATAAGGCGAGCCACATGAATATTTTGCAACCTAGTGGTGCCCAGCACTTCCATTATCGCCCCGGTTGCCTGGAATCTGATCCCCTCCCCCCTCACACATTATCTTATAAGCCGAGGCAGCAAAGTACCTCCCAGATGGGTTCCAAGCCCAGATCAGTCTATCATCCAGCTTTTGAGTCAACTGGACGTCAATCAAAATGTCCCATAGTTTGATGAGTTGCGCCAGCCCCTCCGTATCTAACTCTCCGCCAATGCCATTAGTCCAAGAATGCATATATATCCCGTCTCTTAGCAGCCTCTTGTTGGCCATTGCGTCCTCACTTTTCCTACAAGTATAGGCCCAATCTCGTTGACAGTTTGTCCTCCTACCCATATGTCCTTCCAGAATAGAATCCGCGAGCCATCCCTTATCTGCCACCTGACCATACTTGTGAAAGCGTCTTGCGCCTGCTTGTCAATCATGTTGCATAGACCATGCCATGGCCTGGACTGATCTGTTCTTTTAAGCCACTCCCATCTCATTCTAAGAGCAATGGCATGCTTGTGTAAATCAATCACACCCAGCCCGCCATAAGTCTTTGGTCTGCACACTCTCTGCCAAGCAACCATACATTTTTCTCCGTGGATCTCCTCCGATCCAGCCCAAAAGAATGCGCGACAGCCTTTGTTCACCCTCTCCACAACCCATTTTGGAGATTCTGCGATTATCAAGTGGTGCGTTGGCCGCGCACGCATGACTTGGTTGACAAGAATAAGACGCCCCGGCCTTGTCACCATCCCCCTCTGCCATCCTCGTAATATCCGAAGGGCCGTATGCACAATTGGTTGCCAGTCCGATCTCGTGAGGCATTTGATACTCAGTTGCAATCCCAAATATTTGCAAGGAAACAACTCGATCTGCCATGGTAAAGTATTCCGCAGCCGTTCCTCGTCCTCCTCTTCATCAGGATCAGAATAGCTGAGGATTTCACGAAGTTCACTTGTAGCCCTGATGCAGCCCCGAAGATGTTGAGCGCCTCTTTGACAAAAGCTAAGTCCGGCCTCGTCGGTTTGATGAAAAGAACCACATCATCAGCATATAGCGACAGCCTTTGCATCGGTCCACAACCATTGATCTTTGCCAGCACCTGGTTGTCGTGTGCCTTACTAATGATGGCCGTGAGCACGTCCATTGCAATCACGAATAGTAGCGGTGATATTGAGTCCCCCTGCCTCAGCCCACACGCATGAGTGAATTTCTCTCCGGCACATCCGTTAACCAACACTCTAGAAAGACTTATATTTGGGAATGGAGGAAGTACTAGTGTTCATGTCGTTCGTCACGAGTTTGCACCCAATTTCTCTCTGGACTGGAAAGAAGAAACCAACACCATCCTCACTCATCCATGCCGTCTGTACATGGCCAGAACGCATTGTGACGCCAAGCAGAGACAGCGCTACGTAGCATCCGTGACAAGATAGAGCGGCGGTGGCCGGTGGGCTCCACAAAATTCCAACCGAGGAACCCGGCCCGACTGCCTGCCGTTCTCCTCCTCTCTTCCCTCCATTTACTCCACCTTCCATCACGCCACCACCCCCGCCCCGGCGCCCTCAATTTCCGCCCGCCTGCCTTCTCTCCCCTTCCTTGCCGCGCATGCGCCGGCGCGTCTACTGCTAGTCTGCTAGGCGGCGGCACAGACAACCCACCCAGTCCCCAGCCATGGCGACGCTGCAGGACCTCGGGGTGTCGGCCTTCATCAACATCCTGGGGGCCTTCGTCTTCCTGCTGCTCTTCGCCGTGCTCCGCATCCAGCCCATCAACGACCGCGTCTACTTCCCCAAGCTCTACATCGCCGGCAAGCGCGCCGCCGACCACCGCGGCGCCCGCAGGGCCATCAACCTCAACCTCTGCACCTACTTCAAGTTCCTCAGCTGGGTCCCCGGCGCGCTCCGCATGACCCAGACCGAGCTCATACACCACGCCGGCCTCGACTCCGCCGTCTACCTCCGAATCTACACCCTCGGGTACGCCACACCACTCACTCCCTTCTAATTTCCGGAAATCCTCCCACTACCACTACTGCTCTGCTCTGCTCGACTACTACTACAGAATTGTGCAATTTGGGAGTCGTGCGATCGGTTACTATTTTGTCAACCCAATTCCTCGACAGCAAATTAGCTCTGATCCCCAGATAGTAGTATAACGGCCGCATTTGGTTCGTCTTTTCATTTTCGCCAAATTAGTGGCAGCGAATTACGCCATTGCCATTAATGTTACAAGCGCTTTTCGCCAAATTTGCACCCATGGCCTGCCCCTGCCTGCCTGCCTGGATGAGTTGTTGGTTTGCGTGTCAATAATGCACGCCTATACCTTGCCTTCTCGCTGCTGCTAGCTGTTTCCTTCGTTGCACAGCACAATGCTTGTTCGGTTCTCTCATACGGAACATGTGATCCTCACATGCTCCGGAGATTGCGCACCCCAAACCCCAAACAAGCATTTTCCCCCAACGAAACACTGTACAATTTTTATCCCCAAGTTTTAACCCTAATGCTTTTGATATTAATCCTTGCTAATTAGACTTGTCAGTTCAACCCACAACTGATTGGATCTCAGAGTGACGGGTTGCGTGATTATCCGGAGAAATGTTGCTTGTGTCCGGGTCCGGCGACAACGTTGGCGATAGAGGTCATCCTGGCACGTCGCGGCTGCCATCCAATTCAGTTGTGCGTTGAAAATGGCGCCGTCCGCCCGTCAGATATCCTTGGATTGTTTTGCACGATCACGGGCGCTCTTTCAGCCAAGGCACGGACTTATCCAGCTTTAGACTAGTACTTTAGCCTGCCTGGTGTAATCGAGTATACCCCGCCACCGACCCGTATCATATTCCTAGCTAAGTGGTGGTGCTCCCCCACTAAACAACACGCAACTTTTCCGTGTGGCTCCAACCGATCATTCAGCATGTGGGGAGGGCGGGACCAACCACCGGCGTTTACAACAAACTGGAGATGCTTTCCTTGCCGCCTTGGACGGAATTTCGTTCCAAAGCTTTCCCTCTTCAGAATGCAGCCATGTTTTCAACAGTGAAAATTGATAGACAATCTGGTTCGCTGGTCCCTTCTACTGTAGAGATGGAGCATAAAACTAATTTCCATCATCTAATAAGTATAAGCGTTTCTCGATCCGGCGAAACTTCTCCTTCACGTTTATCCTCGCATGTGGGCGATGCTTTACGGCCATCCGACCGAGAAGCAAAAATTATTCTGTTGACCTTGGTTGCTCAGGCGGTGCTTTTGGAGAAATTTCACCTTTCCCTTCCCCCTTTTTGTCAAGGAAAAGATTTGGAACTCTGTTGCAGGAGATGGGACTACTGTTTTGTGTTTCATGCACTTCAAGTCTTCAATATAGTACTAGTAGTATTTTTTTGTGTGGCTATTTTACAGGTTCAGTTTGAGCCCTGTGTTTTGTACACTAACTATTTTTTTCCTCTGGTCTCACTTGCAGCCTCAAGATTTTTCTGCCCGTCATGGTTGTCGCCTTGCTGGTTCTCATTCCGGTCAATGTCTCTGGAGGGACCCTACTGAACCTGAGAAAAGATGTTATGTTCAGTGATATTGATAAGCTGTCCATATCAAATGTTAGCCCGGGCTCCAACAGGTAATCTTCAGTAAATTATGAACTCTAAATTTGCCAGTTCATTTTTATCCTAACACAAAGTCAGAACATTGTTCTTTAAAACTCTATGTTGCTCTAGGTTGTATGTTCTGATTTGTAACAGTACTCTAAAATGTTGACCCCTGACATCCCACTTCATTTCAGGTTCTTTATTCATCTTCTAATGGCGTATGTGTTCACATTTTGGACGTGCTTTATGCTGTACAAAGAGTACAGTAATGTGGCCTTCATGAGATTGCATTTCCTAGCTTCTCAGAAACGTTGTGCTGATCAGTTCACTGTAAGTACATCAACAAAGTTTGCTATGCGTCGAGAGCTGTCCTACTGTAGCATTTAATAACAACAATAAAAACAATGCCAGGTGATTGTCAGAAACATACCTCGTGTGTCAAGCCATTCGACGTCTGAGACAGTTGACGAGTTCTTCCGCAGGAACCATCCAGACCACTATCTTGGTCAGCAGGTATACTATCCTCATTCTAGTTGATTTTTACACACACACACACACACACACACACACACACACACACACACACACACAAATAACGGCTAGTGTTTTGATTATAGAACTTGACCTTATTTTTTATTTCAGGCTGTTTACAATGCAAACCGGTATGCTAAACTTGTAAAGCAAAAGGAGAGACTTCAAAACTGGCTGGATTACTACCAGCTAAAGTTTGAAAGGCATCCTGAGAAAAGACCAACTGGAAGGGTAATGTTCCAATCATTGCTTTTGTTATTTTTGGATATGTGCATATAAACTTAACTGCTTGCCTTGTTCATGGTATTTCAGACAGGATGCTTTGGTTTCTGTGGTAGACAAGTGGATCAAATCGACTACTACCGGGCTAGAATTAGCGAACTTGATAAGAGGGTACGTCTACAATTTGTTGGCGTTATGATTCGGGGGAAACATTTTACCGTGCATGCTGAATTTCTAGACCCTATGCAGATCAGATGTACATATGTTTATGATTTTAACACAGGCTACGTTTACGTCAATATTTTCAGATTGCATCAGAGCGTCAAAGAGTTTTGAATGATCCAAAAGCCATTATGCCAGTTTCTTTTGTGACATTTGACTCAAGATGGGGTGCTGCTGTATGTGCACAGACACAACAGTCAAAGAATCCCACACAATGGCTGACTAACTGGGCTCCTGAACCACGTGACGTTTACTGGCAGAATCTTGCTATTCCATTTTTCTCTCTGAGCATACGCAAGTTTCTCATATCAATCGCGGTCTTTGCTTTGGTGTTCTTCTACATGATACCTATTGCATTTGTGCAATCACTTGCCAATCTCGAGGGTATTGAAAGAGTCGCGCCTTTCTTGAGGCCAGTAATAGAAGTGTAAGGATTCTCTTTCTTTTTGTGCATCATGCCTCTTGAGATTTCTCGTTATTTCTATTCATTCACACGACTTTTTTTTCAATTTGCAGAAAGGTGGTGAAGTCCTTCCTACAGGGTTTCCTACCCGGTCTGGCTTTGAAGCTCTTTCTCTATATCCTCCCTACGGTTCTTATGATCATGTCAAAAGTTGAAGGCTATGTCTCTTTGTCATCTCTGGAAAGAAGAACTGCTTCGAAATATTACTACTTCATGCTGGTGAATGTATTTCTTGGAAGCATAATTGCTGGCACAGCTTTTGAGCAGCTAGATTCTTTTTTTCACGATCCTCCTTCACAGTGAGTTTCTTCAAATATTCTTCTGCTAACATATTACATACATGAACCAAAACTTATTTTCCCATGTCTTCATTTTATTAATTATCCCCTTTTCGAAAAAAAATGTCTCCATTAATCATTGTGCTGCCGCGTCATATGACTAGAATGTACTAGCACTCACTCTCAAAATGTACATATGAAAAATGAAAAATGTTGGATGTACGGTAACAATCCGCGTTTCCTTTAATTTCTTAACAGAATACCAAGGACCATTGGAGTGGCCGTACCAATGAAAGCAACATTCTTCATGACATACATAATGGTCGATGGCTGGGCCGGCATCGCCAACGAGATTCTTCGGGTGAAGCCACTGGTCATCTACCATCTGAAGAACATGTTCATCGTGAAAACCGAGCGGGACAGGGAGAGGGCGATGGACCCACGCAGCATCTCTCTTGGAGAAAACCTTCCATCCCTGCAGTTGTACTTCCTCCTTGGGCTCGTGTACGCGGTGGTCACCCCCATTCTCCTCCCTTTCATAATCGTCTTCTTCGCCTTCGCTTACCTTGTCTACAGGCATCAGGTGAGTTGATGAATACTGCTTTGACCTCTATCCATTTGCTGCGTCAGAGCCAGTGCGCTGACCTACCTTCACTCTTGGTTTTCAGATCATCAATGTGTACAATCAGGAGTACGAAAGCGCGGCGGCGTTCTGGCCTCAGGTCCATTCGCGCATCATAGCGAGCCTGCTCATCTCTCATGTGACCCTCTTTGGGCTGATGAGCACGATGAAAGCCGCCTACTCCACTCCGCTGCTCATCTTCCTGCCGTTGCTGACAATATGGTTCCACAAGTACTGCAAGAGTCGGTTCGAACCCGCGTTCCGCAAGTACCCTCTAGAGGTCAGTGCGTCACCTCTGTATCATGTATAATTTTCAATGAAAAAATAGCGCGCTATAGCACCGCTAATAGCACGCTACAACGTTGTGAGCATTGTCTTGCTAAATGAAATCAGTGTACAGTCGTTCGCTATAGTGTGATATAGGGTCACTGTAGCGGATTTTAAGGTTGCATTATTTTACCTTGGCACGCTATTTTCTTTCATTGGTAATTTTGCTTCGAAAATCGTTTGCAGAACCTGAGATGTTGTTTGCATTTCTGAACCTCAGGAAGCGATGGAGAAGGACAGGATGGAGCACGCGTCGGAGCCGAGCCTGAACCTCAAGACCTACCTGGCAAATGCATACCTGCACCCCATCTTCCACATGTTTGAGCAGGAGGATCAGAAAGAGGAGGCCACCATAGAGGTGAGAATCGACAAATCGGAGCATCAGCAGCAGCAGCAGCATGTGAGAAGCTCACACTCACAGTACGAGGAGGAGACGAGCGCACAGACGCATTGCCACCACGAGGAGAGGACCAGCAGCCAGTACCAGTACCAGTACTACCAGCACCAGTATGAGTACCAGCACGAGGAAACTCACATGAGGAGTGAGCAGTCGCCGCCACACTTTGTCTACCACCCTGGAGTCGAGCATTGATGCTGCGAATTTACCACTCCCTGACTTGACCTTTTGCCTGGCATTTTAGTGAAAATGATTGCCCCTCTAGTCCAGTCCAGATGATGCTGATGATGATTGATGTACATGCCAATATGTAGTCGTGTGATGATAATCTTATGAGTTGATTGATTTTCCTTCTGTAAATGGAGAAATCAATTACCTTGAGTAATAATGCGAATCGGCGTTGGATGGCGATACTTACGGCAACTCCCATTAATCCGAAAGAACCTAAGTACCTAACTGTCAAACATCTTTTGGAATTAGGGCGACTCAATGTTGCACATCAAACCGCTTAATGCATCTTCATATTATTCTTGAATGGCCGAGGGTGATTTTTTTTTTGTTTTCTGCTGCATTTCCCAACAGACAGCCACCATCGCTGGGAGGCAGAGCCACAGCCATCGGCCCTTGCTGCCGCAACCCACGCTGCCTGTCGACCTATAGTCGCCACACCTAGATTAGGTCGACAGGCAGCGTGGGTCTTAACCCGTTGCACCGCAGGCTCCTCGGTCCACCGCCACCGCCGCAGGGCACCGTCACACGCAAGCACCGTCACACCATGATACCCAACAACAGCGCCGTGCTTGACCGTGGAGAGACCAGCCCACGAAAGCCCACACACGCGCGAGGACGCAAGCCCCTCCTCCCCCTGTCGCCACCGAACGGGCTTTGCCTGGCCGCGCCCCCTGGCGGTGGCGAGGGGAGGAAGGGGGAGACCGGCGGCGGGATCTGGGGTCGCCCTCCCCGTCGCCAACGAGGGAGGGGAAGGGCGTTATCCCAACAAACTTCCCATAGAGACAATGTGAGCCAATGTTTGAAGCAGAGGCGGTGTATATATGCAAAGGGTGAGCTCAGTGCCAGAGGTGACGTGATCAAGCCACACATGGGTGACACGCCTTTTAGGACGAGACGTGGTTCAACATGGCATCCGAGGCAGTAGCATTTTCTTTCCGGATTTGTCCAAACATGTAAAGCTATTCAGTGCACGCCTGTCAAGCCACGAGCATCCACAGTTTACTATAGTGTTTTTTCTAAAAAAAAAAAGGTTGGCCAAAACGTGCTTCTGCTGATGAGATAGACGGCAGTTTCTGTTTGCATGAGCCAATCAAGCAAAGCCGAACCGCATGAGGCAAAACGTGAAGGCTCGGGAGTCGGGACGGACAGGGCAACCGACGGCGGGCATCCACCGGCGGATCAACGGAGGGTCATGCGAATCCGCTGCTTCAGCGGCTATATCAACCGCCTCCCGAAAGCAAAGACGAATGGATCTTAACTTCAGTAGTAGCACAGCGAGATCAGCAGCAGCAGCAGCAGCAATGCAGCACGCCGCGCAGGACCCCAGCGCCGCCGCCTTCTACTCCGCCGCCGCCGGCCTCTACGCCAGCGCCCACCCGCCGGTGCCGCTCCCCGCCGACCCGGGCCTCTCCCTCGTCCCGCACATCTTCTCCCGCCTCCCGCTCGGCCCGCCGCCGCCGCATTCCCCGCCGTGCCTCCTCGACGCCGCCACCGCCGCCTCCCTCTCCCGCGCCGACTTCCGCCGCCTCGTATCCTCCCTCGCGCGCGGCCTCCGCGGAGCCCACGACATCCGCGCCGGCGCCGTCGTGCTCCTCGTCCTCCCCAACTCCCTCGCCTTCCCCGTCGCCTTCCTCGCCGTCCTCGCCGCCGGCGCCGTCGCCACCACCATGAACCCCTCCAGCTCCCGCGCCGAGATCGCCGACCGCCTGCGGGACACCGCCCCGTCCCTCGTGCTCGCGTCGCCCGACAACGCCGCCAAGCTCCCGCCCTCCGCCGCCCCGGTCGTCCTCGTGCCGGAGACGTTCCATCCCACGCCCTCGGCGGGCCACGAGTTCGCGCCCTTCCGCGCGCTGCTCGATTCCGACGCCGACGACCTCCCATCGGCGGAGGTTGGCCAGGACGACGCCGCCGCCGTCCTCTACTCCTCGGGGACCAGCGGACGGAGCAAGGGCGTCGTGCTCACGCACCGCAACCTCATAGCCATGGTCGAGCTCTTCGTGCGCTTCGAGGCGTCGCAGTACGCGCGACCTGCTTGTGACAATGTCTACCTGGCCGCGCTGCCCATGTTCCACGTCTACGGCCTCTCCCTCTTCGCCGCGGGCCTCCTCTCGCTCGGCTCCACCGTGGTGGTCATGAGGAGGTTCGACGTCGGCGAGGCCGTCAGGGCCGTCCACAGGTACAAGGTCACGCACTTGCCGCTCGTGCCGCCCATCATGGCGGCGCTGCTGAGGGCCAAGGCCACGGGCGCCTCGTCATTGGACTCCTTGGTGCAGGTCTCCAGCGGTGCAGCTCCACTCAGCGGCAAACTTGTTCAGGACTTTATCAAGGCTTTCCCACACGTCGATTTCATTCAGGTACATATTGCCTACTAAATTTAAATTGTTTGTACTCCCTCCGTAAACGCTCTTAGTTTACGGAGGGAGTACTATTCTGGGAAACATAGGTTGGTGAAGGCAAACAATTGTTGTAGTCCAGGTGTCCGTATTCTGAGTATAAAATAACGGTATTGTTACGTGACGAACGTCGGCTGGAAAGGAATAACGGTATTGTTACGTGGCGAACGTCAGCTTGGAAGGGGTGACATGCGAGCTTTTTTTATGACAAATTTATGTGGTGGGAGATGGCAAATCCTCCCCTTTTTGCAGCGAACTTTTTTCTTCTTTCCCAGAAGTTATGTTTCTGAAGAAATTGCGATCCTCCCACTGCGTAAATTGCCAGTTAAAATGTCCGCAATCGTTACCTCCTCCCAGCTGACGTTCGCCAGATAAGAGGGCCCTAAAATAATTTAGTGGTACTATTTAATCATATGCCTTGTCGCTGATATGTGATGAATAGTACTTAGTCTATTACATAGGTATATCCATTCATGTATGTAGGTCCTTTTGTTTTATCACCTTAAAGTTCAGCCTACCAATTTTCTGCATATGAGATGCAGTTGATTTGACTATGCAAACATTATAGACATGTATGTGCATATTTTAGATGGGGTGACAAAGTAGGGATTAACAAGTTTAAAGCAAAATTTGTATACAATTAATACTTCTGCAATCAAACTGTGAAACTATTACTGCAGTTCCAGTTCCAGTTGTATGCAGTATTCAGAGTAAACTGCTATTTTTTATGCAATTGGAGAACTGAAAGTTAGTCGTGTGATTCGAAATTACCCATTCCAATTGCTTGCAATATTTTGAGTAAATAGTTGCAATGTAATCACTGAAATATACTGCTCCAGTTCCAACTGCTTGTAATATTCTGAGTAAATGTTTACACTTTGAACAGGGCTATGGCATGACAGAATCTACTGCTGTGGGAACTCGTGGTTTCAATACCTCGAAGCACAAGAAGTATGCATCTGTAGGTCTTTTAGCCCCAAACATGCATGCCAAAATTGTTGATCTGGAAACTGGCTTATGTTTACCTCCTGGCTCTTGTGGGGAGTTATGGCTCCATGGGCCAGCTATAATGAAAGGTAACATTTCATGAGCCCAACTCAGCCACTGCAACGAAAACACACACCCTGAATTTTGGTATTTGTAGTCTGATGCAAACCGATGTCTAGTTAAAAAGATCACTTTAAAAATAAATTGACTGGCCTTTACTTAACTCAGTGCTGAGGTGGTTATTGAAGACCCTATGAAGACTTGGCATATGCATTGTCTCTGCATTTTCTGCCATTCTTTTTCAGCTCACTTAGAAAATAAATATGATCATTCTTTGTGCTTAACATGATTTCTTCGTCCTCTTAATGGTTATTTTATACAATTCCCTTGTGTCTATGATATAGGTACTTCTTATCATTCTAGTGCAAGTATCTGATTATGCGACAAAAAAATTTGATTTATACCACCTTTACTGTGCTATGTGATTATTTTTCCTTTTAGAAAGGTAAACAGAATCAGCTCTCAGGTCTAGCCTTTAACAATATGTGGCTGGCCTTTACTTAACTCAGTGCTGAGCTGGTTAATATGATTGCATATATCAATATCAGGGTTTGAGATTGCTAACCGGACCTGCCATGAAGACCTTATAAAGACTACATATGCATTGTCTCTGCATTTTCTGCTATTCTTTTTTAGCTCCCTTAGATAATAAGATCATTTTTTTTTACTTACACATGATTTCATCCTCCTCTTAATTGTTATTTATATATAATTCCCTTGTGTCTATGATATGGGTACTTCTTATCATTGTAGTGCTTAAATATCCAACTGTGCCAGTACAAAAGAATTAATTTGTACTGCCTTTACTGCTATGTGATTATTTTTCTCTTTAGAAAGGTAAATAGAATCGGTTCTCAGGTCTAGTCTTTAGCATTATCTGGGCCGAGGCTAACGCCCCCTGAATTACTTGAGCTATAATCCATGCCATTTTTCCTCATTTATATTTGGGTTGTCGGAATTTTCTTTTTTCACAGGTTACTTGAATGATGAGGACACATGCACGAGAAACGATGGCTGGTTGCAGACTGGTGACCTTGCTTACTTTGATTCAGATGGTTACTTATACATAGTGGGCCGTTTGAAAGACACTATCAAGTACAAAGGATTTCAGGTATGCCTTCATGTAGCAGGCGGTATAATACACCGACCTTGCTCTTGTTTATAGTAACAAATTGCGCAAGAAGTTAATGGGTTATAACAAATTATCATTCTGAACATCAGATAGCTCCAGCTGACCTTGAAGCAGTTTTGGTCCAGCACCCTGAAATTGTTGATGTTGCTGTGACATCGTAAGTTCGAAAACCGTTAGATAATATTACGTTGGTTGAACTTATTTGTCAGCATGGAATTGAACTTTTATTCTTTCGCTTTTCTCGACTTGCACGTAGTGCTGAAGATGAAGAAGCTGGAGAGATACCAGTAGCTTTCGTGGTGAGGAGATCTGGAAGCCATCTGACCTGTGTGCAAGTGATGGAGTATGTGGCCAAGCAGGTAAAAAGACGCTACTACATTGCACAGCACAGCACAGCACCACTCTTCTGCTTCCTTCCTTGAAACCGACGTGTCATAACAGTAGTATGATGCATCCTTTTAGTTTTAATCATAAAATTTCAAGTCCAATCGAACATGACAAACATTCTAAGCAATCCTGAGATATCAGTGGTTGTCAAGACAGTTTCCATGACCATGAGTGATTGCTGTGCATGCTCCCCACCTGTCCTGACTCGCTGTACGGACGGAAACGCATACTCACTAACATGAGGTCAGGTTGTTTGGCACGCACGCCATTCTATACTCCAGAGCTAGTGGCGTATGCTAGGTCAGGCTGGCATGCACTCCTCCCCTCTCTTTGTTGACTCACCAATCGAACCCATGATCCATTCAAGAGTGATGCGCGGCGCTGGACAAAATACAGGAGCTCGGCTGTTCCTGTGAGACCTTGTCTGGCAGGAAGAGAGACGTCCAAGAAAAGATTGCGGCCAGAATTTGTTGCTGCTTCTTGACCATGTCCAAGTAGTGAGATAGACTAGGGGTTCATTACACCGAAAATTTAATCACTTGCAATTCTGTAGAAAGTAAAAAAAATTCTCTTTTCTTTTGCTGAAGCTGCGAATTGATCTGATGATGGTGGGTGCAGGTGTCCCCGTACAAGAAAGTTCGCAAGGTGATATTCGTGGAGGCAATACCCAAGTCAGCTGCTGGCAAGGTTCTGAGAAGGCTTCTCAAAGACTCTCTGCGCATTGATGCTGCTGCTTCCCGTTCAGATCACACCAAACCCAGTGCAAGGCTGTAAACGGAGTCGAGCAGCTTCCATCGAAATGGATGAAATACATGTGTTAGCTGCTGGATGTTTTTGGTGTGCGATTGGGATTGGGATTGGTTCACCAGGGATTGGGATTGCTCGTGATTGCATACTAGCAGTACCATACCATGCTCCCATAGGATGTGTCTGAGTCCGTCACTGGAATACATGTCTGTGTGCTATTATAGTCTATAGATAGATTCGTCAGGAAAGACTGTTGATTGGAACACCATTTCGTATTATTACCTTGTTGAAGGTGTCGTCTACTGGTCTTCATTGGCTAGTATCAGCAAACAGGATGAAAATCCTTGTCTAGACCTTCTTCGGTCGGACATGGCGACGGTGGCTCAAGGGCGTTTATTCCTTGTTGAAAGCCGTGTTGTGAAAGAGGTCGATTTAGTCATAGGAGTTTTTTTTTTTTTCATATCTCAATTGGTTCTTGTTTTTTAGGGGGTTGATTGATTCTTGTGATGGATGTGTGGTTCTTCTGGAGACAGCAACGTGGAGCTGCTAAAATGGAACTCGAGTAGTTTCATAGTTTAATATAGCAACAAAATGAAAACTCTGGAAGAGGGAATATGCGGCCATTGGATGGAATGTGCTGCTGGCATTGTGATGCATTTGTTTTGGATTAATAGATTGACATCTTCAGCTAATTAATTCAATGCCAACCAACCAACGAACTGCGTGTATCCATACACCTTGCCTGCTTAATTAGGCAGGCATCTGTGCCGATCGGTTCTTCATATCTTCTGGAGAGAACGTGAATATGTAAACAGTAAATTTCACTTTGTGGGTCTGAAAATGACACAAGTGGCAAGCAATTACTCATTTGAAGATATGAATAGCCACGACGTAGCAATTGGATGTTTCTTAAGCTAACAAGGATGGACACGTCGATCCATTACTTTGGGCACTCCATGTGTATGGCAGAGGGTTATGGGCACATCGCTGGCCTAGAGCAATTCTAGCAAAGTTGCCAAAACCCGAATCGGTCATCCCTCATATGGAGAGTGTTTCATGATGTTTTAAAAGCTGAAGGGACTATGCGCAACCACATAATCGCCAAACTACAGCCTCTATAATTTCATTTGCTTCGAATTTCTAGGGGCAATTTAGGCGACATTTAATCCTAACCAAACGGTGAATAAACACAACAACTTAATTAACAACTATATAAGTGGTCAAACTTTGTCGTATCACGTATATTTTGTAACTTGAAGTATCGTCAAACGGTATTTTCAAAATATGCAATGTAGCTATTCGATTAGTTACTCGGGCTCGGGCTCGAGCTAGGCTACGATGACGAACATGATGACAAGATTAGCGGGGGTGACAACCTCCTTCTCATCATCGTCGTTGATGGGGATGATGACACACAAAGCATTAGACTCATGCCTCAAGCAGCGGCGGGAGTCACCAGCATCACGCGAGCCGCTAGATCCCCTCCCCCTTCGGCTCCTGTCACGAGGAGCTGCCAGTGCCATGCAAACCACGACGGGAAGAGGATGTAGCGACTCCTGTTGTTTATGCATCGTGGGGAGAGTTCGCAACGACGAAGCGTGGGGTTTACGATGGTAGGTTCGCGTCCGCTAGGATGTTGAGCCAGTACTCGGCATTCTGCCAGGACGACATCGTCGCGCCGAGGGGCTAGGAGAGATTGAGCTGGAGCAACGACTAGGGGTAGGGGGGAATGACTCGGCGTTGGGCTTTTATAGCCGGGGTTTGCAGGCATGTCGGCTTTAAATGATGCCGCGTGGCGGCCATCTAACGAGTTACCACATGTATCCGTGGGAGCTGGATCACCACAAATGTGGTGGGCGGTTGCTCTTGTTCACCATCAAATCTAAAGTAACAATGTGGACAACAATGATAGAGATGAGGGTTACGAAAGTAGTGGTGAGATCTAAGGCTTACATGAAGTTGACCTAGTTCACAAAGTCGATTTGGCCAACTCTGAAGAACAGACCAACAAAGCAGGTGAGCGTTCTTGGTGCATTCATAGATTCAAGTCAAGTCGAGCTAGATCAGTAAGCTGCTTTCTCCAATACGCATGAGTGTGTGTATCATATATTAAAGAAGAGAGTTTGGGGGAGAGAACCCCTCCACCTTACAGCTTAGATGCTACATGCAGAACACGGCTCCACCTCTGCCGCTAGTGCACTAGCCTACCCTCTCCCAAGTACCCACCCGCCTAAGTAGCCTATGAAGTTGTCGACGTCGCCTTAGAAAGAGTTCGTTCTGACTCTAACTCTTTCCTCCCCTCTCGATGTAGTTGATGGCAAGGCGTCGTGATGGTGTTGCTCCGTCGAAAACTATAGAGTTGTGGTGCTTTCATAATGACCACATGGTGAGAACTAGAATCACGTGAATGTCCTTGATGTGATGCTCACCTCCACTCTTGTCCGTGCACCAAACGTTTAGCTGATCATTACTCCTGGGTGCCCATCCAGGCTTGCGGAATGTTGTGCACACAATCGCCCAGACCTCGCTCGCAAATACGCAATCCAAAAGGATGTGGTTTATTGTTTGGGTTAATTAGATAAATGCCACTCCAATTATGGCGATTCATAAAAATGCCGCAGCAATTTCCAAACTTTGAAAAATGCCACTACAATTTTTGCAAACTTTGAAAGATGTTACTGCAGACTTCGAAAGATGCCACTGAAAATGGCATGAAATGGCATTTTTCAAAGTTTGAAAATTGCAGTGGCATTTCTCGGAATCGCCAGATTTGAAGTGACATTTGTCAAATTAACCCTTGTTGTTTCACCGCGTTAAGCACAAAATGGGCATGAATCTTGACGCGGCAACCCCCGTCAAGCGAGCCGGTCGGACGTCCAACACCTATTTCTTAATGCCAGCCAGGTGAAGAACTTGCACTGCAACGGCGCCCTGGACTTCCACGTAAAGTCAGACATAGGGACAACCTCTCCGCTTATGTGCCTTTTGCCACGTATAAAACATCCATACACAAACCTCGACGTGTCTTCATCGACAGTTTCCCTCCTAGTTTAGAGAAAATATTAAAACATGTCATTCTTTTTTTTTACGTGAGAAAGTTCTAATTTATTCATCTTCGACCATGGCGGTTAAATATGGTATATATTGTTGTAGTTTATCATCAGTTGAGTAAACCGGCGAGGAAAATCTTAACTTAAACGGAGGACCGTCGTCATCGTTAGGATCATTTTTTACATGTGCAAAGTGAAATGATGGAACATCATCATACAAAACATAAACGTGAAGGCGCGCCGAAGGGCGATGAAAAAACATGGGCAGCCGCGTGATGGCAGTACTACGCGTCCACAGGATTAGGTGCGGGTATGTATCCGTGCCCAGGACGGATCCGTCTGCTTAACCAGACGGATTTGGCGGGCGGGCCCAGACTTGTTTGCCCACGAGTCTGATCATCGAGGCGGAGAGAAAGTCAGAAAGAAAAGCCCGTCCGTCCCTCCGCCTATTTAGCGCCGCTTCCTCCTCTCGTCCTCACCCTCAATCACCACCCGGAGCGACGAGCGACCAGCGATGGCGCGCGTCTCCAATTCCAAGAAGCGCATGCTCCACACCAACAGCAGCAGCGGCAACAAGAAGGAGGAGGCGACCACCGCCAGCGCCAACGCCAGCGCCGCGGGGAGCGACGACGGCCGCCCCGTCCGCGTCTACGCCGACGGCATCTTCGACCTCTTCCACTTCGGCCACGCCCGCGCCCTCGAGCAGGCCAAGCTGCTGTACGTTCTTGCGTGTTCCTTCTTCGCCTGTTTTCTACGTACATGTAGATCTAGGCCCGTTTGGCGGTTGAATTTGTTGGATCTGGGGCCGCGTTTGTCGCCTCGTTCCAAGGCGACGTCTGAATCTCGGTCCGACCGCCTCAATTCGATGCTCATTTCGATCTGTACTTGGCTGCAGGTTCCCCAACACGTACCTGCTGGTGGGATGCTGCAACGACGACCTCACGCGGCGCTACAAGGGCAAGACCGTCATGAACCAGGAGGAGCGATACGAGTCCCTGCGCCACTGCAAGTGCGTAACAACCACCAACCCTTCCTCATTTCCCACCTCTTTAATCAGTATACATCGCACCGCATTTCTTCGTTCAGTTATTATTACGAGATGCAGACACGCATCACCAGTATAGTATGCCAGTTACACATCGCTTTCGATTGTCAAATACTACCACCGGTTGCCTCCATTTGTGCATTGGAGCCATCCTGTCCTGTTATTCTTTTGATCACCAGGAGAACTGGATGATATGTGATTCATTGCAACACCACGCTTATATAAATACTTGGGTTGACCCATTTGACATTCCCCCCTGTTCTAAGCATATGCCATGTTTATTTAAGAATCAAGTATGCCTGGTCCTTTATGATATTTGATTAAAAAAATGGTATTTTCTGCTCTGCCGATCGTCTAACTATTTATCTGCTGCTTTAGGTGGGTTGATGAGGTCATTCCCGATGCTCCCTGGGTTCTCACGCCAGAATTCATTGAGAAGCATCAGATTGACTATGTCGCACATGATGCTTTGCCGTAAGTCATACCCGCTCAAGAGCTATACCAAATCCTCACTTTGCCCCCTCTAATCAGCTCCACTAACTATAAACATACTCATTGCAGTTATGCCGATACAAGCGGTGCTGCAAATGACGTCTATGAGTTTGTAAGTTTGCATCTCCACAACTAATATATGTGGATCGACGGCGTTATCTTTGCCGTTGCTTACTTATTCCTATTGTGTTATCAGGTCAAGAAGATTGGAAAATTCAAGGAAACAAAACGGACTGATGGAGTATCGACATCGGACCTTATAATGAGGATAGTGAAGGACTACAACCAGTATGTCATGAGGAATTTAGCACGAGGTTACTCAAGGAAAGATATGGGCGTGAGCTATGTTAAGGTCAGCCACATTTCTGATGACACCTAACCAACCAACCTTTTTTTGCGACGAGTAGAGCTTAGCACATGGCTTATTTTTTGTCTTTCGGTATATTGTGATGTTATTCGTTTGGTCTCCCAGCCCAGGTAATAACTTGTGTTGGTTGTCTTGTTTTCAGGAGAAACAACTGCAAGTGAATATGAAGATAAATAAACTGCGGGAGACTGTGAAGGCACAACAAGAAAAGGTAATCAGCCATGCGCCTTCTCAGCTCAAATCATGCTTGCCGGCAATCTACAGACCAATCGTTCCATCCACATGGCAGAATAGACGTTTTTTAGGCCCGATGATTATTAGTTGTGCTGATCTTCTGATGTGCTGTGTAGTTGCAAACGGTGGCGAAGACGGCTGGGATAAACCACGAAGAGTGGCTGGCGAACGCGGATCGCTGGGTGGCTGGCTTCCTGGAGAAGTTCGAGGAGCACTGCCACGTCATGGTATAGTATACTTTGCTTAAAATCTACAAACAGAGTAGTCAAATCGAACATGAAATTCAGGAGAAAGAGACATACTGACGCTATTGTTATAATTACTCAGGAGACTGCCATCAAGGACCGGATACAGGAGAGGTTGGGGAGGCAGGCCGGCAAAGGCATAGCCGGCGGTCTCATGCGGCAGCCGGTGGCGGCGGCCTGATCTTTCAGACCAGGTCTTTGTGATGGTGTGAACGAACACCGAGAAAGCGAGAAGTTGTTTAGCTGTGCTTGTGTCATGGAATGTGATGCATGTGCTGAGTAAAGTGGTTGAGTTAGCTGAGCAAATCCTTTGTATTATTATTACTGTTCTTTTTTTGTTGCTGGAGGATGTGTGTGTGTGTGGTTTCACAGTTTTGTACGCAGATATGATGTCTATAGCAGGGACGTTTGGTGTCGAGCGGCTTACCTACTATGTGGAGAGAGTTTTGTTACCTTGATCTTTGTAGGCTGTATCTTTTGTAATGAGAGAAAAGAAGTTGCTCCATTTTTCGGCTTACTCCATCAGAAAAAGGGAGCACAAGATTAAGACCATAGCTTAAATTTTTGTAACCCATCAAGTATGCTGCTGTTTTTCTTTTCTTTTTTTAAAAAAAGGGAAGAAAAGAATGTTGGTGTTGAACAGCTGCTTCACATGGAGCTGTGATGTGTGCTGGCCTGCTGGGTGCCCTGCTGAATGGCAACCCAAGGATCCCAATCCGGATACATCCTGGCCTCCGACTCCTGGCCACATACGCCTGCATCGAACACAACACCGAAAAGTCTTTCAGGTTCGCATCAGTGGCAGCCAGCCCTGCTGCTTCCGTCTCCGTTTCTGCTTCTGCTCCACTCCACTGGCCGGCCGGTCGTTCATGGCCGCGATGATGGGGATCTCCGCTTTGCGCTCCCACCACCCGCTCCCCCTGTCGACCGCGCGCCCGGCCACGGCTCTCCCCCGCGCCACGTCGCCGACGTCGCACCAACCCAGCTCGCTTACGCCTCTACGATGCCGATGCCGATGCCGATGCCGACGCAGCCTCCCCCATTCTTGCTGCAGCTCCTCCCCTCGCGCCTCGCTCTCGCCAGGCGCCCCCGACTCGGCCGCTGCTTTCATGGCATTGGCTCCCAACAATGCCGCCCTTCGCCACCGCCTCATCGCCCCCAACTCCACCGCCGGCTCCGGAGACGCCGCCGCCACCGGAGGCCTGCCCAGCGTCAGTGCTCGCTCCTCCTCGTTCTCTTGGAGAATCGCATAATCGTCCACGGCACGTACGTATTCTTATTCTCTGCACTTTGTATGTATGTATGTATGTATAGGTTGTTGGCATCGCGCACCTGGCGGTGTCGCTGGGCATCGTGCTGGCCACGGACAAGTACCTGAAGCAGGCGTTCGTGGCGGCGTCCATCAAGTTCCCCAGCGCCCTCTTCGGCATGTTCTGCATCTTCTCCGTGCTCCTCGTCCTCGACACCGTCGCGCCGGCGCTGGCCAAGGCCTTCATGGACTTCTTCGAGCCCGCCACGCTCTTCATCCAGCGCTGGCTGCCGCTCTTCTACGTCCCCTCCCTCGTCGTCCTGCCCCTCGCCGTCAGGGACGTCCCGGCCGCCTCCGGCCTCAAGATCTGCCTCATCACATGTACTCTACCACCACCTAGCATGCCATTGCCACTCAGTCCTGCCACAAGATTTTTTACCTTCACTGACGCTGTCGTTGCTGCATTTTTCCTTTTCGTGTGTCGCCGGCAGTCGGTGGCTGGTTCGCCTCGCTCGCGGTGGCGGGGTACACGGCGCTCACCGTGAGGAAGATCGTCAAGACGGAGCTCATCGCGGCCGAGCCGATGGGCAAGCCGTCCACCTTCGCGACGTTGGAGTTCTGGGCGTGGGGCGCCGTCTTCGTCGCCTCCTTCGCCACGGCGTTCGTGAACCCCACGGCGCTTGGCACCACGGCCAGGACGTGCCTCCCGTTCATGCTCGCTTCCACTGTACTGGGATACATGGTTGGTTCTGGGTAATTCATCACTATGTCTTTCTACTACGTAACATATTACACTCCTATACACTTACAGTTAAGAAGATACCAATACAGACTATACAGTACTATGTACAGGGTTTAGTATTACTACTACTACTTCATTTGCATTTGCCTGACTACAGCATGTATGATATGCTATTTTTTCAGGTTACCGCCTGGTATCAAGAAATTGTTACACCCGATCATCTGCTGCGCGCTTTCCGCGAATTTGTCGGCGGTCGCATACGGGTACCTCTCCGGGTCCGGAATCGATGCTGCGCTAGGTTTTAAGCTAAACTTCCCTGCAATCAAATTCTGAATTTATCTGTAGTTTCACAACAGTTGCCTTGTAATTGCGACCATATATACTCTGCTCTGCTCTAACACAAGTGGTTGGTTGGTTTTGTAGGTGATTACCTGACAAAGGTGCCATCAAATCCTGGAGCTGGTGACGTCCTGATGGGCTTTCTTGGATCTGTCATCTTATCATTTGCCTTCTCAATGTTCAAGCAGAGAAAGGTATGTGTAATTCCCATTGTTATCTTGCAACACTTTTTTTACATTATTTTTTGCGAAAAATCTTGGAACACTGTTACGGTTGCTCTGTATCGAATCCTGATAACTCGTGTCGCTGTCGAATTCAGCTTGTGAAGAGGCACGCGGCAGAAATTTTCACGTCGATCGCGATTGCGTCGACATTCTCCCTGTACTCGACAGCCATCCTAGGACGCCTGATTGGGTTGGAGCCAACATTGACCATCTCGATATTGCCAAGGTGTATAACCGTGGCGTTGGCTCTGAGCATAGTCTCTTTCTTCGAAGGTAATTAAATCAAACCCCCTTGCATTCTCTTCTGTGTAGCTACTGAATTTGGAATGTGGTGATATAACTAGCTAACTGATGTGCTTTGTGCGTCGATGATGCAGGTGCAAACACTTCGCTGACGGCCGCCGTGGTTGTTCTGACGGGCCTGATTGGCGCCAACTTTGTGCAAGCGGCCATGGATAAGCTTGGCCTCAACGACCCCATCGCCAGAGGGATCGGAACAGCTTCCAGGTAAACTTGATGAAACTCTGGGATCCTGTCCCTGCGTTCATTCTGAAAGCATGCTAAATTTGATGGTGGGTGCAGTGCTCATGGGTTGGGAACCGCGGCGCTGTCGGCCAAGGAGCCTGAGGCGCTCCCTTTCTGCGCCATCGCCTACGCGCTCACCGGCATTTTCGGCTCATTGATCTGCTCCTCTGCAGCCGTCAGGCAAAGCCTGGTGTTCATAGCCGGCTGACACACATATACACTCGTATACAGCAACAGCAACAGCTTGTGATGAGTTTTTTTTTCATTTTATAAAAGAATGGTAAGTGCTTGGAGAACAAAAATGCAAAATTTCCTTGGCATGTAAAGATGGATGGTTGCAACAAGTCAAGGTGTGAGTAGTACTCCCTTGCTTGTATAGCTGCAAAATGTTCGGTGATTGCTTTTCTCCATGCGATTTTTCTTCTAAAGGAACAAGAGTAATAGTCTGATTGGTTTGGTGCCAACAATTGGTTCTTGTCTCTTTGCATGGCCCTTTTGCCTATGTGGAGCAGCGAGACAAGTAAAAAGGGAGGAAGTGAGCTGTCATGCAAGAATCAGCCTCTCTATGTCCGCTCATGTAAGAGTCAGCCTCTACACGTGCTCCTAGATAAGAGGAAGGAGAAAAAAAGAAAGTGCAAAAACTCACTAACTTAAGAGCGACCTTACAACCAACCATATTGTATGAGTGAATAATATTGCTAGCTTTTGATGACATGACAGTCTTATATTATATTATTAACATTGCTCTTAAAAAGTTGTCGATTTTTGGTAAAAAAATTCAAAACGGAGGTTTTGCCTCATTCATTAATTAAGAAGAAAAGAGTTGGTTAACTGACAGAAAACCAGATGAAAACCGTCACAATCTTGACCACACATGCGAACTACTCCCAAACTATGGACCCACATGAATCCCCAATAAACACAGTTAACACAGAATCAGTCCGACACCCAAGCACTTTGGTCACACCAATGGAAACCCATCGACCCACAACCACTTGAAAATGATATAACGACAGAGACAACAGACACATCTGAGCCCACGTCTACAACCTAGACAAATGTATCATGAAAACATCTGCACCTCCCCATTATCTCTCTTTCCCTTGCACTTCTAGATTTCTTCCCGTGGGTGCCAGGTTGAGGGTGAGCTTCATCCTTCTTGCATTTGTGCCTTGATGCATGCCTTATGCTTCAAGAGACATTGAATCGTTTTTTTAATTTAACATCCAAGATAGATAGGTATTCGACAAGCTTGATGACAAACATTGCCCCCGAGGCTAGGCATCGGCGCTCTGAATGCTTGATAGACTTAGGAGAGTGCGTGTTAGCAACATCTACACCAACGTCCACCTCGCAAGGCACAAGAGGAGGTGAAGTGGGGGCCTAAGCCACGACTGAGTGTGACGCCTACTACACAGCTTTATTCTTGTAGACTCATGTTGGGCCTTCAAACACAGAGTTTTGTAGGATAATAGCAATTTTTCCTCAAGTGGATGACCTAAAGTTTATCAATCCGTGGGAGGCGTAGGATGAAGATGGTATCTCTCAAACAACCCTGCAAACAAATAATAAAAAGTCTCTTGTGTCCCCAACACACCAAATACAATGGTAATTTGTATAGGTGCACTAGTTCGATGAAGAGATGATGATACAATCGTAGAAATGATAGTAGATATTGATTTTGTAATAGGAACAATAAAAACAGCAAGGTAGCAATTGATAAAACGGAGCACAAACGGTATTGCAATACTTGAAAATGAGGCCTAAGGTCCATACTTTCACAAGTGCAATCTCTCAATAATGCTAATATAATTGGATCATATAACCATCCCTCAACGTGCAATGAAGAATCACTCCAAAGTTCTTATCTAGCGGATAATGTAAGAAATTGTTTGTAGAGTACGAAACCACCTCAAAGTTAGCCTTTCCAATCGATCTATCCAAGAGTTCATACTAAAATAACACCAAGTTATCCTTTCTAATCGATCTATCTAAGAGTTCGTACTAAAATAACGCCATATGATACACATCAATCAACTCTAATGTCACCTAGATACTCCAATGTCCTCATGAGTATCCGTGAGTTGATTATACGATATGCATCAAACAATTTCAGATTCATAATACTCAATTCAACACAAAGAACCTCAAAGAGTGTCCCAAGATTTCTACCGGAGAAACAAGGATGAAAACATGCATCAACTCCTATGCATAGATTACCCCAATGTCACCTCGGGAATCCGCAAGTTGAGTGCCAAAACATATATCAAGTGAATCAATATGATACTCCATTGTCACCACGGGTATTCATAACAAGACATACATCAAGTGCTCTCAAATCCATAAAAGTATTCAATCCGATAATAACGAAATCTCAAAGGGAAAACTCAATTCATCACAACAAGATAGAGAGGGAGAAACACCATATGATCCAACTATATTAACAAAGCTCACGATACATCAAGATCATGTCAAATCAAGAACACGAGAGAGAGAGAGATTAAACACATAGCTACTAGTACAAACCCTCAACCCCGAGGGTGGACTACTCCCTCCTCATCATGGTGGCTACTGGGATGATGAAGATGGCCACCAGTGATGATTTCCCTCTCCGACAGGGTGCCGAAATCGGGTCTAGATTGTTTTTTCGTGGCTACAAAGGTTTGCAGCGGTGGAACTTCTGATCTAGATTAACTTTCGGGGGTTTCCGAATATATAGGATTTTTTGGCGTCGGTTTCACGCGAAGATGGGCCTCAGGGGGCCCACTACCCACCAGGACGCGCTAGGGGGGGCGCCTGATACGTCTCCAACGTATCTATAATTTTTGATTGCTCCATGCTATATTATCTACTGTTTTGGACATTATTGGGCTTTATTATCCACTTTTATATTATTTTTGGGACTAACCTATTAACCGGAGGCCCAGCCCAGAATTGTTGTTTTTTGCCTGTTTTAGGGTTTCGAAGAAAAGGAATATCAAACGGAGTCCAAACGGAATGAAACCTTCGGGAACGTGATTTTCTCAACAAACAAGACCCGGGAGACTTGAACCCTACGTCAAGACACAAAAGAGGAGGCCACGAGGTAGGGGACGCGCCCACCCCCACCAGGTGCGCCCTCCACCCTCATGGGCCCCCTGTTGCTCCACCGACGTACTCCTTCCTCCTATATATACCTACGTACCCCCAAACGATCAGATACGGAGCCAAAACCCTAATTCCACCGCCGCAACTTTCTGTATCCACGAGATCCCATCTTGGGGCCTGTTCTGGAGCTCCACCGGAGGGGGCAACGATCACGGAGGGCTTCTACATCAACACCATAGCCCCTCCGATGAAGTGTGAGTAGTTTACCTCAGACCTACGGGTCCATAGTTATTAGCTAGATGGCTTCTTCTCTCTTTTTGGGTCTCAATACAATGTTCTCCCCCTCTCTTGTGGAGAACTATTCGATGTAATCTTCTTTTTGCGATGTGTTTGTTGAGACCGATGAATTGTGGGTTTATGATCAAGTCTATCTATGAATAATATTTGAATCTTCTCTGAATTCTTTTATGTATGATTGGTTATCTTTGCAAGTCTCTTCGAATTATCAGTTTGGTTTGGCCTACTAGATTGATCTTTCTTGCAATGGGAGAAGTGCTTGGCTTTGGGTTCAATCTTGCGGTGTCCTTTCCCAGTGACAGTAGGGGCAGCAAGGCACGTATTGTATTGTTGCCATCGAGGATAACAAGATGGGGTTTTCATCATATTGCATGAGTCTATCCCTCTACATCATGTCATCTTGCTTAAGGCGTTACTCTGATTTTAACTTAATACTCTAGATTCATGCTGGATAGCGGTCGATGAGTGGAGTAATAGTAGTAGATGCAGGCAGGAGTCGGTCTACTTGTCTCGGACGTGATGCCTATATACATGATCATACCTAGATATTCTCATAACTATGCTCAATTCTGTCAATTGCTCAACAGTAATTTGTTCACCCACCGTAGAATACTTATGCTCTCGAGAGAAGCCACTAGTGAAACCTATGGCCCCCGGGTCTATCTTCATCATATTAATCTCCTATTACTTAGTTATTTCCTTTGCTTTTTTACTTTGCCTTTATTTTACTTTGCATCTTTATCACAAAAAAAAATTATCTTATCATATCTATCAGACCTCACTCTTGTAAGTGGCCTTGTAGGGATTAACAACCCCTATTCGCGTTGGTTGCGAGGATTTATTTGTTTTGTGCAGGTACGAGGGACTCGCGCGTAGCCTCCTACTGGATTGATACCTTGGTTCTCAAAAACCGAGGGAAATACTTACGCTACTTTGCTGCATCATCCCTTCCTCTTCGGGGAAAACCAACGCAGTGCTCAATAGGTAGCAAGAAGGATTTCTGGCGCCGTTGCCGGGAAGGTCTACGCAAAAGTCAACATACCAAGTACCCATCACATACCCTTATCTCCCGCGTACCTGAACATAATAGTTTCTTCAGAAACGAGCTTAAAGAACATAAAAGTTTTATGATTTTTATGAATAAAGAGCTTGATGATATGTCTAAAGAATTCGATGGTTTAAGATCCCAGATTGCTCGTCTTGAGAAATTGACTGCTGAAATTTCGGATAAGCAGGCTACCTTAGTTAATAGGATGGCCGCTAAACCGGATTGCTATGAAAATAAAGATGAAGATCTAAAAGTTATTGATGTGTCCCCTATTAAATCTTTGTTTTGCAATATGAATCTTGATAATGATGGGACTGAATATGATCCACCTTTACCTAGAAGGCGTTCCAAGAATTCAGAATTTGTTGATCTTGATGCTAAAATTGATAAAAGTGGGATTGAAGAAATTAAAAACCCTAGATGTTGCTAGCCCACTATTATGGATTTCAAGGAATTTAACTATGAAAATTGCTCTTTGATTGATTGTATCTCCTTGTTGCAATCCGTGCTAAATTCTCCTCATGCTTATAGTCAAAATAAAGCGTTTATTAAACATATCGTTGATGCCTTGATGCAATCTTATGAAGAAAAACTTGAATTGGAAGTTTCTATCCCTAGAAAGCTTTATGATGAGTGGGAACCAACTATTAAAATTAAAATTAAAGATCATGAATGCTATGCTTTGTGTGATTTGGGTGCTAGTGTTTCCATGATTCCAAAGACTTTGTGTGATTTGTTAGGTTTCCGTGATTTTGATGATTGCTCTTTAAACTTGCACCTTGCGGATTCCACTATTAAGAAACCTATGGGAAGAATTAATGATGTTCTTATTGTTGCAAATAGGAATTATGTGCCCGTAGATTTTATTGTTCTTGACATAGATTGCAATCCTTCATGTCATATTGTTCTTGGTAGACCTTTCCTTAGAACGATTGGTGCAATTATTGATATGAAGGAAGGAAATATTAGATTCCAATTTCCATTAAGGAAAGGCATGGAACACTTTCCTAGAAATAAAATTAAATTACCTTATGAATCTATTATGATATCCACTTATGGATTACCTATCAAAGATGGCAATACCTAGATCTATCCTTGCTTGTTATGCCTAGCTAGGGGCGTTAAACGATAGCGCTTGTTGGGAGGCAACCCAATTTTATTTTTATTCCTTGATTATTTCTCCTGTTTAGTAATAAATAATTTATCTATATTCTGTTTTGGTTGTGTTTTTTGTGTTTAATTAGTGTTTGTGCCAAGTAGAACCGTTGGGAAGACTTGGGGAAAGTCTTGTTACACTTGCTGTAAAAAACAGAAACTTTAGCGCTCACGAGAACTGCTGTCATTTTTATTTGGAAAGTTCTATTTAGTTAATTATTTTTGCAGATGATTAATAGATAAATTCCTCACGTCCAGAAATTTATTTTAGAATTTTTGGGGTTCCAGATCTTGCGCTAGCTACAGATTACTACAGACTGTTCTGTTTTTGACAGATTCTGTTTTTCGTGTGTTGTTTGCTTATTTTGATGAATCTATGGCTAGTAAAATAGTATATAAACCATAGAGAAGTTGGAATACAGTAGGTATAACACCAATATAAATAAAGAATGAGTTCATTACAGTACCTTGAAGTGGTCTTTTATTTTCTTTCGCTAACGGGGCTCACGAGATTTTCTACTTTAAGTTTTGTGTTGTGAAGTTTTCACGTTTTGGGTAAAGATTTGATGGATTATGGAACAAGGAGTGTCAAGAGCCTAAGTTTGGGGATGCCCATGTCACCCCCAAGATAATCTAAGGACACCTAAAAGCCAAATCTTGGGGATGCCCCGGAAGGCATCCCCTCTTTCGTCTACTTCTATCAGTAACTTTACTTGGAGCTATATTTTTATTCGCTACATGATATGTGTTTTGCTTGGAGCGTATTGTATGATTTGAGTATTTATTTTTTAGTTTAACACAATCATCCTTGCTGTACACACCTTTTGAGAGAGCCATACATGATTTGGAATTAGTTAGAATACTCTATGTGCTCCGCTTATATCTTTTGAGTTATGTAGTTTTGCTCTAGTGCTTCACTTATATCTTTTAGAGCACGGTGGTGGATTCGTTTTATAGAAACTATTGATCTCTCATGCTTCACTTAGATTATTTTGAGAGTCTTTAATAGCATGGTAATTTGCTTAAAATCCTAATATGCTTGGTATACAAGATTAATAATAAAACTTTCTTATGAGTGTGTTGAATACTATGAGAAGTTCGATGCTTGATAATTGTTTTGAGATATAAAGATGGTGATATTAAAGTTGTGCTAGTTGAGTACTTGTGAATTTGAGAAATACTTGTGTTAAAGCTTGTGATTCCCGTAGCATGCACGTATGGTGAACCGTTATGTGATGAAGTCGGAGCATGATTTATTTATTGATTGTCTTCCTTATGAGTGGCGGTCGGGGACGAGTGATGATCTTTTCCTACCAATCTATCCCCCTAGGAGCATGCACGTAATACTTTGCTTTGATAACTTGTAGATTTTTGCAATAAGTATATGAGTTCTTTATGACTAATATTGAGTCCATGGATTATACGCACTACTCTGACCCTTCCACCTTTGCTAGCCTCTCTAATACCGCACACCTTTCGCCAGTATCATACACCCACCATATACTTTCCTCAAAACAGCCACCATACCTACCTATTATGGCATTTCCATAGCCATTCCGAGATATATTGCCATGCAACTTTCCACCGTTCCATTTATCATGACACACTCCATCATTGTCATATTGCTTAGCATGATCATGTAGTTGACATCGTATTTGTGGCAAAGCCACCATTCATAATTCTCTCATACGTGTCACTCTTGATTCATTGCATATCCCGGTACACCGCCGGAGGCATTCATATAGAGTCATATTTTGTTCTAAGTATCGAGTTGTAGTTGTTGAGTTGTAAGAAAAATAAAAGTGTGATGATCATCATTATTAGAGCATTGTCCTAGTGAGGAAAGGATGATGGAGACTATGATTCCCCCACAAATCGGTATGAGACTCCGGACTAAAAAAAGAGGCCATAAAAAAGGGAGAGAAAAGGCCCAAATAAAAAAAATGAGAGAAAAAGAGAGAAGGGACAATGCTACTATCCTTTTACCACACTTGTTCTTCAAAGTAGCACCATGATATTCATAGTAGAGAGTCTCCTATGTCGTCACTTTCATATACTAGTGGGAATTTTTCATTATAGAACTTGGCTTGTATATTCCAATGATGGGCTTCCTCAAATTGCCCTAGCTCTTCATGAGCGAGCAAGTTGGATGCACACCCACTTAGTTTCTTTTTGAGCTTTCATATACTTATAGCTCTAGTGCATCCGTTGCATGGCAATCCCTACTCACTCACATTGATATCTATTGATGGGCATCTCCATAGCCCGTTGATACGCCTATTTGATGTGAGACTATCTTCCCTTTTTTTGTCTTCTCCACAACCACCATTCTATTCCACTTATAAGTGCTATGTCCATGGCTCACGCTCATGTATTGCGTGAAAATTGAAAAAGTTTTGAGAATGTCAAAAGTATGAAACAATTGCTTGGCTTGTCATCGGGGTTGTGCATGATTTAAATATTTTGTGTGGTGAAGATGGAGCATAGCCAGACTATATGATTTTGTAGGGATAACTTTCTTTGGCCATGTTATTTTGAGAAGACATAATTGCTTAGTTAGTATGCTTGAAGTATTATTATTTTTATGTCAATATTAAACTTTTGTCTTGAATCTTTCGGATCTGAATATTTATACCATAATTAAGAAGAATTACATTAAAATTATGCCAAGTAGCACTCCGCATCAAAAATTCTGTTTTTATCATTTACCTACTCGAGAACGAGCAGGAATTAAGCTTGGGGATGCTTGATATGTCTCCAACGTATCTATAATTTTTGATTGCTCCATGCTATATTATCTACTGTTTTGGACATTATTGGGCTTTATTATACACTTTTATATTATTTTTGGGACTAACCTATTAACCGGAGGCCCAGCCCAGAATTGCTGTTTTTTTGCCTGTTTTAGGGTTTTGAAGAAAAAGGAATATCAAGCGAAGTCCAAATGGAATGAAACCTTCGGGAACGTGATTTTCTCAACAAACAAGACCTGGGAGACTTGGACCCTACGTCAAGACACAAAAGAGGAGGCCACGAGGTAGGGGGGCGCACCCACCCCCACCAGGCATGCCCTCCACCCTCGTGGGCCCCTTGTTGCTCCACCGACGTACTCCTTCTTCCTATATATACCTACGTACCCCCAAACGATCAGATACGGAGCCAAAACCCTAATTCCACCGCCGCAACTTTTTGTATCCACGAGATCCCATCTTGGGGCCTTTTCCGGAGCTCCGCCGGAGGGGGCATCGATCACGGAGGGCTTCTACCACTACAAAAAACACACATCCGTGAAATTTTGGGCCGAACAAATTTTTTTTCTGTCATACATATGACACTTCTATGACGATAATTGTGACAAAACCCGGTATCATCATAGATGTGGTGGGCTCCTACTTGTATGACAAAAAATCATGACAGAGAATGGGCTTTTCGTCCTGGGCGGGCCGAAGACGCAGCTGCATGACATTCTTTGGGCCGTCCATGACGGAAAAAACCGTGGTAGAAGCGAGGGGGAGGAAAATTTCGAGGAGTTCCCGGTTACGGTGGGAGGTCGGGGGCCGAGCGATGCGCGTTTCTCTCGTACACGTACGCGCGTGTGTGCGAGGTGTTGGCTCTAACTGAACCCGAGCGAGGCGTTGGGCTCTAACTGAACCCGAGCGATTGCACTGCAGGCTACGCGTTACTGAACCCGAGCGATCGATCGATGGCTGTTAACTGAACCCGATCGAGCGATTCCTTCGCTACTGCTGCTAACTGAAGCTGATCGATTAGATGAACAGTGAGCGTTGCGGGGGGGGGGGGGGGGGTGGGTTGGACGAATAGTGAGCGGTGGCGTTGCCTCTGGATGAACAGGACCCCATGGTGTGGTGGAGGGCTGTATGAACAGTAGACGGTGGAGGGGTGCCCGTGGAGGGGTGGTTGAACAGGACCCCATGGTGTGGAGGGCTGGATGAACAGTAGACGGTGGAGGGGTGGTTGAACAGTAGCCGGTGGAGTAGCGCGCGGTGGAGGCTGGATGAACAGGACCCCGTGGAGGCTGGAGGAGGTCGACAGTAGCCCGTGGAGGCTGGAGGAGGTCGACGGTGGAGATGAACAGTATCCCGTGGAGTCCCGTTTTGCGGTACGCCACACCCCTCCCGATGAACAGGACCCCCGTTTCGACCGTAGCACTCCAACACAAGTCCGTTTCGTCCGTTTTGCTGTAAGCCACACCCCTCCCGATCAACATGACCCCCGTTTCGACCGTAGGAGGTCCGTTTCGTCCGTTTTGCGGTACGCCAGACCCCTCCCGATGAACAGGATCCCGTTTCGAACGTAGCCGGTCGAACACAAGGCCGTTTCCTCCGTTGTGCGGTACGCCAGGCCTCGTTTCCATCGCCTGTTCCGTCCAAGCCCTCCCGATGAACACGACCACGCATTCTGTTCCGACCCAGCCGGTTGGCTCCCACATGTTCTGTTGCCTCCCGATGAACATGACGCATTCCGTTGCCTCCCCATGAACACGACACATTCCGTTACCTCCCCATGAACATGACGACGACGCTGTTTCACCGTTCCGACCCAGCCATGTCAACGAGCCCTGGCCGTACGTATGCGCGAGTAGGCGTTCGAGACCCCGCCCGTATGTACACATACATGGCCGTATTTTCTTTCTTGCACCCTGGCCGTTGTACGTACGTGTACATGCTACGTGCGCGCCACCACATCCACCAGTATATATGTGCGTACACGTTCGCGACCAGAATGACAACGCTACGTACGCTTCGACCAGGTGGGTCCCGACTGTCAGGCACTTCCTTGCATGCGAAGATGTAGCTGGTGGGTCCCAATAGTCAAGGGGGCGAATCGTTTTGTTTTTTTTGCCCGGACGCACTTCCTTGCGTGCGAAGGTGTAGCTAGTGGGTCCCAGCAGTCAGGGGAAACGTTTTTTTCACGAAATACGATGGCCCGTCCGGTGGGTCCCCGCTGTCAGGTGGAGGACTAATTATTTTGTGCGTAATAAGGAGGCACTTCCTTGCTGCGGCCGTGGACCCAGCTGTCAGCGTCTCCACGCACAGTACTCTTTCGATGGAAGTCGGTCGTTGACCATATTGACCACGCCGCGCCGAGAGCACCACGACGGTAGACGACAGTGAGGCCTAGGAAGGGGACGACACGGAGGTAGGGAAGACTCGGCAGTTGTTTCCCACGCGGAGGGGAGTACGGCTGTACGAGGGTTTACTGGTTCGTCTGCCGTCGCCAGAGAATAACAGCAGGTGTGGGTGAGTGGAGGGATGACTAGGCCAGTGATGGGAGTACGGTGGGGTGGTGAGGCCTGCGCGGCAGCACAACCGGCCGCGGGGAGGAGGGAGCAGGCAGTCCCGCCGGCGCTTGTTTGAGCGGCCGGAGCAAGAAGAGCAGAGATTAAAGAAGCACGACGGCCATTGGATGGACATCCAATAGTCAGTGCTTGTGCGTCAACCTTTTTTTAGGAAAGCCTCAAATCTGTGGAAAACACCATACAACCCATCTGCCATTATTTCTCATAATTTACAGCCCATTTGCTAATTCTTAAGGTTTTTTTGGAGCCCATATTCTTTTTGTTAGCATTACAGCCCATATTGTGGCCACGGTTAAAAAATTATATGAAATTTTGCATATTTCAATGCAGTCCGAACTGTTTTTAATCCCAAAATTTCGACTCACATTCAAACTGATTTTAAAAATAAATGTATATCAATATAAAATCCAACAAATTCTCCATGCATAAAAATTAATGTAATTTAAAATCTTGAAATGAAAAAAAGATATTTGAAAATAATTGCGGTTTGATGTGTTTTAAAAATGTACAACCCATTTCTCATTACTGATGGGCCATTTTCTCGGCCAGCCGAATGAAAGCTCTCCTGGTCTTGAAAGATTTGCAGCCCAACAGTCCTGACAAAGCGACTTACTTGGCAAATCACAAAAAAACTGGGCTGTGGCCGTGGACCCAGCTGTCAGCCTCTACACGTACAGTACTCTTCTGATGGAAGTCGTTCCTTAACCACGTTGACCACGCCGCGCGGAGAGCACCACGGCGGTGAACGACGGCGAGGCCTGGGAAGGGGACGACATGGAGCCGGGGAAGACACGGCAATGGAAGCCCGCGCGGAGAGGAGTACGAGGGTTCACTGGTTCGGCTGCAGTGTGAGGCTGCCGTCGCCGCAGGGCCTGGCCAGCGGTGGGAATAGTAGGGGGCGGTGAGGCCTCCGCGGCAGCACAGCCGACCACGGGAGGCAGGAGCATGCGGCATGACCGGCGCTGCTTTGGGCGGCTGGAGCAAGAAGACCAGAGGTTGAAGAAGCACTACGGCCGTTGGATGGACATCGTATGGTCACTGGAGCTAGAATCGTTCATATTGACTAAGTTGACAAAGCCCTTCGTCCCCGTCAACTTAGTAGGCCCACAAGTCAGCCTCCCACCAAGGTGGGTCCCAGCTAGCCGGGGGAGTATTCATTTTTTTGTGCGTAATAAGGAGGCACTTCCGGTGGGTCCGAGCTGACAGCGGGGGGAACGTTTTTTTTGCGAAATACGGTGGCCCGTTCGGTGGGTCCCAGCAGTCAGGGGGAAATGATTTTTTTCGCAAAATACTGGTGGCCCGTCCGGTGGGTCCCCGCTGTCAGGTGGAGGAATAATTATTTTCTGTGTAATAAGGAGGCACTTCCTTGCGGCTACCGTAGACCCAGCTGTCAGCCTCTCCACGTACAGTACTCTTTCGATGGAAGTCGGTCGTTGACCACATTGACCACGCCGCACCGAGAGCACCACGGCGGTGGATGACGGCGAGGCCTAGGAAGGGGACGACGCGGAGCCGGGCAAGACGCGGCAGTGGATGCCCACGCGGAGAGGAGTACGAGCGTTCACTGGTTCGGCTGCAGTGTGAGGCTGCCGTCACCGCAGAATAACAGGGGGTGTGGGTGAGTGGAGGGATGGCCTGGCCAGTGGTGGGAGTAGATGGGGCAGTGAGGCCTCCGCGGTAGCACAGGCGGCCACCGGAGTGATACGTCCATTTTGCATCATGCTTTTATATCAATATTTATTGCATTATGGGCTGTTATTTCACATTATGTCACAATACTTATGGCTATTCTCTCTTATTTTACAAGGTTTACATAAGGAGGGAGAATGCCGGCAGCTGGAATTCTGGGCTGGAAAAGGAGCAAATATTAGAGACCTATTCTGCACAACTCCAAAAGTCCTGAAACTCCACGGAATACCTTATAATAAATAATGAAAAATCCTCGCCAAAGATGAAGACCAGGGGGCCCACACCCTTTCCACGAGGGTGGGGGCGCGCCCCCCTAGGGCGTGCCCCCCTACCTCGTGGGCCCCCTGGTGGCTCTCTGATGACTATCTTCTTCTATATGAAGTCTTTCGTCGAGAAAAAAAACCAAAATCAACCTTTCGGGATGAAACTCCGCCGCCACGAGGCGGAACCTTGGCGGAACCAATCTAGGGCTCCGGCAGAGCTGTTCTGCCGGGGAAACTTCCCTCCCAGAGGGGGAAATCATTGCCATCGTCATCACCAATGCTCCTCTCATCGGGAGAGGGCAATCTCCATCAACATCTTCATCAGCACCATCTCATCTCAAAACCCTAGTTCATCTCTTGTATCCAATTCTTGTCTCCAAGTCCGGGATTGGTGCTAGTAGGTTGCTAGTAGTGTTAATTATTCCTTGTAGTTGATGCTAGTTGGTTTAATTGGTGGAAGATCATATGTTCAGATCCTTTATGCATATTATTACCCCTCTGATTATGAACATGAATATGCTTTGTGAGTAGTTACGTTTGTTCCTGAGGACAAGGGAGAAGTCTTGCTATTAGTAGTCATGTGAATTTGGTATTCGTTCGATATTTTGATAAGATGTATGTTGTCTAGCCTCTAGTGGTGTTATGTGAACGTTGACTACATAACACTTCACCATTATTTGGGCCTAGAGGAAGGCATTGGGAAACAATAAGTAGATGATGGGTTGCTAGAGTGACATAAGCTTAAACCCTAGTTTATGCGTTGCTTCGTAAGGGTCTGATTTGGATCCATATGTTTCGTAATATGGTTAGGTTTACCTTAATACTTTTGTTGTAGTTGCGGATGCTTGCAATAAAGGTTAATCATAAGTGGGATGCTTGTTCAAGTAAGTACATCACCCAAGCACCGGTCCACCCACATGTCAAATTATCAAAGTACCGGACGCGAATCATATGAACGTGATGAAAACTAGCTTGACGATATTCCCATGTGTCCTCGGGAGCGCTTTTCCTTATATAAGAGTTTGTCCAGGCTTGTCCTTTGCTAAAAAAAGGATTGGGCCACCTTGCTGCACTTTATTTACTTTTGTTACTTGTTGCTCGTTACAAATTATCTTATCACAAAACTATCTGTTACCACTTATTTCAGTATTTGCAGAGAATACCTTGCTGAAAACCGCTTATCATTTCCTTCTGCTCCTCATTGGGTTCGACACTCTTACTTATCGAAAGGACTATGATAGATGCCATATACTTGTGGGTCATCAGGGAGGCAGGAGGAGGCGGCACGACCGGCGCTGCTTTGGGCGGCTGGAGCAAGAAGACCAGAGGTTGAAGAAGCACTATGGCCGTTGGATGGACATCATACGGTCACTGGAGTATTGACTAAGTTGACAAAGCACTCCGTCCATGTCAACTTAGTAGGCCCACAAGTCAGCCCAACAATATGGTGGGCCCAGCTAGCAGGGGGTTTCATTTTTTTGGGCGTAATAAGGAGGCACTTCCTTGCGTGCGAAGATATAGCTTGTGGGTCTGACCTATCAGCGGGGGAACATTTTTTTCGTGAAATACAGAGGCCCTTCCCGTGGGTCCTAGCTGTCAGGTGGAGGAATCATTATTTTGCGCGTAATAAGGAGGCATTTCCTTGCGTGCGGCCGTGGACCCAGCTGTCAGCCTCTCCACGTACATTCCACTTTCGATGGATGTCGTTCATTGACCACGTTGACCAGGCCGCACCGAGAGCACCAGGGCGGTGGACGACGGCGAGGCCTAGGAAGGGAACGGCACGGAGCTAGGGAATACTCGACAGTTGTTTCCCACACGGAGGAGTATGAGGGTTTACTGGTTCGTGTGCCGTCGCTGGAGAATAACAACATGTGTGGGTGAGTAGTGGGATGGCTAGGCCAGCGATGGGAGTACGGTGGGGCCGTGAGGCCTGCGCGGCAGCATAGCCGGCCGCGGGAGTAGGGAGCAGGCAGTCCCGCCGGCGCTTGGTTGAGCGGCTGGAGCATGAAGAGCAGAGATTGAAGAAGCACGACGGCCGTTGGATGGACATCCAACAGTCACTGCTCTCATGTGTTGACTAAGTTGACAGGGCGTTGCATGTGCGTCAACCTTTTTTTTATGAAAGCATACGCGTCAACTGTAGTAGACGCACAAGTCAGCCTCAAATCTGTGGAAAATAGCATACAACCCATCTGCCATTATTTCTAATAATGTACAGCCCATTTGCTAATTCTTAAGAATTTTTTTGGATCCCATCTTCTTTTTGTTAGCATTACACCCCATACTGTGGCCACGGTTAAAAAGTATACGAAATTTTGCATATTTCGGTGTGGTCAACTGTTTTTAATCCAGAAATATTGATTCACATTCAAACTATTTTGAAAAATAATTTATATAAATATAAAATCCAAATAATTGTCCACGCATAAAAATCAATGGAATTTAAGATCTTGTAATGAAAAAAATTGAAACTAATTCCCGGTTTGATGTGTTTTAAAAATGTACAGCCCATTTCTGGGCAAACCGAATGAAACTCTCCTCGTCTTGAAAGATTTGCAGCCCAGCAGGGCCGATAAAGCAAGTAGTCCTTGTTTGGGTATTTCTTAAAAAAAATAGAACTGGGCTAGCCATTTTCAGCAAGAAAAAAACACAACTGGGCTCATGATGTGGTAAACATAAATAAAACCCTGGCTAGACGGGCCACAGCCCCCGCACAGCCCCATTGTTACCCTGATCCGTCGCTAAAACTAGTATAAATAACAACTGCTTGTTCCTAAAAAAATGCGCGACTTGCTGGGTCCCTGGTGTCAGCCGCTCGTAGTGTAATTCTCTCGTTTATTGACTACGTTGACAATGGCGTGAGCCCCAGATGTCCAACCATTAGGAGGAACCATATTTTTGGGCTTGTACTATAGAGGCACTTGCTTGCGTACTGCCATGACGCTGGTGGGTCCCTACTGTCATCCTCTCCACGTACAGTTATCTCCTTGTTCCTCTCGGTTGTTGACGATGTTGACAACGCAAGAGGGCGGCGCACCGCGCACGGCGAGCGAACCAAGGCCGCAAGGCGGAGGATGACGGCGAGGCCTCGGGCGGACCGAACAGGAGCCGTTGAAGATGCGTCGGTCTAGTCGCAGGCGGAGGGGAGTACGAGGGTTGACTGGTTCGGGCGCGGGTGCATGTTGGAGCTGACGTCACCGGAGAATAATAGGACGTGTGGGGGAATAGAGGGAGGGACTGGCCAATGTTGGAGGGTACGTACGGTAGGGCGGCGGAGGCGCAGCCAGCCATGGGAGGCGGGAGCAGGCGGAGCCGACGGGGTGGTTTGGTTTGGGCAGCTGGAGGAAGAAGAAGACAAGAGATAGAAGATACACGACAGATGTTGGATGTCAATCCAACGGCTGGTAGGCAGAATCGTTTTTTGACTGGCTAGTAAGTCGACACCACCTTGGATAGGATATTTCCTCGCGGGTCCCAAATGTCAGAATCCAAATCTGTCACGGTCATGCAGCCTTTCCTATGAAAATTTACAACCCATTTGATGTGCTAGTTCGAAATAAGTTTGTGGGTGCTGGTGGGGGCTAATCACTTGGCTTCTGTAATGCACAGTGAGCTCAAGCAGCCGGTGAGAGTGATGTTATTTCCCTTGGTTGGGATTTGTTACAATATTTCACTCTAAATTAAACGAATGTCAAGCCATTTGCCTTGTTTCAAAGAAAATATGTCAGTCACAACCGAGTTGAAAAGGGCAGGAACATCTAACTCCAGCTTACAAACTGTACAAAAGCATGAGGGTTAATTGTTCATCAGGTTTACAAAAAAAAACCAGATTGAAAATGGCAACAACATCTAACTCCAGCACTGTTTTCGGCAGTCACAGTCAAATGGATCGGTCAAGTCCATAGAATGAACATCCTGGGTCGTAAAATTTACTGGATTATGACCACAATATGTTGTAAATAGAAGCCCGACACGTTCAGAAGCTCTTTTGCCCACCTGAAACTCCTTTTTTTGCTCTTCGACATACCCATCCGTCAATTCAGTAAATATATGGGCTTTTGAATTGATTTTACTATTTACTAGTGTGGATGGGCTGTTTTGTCTTGGGCCCAGAGAAACAATTACTACTAGTACAGTGGAGACACTCTACAGCTACCCAGAAAAACAATTACTACTAGTACAGTGGAGACACTCTACCGCTTCTGGCTCCTCCTAGGTCATTGAAACGTCTCCCTCTACTGAATGCCGTTATACTTTTGTTCACCGACATGCGGGTCATGCAGCGCGTGGGCCCAAATGCCATCCACCAAATTAGAAGGCAGTATGCAGGCGGAGAGTCACCCCGGTCATAGCGCGACAGTAACGAGCCGTCGTATCATAAAACCCCACCTCCCCGCAGTCTAAGTTTGACGGACGAAGCAACCACCATTTCACTCTTCGCTGAATCCCCTTCTCCCTCACCGTCTTCAAGAAAGGAAACACTCGCATCTGCCACTGTTCTTCTCTCCGAATGAAGGGAAGGTAAGAGGATCCGTGATGTTGGTATATTTTTGTTTAGAGAAAAAAAAGAACTTTTGCAAAGCAGTAACCGATTCTCACTCTCTTTTTTGTTTCATTGTCATTGCGATTGTGTTTTCCTTTCAGTGGTCTCCTAGTATTCGTCAGTTTCATGATGGACCAAGGAGAACCAGGCGAAGATCTGCCGATATTGGAGCAGACGCGGGAGGCTGATCCCCATGAGACAGAGAGCTCCAAGAAGATGGAGGCAACCACCGAGCCGACCCCAGATATGCTCATGGCCACTACTGAGATGGTCAACGCCCCGTTTGAGGTTACAGCCCCCGTGGCACTGCAGGAGCAGTTTCCCCCCTTCGAGGATGTGTCCCCCCCCGCTGAGCTATCCAAGGTGATTTCCTTCTTTGCCGATCTCGATTGTGGTTTTTCATCTAAGTATGTGGTGATTTTTTTAGAAAAGGAAGTATGTGGTGATTAATAATGCAAAATTTTATTAGCTTCGATGCCATGCTATACATAGTGGTTAAATAACTTGTGTTTCTTATACTGAAAAGTAATTCAGAATTTGTTTCTATTTCAATTAGAGCCCTGATGCAGACAAGGATTGTGTGGTTGTACATGTCACTCGCTATGAGGCGGACGACCTGAATATACGCACTGGGAAAACAAAGTTCTTAGGCTGTTGGATCCTGGAAGCCATTTGCGGTTATAACAATGAAGAGTTGTATTCCAGCCTCACTGTTGTCAGGCGTGTTGTCCAGGGTGTACTGAAGCACAAGAAGTTCAAAGCTACTCCTTCGTTTGTGAGGCATACTATTCTTGTCAAGCTTACGCAGGAAGATGACGTGGCATGCCTCCACAAACAAGTTTATCAGTGGCAAGGCCACAAGGTTGTCTTCATGAAGGTTCACAGGATTGAGCTGCTGCGGGACATCCTCGATGATGTTCATGGCAAGGTCCGTCTTGTGTCCAGACCAAATTAGATCGAGGCATGAAATAGTTTCCCCAGCTAGTGTTTAATAGTAGTTTGGATTGTGTCTAATTATCCGAACCTTGCCTGTTATCGACCCCTCTGGGGCTAGTACTCTATTTGAATCCGTCTATGGGAACTGTTGCTACTTTTGTGTGCCCGTGAATCATGTGAGAACTATCGTAATTGTTGCCGAAACAGATGCGTCTTCACTAGTTTTTTCATGAATATGGCATGGTAAGACATAAGTTTTCACAGTTTATCATATGAGCAGTGTGTGTTTTGATGAAATAGAGCACTCGTTTGAGAATCGTGCGCTGACTGTTGATTTTGGTAAACACTTCAAAGAACATGCGGTGCCCCATGTTTGGTTTTGGTAATTGATGACAATATCTATGGACTAATGGTTGCCTTGAGTTATATTTGAAGGTTTTGTCCATAGGCTTTTCTTGGAATACATGTGTTGGTTTCAAGGAGAGTTTGTGTCGACCAAGATGCTATTCAAGGAATTATCCAAAGATTGGTCATTTGAGAGTTGAGCTTATTGCAAGCATGTCTTGAAGAAGAAGATTGTTTGATCATTCATGTTTACCTTCAAGACATCATCCAAATGAAGAGAGTTGGAAAGAATCAAGGTTGATCAAGACTAAGTCAAGAGTGAATGAAGTTGATCAACATATAAAGCGTACACGATGTACAGAGGGATCAAGTGATCCCATGGTATGGTAAGCATTATCCATTATGCTTTGTGTACTAACCCATGGTCTTCATGAGAGTTCTTTGTGGGGTTAGGTTGCGGTGTGCAAATTCAAGTGAAGCATCACGAAGAGATCAAATGCTTGAAGCTTGCCGTCCATTGCGGTGACAATGGACTTGTGAAGATGTGTGGAAGAGTGGCTCACCCATAGTGGAGTATGGGGGAGCAATCAACTAGTCTTCATCAAGCCAGCACAATCAAGAAAGGTGGTCCAACTTGAGGGAGTCAAGATCGTCATCATCTAGCTCAAGTGGACCATGTGCAAGGCAAAGGTTTGCCCTTGATAGGTTTTCTATTTTACCGGTCTCATGATGGTAGTTGGGAGACCGGGTCATAGGATCGATTGCCGTACTATCAAGGGGGGCTCTCGATGAGTAGCTTGATCGTATCATTCGTAGAGAGCTCAAACCATTGCATCCTTGCATCATATTTCTTGGTTCTTGTTTGGTTCTCTTTGTGAGTCTTAGAGCTTATGGTCATCTTGATGACAAGCTTGAGTTCATAGAAAACGGAGTTCGCATGCATCTTCTAAGATGTTTTCGGTATTGGAGGTTTTATCGGTCTTTTCCGAGGAAGAGTTCTCACCATTTTCTTATGGGTCTTTTCTCATTTTCTTCTTATTGATATTTTTATCAATATTGTGTTAGCCCATGTCGTTAGATTTCCAACAAACTTGGTTTCGTTGAATTCGGAGTCCGTTTGCAGAAGTTATGGCTGTTTTTGTAAAGGCTGCAGCGGTACTACCCTGGCTAGAGCGGACGTAATTTTTTACTACCGCTCCAGAGCAGTACTACCGCGGCTCCTGAGCGGTAGTACTGCTCCAGAGCAGTACTACCGCGGCTCCTAAGAGGTAGTACTGCTCCGGTCCAAAATCTCGTGTTTTGCTCAGCGGAAGTTGGCACGGAAGTATTTTTTTGTACCGCTCGCAAGCAGTAGTACCGCTACCATTAGCGGTAGTACCGTGAGGTCGAGCGGTAGTACCGTGAGGACGAGCGGTAGTACCGCTCCGGTGGTTCTACTGGCCTTTTGCCTCCTCGCTGTTGTTTTTCAAAGGGGTACTTCCGCCCTAGCGGTAGTACCGCTCCTTGGAGCGGTAGTACCGCTCTGTGCGGGCTGTGAGCATAACGGTTGGATTTTTCCCCACCTATAAAAGGGGGTCTTCTTCCCCAATGAACCCAATCTCTTGAGCTCATTTTTGCCCCCATTGTTGACCTTCTTTGAGCTTGCTAACTCTCAATCCCTCCATGGATTCTTGCTAGTTTTTGAGGGAAAAGAGAGATGAGATCTAGATCCACATTTCCACCAATCACTTTCTCCTCTTTGTGAGGGGAACCCCTTGGATCTAGATCTTGGAGTTCTTGGTGTTCTCCTTCTTGTTCTTCCTCTCATTTTCCTCCCTAGCATTAGTTGCTTCGGTGGGATTTGAGAGAGAAGGACTTGGGCACTCCGTGTGCCCTTGCCATTGCATTTGGTGCATCGGTTTGAGTTCTCCACGTGATACGTGGAAGTTAAAAGTTGAGAAGCTTATTACTCTTGGGTTCTTGGTACCCTTGAGCTTGTTCCTCTTGGGTGCTTGGGCGCCCTAGACGGTTGGTGGTGTTCGGAGCTCAATCATTGTGGTGTAAAGCTCCGCACAAGCGTCGGGGTCTCCAATTAGGTTGTGGAGATTGCCCCGAGCAATTTGACGGGTACTGGTGACCGCCCCCAAGGGTTGCCAAAGTGTACGGGTTCGGTGACCGCCCCCAAGGGTCCCTTAGTGGAATCACGACATCTTGCATTGTGCGAGGGCGTGAGGAGATTACGGTGGCCCTAGTGGCTTCTTGGGGAGCATTGTGCCTCCACACTGCTCCAAATGGAGATTAGCATCCGCAAGGGTGTGAACTTAGGGATACATCATCGTCTCCGCATGCCTCGGTTATCTCTTACCCGAGCTCTTTACTTATGCACTTTACTTTGTGATAGCCATATTGTTTCTTGTCATATATCTTGCTATCACCTAGTAGTTTATCTTGCTTAGCATAAGTTGTTGGTGCACATAGGTGAGCCTAGTTGTTTTAGGTTTTGTGCTTGGAAAATTAACCGCTAGGTTTATACAGCATTTGTTCAAGCCTAAACCATAATTATTTTAAAGCGTCTATTCACACCCCCTCTAGGCGACATCCACGATCTTTCAATTGGTATCAGAGCCTCGTCTCTCTTTATTGGGCTTAACCTCCTAGAGAGTAAGGATGTCGACTAGGGGTTTAGGATTCTCTGACACTCTTAGTTTCAATGGCACAAATTTTGATGTTTGGGTAATTCACATGCTTAATCTCTTTAGGGTCATGGACCCAAATTTAGAGCGAATTGTAGATATGGGTTTTTATCCTCCAAAGGATCCCCAAAGATTATCTTTAGAGGATGATAAAAACTCTTATCTCAATGCTCAAGCTTCTAATGTGCTTTTCGATGCTTTGAGCAATGTAGTTATATTTCAACTCATGCCATTTCGGGATGCTCATGAGTTGTGGACAAAGCTTCAAGATAAATATGGCGTGTCCAAGTTTTGTGGGGATGATTGTTATCCCTCCACATCCAGCCGTATAGTCTTCTCAACTTCTTCTACTTCACCTACATGTGGTTTGCCACAAGGTAATGATATGGTGAGTAGTGTTGGTCATTGCAATGATGATAGTATGCTTATTGTGGATGATCCTTCATCACTATCTTATTGCAATGCTCCTTCTTTGGGCTTTAACACTTCGAGCACTCCAAATGTTTCACATGCTTGTGTTGATAGTCCCTGCATATCATGTAGAAATTGCTTGACTAAATCTCATGATGATATGTTTGCTATATCTTGTTGCCATGATAAAAATGCTTGTATTTCCTCGATTTGTGGTGCTAACAATGTAGAGGAAACCCAACACTCCATGGAACAAGAGGGATCCTACATCATCATCTATTGCTTTTTTACTTATGGCTAAGGCTTCAAATGTATCTCCTACTTTGAAACCCAATATGTCTCTTGATGATGATGTTGATGCTAATAATGATGAGGATAATGATGAAGAGAATGATAATGTTGCCTCCTTAAAAATTAAGGGGGAAATGGTTTTTAAATCTCTTCATAAAAATAAAATTGCTCGTTCCAACTTCATGGAAATCATGTCCATTGCCATTGAGGGCAAGAATTATATTGATGAGTTGGAATCTCGTCTTGAGGAGCATGAGGTCACCATTGATAAAATGGAAGGTCATGAGCGTGATTACGCTAATGAGATTGCGGACCTGTCTCAAGCTCTTGAACTTGAACAAACCACCAAGGAATCTCTTGAGGAGACTTTTGCTCTAGAATTATCTAGAGTGAGGGAATCTCGTGATAGAGCTCTTGAGGTGGCCAGTGATTTTGAAACTAAAAATGAGGAGCTTGAAGTTGCGCATGCTAAACTCCTTGAGGACTTTGAGCACCTCGAGAATGGCTCAAGGGTAATTAAGGGTGAGCTCATTAAACTCACCGAGTCTCATGCTCAACTTAAAGCTTCATATTCAAAAGAGCTTGCCAAGTTGTGGTCTCCTCTTGTTGCTAATGATGATGCTTGTGCTACTAACTCTATATCTTGTGAAGCATCCATATTAAAGGAGAATGTTGAGCTAAGGGCTCAACTTGAGTTGCTATCTAGCAATTATGGGATGTTGGAAGAAAATCATGTAAAGCTCACAAGCTCTCATGATGATCTTCTAGTATCCCATAATGTGCTAAAGATAGCTCATGAGGTCATGCTTGCTAAGTTAACATCTAGTGAGCCTCATGTGGATACTAGCACTACTTTTGGTCAAAATGCTATATTGCCTTGTGCTAGTCCTCGCAATTCATCCATGCATAACATTGGTACATCTTGTGATGAATTGCTTTCCTTGCCTTGTTGCTCTAACGATGAAGCATATACTTCTTCTAGTACTTATGTTGAGACTAACCATGCAGAGGAAATCAAAGAGCTCAAGGCCCAAGTCACTTCTTTGAAGAAAGACTTGGAAAAGAGTCATGAAGGGAAATTCACATTCAATAATATCTTGAGTGTGCAAAAATCCCCCAATGGCAAAGGTGGACTTGGATTCAACTCCAACAATAAGAAGAAGTCCAAGGTGAACAATAATAAGGGCCAAGAACAAGTCAAGAATTCGGCCAAGATTGTTTGCTTCAAGTGCAAAGTAGAAGGGCATCATGTTAGATCTTGCCCATTGAAGAAGAAGCCCATTAGTGACAAGCAACAAGGGAAGCGGCCACAAGTTCACTCTCATTCTCAACCTCAAGTTGAAGAAAGGCCTCTTCCCAAGAAAACTCAAGCTAATGCTTCTCAAGTTGAGAAATCAAGTGAGAAGAAAGTAAAGAGTATACGTTGCTACCTATGTCGTGAAAAAGGTCACGTCGCTTCTTCATGCACAAATGGTACCTTATCCAACCCTATTCTAATTGATGATATCTATTCTCTTGGGAAGGATAAGGTTGGCAATGTGTTTGCCAAATTTGTTGGTGCTCAAAGTGGTGTCAAGAAAAGAACCATTTGGGTAGCCAAGCCTATTGTGACTAACCTCTTAGGACCCAACTTGGTTGGGGACCAACTAGTTCATACTTGATCAATAGGTGTTGTTGGAGGTCTTTGGAGACTTGGCTACATTATGAAGAATTAAGGGGACTTCATCATTCTTATTGTCTCAAGCCAAGTCATTCGGGTTATCAAGTTTCTATCTTCTATCCAGTGTTCCTCCTTGCGGTAACTCGTGCTTAAATTGTTTACTTGAAAGTTACTTGCCCCTTAGCATGTTGTGGTTTTGTACCTTGCATGTGCTTGTATATGTTGTTCTTCCAATTTGCTTATCTTGAGAAATCAAGTATGTGTATGTTGGTTTGCACATCATGTACGTGTGTGTTGTGTGTTGAGCCTTTTTGCATCTTGTTTATTTCTTAGTTGGCTCTTGTGAGAGATTAATGGAATATCCCATTATGGGGGAGTGATGTGCTTTGTGCACCTCACAATCCTATAAATATGTGTACATGAGTAATACCATCTAGTATTGATATCTCAAGATTATCTAGTCACTATGTGGTATGTCTTCTCATGAGAAATTCAAATTCTAAATAGTCCATTAATTATCTCTTGTTGGATCCTTTTATTTTCCTCTTGTTTATCCTTAATTGGTATCACATTATGGGGGAGTAATATGCCATGTGTATATTAATAGCCTAGAAAATGTGTACATTTGAGATATTGTCACCTAGTGTTGATATTGTAAATTATCTTGTTCCTAGGTGGCATGTTAGCTCTACACGTTGCTATTTGCTTGTGTTTGGTGTGAAGATGATGTTGGATATCCTTGCAATCTACCACCGGGAATTATTTCCAAAAACTTATTGTCTTTTGACAATTGGTACTCACTTGTGTGGTAGAAATTATTGATCATCTTTACATTAGCCTTTGCTTTTATTTGCCTTATATCTTGCCTAGGATTGTGTCAACTCCCATTGTATTCCTTACCACTTGTGGATCTTGTTATTTCCTTGAGCTTGTCTATTTTTTGTATAGATATAGTGAAAGTGGTGATCCCATCTTGTGCTTTTTGTATTCAAATGCAAATTCTCCATAATGCACAATGCTTGGGGGAGCTATCCTATTTTTCTTAGAACACTCACCTTGTGATCCTTTTCAAGTGTGTGTTGGTGGAATGCAAATCATTTCTTTTGGTACTTTGTGCCATCATGAAACTTTGTGGAGCACTTGGTTTGTTTGGAACCATTCTCTCTTTTGGGAGTTTGACATCTTTCTTTTTGTGTATCAATGGATATCTCATTCCTTGATGTATCGTTTAATGATATCCTCCAAGTGATGATTTATTCATTTGGTATCCTTTCTTCACTTGGAATTTCTTTTTCTTTTGGTATCGGTTCTTGAAAGTCTTGAGCATGCATATTAACTTCATGTAGTTTCTTTGGCATGCTTTCCTTCTCTGACCCAATATATAGGGGAAACTCCACCAAGTCTCAAATTGGATGAGATGTGCATGTAATTCATTTTCATATCTATGTGCACATATTAATGTGGAGTTTGTCCTATGTATTGTTGGTTCTCTAACTCTTTGGTCCCAATGAGTTTGGGTACCATTTTGTTTGTGTTGTTGTTCTAGGAACAATTGGAGATGCATTGGATGCTCGGCTCACTCACAAGGAAGGTGGTGTCACCATGTACTTATTGGATTCAAGCTAGGATGATCAATGAACTACTATCTACCCTTAATTGGTATCTACTACATCCTTCCAATGATATCTCAGTAACAAGCATCTCTTCATGCATTCTTCCTTGCTTTCAACCTTGTGTAGGTTGCATCTTAGCATGATATTCACTCCATGTTGTGATACTTGTTTCCTTTCTCAAAGCATCTCAATGATGATCTCATATTACTAGTTGTGATGTCTTTGATGGTTGTCTAGTAGGAATTCATTTATATACAATAAGACCATATCTAGCCATGTGCTATGCTTTCAAGCAAATATCTTATTGGTATATTTATGATTTACTTGTGGATATCTTGTTCTTTCCTTTTGTAACTATTTCGTGTGTATATCTTTCTTTGTAGATATATATCATCATGATTTTGTCTACCTAGAATCTTATACACTTGAGAGAAGTTGCATATCTAGTTGATATCCTTTCTTTCACGTCCACCTTGTCTTTCTTATGTTATTTCTTTGGTGGCTCTGTGAAAGATTTTGCCTTGAGTGCGTGTCTTATCTCGTTGCATCTTGATGCACTCTTGTGTGGTGAAGATTATTTTCGTCATGCTTATCTTTATGAGGCTTTTGCCATCTTAATTGGCATCCTTCATATTGATGAGGCTTTCATCTTCTATCTTCACCACGGGTTGTCACAAGCATAGGTTCTTTATATGCTTATTAGTAAGCTTGTGAACCCATTTACTTGTTGTGTGTGGGAATGATAGGCCTTGCACTGTGTTGCCTCATTCTTTCAAGACTTTATTGATGCTTAATGCTCATCCGTACATTAGTCTTCTCAAGTGCATTGCCTTGACTCACACACATCATTTTGGTTGAGCCCATTCTTAAGTTGCCTCTTTCACTTATTGCTCAACCATGTGTTTGTTACATGTACTAGGCTTAGTTTCCTATATGCTCACTTGCACTTGTTGTAAGTTTCTACTGATTTTGGGGGAGCTATGATCCTATTTTGTGCACTATGTATCCAAATACAAAAATTCTTATGTGTGCACAAATCATGGGGAGCTTCTCTAGTTTCTTTAGAACACTCCTTTGCTCATATCATAATATCCTTTATTCATGTAGCTCGTAGGATCTTTGGTCTAGTTGATTCAATTGATATCCGTTGATTGTTTGCTTCAATTGATACCTTTCGTTTGCTTGATTGCTTGTGTCTCTCTTTGTTATGTCCTTGTGGCATATCATTCCTTTAGCAATCTTGGTGCCTCAATATAGTTGGTCTTCCTCCAAGTATTACCGTTGGATATGTGTATTGCATTCCACTCTCTTGTTGAGAAATACACAATTTATGGAGGAACACAATTTATATTGGCCTTCTATGCTTTTCACCCATTTTGGCAATCGATGCCAATGGGGGAGAAGTTTCAGAGAGTTTTGTGGAGAAGTCTTCAGAGTTTTCTCCTTGCTTTGGTTTTGTTCCTAAGAATTTGCATCTCATACACATGCATTATTGGTTGTTGCATTGCTTGGCGATGCATAATTCCTTGTATAAACTCGCGTGAAAGTGATTGTCATCAATTACCAAAATGGGGGATATTAAAAGAACATGCGGTGCCCCCATGTTTGGTTTTGGTAATTGATGACAATCTCTATGGACTAATGGTTGCCTTGAGTTATATTTGAAGGTTTTGTCCATAGGCTTTTCTTGGAGTATATGTGTTGGTTTCAAGGAGAGTTTGTGTCGACCAAGGTGCTATTCAAGGAATTATCCAAAGATTGGTCATTTGAGAGTTGAGCTTATTGCAAGCATGTCTTCAAGGGGAGAAGTTTCAGAGAGTTTTGTGGAGAAGTCTTCAGAGTTTTCTCCTTGCTTTAGTTTTGTTCCTAAGCATTTGCATCTCATACGCATGCATTATTGGTTGTCGCATTGCTTGGTGATGCATAATTCCTTGTATAAACTCTCATGAAAGTGATTGTCATCAATTACCAAAATGGGGGAGATTGAAAGAACATGCGGTGCCCCATGTTTGGTTTTGGTAATTGATGACAATCTCTATGGACTAATGGTTGCCTTGAGTTATATTTGAAGGTTTTGTCCATAGGATTTTCTTGGAGTATATGTGTTGGTTTCAAGGAGAGTTTGTGTCGACCAAGGTGCTATTCAAGGAATTATCCAAAGATTGGTCATTTGAGAGTTGAGCTTATTGCAAGCATGTCTTGAAGAAGAAGATTGTTTGATTATTCATGTTTACCTTCAAGACATCATCCAAATGAAGAGAGTTGGAAAGAATCAAGGTTGATCAAGACTAAGTCAAGAGTGAATCAAGTTGATCAACACATAAAGCGTACACGATGTACAGAGGGATCAAGTGATCCCATGGTATGGTAAGCATTGTCCATTACGCTTTGTGTACTAACCCATGGTCTTCGTGAGAGTTCTTTGTGGGGTTAGGTTGCGGTGTGCAAATTCAAGTGAAGCATCACAAAGAGATCAAATGCTTGAAGCTTGCTGTCCACTGTGGTGACAATGGACTTGTGAAGATGTGCGGAAGAGTGGCTCACCCATAGTGGAGTATGGGGGAGCAATCAACTAGTCTTCATTGAGCCAACACAATCAAGAAAGGTGGTCCAACTTGAGGGAGTCAAGATCGTCATCATCTAGCTCAAGTGGACCATGTGCAAGGCAAAGGTTTGCCCTTGATAGGTTTTCTATTTTACCGGTCTAATGATGGTAGTTGGGAGACCGGGTCATAGGATCAATTGCCGTACTATCAAGGGGGGCTCTCGATGAGTAGCTTGATCGTATCATTCGTAGAGAGCTCAAACCATTGCATCCTTGCATCATCTTTATTGGTTCTTGTTTGGTTCTCTTTGTGAGTCTTAGAGCCTATGGTCATCTTGATGACAAGCTTGAGTTCATCGAAAACGGAGTTCGCATGCATCTTCTATGATGTTTTCAGTATTGGAGGTTTTACCGGTCTTTTCCGAGGAAGGGTTCTCACCATTTTCTTATGGGCATTTTCTCATTTGCTTCTTATTGATATTTCTATCAATATTGTGTTAGCCCATGTCGTTAGATTTCCAGCAAACTTGGTTTCGTTGAATTCGGAGTCCGTTTGCAGAAGTTATGGCTGTTTTTGTAAAGGCTGCAGCGGTACTACCGTGGCTAGAGCGGATGTAATTTTTTACTACCGCTCCAGAGCAGTACTACCGCGGATCCTAAGAGGTAGTATTGCTCCAGTCCAAAATCTCGTGTTTTGCTCAGTGGAAGTTGGCACGGAAGTATTTTTTTGTACCGCTCGCAAGCAGTAGTACCGCTACCATTAGCGGTAGTACCGTGAGGTCGAGCGGTAGTACCGTGAGGACGAGCGGTAGTACCGTGAGGACGAGCGGTAGTACCGCTCCGGCGGTTCTACTGGCCTTTTGCCTCCTCGCTGTTGTTTTTCAAAGGGGTACTTCCGCCCTAGCGGTAGTACCGCTCCTTGGAGCGGTAGTACCGCTCTGTGCGGTCTGTGAGCATAATGGTTGGATTTTTCCCCACCTATAAAAGGGGGTCTTCTTCCTCAATGAACCCAATCTCTTGAGCTCATTTTTGCCCCCATTGTTGACCTTCTTTGAGCTTGCTTACTCTCAATCCCTCCATGGATTCTTGCTAGTTTTTGACGGAAAAGAGAGATGAGATCTAGATCCACATTTCCACCAATCACTTTCTCCTCTTTGTGAGGGGAACCCCTTGGATCTAGATCTTGGAGTTCTTGGTGTTCTCCTTCTTGTTATTCCTCTCATTTTCCTCCCTAGTATTAGTTGCTTTGGTGGGATTTGAGAGAGAAGGACTTGGGCACTCCGTGTGCCCTTGCCATTGCATTTGGTGCATCGGTTTGAGTTCTCCACGTGATACGTGGAAGTTACAAGTTGAGAAGCTTATTACTCTTGGGTGCTTGGTACCCTTGAGCTTGTTCCTCTTGGGTGCTTGGGCACCCTAGACGGTTGGTGGTGTTCGAAGCTCAATCATTGTGGTGTAAAGCTCCGCGCAAGCGTCGGGGTCTCCAATTAGGTTGTGGAGATCGCCCCGAGCAATATGATGGGTACCGGTGACCGCCACAAGGGTTGCCAAAGTGTACGGGTTCGGTGACCGCCCCCAAGGGTTGCCATTTGTATGGGTTCGGTGATCGCCCTCAAGGGTCCCTTAGTGGAATCATGACATCTTGCATTGTGCGAGGGCGTGAGGAGATTACGGTGGCCCTAGTGGCTTCTTGGGGAGCATTGTGCCTCCACACCGCTCCAAACGGAGATTAGCATACGCAAGGGTGTGAACTTCGGGATACATCGTCGTCTCCGCGTGCCTCGGTTATCTCTTACCCGAGCTCTTTACTTATGCACTTTACTTTGTGATAGCCATATTGTTTCTTGTCATATATCTTGCTATCACCTAGTAGTTTATCTTGCTTAGCATAAGTTGTTGGTGCACATAGGTGAGCCTAGTTGTTTTAGGTTTGTGCTTGGCAAATTAACCACTAGGTTTATTCCGCATTTGTTCAAGCCTAAACCATAATTATTTTAAAGCGCCTATTCACCCCCCTCTAGGAGACATCCACGATCTTTCAACACTGTTGGTGCTACCCCACTTGTAAGCAGTTGTGCAAAACACGGCACATTGGCTCGGCTCGCTTCAACACTAGGCTATTGACCAGCTAACAATCAACAATTTGTTGTCTGACATATAAGCAATTATGTATCTTGTTACAGTGGTTCATGCAGTTAATTGAGGCCACAATGTAATAAATTCCAAACGTTCACACGCTAGTCCAGCACTCATGTGGAACACTCACATTAAACTCGTCTTCATAAAAAAACTTGAAAAGCATAAGTTAAGCAATTTTATACATCTCAATGGTTCATAGAACATAACAAACATATACTAGTTCACAGCAAAAGACAAAGTTGTGAGAAGGTTTACAAATCAGGAAAAAACAAGCAAGGCTTCTCTGAGCAAAGGGCCTCCCGGCAGGCTTAAATTTCCTGGAGTTCACTCTGGTTTTTTCTTGTTGCCACCATTCAGGGTTAGGTTCTCTCATTCCAGAATAACCAATTATAATTGTGGTCTCAGCTGGAATGTTGAACTGAACCATGCAGTGTACTGACCAGCTGAAATGCTTGCGCATTCCACTAAATTTAAGCACCGATATTTGCAGAAATAAGCAGACCACAATGCCTCTTGTCCGCGCACCTGTCCAAAAAACCGTCGTGCAGCCGTGCCAGCTAGTCCTCGGTCCATGGATGAACTGGTAGAAAGTGCATTCCGGACTAGGATGCAGTTGTTTTCACTCGTCCCTGCACTGCAATCATGAAGTAAAACGTACGAATCAGCTTCTTTTAGATTGCGTTGGTCATTCTACCTTAGTTACTACCAATGTAGGGATACCTTGAGGATGGGAGGTTAGACGACGACAACGAGGGATAGCCATCTCATTTTGCGCAGTTGTACTAAAACTGAGGTGTGTGCTTTTGATTGCGCGGATAGAAACGATACGGAGATAGACATCCCGAAACGATATGGAGACAGACATCCCTGTTTGCGCAAATACGAAATACAGTTATTTAAACAGTGACAGATATTACTACTTTCCCCCGTTTCCTCTTAGAACCAAGTCCTAGATTCATGCTACAGCTTTCCCACTTTCTTCCCTGTTTGAACCAACGCTTTGAGTCGACTGTATGAACTAGCTTTACTTCTAATAATAGTAGAAGTCTAGGTGGCTTTGGAACAACGGACGGAAGTAGAAAAGCATCCACACGAAGGGAGCTGGGGCAGTAGAGCAAGGCAGGTTTCGAAGGAATATATACCTGAGGGTCGTCGACATGTGGCAAAGACGGCGTCGGGAGGCCGCATCTTGGCCACAATACCGCAGGGAGGAAGAAGGGGTTCAAGGCCCTCCCGAGCCGGCGCTCTCTCGAAGAGAACGGCACGGCCGCCGATCGGGACGCGCGGGCAGCCGTTGGTCTCCTCCCTCGCCGCAGACGACAACGTGAATGATGCACCTACACCCCTGCCCCGGTCGAGGTTGTCCGGCCAGATTTGTGACCAGCCATGAGCTGAGAGAGAGTGTGGCCACCTATGTGTTGCTTAGATCTGGAGAGCATGAGAGAGTGAACGAGAGGAACCCTAGTAAAGCAAGCGCTAAGGCTCCTACTTTTATATATAGTGGAGTGATTTTGTTGTACCATCTTCAAAAAAATGCGCTCCTACGTGTACCCGCGAGTGGGTGTGAGAGAACTAGTGCGTGCGTGCACCGCTTCTCTTCGTGAGAGTACAATATACTATGCCCAAAGAATGTTCACCGCAAGAGTAATAGTATAAGTGTGTGACGTGTGAGCTAAAATAAAATGTGCGCGTCATGTTTTGTTTTTTAGAAGTTCTGAGGGTAGGGTGTGAAGAGCACATATGTGCGTGACGTCTACCTGCAGATAGATGGTGGGTGCGACATGCGAGTCTGCGAGAGGACTCGGGAGAGTCGTGACTCGTGAGGGTGCGTGTGCGTGAGAGAGAGGGGGGCACGTATCAATGCAATGCATGTGTCCGTAAATCATTATCCGACAAACGTTCGCCACAAGCCTTTTCCCGACGAACGCCGTAAGAACCGTTAGATCGGCATCCGACAGTGTCAGTTTTGCCATGTCATTTAACAGAACAGCCACTGCTCCTACACACAAATCTTCCACGTGAGTGTTAGCAACTGCCGTATGCTCCCTCCGTTCTGAAATGCAGTGCATATAGCTTTATTGAAAATTCGAACCTCGCAAACTTTTACCGAGTTTTCGTGTACCAAATTGCACATGTAGAATACCATGTATATATCATTTCATTCATCTTCGAGAGGTAACTATAAAGATGGGTGAGGAGTCTACAAAGAAAGACCATCGTATCACCCGCAGCAATTTCAAGCATCCTTTAGTGTCGAGGAATATCATAGGAACTCTATATGATATGATTTTTATAGGATTTTTTCCTTTAGAGCCAATTTGTTCATAGGAATAGATTCATATACTCAACATTTCAAAGGAAATAAACATGATATCATTTCTATAGCTTTAGAGCCACTTGGTTCATATGAATGGATTCCTATACTCCCTTAATTTCAAAGGAAAATAAACATTAGCGTATATTCAATAGAAAAGTTCCTATGATATGAACCAAATTACATCTCTTTTCTAATCCCTCATAGGAATTGAGATACATGTCATCTCTAGATTCAATAGAAAAGCTCCTATGATGTGAACCAAATGACATCTCTTTTCCAATCCCTACTCATAGGAATTGAGATGCTCCATGTCATCTCCTTGCCTACAACTTCCATGTATAGATCTTCTATTCCTAAATAGATAGTACAACCCACTAGTAGCTTTTTTCCAAAACATGCAACTATGGCACAAGAACTATATAGTGTGCCAATAACTTTGAAAGATGGTTGCTGGATGAAGCAAACCCGACAGTGCAGATATAGGCAAATCCGAGCACTACTGGCCGTTGGATATCATCAACATTCCACCAGATCTGCCACATGTACAATTTAGAAGACTCCATGGTTGATGAGGGAGTCCTGGATTAGGGGGTGTTCGGATAGCCGAACTATACCTTCAGCCGGACTCCTGGACTATGAAGATACAAGATTGAAGACTCCGTCCCGCGTCCGGAGGGGACTTTCCTTGGCATGGAAGGCAAGCTTGAAGATACGGATGTTCAGGTCTCCTACCATTGTAACCGACTTTATGTAACCCTAACCCTCTCCGTGTCTATATAAACCAAAGGTTTTAGTCCGTAGGACAACATACACATCAACAATCATACCATAGGCTAGCTTCTAGGGTTTAGCCTCTCTGATCTCGTGGTAGATCAACTCTTGTAATACCCATATCATCAATATTAATCAAGCAGGACGTAGGGTTTTACCTCCATCGAGAGGGCCCGAACCTGGGTAAAACTTCGTGTCCCCTGCCTCCTGTTACCATCCGGCCTAGACGCATAGTTCGGCACCCCCTACCCGAGATCCGCTGGTTTTGACACCGACATTGGTGCTTTCATTGAGAGTTCCTCTGTGTCGTCGCCATCAGGAAGGATGCCTTGTCCCGTCTTTAAAGACGGCACCATTGCTAAGGGAGCTTTGGCTGTCGGCCAAACCCTCCGGCTAGGTGGTTTTCTTATGACCATCTGTTCGGCTTCTACGCCGACGATGACCTCTCGAGCCATCGAAAACAATCTTCATGTTAACTCGGAACTTGCCGAGCAGTTAAATCCAATAGAGCTTTCCTCCATAAACGAGCTCTTGGATCACTTCGCCGCCCTGGGAGTCGCTACGGATTGCGACCAGATTGGGCCTAAAACCGATCTGAGAGAGATTAACTCTCCCCAAGCCACCCATCACGTTGCCGTGGTAGAGGGACAGTGCGGCAACCCTTCATCTATCCTAAGGACTCGCTACGTACGGATTCCCGATCCCTCCAAGCCGGATGTCCGCGGAGGGGAGGATATCACTCAAGACCTGAACCGAGAATCAGGCGACGGACTGGATTCATTGGACGACATCCAGGAATCCAAACTTTCGAGTTCAGAAATTTCTCGGCCTCTGAGCCTCAGAAGGGGTAAGGCTTCGGATTCAATTCCACCCACCCACCCGAACATTAGCGATCTATCCCAAATCAGGCAAGAGCCCAAAGAAACAGTACATCATTACTGGGCCAGATTCCTCCTGGTTATGCACAGGATAAAGGGCTGTCGCGAGGAAGACGCAATTTCATCCTTCTGCAATAATTGCACGGACAAGGGAATACTCAACGCCATAAGTCGCCGTGATATTACACGCTTCGTTGACTTAGCGTCCATAGTACGAAAGTACTGTGCGATGGAAAGCGCTCAGAAAACCAAAACAAAATTTTGGGACAATCCGGCCCTTAATGCAAGCCCAGTCCGAAATAAAAGGGTGCATCATCGCCAGACACCCGGGTCAAACACCAAAAGGCAAAAACCCTCTACAGGGCATGGAACCGTACTGGAAGGATGGCTTAATGGACCCTGTAAAATTCATAGTACAGAGGACGCCACACCAACTCACAGCCTTAGAGCATGTTGGATACTCCGGCAGGTGGCCAAAATTGGCGAAAACCTCCTAATCCCGGAGGCCACAGAAAGCCACCCTAGAGACACCAATACGGTATTAACAGTCTTCGAGACCTTCGCATCAAATAACATGCGAAAAAGGACACTCCGCAGCCTTACCGAAGTCTACCAAGTAGCAACAATAAACCCATGGAGTGACACGGCCATTACCTTCAACGCCAGTGATGAACCTAAATTCCGAACAGCCCGAGCACCAGCCGCATTGGTCCTCAGTCCAATAGTGGACGGCTTTCGTCTCACCAAGGTACTCATGGACGGCGGCAGCGGATTGAACCTCATATATGAGGAAACTCTCCAAAAAATGGATATAGACTGGAACCGCATCACGCGAAGCAGCACAACCTTTAGAGGAATAATCCCCAGTCGGGAAGCGCGCTGTACAGGAAAAATCACACTAGATGTGGTGTTCGGCACGCCGGACAATTACAGGTCCGAAGAAGTCACATTCCACGTGGCCCCGTTCAGCAGTGGTTATCACGCTTTGCTAGGGTGGGAAGCATTCACATCTTCCAAGCAATACCCCATTACGGGTACATGAAGCTCAAGATGCCCGGGCCTAATGGGATCGTCACTCTCGCTAGTGATCCGGATGTAGCACTCCGCGCCGAAAACAAGACAGCCGCACTGGCCCTCGAGGCACTATCCGAAGCCCTAGCGGCCGAGGAACTGACTGCGCTGCGCTCTACTATGAATAGGGACGACGTGGTACTCGACAAAAGATCCAAGTCCACCTCCTTTAAACCAGCGGACGAAATAGTCAAATTCCAAGTCCATCCAACGGACCCCAACAAAACAGCTTCCATCGGGGCACAGTTAAACCCTGATGTCGACGCCGCATTGCGAGAGTTCCTACGGGATAACTGGGACATTTTCGCCTGGCATCCTTCAGACATGCCAGGAATCCCACGCAGGCTGGCCGAGCACAGCTTAAATATCCAAACAGGATTCAAACCTGTCAAACAGGCTCTTCGGCGTTTTTCCGAACCTAAGAGACAGGCTATGGGAGAGGAGCTAGCAAAGCTATTGGAGGCCGGATTCATCAGAGATATAAAACATCCGGACTGGCTAGCAAACCTGGTGATGGTACCAAAGAAGGACAAATCCTGGCGCCTGTGTGTCGATTTTAAAGACCTCAACAAGGCTTGCCCAAAGGATCCCTTCCCTCTCCCCCGCATCGATCAAATTATTGATGCCACCGCAGGACACGATTCGTTGTGTTTCCTCGACGCATATTCTGGCTACCATCAAATCAAGATGGCAGAATCAGACCAAGCCGCAACGGCATTTATCACACCATACGGGCCATTCTGCTTCAACACGATGCCCTTCGGGCTCAAAAACACCGGCGCAACATATCAGCGCATGATTCAGACATGTCTGGCAAGCCAGATCGGTAAAACAGTGGAGGCATATGTAGATGATGTGGTCGTCAAAACAAGACATGTTGAATCTCTAGTAGATGACTTGAGGCTCACATTTGATAATCTCCAAACATATGACATCAAGCTCAACCCGGAAAAATGTGTTTTCGGCGTCCCAGCCGGAAAGCTCTTGGGCTTCATTGTATCCAATAGAGGAATTGAAGCAAATCCAGCCAAGATCCGAGCTCTGTCGCAATTGGATATCCCAAAGGACCTCAAACAAATACAAAAGTTAACCGGATGTGTGGCGGCTCTAAGCCGCTTTATCTCCCGCCTGGGAGAAAAGGCCCTTCCCCTTTACCGCCTCCTTCGGCGCACCGAACACTTCAAATGGACGGACGCAGCCATGGCCGGACTCGACGAAATAAAAGCCATACTGGCAACAAATCCAGTCCTGGCCGCGCCAAACACCGGCGAACCAATGCTATTGTACATTGCAGCAACACATTAGGTTGTAAGCGCAGGCTCGTCGTCGAACGAGAAGCGGACGGACACAAATTCCACCTTCAAAGGCCTGTCTATTATGTGTCCACTGTCCTCACTCCCTGCAAATCACGGTACCCGCATTATCAAAATATTGCGTACGCGGTATTCAGAGCATCCCGGAAGCTACGACACTACTTTCAAGAGTGTTCGATAACAGTAGCCTCGGAAGTACCACTTAACGACATTATCAACAACCGTGACGCAACGGGCCGGATTGCGAAATGGGCCATCGAGCTCCTCCCGTTCGACATAACTTATAAGCCATGACGAGCCATCAAGTCACAAGTTTTGGCCGATTTCGTCGCAGAATGGACGGAGGCCGAACTCCCTAAAGAGTACGGCACATATTCAAATTGGATCATGCATTTCGATGGCTCCAAAATGTTGGCCGGACTGGGGGCTGGTGTCGTTCTGACGTCCCCCACAGGAGACATAGTTCAATATGTACTACAGATTCTGTACACGGACTCCAACAACGCAGCCGAATATGAGGCCCTTCTACATGGTCTCCGGATGGCAGTATCCATGGGCATCCAACGCCTAGAGGTGCGCGGGGACTCGAACCTCGCAATATCCCAAATAAACGGAGACTTTGATGCCAAGGATCTGAAAATGGTAGCTTACCGCAACGCCGTCCTAAAAATGTCAGCTCGGTTCGAGGGGCTTGAATTTCACCATATAGCCCGGGAAAATAATCAGGCGGCAGATGTCCTGGCACACATCGGCACAAAACGCGATGTAGTCCCCCCCCCAACATCTTCTTGGAAAGGCTTTTTAAGCCATCTGTGGCATGGGAAGGGGAGCCGAACAATAACAGCCCGGACCCCACCGCACCGCCCGACTCCGAGCATTCTGACACAATTGGTGGCTCTGCCATTGAAGTAACACCTTCAGCCCACGTAATAATGGCCGTCATTGCCCCATGGACGGAACCATTCCTCGCCTACCTTACTAGGCAGGTACTCCCCGAGGACCAGAATGAGGCACGCTGCATAGTGCGGCGATCCAAAGCCTACAGAGTCCACGAGGGGGGGCTTTATGAGAAAAGCACTACCTGAGTCCTTCAAAGGTGCATCTCCGAAGAGGAGGGGCGGAATCTCCTGGCTGAAATCCATGCCAGACTCGGCGGTCATCACGCTGCAGCCCGATCTCTGGCAAGCAAGGCCTTCCGTACAGGTTTTTATTGGCCGACGGCCCGGGCAGACGCTCAGGACTTAGTCCAGCGATGCACCGGTTGCCAGCTCTTTGCAAACCAAAGCCATATGCCACCCACCGCCCTCCAAACTATCCCCATCACTTGGCCCTTTGCGGTCTGGGGGCTTGATATGGTTGGACCCCTTAAAGGCGGAACCCACAAGCACAAATACCTACTCGTCATGGTGGATAAGTTCACCAAATGGATAGAAGCCAAGCCTGTTAAGACGGCTGAATCCGGGCCTGTGATAGACTTCATATCCGGGGTTGTACACCGTTACGGCGTCCCCCACAGCATCATCACTGATAATGGCACGAACTTTACGGCCGACGAGGTAAAACTCTGGTGCAAAAACTTGGGCATCAAGCTTGATTACGCTTCTGTCTATCACCCACATACTAACGGGCAGGTCGAACGTGCAAACGGTCTTATCATGAGTGGCATTAAACCTAGATTAGTACGATCCCTCAAGGAATCTAACACACACTGGGTAGAGGAGATCAACTCCGTACTCTGGGGGCTGCGGACCACACCGAATCGCACCACCGGATATACACCATTCTTCATGGTGTACGGCGCGGAGGCAGTTTTGCCTTGCGACATAATTCATGACTCACCTCGAGTGCGCATGTACGAAGAAAGAGAAGCCGAGCTCGATCGGCAGGACAGTTTGGACGCATTAGAGGAGGAGTGTGACATGGCAAAAGCCCGTTCCGCATTTTATCAACAGCAGGCTCGAAGATACCAAAGCAGAGAAGTACGGGCCAAAAATTACAACGTTGGCGAATTAGTTCTACGCCTGCCGGACAAGAAAAAGGACAAACTCAAGCCCAAGTGGGAAGGTCCCTTCATCATCGACCAAGTCCTGACTGGTGGTGCGTACCGCCTGCGAAGTGCATCGGATAACCGACTTGAGCCGAACCCATGGAACGCAGCCCGCCTCCGAAGATTCTATGCCTAGCGCCGGATCCTGTGTTCGTCTCCTTACTCTGTCCATTTTTTATATATATACCTTCTGTCTTACATTTCTCTCCTTCTCTCTCTCTCTTTCCCTCTTATAGCCTTTAGAGGCTCACAAAGTGACGCGCTATCCGCGCTCAGCAAACCTAGGGGCTTCTTTCAACAGAAGCTTATTTCTATGGGCTTCACGCCCAACACATGTGTCAAACTTCCGCGTGTACCTTTTATTCACCACTATATGCATCGATATGACTTAAATTTTGGCCAAGCTGGGTTGCCTGGCTCCTGTGCTTACCCCTACGTTCCCGATTGTTCGGCTAGGTGGTAAAGGGAGCACCTCTGCGATTGTTACTGCCGGGTCAGCCGGACGTGTACCTCAGACTGGGTGAAGCCGAAAGCTAGCGTTCTTAAGGGAATATTCGGTCGGTGAACTAAAGACGATCTTTTTTATTTTTTCCACGTGCCCCCAGATGTTTTTCCTGCGTTTCTCTTCGCAGCATGGACATGCACTTTAGGGCATGCCTCCCAGGGAAAGGAACCCCTAACGGAACTATTCTCCCTGGAAGATGTTTCTTACTAACCATGTAATATAACATAACTAGTCGGGCACTTGTCTGTTCACGCCATAATGACCCCCATGCCTGGTCTCCACGCATTCCCCGGTTCCTATATAACCGCATGGGAATTCGGACACACTCCGGACCGTCAGGTCCTGAGGCTGAAGCGAAAAGGTCGGCCATGACAAATGATCTACAATCCGGCTAGAAGGCATTATAAATGTCAATTAAATTACATAGTCATTTTGACTGATTGTACTCCTCTTCAATACCATCTAACAGGCTGTCTAATTTACAGTCCTGCTGGGAATACTTTGCGGCCAACTCTACTTGGCCGTATACTAAGCTCACAGGGATCTCCTTCCCATCGGGCCCTACAGGACCAACCTCGGCCATATGGTTGGGGTCGGCCTGTGAATACCGCGTCTTCACCATGGCCCAGGCCTCCCTAGCGCCTTGACGGCAGGCTGATATCTTCCACAACTGGAAGCGCCGCCGTGCTCCCCTCAGCTTCTCCGCAAGCTCTCCAAGACCTTCGAGTGTGGAGACGGATGGCCACAGGACCTGGGCGACGCCTCGCATCGCCTGCCGAACTCGATCGAGCAATTGCAAGAGCTCGGGAAGAAGGTCACCCGTAGAACCGGGCATCTCCTCTGCAGGATGACCTGTTAACATACCTACAGATATTGCTCTGTTAATCAACGGCACCGCCGAACTTTCTTTTAAAAGGTTCGTTCAAGCACTTACTAAATATGCCGCGCCGAAGCCGCTGATTCTCCTTCACGGAGTCTGACAGCTGGGCACGAACATCTTTTAGCCCGACGCCCAACCGGGTGTTGGCATCTTGGAGAACGTTCTTCTCCCCCATCACCTTTAACAGCACCCTCCCACCAGCCCTTAGTTGGCGTTCGAGGTGTTGCCTTTCCGGATTCAATCCGGCGCCATCTGCAATTTTATTTGTCAGATTCGCACAAAAGTCGTGCTTCGCCACATACTTATCTTTCGAAATGTATATTACCAGAGGGGGTCTCCTTAGGCTCCCCCGCCGCGGCTAGTGCGGCCTCCAGTTGGGCTTTGCACTCTTCCAGCTCCTGGGTCAGTAGGGAATTCTTTTCTGTAAAAACCTGCATTTCAAATGATCCTTAAACCAGTTATTCTAACTGTTTTCAGTTTTGGGGGCTACTGCTACATATATATTTACCAAAATTTTCTTACCCGTATGTCTTTTACATATTGCTCCATGGCTCTGGCTAGACCATTTTGAGCGGCACGGAGGTGCGCATCTCCCGAATTGAAGGCATCTAATGCCTCTTGGGAGAAGAAAGCGCCGCGAAGAATTGTCCGGCGACGCCTGTGGTTCATGGCACTTTCCACCTCTGAGTTGGTGGCAAATAAACCGTCCGCATCCTCCGTCGGAGGAACGTCTGGCACACGCCTTGCGTTCGCTTCCACCCCCGGACCAGGCTTTGGAGCCTGGCTGGTGGAGGCGCGATTAGCAGCCTCTCCGAATATAGTTCGGCGAGGTCTCTTTGTCCTGAAAAGGGCACGAGTGTCAAATGTGCCTCGAAGGTATAACAACTGGGATAAAGGGGCGCGCCATACCTTCGCGCTGATGCCTCGGTCCGGACTGCACCTCTTTTCTGCCCATGGGGCCCTGCGGCCCCTGGTTGGTTTGTCGCCGCAGGTTCGGCCTTCTGCCTCAAAAACCTCCCCTGCAAAGTTCGGTTGCAATCAGGAAATTAAACACGCGTGGACGGACCCCTGTCCGGGGTACAGGGACTTAGGTCTCAGGTACCTGGGGTGTTCGGATTAGCCCTGGGTAATTGGCCGTAATGGCCACCAAGGCGTTGTCCTCGCTCAATTGATGGAACACTCCATCAATCAGCTCCACAGATATGTCCGGATCCTCTTGAGAGGCCGGGTCGAGAGACCGTCCTGAGTCCTCGGGTTGTGGAGGCGGGCTGCTTATGTCCTTCACGGCCCGGCGCAGTTCCTGCGTTGAAGTCATTAGACTAAGTATTTAACAATGGGAACACTAAACGGATGAGCAAGTAAATGCGACCACTTACCCAGCTTGGGGGATTGTGCATAGAGAATCCACCCTGTGGGTTGACACGGAGAAATTCCTCCTCTTCTCCCTTGTACAAAGTGGACAAGATCTTTAATAGAGCGGCAACTGAATCTGGCCCTTTACAGCCGTAGCGGGTGGCGTCGTCCTCCCCGTTGAAATCCCACATGGGGTGGCTTCTGTACTGAAGCGGCTGCACCCCCCGCATGATGCATTCGGCCATAACTCCGATCATGGTTAGTCCGGAATGGGCCAACAATCTTATTCGGCCCATGAGATAAACGATGTCCCTGTCACTTTCCCTTTGAGGGCTCCGTGGACGCCAGCTTAGGCGCTTCTTTAAAGGAGCACTATCGAACTCTGGGAGGCCGATCCGGACAGGATCCGGCAGCAGGACATCTTCTATATAGAACCATTCTGAGGGCCAGTCTTCGGACGCCTTCTTTGGGGTTCCGGACAGATATCCAGTCCCGGCGATGCGCCATACTTCGGCTCTGCCCACTTGATACATTGACCCTTTCTTGGAACGAGGCACGAGGCAAAATAGCTCCTTCCACAGTCCGAAATGAGCTTCAATACCCAAGAACAGCTCGCAGAGGGCTACAAAGCCCGCGATATGCAATACCGAGGCAGGCGTGAGATGATGTAGCTGGAGGCTGTAGAACTCCAGCAGCCCCCGGAGAAACGGGTGGATGGGAAATCCGAGACCCCTTATTAAGTAAGGAACAAGGCACACCCGCTCTCCTTTGGATGGATTAGGGGCATTCTCTGCTTGCTCTCCGCCGTTGTAGACGGCAAGACCGGCTCGGACCGGGACCATATAGGCCGGGGGGAGAAATCCCTTGGTCTGAAGCGTCACTAGCTCGCTATGCGGAGTAGAACATCTCTCCCAATATCTAGGCTTAGGGCTAGGAGGCCGAGAGGAGGAGTTGCGGCGGCTGGCCATGGTGGAATGGACCTTTGTCGGATGCGCTCTGATGAACACTCGTGGAGGGGAGAAGGTGTGGTTTGGATCTAAATCCTCGTCCCCTTAAAAAGGGCAACTCATTTACACGGCTAGGGGTGTGAATGTAAAAACACTCAGACTTTTCATATTCGTTTGACACTTGGAAAACGACCATTATTGGGCGTAGAAGCCAAGGAGCGTAACATCTACAAGAAACCGGACTTTATTCAAACAGGTACACGGAATTTGGAGGAGAACCCGCCTTGCAATGCCGAAGACAATCTGCGCGCCGGACTCATCGTCATTGAAGCCTGGTTTGGGGGCTACTGAGGGAGTCCTGGATTAGGGGTTGTTCGGATAGCCGAACTATACCTTCAGCCGGACTCCTGGACTATGAAGATACAAGATTGAAGACTCCGTCCCGCGTCCGGAGGGGACTTTCCTTGGCGTGGAAGGCAAGCTTGAAGATACGGATGTTTAGGTCTCCTACCATTGTAACCGAGTTTATGTAACCCTAACCCTCTCCGGTGTCTATATAAACCGGAGGGTTTTAGTCCGTAGGACAACATACACATCAACAATCATACCATAGGCTAGCTTCTAGGGTTTAGCCTCTCTGATCTCATGGTAGATCAACTCTTGTAATACCCATATGATCAATATTAATCAAGCAGGACGTAGGGTTTTACCTCCATCGAGAGGGCCCGAACCTGGGTAAAACTTCGTGTCCCCTGCCTCCTATTACCATCCGGCCTAGACGCACAGTTCGGGACCCCCTACCCGAGATCCGCCGGTTTTGACACCAACAGTTGAACTTAATGCACAAACCTCAAAACACAAGCACTTCTCCTTTGTTCTAGAACCTTCTGTATCATAATTGATTATTTTTTAAAATGAATTGCCATTATTTGTTTTTTACTTTATGATTTACAATGCACAACCCCATGAATCTTAACATTTTTCTAAAACTAATTGATTTTGAATGAGATGAACTATAAGAACTAAACGAACATCTACATCATGCATATATGACTCAAAGCTTTACATGCTATAGTGTGTATTTATTCATAATTTGGTTTCGAAATCTCATGCATTCAGTACATGTGTACCTTACTAGTTTTGAGTAGAGTAGCAAATTTCACACGGCCCCGGGTATATCAAAATGCAGGGCCCATGCATCATTGCCTTTCGGTCGAACCTACGTCCACAATTTTTTGTATGTACTATATCTCCACTGGTCCCCGAACCCAAAATGCTGCATCATTCCCGTAAAACCAAGCAACCCACACATATTTAAGGCGTCGACTTGAACCCATTTACTATGACGTGGCCCCGCACGCCGTAGTACTCTTACAAACCCTACCGCCGCACTCATCATCGATTTTCTTCAAGAGGACAAGGGAGAAGCCGATTTGTAGTGGAGGCGCTTTAAAAAAAGGATCTGTAGTGGAGACCCCTACCCTAGGGTGCCCTAGGTAGCTGCCGCACGCATCATTGTTTTCTCTTTTCTTTATGCTCTTGCGCCCTAGAGTGAAATGATGGTTGCTTCATCCGTCCAGCTTAATGCGGGAAAGGTGGGGCTTTGTGATTTGACCCCTCATCGCTCATTTTCTACTACTGTGGCGCTACGACCGGGGTGCCTCCAATTCCAACCGCTGCTTCGAACTGTAATTTGGTGCATCACACATGGAACAAGACGGTGGATGAGCCACATGTCGGCCAAAGGGGTCCTGTTAAGTGTGTCGCCATTTGGTGTGCGGACTGACCCTGCTTGAGTTGCTACGCCAACACGACACGAGCAGCCTACCACTTGGTTTTGCTCCTTGGTGAATCCTGACTATATTGATCTAAAAAGATACGTGCTAAACTACCCTCTCCGTCTTGGTTTTTTTTATTTTTAGGCGTCTCGGTTTATAGGGCCTGCACGTAGTTCTAGGTCATCCATTTGACTAACTAAATATGAGTTACTATGTCACAAAAGTATATCATTGGATTCTTAAGCGGATGTAGTTGTATTTAAAAGTCGAGGGTGGGGGTTTTCCTGCGCGGTAGGCGGGGCAGTTCCGCCTAGTCGGTTCGACAGAGACGCGAGAAGACAAGGGAGTAGGCTGCTGCAAACGTAGGGTTGTGTGATTTGACAGCGAGTTACTGCTGGACAGGTGGGTCCCCATGATTTAACTTGTCATTATCATTTTAACTGCAGCGCTATGACCGGCGTGAGTCTCCCGATTCCTGACCACCTCCATTACGAAGAAAGAGAGAGAGAGGAGTAAAAAAAATACACTTATAGCCAACCTTATAGCCAACCTTGTTGTAGTATGAGTGACTAAGTGATGACTATGTATGACATGCCAACATCAGATAGCCTAACACACCGTGTTAAATCTCCAAGGGCGCGACCGCACGAGCGACGCGACGGTCGTGGTAGGCGCGACCATGATACGGGCTGCTGGCAGCCCTTGGATCTGAGATCAAACGGTCACATGCTAAGTTGCTGAAAATTTGCAGAATAACCCTCCAGGATAGGATATTCACCCATAGGTCTAGAATCATGCCATGCAGCCGTTCGATCTCAGATCCAAGGGCTCTCGGAAGCCCGTATAATGGGAGAATGGAAAGCCACTACCCTGCCATTCGCACGCTGGCAGTTCGCTCCTACTCGTCCCCGCACGTCCTTTAATACTATGACAGTTCACTCCTAGTCGTCCCATCCATTCACATTACGGCAGTTCCACTAATCCTAACCCTCCTCCCAAATCCATGGTGTCCCAAATCTCCACGATCGGTGATGAGTACAAGGTTAGAACCATCACCGGCGATGAGTTCGACGTCATCTACACCCGTTCTTCCGCGACGGTGAAAGGATGCCTTTCTTGCTTCAGACGCATGTTCGAAAACTCAGATGATGAGTGGGTCGCTGGGCTATATGTTGAGTACACCACAGTCCTGGGACCAGAGAAAGTTCTAAAGGACGAAGAGAGGAAGAAGCCCGCCGTGATCCAGGTTTGCGTACATAACGTTTGCTTGGTCTACCACATATGCCATGCCGACGTTGAGTGCCAGGATTATAAGAACTTCCTCAAGGACAAAATAGTGAAATTCGTTACTGTAGACTTTAAGAACCACAGGGATGTCCTGCATCGGATAGGTTTCGTTGTAGGCAACCCCTTCAACCTCCAGAAGAATCAGCTGATGTCCTCTCGTCAGCCTTCAATGCTGACCCTGGCAGGAGCCATGGTTCATCCTTCGTACGGTAAACTGGAGAAACCTCCATACACGTTTCATCGGCATGCATGGAAGCGGAATGTACTAGATATAGACCACATCCACTACGCTGCAATGGATGGCTACCTTTGCGTCAATATCTACAAGGGTTGGATGAAGAGCAATAGCCAAGTGTGCGGTTCAAGCAAAGAAGTATCGGCCAAGAGGGAGAGGGACAAGGACGAAGTCGAGGACGTGGACGAGGACTCCGAGTAAGGTGGCAGTGTCGTTGCTCATGGTGGTTCTAAACTTCTAATGCAGTGTCTATCGGATTAGTTGCATAGTTTAATTTCAGGTGTGCTTAGTTTAATTTGAGGGGTGTGTTGTGCTGAGCCCCCAGCAGAACTATGTTATGTTTCTTCTTGTTACTTTAACTCTTTAGTATGTACATACTACTAGTATTTCTTTAATAGAATTTAGCACCCCAATTAAGCACGTACTAGCTTTTTTAATAGTACTATATGCATAATTTGGTGACGAGCGCTCTCTATATGTACCACCTTTTTTTAATTTCAATTTTTGCTCCATGGCGCAATCCATCGATAGTACTACTGTACAAAAGTATACATTTTTTAAAAGGCTAGAGTACTGTTCATCACATATATAGCCAGTTAAATTCTCAACCTAGAATGACGTGCATGCCATGTAGTAAACCGATACGGAGGAAGTATAGTAAAAATGAGGTGATTTTACCGAGCGATCGGCGGGGGAGCATGGTCTGTCATGCGGTCCCACGTGTCATGATGTACCAAGGCAATGCGTGTGTCCCTCTTGAGGCAGAAGTAATACTACGTGGTTTGAGATGATGGCGAACCAAGTGTGAAATAATGGTTGCTTCGTCCGTCTGGGAAGGTGCGGCATTGTGATTTGACGTCTCATTGCTCATTACTACTACTGGGCCGGTACGAGTGGGGTGCGTCCCCCTGCTGTTCTGCACTGTTATTTGGTGCTTGACACGTCGACCCGATTGCTATATGTCCCACATGTCGGCGACATGAAGTACAAAATTCATGAAAGGGAGCGTCGACGGAGGAGTATACTACAGAATTCATGAAAGGAAGCGACTTAGTTTTGGAAAAATCTGTTTTTACGGAGTACGTACCCACTAGGGTTTATAGGGCTCATCTAAAAAACATTCATTTTTCCGTTTGATAAGTCTCAATTCTACTATACTAGTAGTAGTACCATTACATGTTGGATTTTGAGGTGCGTTAGATCACCCGACGCAAGCAGTGTCAAGAGGAAACTAACCAATGCATGTACAAGTTCATGGAAATTTAGTGGTCATTCATGCCTTCGTTCTAATTAATGCCTCGGTAAACATAACTTCTTGAGAAAAACGAGCGTACTAATTACTTGTGCAAACTACGAAATTAATTCGACCACTCACCGTCTACCTTGGTTGGAGAGATTTTGAAACTGAGCCATAAACTGGAAAGGAAGGTGTCGGTGTCAAAACCGGCGGATCTCGGGTAGGGGGTCCCGAACTGTGCGTCTAAGGCGAATGGTAACAGGAGGCAGGGGACACGATGTTTTACCCAGGTTCGGGCCCTCTTGATGGAGGTAAAACCCTACGTCCTGCTTGATTTATTCTTGATTATATGGGTATTACAAGAGTTGATCTACCACGAGATCGAAGAGGCTAAACCCTAGAAGCTAGCCTATGGTATGATTGTATGTATATGATCTATCGACTAGCCTGGCCTCGGTTTATATAATGCACCAGAGGCCTAGGATAATAAGAGTCCTAGCCAAATACGCCAGTGGGGAGGAGTCCTTGTGTTGATCGCCAAGTCTTGTGGAATCTTCCTTGTATGCGGCAGCTGTCCGAACTGGCCCATGAGTATACGGCCATGGAGGTCCTCGGCCCAATCTAACAGATTGGGAGATGACGTGGTGAGTACCCCATAGTCCAGGACACCGTCAGTAGCCCCCCTGAACCGGTCTTCAAGTTAGGGATGCTCCTCGATTCTTCCGAACCGTTCTTCATCTTCGGTTGTCGGTCTTGAAAACTAGTTCAACAAATCTTCTCATCTTCGATCTTGAGGATCGCCGAAATGCATTCAACGAGTTTACACGTCGGGTATCCGAGGAGCCCCTTTAAGTTTCCGGCCTTTATCAATGCCTTGTTATTTTTATGCCACACCTCGGGTTTGAAGTTGTTCCCGGGAGGCAGTGTCCTCTTGCGTCCGAGTTCTAACGCCAGACTGCATTCGAGGTATTTTTTGCAGCCGAGCACCAATACCGGACTGCTTTCGAGCTCTAACACCGGAATGTATCCGAGCTCCAACGCCGGACTATATCCGAGGTGTCATATCACCTTGGTTCAAAAAATTTAAAGGAGTTTAGCCGAGCTTAATGCCGGAAATGCCCTCTATGGAGCTAGCCGCTAGCACCCGAGCTTTATGCCGGACTGCTTCCAAGGTGGTGCACCACCCCGACCGCGGGCTGATTTATTGTGAATATTTTTAACTGGTGCAGTTTATTCTCTGTCGAGATATATAGCCAGTAGCCCTCAAGGTGTGTATCGGTCTAAAACCCGAGATGCACCTGAAGGATGACGTAAGACCGCTGATCCCAGTAGCCGCTGAGACTCAGGTTGATTTGCAAAATCGGCTTGAGGATCAAGTCCTAGCTCGGCAGAATACTTCAGGACACAAAAAGCGGCGTGCTTTGTCCTCGAGACTCAGGTTGGGTGCGGCCGACCAACCTGAGGATCAAAATCTCCTCGGCAACTGTATTGCACTTAAAATTTTCTGCATTGAATAGGCAATGCAATAGCCCCCGAGACACTGGTGGGGCGGCAACACCAGATCAGGGGATCGATGTGCCCCTTTAATGTTTTTAAATAATAAGCCCGAAGCCCAGTAGCCCCCGAGCCTTAATGCGGGCACGGGTGGCCGAATTAAGGATCAATATCCATAGTAAAATCACAAATTATGTGTAATGACTCTATGTATCCAAGTACTTTACGTCATTAATGCTCGGATCCGCATTGTACAAAACTTTGTTGACCGACCATCGGCTTCCACCTCCTCGGCCAGTAGCCGAGGAGTGTTTGTCCTACTTTATAAAGCCTTTATGAGGGCAAAGATTTATGACAAACAAGGCAATCTGGCCATACGGTTTTATAAACAAAGGTACGCAGAGAGATATGTTATATTACTGTTTAACATAAGAAATGTCTTCCAAAGAAAATAGTCCCGCTATCGATTCCTTTCTTTGGGTTGTCATGCTAAGCATGATCATGAAACCTCAACTCTAATGTAAGAGCAAAATATCGAGGATTTAGTTTGGGAGGCCAGTTAATAGCCCCCGGTAGTGTTCGACGACAGTCGAGGTCAAGCCGTAAACACTTCGGCCATTGTTATGAGTGGCCCATCATTTAACACAGTCATCGGATCGATGACTAGTTTATGCTTATTGTGACAGTCGATTTTTGGCTTTCTCTACTGAGGTGCTTAACCGTGTGAGCTGGAAGCACAATCGCAGTGGTTCTCCCTTAGCACGCCTAGCCGAACAAAGCGGAACGTAGGAAGCAAGTGCAGGAGCCGGGCAACCCAACTATTGACCGAGGACACAATTCGAAACCGATGCATATATAGCAATATCCGAGAATATTTTTGCCGAATCTATAAAGGTGTCCGGCATTGCACTGCGAGACTTGTGCTGAAAACACACAAATAGTTTAAAAGTGCCATAAGCTTGGAAAACCAAAAAACGTCAGTAAAAACTTGACGTCCGAACAAGATCAAGTGTTCGGTGCCAATCCGAAAATTTGTCTTAGAAAAAAAAGTGCTTCTGTCGTGTTTTAACATTACACATCCGATCTCAAGACTTCTAGCGGGTCAGCCTACTATCCCGAAGGCGGAGTGCTTCTCGTTAGACCAGTTTAGCGAACTAAACTCGAGCGGTCACTAGAGAGAAAATGGGTTATCTGGCTATTGACCACACACTCACGTCGAAAAAGGAGCGATAGAAAAAGACTTTGCAACGACCAAGAAGAAAACACATTTACTATAAAATAGCTCATATAAATTTTAAGAGCCCCCAAGTGACTTGGGTAAAAGATTTTATGTATAATGATTGTATGTACCGAAGTACTTATATCATATCTTTGTTCAACCAAACTTTAAACGCGTCTTAACCGACCGTCGGCTTCTCCCTCTTCGGTCAAGGACCGAAAAGTGTTATGTACTCCACCTGTCGAGAATATCGACAGTGTTTCCGATAACCAGGCAACCGGGCCATAAGGCTGTAACACACAAAGCGCGCTCAGGGAACTTATGCTATATTACAGACGAAGTGTAAGAAGCATCTTTGAAGAAAATAGTACCCCCACCGATACCTTTCTTCGGTGCTCATTATTACTATGAGACTTGTGCAATAGATTTTTTGTACTCATGAGTTCCTTTGTGTGCCGACCATGATTGAAAACAATAAGAGTGCTAGCTTTCGGCTTCACCTAGTCTGAGGTCAGAGCTTGGAGGACCCGGTCGTGACAATCGCAGAGGTGCTCCCTTTACTCCCTAGCCGAACAATCGGGAACGTAGGGGTAAGCACAGGAGCCAGGCAACCCAGCTTGCAAATCGCTTAAGTCAATATGGTGCATATTGTGGCGTAATACACGAACAAGGAACGAAGCCGTACAAGTATATTCATATGCAAGAGGAAAAGCTTCATAAAGGAAGCCCCCAATAAACAGGGTATTTGAATATGTGTGTCACAAACAAAGTTTGGACAAAAAAAATTTACAAGCAACTTTTTTCCAAAAAAGTATAATGCTTGGTCGAACCGAACACAAGTTAAAAATTAAAGCTCTAAGCATGAAAGTGACTTAGGTGGTTAATGTGTTCGGTATTGATGACGCGGTCCGAGCTTGATGCGGGGCAAGGTTCCATCCCCCAAGCCGGTCCCGAGGTGGTGGAGCGGAGAGCTCGACACGCTGAAGTGGTGACATAGCACGGTCAATGCAGACCGGCAGAGTGACGCCGAAGTCCTCGGATCATTTTCCTATGCACAAAAAAATAGTGCAAACCGGAGATAATAGTAATAATGATAATTAAAAAAAAATCGTTGCATAATAAATAATTTATGCAAAGTGAGTAATAAAAGAAATATGGCCTGGCGCCAAAGTCAATGTCGATGCAGGGTGTCGGCGTGATGCGGTAAAGGCGTGGCAAAGCCTGAATTCGCGGGTCGGTCCGAGCTCCGGATGCGGCGTTCGCCGGACTATGTACGGAAACTGACCGAACCACCATGCGACTGTCGTTAATGCGGCCACTATTTGATAGACCTATGTACATATGATGGACAAACCAGAGTAATAATTCCTTGGAAAAAATGAACCCAAACAAGCGAAAAATACTGGGATTAATAGCACCTGGTTTATTTGTTGTAGCAATCCGAAGGAAGGTGATTCCCAAAATTGGGACTCGCTCCGCACATCCATTGCCTGATGGGCGATAAAACGACGGCATGACAATGCTGGCAAAGGTTGGCTCGCCGAGGCAAAGCCCTCGGCCTAGCTAACGTGACAGAGCTGGTCGGCTAGTGACGCCGAAGTGTCCGGAGTAGGTTGATGAAGAGATGGCGAAGCCCCCGATCCAGCCGAGATGTCGAAGCCTCGATGTCAGCCGATGAGTCGAAGTAGGTCGGCGTGATGGACACCAGCTTGAAGAAGCAATGTGGTGCGGCCATGTCGATGCAGGTCGTGACGTGGTCGATGCCGGCTTGATGAAGCGACCGTGCGGCGATGCTGGTATGCCCGCTCCGTGTAATCCGTGGGGCGGCGATGTTGGTGATGATTTATCCTTCGCGATGCCCGACTCTTGTTCGGCTTGCCGAGATGATGGTCCTAAGAAGTTGAGCTCGGCTCAACGAAGTGACGACGTGTCTAGCGCAGGTCGGCAGCCGTGGAGTAATATTACCGGACTGGTTTGACACCAGCATGATGTTGAATATCATGTTCAAAAGATGTTAAAGTTAGTGGGATGTGTTCGGGAACAAAACACAATACCCCATACAAAACTTCCTTCAAAAGGGATGTCCGAAATCCCGTTCATAAAAAAGACGAACTCGGATCGGATTCGTTTTCGCGCAGAAAACATATCCGAAAAGTGATGCACTGATCAGAGGTTCCCGAAGTTTGGATGGTCGGATCGAGCTGAAATTTTTAGAGGTGATAGATATAGGAATTCCTCATCCGATCAACGGTTGGATCTTCCAAAGGGCGTCCGAACTAGAAGCTGGACACCACGCCCTAAACTCATCCAGATTCCCGTCCTGATTTGACAGGGCTCCGGTATATCGTGAATTGCCAGAGATTCCTCCATCGAAACTCGACGAAATTTTCCAGGGTTGTTGTAGACTCAATTCCACACAATTCCACCAAAGCGATCGTCAAAGCGATACTCGAGGAGGTGGTGGCGGCAGATACGAGTTCGCTGTCCAGAAAAACAGCACGGTCGCTTGAGGGCAATGTTGACGTTGAGCCCCCGAGCTCCATGGATGATTCCTCTGTGATCTTGATAGAGATCGGAGTTGATGTTTGATGAAGGCCCTCGTCCGAACATGGTGATCCGAACACGGAGCGTAGTTCTTGGTTGAACCAAGGTGACCAGTCGAGTTGGTGACGAAGATGCCGAAGTCGCGGTTGATCTGCAGGCGAGCCATCGACCCTTTTGTCGATCACACAGCGGAACTCTCAATAAAAGCACCAATGTCGGTGTCCAAACCGGCGGATCTCGGGTAGGGGGTCCCGAACTGTGCATCTAAGGCGGATGGTAACAGGAGGCAGGGGACACGATGTTTTACCCAGGTTCGGGCCCTCTTGACGGAGGTAAAACCCTACGTCCTGCTTAATTTATTCTTGATTATATGAGTATTACAAGAGTTGATTTACCACGAGATCGGAGAGGCTAAACCCTAGAAGCTAGCCTATGGTATGATTGTATGTATATGATCTATCGACTAGCCTGGCCTCGGTTTATATAATGCACCAAAGCCCTAGGATAACAAGAGTCCTAGCCGAATACGCCGGTGGGGAGGAGTCCTTGTCTTGATCGCCAAGTCTTGTGAAATCTTCCTTGTATGCGGCAGCTGTCCGAACTGGCCCATGATTATATGGCCATGGGGGTCCTCGACCCAATCTAACAGATTGGTAGATGACGTGGTGAGTACCCCATAGTCCAGGACACCGTCAGAGGGAGTAGTAACTTTTGTCTCGATTACTATTTGTGGCCTTGTATAGATGCAATATGTATTTTTTTTATAGTGGCCTTGTATAAGTAAATGGAGGGAGTACTAACCAAAGTACGTAGTAGGGACGAGGAGTAAACAGAGGGAGTAGTAAAATTTTCTCCTCGTGCTGCGAGCCACCGCGCGCATGGGCGAGGGAGCGGGCATAAAGGCGTACAATACTACTACTACTACTACTACTACTACTACTACTACTACTACTACTCGTAAGCAAGCTTCACCTCATCCTGCGAGCCACCGCGCCCGTGGGCGGGGGAGACGGCGTACTAAGCAAGCTTCTCCTCGTTCTGCGAGTTGACATGACACATCAAAAGTATTCCAATATATAGAGCCTTGCCTCTAAGGTAGGCCCCACATGGTTCGCCTTTTTTTTAATTTAACATAATGCGTCAAGTCGCAATTTGTTTGTTCACCCGTGGTAGACGATCCTCCCTCCACCAAGTGGACAACCAGTACATGTGCCAAATTACCCATGTGGGCTGCCTTTTTCCTACAGAAATGAGCTTCACCGTGTACCCGCGCGGGTGTGGTTGGGAAAGAGACGGGAGTACGTGCGCCGTGCGTGCACCTCTTCTCTTCGTGCACGTCCCCCACCTACGTGGGTGTGTGTGAGAGAGATACAAACCTAGACATAATGCGCCGTCCATCCCCATGCCTCCGCCCAGTCCGACCACCAGTCACCACCATGCCCCACTCCTCCTCACCTTATCTCTCATCTTTCTCCCTCCATTTTTGTATACAAGGGGACACTATCAAAATTACAATTTGCAGATATACAAGGCCACTAACACTAATCGATGCAATATTACTGGTGTTTGCCTCCTGGTACTAGAAAAGGAGGACATTAATTATCCCTTGCATGCATGCGGGAGTTTGTAAAAAAATGCATCTTGATGTTCCGTGCAATGCACAGGCATCTTGCTAGTCCATGAAAACAACACATGGAAAAATTCCATGGCGAACGAGGGATTTGAATCTGTTGGGAGGAGCTGTTTGGATCTTGCCCGGGGTAGCCAAAATATTGGCGACCCTTTTGTCCACCGGTGCCTTTGCCACCGATGAACGAGGAATGGCTCGGGTGCTCATACTGTCATGCATCCTCCAGCGCACACGTTGGGGACGAGCTCGCACGAGCTGTGTTTTTTTGTCCCACAACGCCGCCTGAGCCGCCAGCAGACCGACCGGCGACCCGCAAATTACGCCATCCAACCGTAGCTACACACATTATGACAGCAACTCAACCAACCGGACGAAATTCACGCAAACACGTAGACAAACTGATATTTCGTATAAACAACGATGGAAATCATATAAAATACCGGATTTTCATACAAACATGATGGATTTCATTACATTCAAATGAACTACGCGGTGCTAGTTCTGGACAACACAGGTATATAATACCTGGCCTAAATGGTCGCCCGCCGATCGAGTTGTGTTCAACATGTCCGTTAGCATGATCACCGGACTGCTGGGAGCCCCGGAGGTATATGCTTCAGCGCAAAGGACGGCTCGCTTCCCCACTGCCCAACTGATATCATTGGCTGGTGCCGAAGATGATGGTGGCCGGCACCGGTTCGAGTTCATCACCGGCCACTACTTCGCCATGGCCGGCACCGGCTCGAGTTCATCCTAACATTCCCCTCTTCCGTGGAGCCCATGCGGGGTCGACGAAGGTCCTCACAACAAAAGGATCCGGCAAGACACCTGCTGTGTATGCCGGCGTCGCCTCCGCGATGGCCTTCATGGGACCCAAGCGGCGGCGGCCTCCCGTGTTCTACTTCTCCTCGATGATGGCGGCGGACGCGGAGGCGCTGGCCACCGACTCGTCGCTCTCCGTGCACCCGGCTTCTGTCGTTGCTTGCATGGCGCGGCCGCCGGCATGGGAGTCTCGGCCACAGAAACGGGAGACGCGGTACGAGGCGGCGGCGTGGACGGCAGCAACGACGGCTGTGCGCCGCTCCTCGTCGAGCTGGCCTGGAGCGGCGAGTTGCTGAACCGCGCGCCGGCTTGGGGCGACAACTGGCTTCGTTGGGCGAGGGGAGGTAGGTGGATCAGCGAGCTGCATAGCTCGTATCCGGCGGGCTACCCAGCCGGCTTGGATGCGGAATAACTACTCTTCGTAAGCCATTGTAAGAGTGGACAAAATGGTGGAGGAGATAGGGGAGTGGCGGAGGTGTGCGATTCTTGGCCGGCGTTTGGCCTCGTTTAAATAGGAGATTAAATAGACGGCGGACGGGAGGAGCTCGGCCGGCGTTGCGTTTAACGCCGGCCCGGTCATGAATGGACATGTGTCCAGAGTGGGTTTCTCGGCTTCCACACAGGCGGGTTTCATGGAGGCGTTTGAATGCGGCATGGAGGCGTGTTCAGCCGGGCATGCCGCGAGTGGCGCCCTCGACTCTGACCTAGGACACCGCGTCGTTCTTCCACTGACGTGTGGGCTCTTTGGGTGCATGGCCTGCATGTCAGTGACCCGACGCAGATAGCGCACAACAGAGGAACCTTTGGTGGGCCAGGGCGGTCAGAAGCAGGCATTTCATAAACCGATGATTGTTCATTGAGTGTGACGTCATCTTTTTAATGTAGATAAGCCTACTATGTTGATAGCCCGTTCGATACGTTGTGATTCATAAAGACCGCTGCAAACATCAATGTTCTGCTTATCATAGATAAGATTGATTAATACCCGTAACAATCCATGTCCTCAACAAAGGGTGCATGCACGTATAGGTTGAGCGTGTGTCTTGCGTCGTGTGCTGTGTGCATGCAGGCGTGCGAGTGTTGCGTGCGTGCAAGGGTACATTTCAATGTTGCATGCATGGGTGCGTACGTGCGTGTGTTCGTGAGTGCATGTGTACGTGTCAGTGTTGCACGCCAGCATGCGTGCATGTGTACGTGTCAGTGTTGCATGCATACATGCGTGCGTGTCTTGCGTGCGTGCATGTGTACGTGCGGGGTGAGGGTACATGTCAGTCGACTGACTTTTTCATCTCTGGTCATTAGATTTTCCAGCCGTTGGATACGAAATCAAGGGCCTCCAGTTTATCATCAAACTCCACCCCCCTGAGCAGCCAGCCACCACCGGCCGAACCGCCAGCCCCCGCTGCCCGCGGCCGGCCCGCCCTCCCCGAAACCACTCCCCACCACTGGTCCACCACTGCACCGGCCATCCCTCTAGCCCCCCCCCCCCGCCGAGCTTTTTCTCCGGGGATCCCCACCCTACCGCCCAATGAACGCCCCCAACCGCCGGTGACTGCCAACCAGAGGTCTCACGACTTCGAATACCCACCGACCACTAATTTATTACCATTTCTGTCCTTCATATACGTGCTGACGGGTGGGCCCTATGGTAATGTGCGCTGCTGAATGTGGACCGTTTGACTGGTCAATTGATCGTGTTATCAACAAATTACAGAGCTGTATGGTGAGCCAGTGACCGTATGATCACCCTAAAATGCACTCCTATTTTATTAACACAGTACAGACTCAAACTACCATTTATTTCTTTCATATACGGGCTGACAGGTGGGCCCCACGGTTACGCGCCCCGATGGTGCAACACTAGTTGTGCCGCGTGGAACGTTTGACTGGTCAAATGATTGTGTCCTCAACAAAATACAGAGTTGTACGGGTGAGCCACTGACCGTATAATCATGATATGTATTTGTTTAACACGGTACAGACGCAAGGGCTCATATATACGCACAAGCACTCAGCGCTATAAGCACACACACACGAACCCTACCCCTATGAGCACCTTCGAGAGAGTGGGCCAGCATATATGATCTTGAGATTTTACGAAGTCACCATAGGTGCCTCGTAGTTGAGTGGAACGTCTCCTCCCACTGAACGTACATCGCCGGAAAATACTGAAATTAACACAAGATAAATGCGAGCACCAGGACTTTAACCTTGGTGGGCTCGAGAAACCACTGTCCTCTAACCATCCAACCACATGTTGGTTAGCACGACAAAATGTATGTGGTGACCGTGATGAGCTTATTCTGAAGTCCAGTGACCATATCGTGCTTTCACTTCAAATACAATGACCGTAAGTGTCGTCAACAAAATACGGAGCACGCATCAAATGCAAAGTCCGTCAGTGTCATCAACAAATATGGAGACATATCGTGAGCTAGATATCATTGTACTATTGTATATGCTTATTTTCTTAGTGGCCGATTGCGTGTGTGGTGTGGTGGGCACATCATTTCTAGTTGTGGTGGGTCAACTTGAAGACTCATGGGTCGGTTCCATCCTGCGCCACATATAGGTTGGACCGAGACATGTTATACGAAGACCCATGTGGAGGAATCGGAGTACAACACGAAGCTACCAGAGTCACGGAGGACTCTATCGCCACTGGTGATAAGCCGACTATATATGATTTGTAACCCTAGGCCCTTAGTATGTTATACAAGCTTGGGGGCTAGTTCGTCGATAGCATACACACATGCACAATGCCTGGTATTCACGTGTACTTTGTACACACCCTATCACTAATATACAGTACCAGGAGTAGGCTCTTTCTTCAAGTGCAAGGGTCCGATCCAAACTAGGGTAAAACTTTGCCTCGTATTACCATCCAGCCTAACAGCCAGGGATATCCTACCGAATGATATGATGAAATCATATCTGCCAACTACTAAGAGAGAGGTGTGTCGGGGGGCAATGTGTGTGAGAGAGGCCTAAAGATAATGTGCGTGTGGGAGACACGTAGGCACATATATGTGCGTATAGAGGGCTAGTAGAGACCGTGCATGTGTATATATGCATGTGAGAGAAATAGTGTTTTCCAACTAAGATTAGTGAAAAGAGTGGTACATAGTAGTGAGAAAGAGAGAGAAATACAGAGAGCATGTGCGTGAGACACCCCGACACCCTGAGAGAGACTGTGAGCATGTGTGAAAGAGAAATGCCGATGCATATAAAGTGTGTGTACTTATGCATTAGATAGAGAGATATATAACGTGTTTGTGAGAACGGGGCGAGGCATAGTGCATCTACGTGTAAAAGGCGGTTCTACGCATTAAATTGAAATATAAATGGCACTATTATTTTTGGATGAGATCATGAATTTTGCAAATTGCGTATGGATGAAAATCGGTCTATCAGACACCCATACTCTATTGAATTCTAGCATGTGCATGTGTTTATTTCATATTATCGATCCATAGAGTGAGAGAAGTTTGAAATACAGGCAATGGATGCTTTTGCAATTCATATTTAAACATTAATTAGTGCACTCCATGTTGTTAGTGTGAAGCACTTTATACATTTGTCACTTGCATGGATACATTCCAAATTGCTAGCTATGAAATAGAATACATGTCGAATTCAACTGTAGCGACCTGACTCGAATGGATCACGTCTACTGTACTACGGTGTCATCCCTGGATCAGTAATGCTGACACCACACAGTACATCGAGGTTTTATAGCAGAGTTGCAATCACACACTTATTACATCGATGGCTGAAAAAGAACTTATTACAATAAATATGACTTAAGGCCATATTTTAAAGATAACAGCGGAAGACTTGGAAGATAAATGGGTCCATCAACTCCAGCGGCATCACTGAGTATAGGGCCACGACCTAAACACACCTCAATCGTCGTCTGAAAAGTCTGCAACATTAACGTTGCAGCCCGAAAACGGGTCAGCACAAGGAATATGCTGGCAAAGTAACACATAGAGAGTAATGGAATGAAACAGCTATACTATATGCATATATGGCTGGTGGAAAGCTCTATGGTTACAGTTTTTGCGTAAAGCCAATTTTTCCCTACTACAAAGGAATAAATTTTATTTACTATCATGGTGGTTGTGAAACATTGAGAATGGTTGACAGCATTCTCAATCCCAATTAAAAGTAATTAAAACCCAATAACATTAATTAGAAGTAACATGTTGAGATTCACAATGATATTCAAGTACTAGATACTCAAGTTGTCCATAACCGGGGACACGGCTAATCATGATTAGTTTGTTACTCTGCAGAGGTTGCGCACTTTTCCCCACATGACTCGATCGCCTCCGTTTGTTTTCTCGCACTACATGGTGTTTAAGAAGCGGATGACCGAGACATAGTCTTTCAGAAGCACTAGCACCTTACATGTGGGGTAGACCGGTACACCTACATCCCCTACATCTGCTAGTCCACCCCGTAAGAGTTTGCACAACTTAGTCAACTATGCCAAAGCCCATAGTAGCATGTGGCTGCACACGGAAGTTTCTAGCATGAATTATCTTATGATCCCTTTGAGCCTGGGTGGCGGTCCAAAAAAAAACAGGCAAGTCCTGATAGACATCAGGTGCCTCAATCCACCCAGATGTGTGTTTAAGTTGCCACCTTAGATAAACCATTAAAATTATCAATCTCACATCTGTCATGGATATCACTCACCCAATCCACGTCTACTAGCATAGCATGGCATAATAAGTAAACGTAGAAGTAACTCCCAAAGGTTTCATAATAATACAGGTAATAGGTACTACCTCATCTACTTCCCATCCCACAATTTAATTAGATCCTAATCATGCAATGTGTGAGGATTGATCTAATGCAATAAAACATGGGTTGTATAAAAGGTATGATCAAAGTGTTACTTGCCTTGCTGATGATCCGTGAGTCCTAGGGTTTCGAAGTAACAAGCGGCGCAATCCGGGTAATCTATCGCAGACAAACAACAAGCATACAATAAGTACTCATCTAATGCACAGGTAAAACTCGAACAAGAGAACGAACCAAGTAGTTCAACTTAAGAACTCCGGTTGCAAAGAAAGAACGAAAAACAAACGGCGGAAGAAAACAACTCGGTTCTAGCAAGTTGAATCTAGGTCAAAATTTTACTGTAACAAAAGCTTGTTCAAGTTGATTAGACGGAACGGCGGTTTCGAGACGAAACTCCAGGCGCTTGAATCACCTGATTCCGATAAACGAGCGAAAAGATAGACTAGGAAGAAGATCGGATCTGAGATCGCGATCGCGGAATAAATCCGACGAAAAGAAAAAGAAGAACGGTTAAACGAACGGACGTTCGTTAACCTAGAAGAATCCGGTGATCACGTTCGTTAGGACGAACGGTCCGGCGAACGGTCCAAAGCAACTAAATCGGAGAAGAAAACGAATCCGATCTAGGGTTTCGGAGAAGAAAAAACCGAACGAAAAACCGATCTAGAAAACCGGAACGGTTTAGAGAAGAAAAGAATCGGAACGATTAGAAGAAAACGATCCGAGAAAAAGAATAGATGTAGCGCGGGGCTACCTTGGCGAGGTCTCCGGTGAACGGGGCTCCGGTGGCGTCGGCGTAGGTCGGCGGCGTGGGCAAGGTGCGGCGGCGGCGCGGGTGTGGGGCGGCGGCGGCGGTGACGCAGGGCGCGGTGTGATGCAGCGCGGCGGCGGTAAGGTGCGGCGGCGGCGCGGGGTGTGGGGTGGCGGCGCGGGTGAGGCGGCGCGGCGGCGGTGACGCAGGGCGCGGTGTGATGCGGCTTGGCGGCGGTAAGGCGCGGTGTGGAGGAGAGCTTTGATTTGATGTGTTTAGAGGGGGGGGTGCTTGGGTATTTATATTGGGGAGGGGAGGGGTTTACTTGGGGTAGAGGACAAGGAATTAGAATAGGAGTAGAAAAGATCTAGAAAATAAACGGAGTAGGACTAAAGAAAACAAAATAAGGAAAAGGGGACAAGGGGGCGCCCTAGAATCCTAAAAGGATTCGGTCCTAGCAAGAGGCGGCGGCGGCCGACCGGCTCCTGGCTCGGCGCCTGGCGCCTGGGAGCGCGGCGGTAGGTGGCTTGGCTTGGGCCTTTGGCCCAAGGCGCTGCTCAAATTTTTTTTTAAATAGTTTCCTCGCGCAGAAAAAAAACAAAAAAGGGATCTAAACGAACTCCGAAAAATCTAAAGTAAATTTTCCCCGACTCCTAAAAATGAGCCGAACAAAATGAACTTTTCTCCGGACCTAAAATGCAATTTTTGAAAACGCGCATTTTTCCCTATCCAAATAAAATGCAAATAAACACCGGAAAGCAAAATTGATCTATTTATTATATCTTCATTTTTCCTAAATTTGGGAAAGTCATATTGTTCCCTCTCTCATATTTTGACACCGGAAAAATTATTGAAGATAAAATAAATAAATCAAATGATCCTATTTTCAAAATTCGAGAGAACTCTCAAATATGAAAATAACGAAATCTCCAACTCTCTCCGAGGGTCCTTGAGTTGCGTGAAATTTCTAGGATCAACCAAAATGCAAGAAAATATGATATGCATATGATCTAGTGTATAACATTCCAAATTGAAAATTTGGGATGTTACAAACCTACCCCCCTTAAGATGAATCTCGCCCTCGAGATTCGGGTTGGCTGGAAAATAGGTGAGGGTGGTCTTTGAGCAAATCTTCTTCTCTCTCCCAGGTGGCTTCATCCTCTGAATGGTGGTTCCACTGAACTTTGCAAAACTTGATAACCTTGCTGCAAGTAACCCTACTGGCAACATCGAGAATCTTGACTGGCTTCTCCTCATATGTTAGGTCATCCTTTAACTGAATTGCTTCTAATGGCACTGTATCTCTTAGCGGTACCTCCGCCATCTCGGCGTGACATTTCTTCAGCTGAGAAACATGGAATACATCATGAACTCCTGACAGTCCTTCTGGTAATTCCAACTTATAAGCGACTTCTCCCATACGTTTCACGATCTTAAATGGTCCAACGAAACGCGGTGCTAACTTTCCCTTAACTCCAAAACGCTTAACTCCTCGAAGTGGGGATACTCGAAGGTAAACTCTGTCTCCGGTTTCGTAAACTGTGTCCTTGCGTTTAGAATCTGCATAGCTCTTCTGCCTGGACTGGGCTACCTTGAGCCTATCGTGAATCAACTTAACTTTCCGTTCAGACTCCTTAATCAAATCTGGTCCAAAGAATTGACGGTCTCCAACTTCGTTCCAGGACAACGGTGTCCTGCACCTCCTTCCGTATAAAGCTTCGAAAGGGGCCATCTTCAAACTGGTTTGGTAACTGTTGTTATAAGAAAACTCCGCGTACGGTAAGTTTTCGTCCCAACTTGATCCATAATCTAGTGCACAAGCTCTCAGCATATCTTCCAAAATCTGATTGACTCTCTCGGTCTGTTCATCTGTCTGCGGATGAAAAGCTGTGCTGAACTCTAGTCTGGTTCCTAAAGTTTCATGCAACTGATTCCAAAACTTTGAGGTAAATTGGGTTCCTCTATCTGATACGATACTCCTCGGAACTCCATGCAAACAAACGATTCTAGTCATGTATATCTTTGCCAACTTAGCACTGGTGTAAGTGGTCTTAACTGGAATGAAATGTGCTACCTTCGTCAAACGATCAACTACTACCCATATCGAGTCATATCCGGCTTTTGTCCTGGGTAGCCCTGTGATAAAATCCATGCCTATCTTATCCCACTTCCATTCGGGTATCGACAGTGGTTGTAACAATCCTGCTGGCTTTTGATGTTCTGCTTTTACTCTCTGACATACGTCACAAACTGCTACATATGCTGCAATATCCTTCTTCATTCTGGTCCACCAGAATGTTTCCTTCAAATCCAAATACATCTTGGTATTCCCTGGGTGAATCGAATATGGTGAATCATGTGCCTCCTGCAAAATCAACTTCCTGATCTCCGGGTCATTGGGCACATAAACACGGTCCTCAAACCATAAGGTGTCGTGCTCATCCTCACGAAATCCCTTTGCTTTTCCTTCGCTCAATTTCTCCTTTATAGCAGCAATCTCTTTGTCAGATTTCTGAGCTTCTCTGATCTTATCCATCAATGTTGATTGAATCTCCAATGCTGCTACATAGCCTTTCGGAACTATCTCTAAGCTTAGTTCACGAAGGTTTTCTGCTAACTCCTTTGGTATTTTCCCCGTCATTATCGTATTGACATGGCTCTTGCGGCTCAATGCGTCAGCTACTACATTAGCCTTTCCGGGATGGTAATGCAATCTCATGTCATAATCCTTGATGAGCTCCAACCATCTCCTCTGTCGGAGGTTCAACTCCTTCTGAGTGAAAATGTACTTCAAACTCTTATGATCCGTGTACACCTCATAATGATTTCCAATGAGGAAATGTCTCCACGTTTTCAATGCATGCACTACGGCTGCTAACTCCAAATCATGCGTGGCATAATTCAACTCATGAGGCTTCAGTTGTCGTGATGCATACGAAACAACTCTCCCTTCCTGCATAAGCACTGCTCCAAGTCCTCGACGTGAAGCGTCGCAATACACCTCATAATCCTTGGTCTGATCTGGCAAAATCAATACTGGTGAGGTAACCAATCATTTCTTCAACTCCTGGAAACTAGCCTCACACTCCTCAGTCCATTTGAACTTAGTATCCTTCTTCAACAACTCCGTCATAGGCTTTGCAATCTTTGAAAAGTTCTCAATGAATCTCCGGTAGTATCCTGCGAGTCCAAGAAAACTCCGGATCTCTCCAACTGTTGTTGGTGCTTCCCATTCGGTTACGGTCTCAACCTTTGTGGGGTCAACTGTTGTACCTTCTCCGGATATAACGTGTCCGAGGAATCCAACTTCCTTCAACCAAAACTCACATTTGCTGAATTTGGCATATAACTGATGTTCCCTTAATTTCTCCAAAACCAAACGCAAATGTTCCTTATGCTCCTCTTCATTCTTTGAATAAACCAAAATGTCATCGATGAACACTACGACGAACTTATCCAAAAACTCCATAAACACTTTGTTCATCAGGTTCATAAAATAGGCAGGTGCGTTAGTCAATCCAAATGACATAACGGTATACTCATACAGTCCATATCTTGTGGTGAATGTTGTCTTAGGTATGTCCTGCTCTCGAATCTTCAACTGATGGTACCCTGATCGCAAATCGATCTTGGAAAACACTTTAGCTCCTTGCAATCGATCAAACAGATCGTTGATCATTGGCAGTGGGTACTTGTTCTTGATGGTTACTTCATTCAATCCCCGATAATCTACAACCATCCTTAATGATCCATCCTTCTTTTCCACTAGAAGTACGGGTGATCCCCAAGGTGACAAACTTGGGCGAATGTAACCTTTATCCAATAACTCCTTAATCTGATTCTTAATTTCCACCAAATCCTTTGCTGGCATCCGGTACGGTCGCTTCGATATTGGGCCTGTACCTGGCAATAACTCAATCAAAAACTCAATGTCTCTATCCGGTGGCATGCCTGGTAATTCCTCAGGAAATACATCAGGAAAATCCTTTACCACTGGTACTTCCTCCTGCACAACTCCTGATAAGCAATTCACTTGTGTCCTGTTTGGCACATGCCGGGATACATACTTGATCCTTCTTCCTTCTGGTGTGGTAAGCAAAATTGTCTTACTGGCGCAATCGATGTTTCCTCCATAGATCGACAGCCAATCCATACCAAGAATCACGTCCAGACCTTGGGATTCCAGAATAATTAAATCCGTTGGGAATACATGCCTTCCTATACTCAATGGTACTTGAAAACATACTTGTCTGGCCATGTATTCTGCTCCTGGCGAGCTTACTAGCATAGGTGTTTTAAGAATCCTAGTGGGCAGGCTATACTTTTCCACAAATCCCCTTGATATGTATGAATGCGATGCACCAGTATCAAAAAGAACGAGTGCAGTAAATGACTTAACCAAAAACTTACCGATTACTGCATCGGGCTGATCTTCAATCTCCTCCACATTAACGTGGTTCACCTGTCCCCTATTGAAAGGGTTTGGCTTCTTCCCAGAGCTTCCATTGCCATTTCCATTCTGGCCTTCAGGACATTCATTGGCATAATGTCCGGTCTTCGAACACTTGAAACAGGTGACTTGACTCAGGTCTCTCTTGGTTGGGGTTGATGGGGTTGTTCGGTTCTGGCCGTTGCTTCCTCCATTCCCATTACCATTCTTGTGGCCATTATGGTTGTGCGAGCTACCTCCTCCATGGGTGTGCTGAAACTTAAATCCCGGTTTAGGGGTAAAACGGGGCTTCTGCTGGGCTCCAGAGTTATACTTCCCCTGTCCATACTTCCTCTTACGGTTCTCAATCTGCTGTTGCTTCCCTTCAATCATGATGGCACGATCTACCAACTCCTGGTAGTTGTTGAAATTTGCTACCATCAACTGCATGCTTAGTTCATCATTCAATCCTTCCAGAAACTTCTCCTGCTTGGCTGCATCCGTAGCAACATCATCTGGGGCATAACGGGCTAGCTTACTAAACTCTTCCACATACTGGCCAACAGTCCTTCCTCCTTGGCATAAGTTGCGAAACTCATGCTTCTTTATGGCCATAGCTCCTGCTGAAACATGGGCAGTGCGGAAAGCTTGCTGAAACTGATCCCATGTGACAGTGTCAACTGGGTAAGTGGCTGTGAAATTCTCCCACCATGCTGCCGCGGGTCCGTCAAGCTGGTGTGCGGCAAACTTCACTTTCTCACCATCCGTGCATCCTGCAGTGGTCAACTCCCTTCCTATCTTGCGGAGCCAATCATCTGCTACTATTGGCTCGGTGCTACTGGAAAACACCGGCGGATTCAGCCTAAGGAAACGGGCTAAGTGGTCAACAGGTGGTGGTGGTGGTGGGTTGTTGTTGTTGTTCTGCTGATTCTGAACTAACATTTGCATCAATTGATTCTGCTGCTGGATCAACTGAGTGATCTCCAGTGGAAATCCATTGTCACGTCTCGGAGGCATCTGAGGGTTTAGAAAAGACGAGAATTAAGAATAGAGGGGGTCTAAAGGGAAAACACTACCCATATGCACATGAGGCAAAAGCACACAATTCACTTCAATCAATCAAACAAGGGCTTACAAACGGTCTAACTATCGCAAAAGTGCTCGACTATAATGTGTTTACATGGGGGAATACTACTACTACCTGGTGGTCATCTAGAAATTTGAACCGGTGGAAGACTCCATGATATCTACTCCAGCTTCGTCTTCAAAGTCGGGTTCACTTGGATCCGAATCGGTGTCGTCGATGATGATGTAGTTGTCTGGACATGCGACGTACTTGTCGTCCTCCTGGGATGCTAACTTCCTCTTGAGTTCTTCAATCTCCTGCTTAAGATCGCAATTGTGCCTTGCTAGAGCTACGATCTCGTCCATGTAGTCCTTGCGTGTAGACTTTAGTTCTCCTTCTAGCTCGATGATCCTTGCCTTCGCATTCTTCAACTCTACCATATCATTGCACATCTGGTTCTCATGGCGTCGAATGTGCTGGTTTAACTCCTGGATGAAAGATGCAATGGATCTATCCTTCTTGGTGCTGACTAACTCCCATTGTTCATCACGGCGTCCGCAAATCTGGTAGATAGTGTCCTTGAGGTCTTCTTGATAAACTTCTCCAATGCGTCCTATGGTGATATGAGCTGCCATGCTCCTTCCTAGACTCCAGGTTGGTGCATTGAAAACACTACCTATGGGCTTCGTGATTGGCGCGAATGTTCTTCCCGGAACGTGAGCTTGAATCTTCCAGCGCTCCTCTTCAGGCAGAGTGGCGTTGAAGGTTCCCGTGAAGCTTGGTAATCCAATGTTCAGGTACTTGGTGACTTCCTTCAGGTGAAATCCAAATGGTGTGCCTTCATCCGGTTGAGCGTACTTAATCTTCGCGTGCGTCATCCTAATAGAGTAGAAAAGATGAGGAGTTAGAAAATGAGAAGAGAAGGGTGATCTATGGCTTTAACTTAGTGGTCGTGTCCTACAGTCAGCGTGTGCTCTGATACCATCTCTGTAGCGACCTGACCCGAATGGATCACGTCTACTGTGCTACGGTGTCATCCCTGGATCAGTAATGCTGACACCACACAGTACATCGAGGTTTTATAGCAGAGTTGCAATCACACACTTATTACATCGATGGCTGAAAAAGAACTTATTACAATAAATATGACTTAAGGCCATATTTTAAAGATAACAGCGGAAGACTTGGAAGATAAATGGGTCCATCAAATCCAGCGGCATCACTGAGTATAGGGCCACGACCTAAACGCACCTCAATCGTCGTCTGAAAAGTCTGCAACATTAACGTTGCAGCCCGAAAACGGGTCAGCACAAGGAATATGCTGGCAAAGTAACACATAGAGAGTAATGGAATGAAACAGCTATACTATATGCATATATGGCTGGTGGAAAGCTCTATGGTTACAGTTTTTGCGTAAAGCCAATTTTTCCCTACTACAAAGGAATAAATTTTATTTACTATCATGGTGGTTGTGAAACATTGAGAATGGTTGACAGCATTCTCAATCCCAATTAAAAGTAATTAAAACGCAATAACATTAATTAGAAGTAACATGTTGAGATTCACAATGATATTCAAGTACTAGATACTCAAGTTGTCCATAACCGGGGACACGGCTAATCATGATTAGTTTGTTACTCTGCAGAGGTTGCGCACTTTTCCCCACATGACTCGATCGCCTCCGTTTGTTTTCTCGCACTACATGGTGTTTAAGAAGCGGATGACCGAGACATAGTCTTTCAGAAGCACTAGCACCTTACATGTGGGGTAGACCGGTACACCTACATCCCCTACATCTGCTAGTCCACCCCGTAAGAGTTCGCACAACTTAGTCAACTATGCCAGAGCCCATAGTAGCATGTGGCTGCACACGGAAGTTTCTAGCATGAATTATCTTATGATCCCTTTGAGCCTGGGTGGCGGTCCAAAAAAAAACAGGCAAGTCCTGATAGACATCAGGTGCCTCAATCCACCCAGATGTGTGTTTAAGTTGCCACCTTAGATAAACCATTAAAATTATCAATCTCACATCTGTCATGGATATCACTCACCCAATCCACGTCTACTAGCATAGCATGGCATAATAAGTAAACGTAGAAGTAACTCCCAAAGGTTTCATAATAATATAGGTAATAGGTACTACCTCATCTACTTCCCATCCCACAATTTAATTAGATCCTAATCATGCAATGTGTGAGGATTGATCTAATGCAATAAAACATGGGTTGTAGAAAAGGTATGATCAAAGTGTTACTTGCCTTGCTGATGATCCGCGAGTCCTAGGGTTTCAAAGTAACAAGCGGCGCAATCCGGGTAATCTATCGCAGACAAACAACAAGCATACAATAAGTACTCATCTAATGCACAGGTAAAACTCGAACAAGAGAACGAACCAAGTAGTTCAACTTAAGAACTCCGGTTGCAAAGAAAGAACGAAAAACAAACGGCGGAAGAAAACAACTCGGTTCTAGCAAGTTGAATCTAGGTCAAAATTTTACTGTAACAAAAGCTTGTTCAAGTTGATTAGACGGAACAGCGGCTTCGAGACGAAACTCCAGGTGCTTGAATCACCTGATTCCGATAAACGAGCGAAAAGATAGACTAGGAAGAAGATCGGATCTGAGACCGCGATCGCGGAATAAATCCGACGAAAAGAAAAAGAAGAACGGTTAAACGAACGGACGTTCGTTAACCTAGAAGAATCCGGTGATCACGTTCGTTAGGACGAACGGTCCGGCGAACGGTCCAAAGAAACTAAATCGGAGAAGAAAACGAATCCGATCTAGGGTTTCGGAGAAGAAAAAACCGAACGAAAAACCGATCTAGAAAACCGGAACGGTTTAGAGAAGAAAAGAATCGGAACGAGTAGAAGAAAACGATCCGAGAAAAAGAATAGATGTAGCGCGGGGCTACCTTGGCGAGGTCTCCGGTGAACGGGGCTCCGGCGGCGTCGGCGTAGGGCGGCGGCGTGGGCAAGGTGCGGCGGCGGCACGGGTGTGGGGCGGCGGCGGCGGTGACGCAGGGCGCGGTGTGATGTGGCGCGGCGGCGGTAAGGTGCGGCGGCGGCGCAGGGTGTGGGGTGGCGGCGCGGGTGAGGCGGCGCGGCGGCGGTGACGCAGGGCGCGGTGTGATGCGGCTTGGCGGCGGTAAGGCGCGGTGTGGAGGAGAGCTTTGATTTGATGTGTTTAGAGGGGGGGGGGGTGCTTGGGTATTTATATTGGGGAGGGGAGGGGTTTACTTGGGGTAGAGGACAAGTAATTAGAATAGGAGTAGAAAAGATCTAGAAAATAAACGGAGTAGGACTAAAGAAAACAAAATAAGGAAAAGGGGACAAGGGGGCGCCCTAGAATCCTAAAAGGATTCGGTCCTAGCAAGAGGCGGCGGCGGCCGACCGGCTCCTGGCTCGGCGCCTGGCGCCTGGGAGCGCGGCGGTAGGTGGCTTGGCTTGGGCCTTTGGCCCAAGGCGCTGCTCAAATTTTTTTTAAATAGTTTCCTCGCGCAGAAAAAAAAACAAAAAAGGGATCTAAACGAACTTCGAAAAATCTAAAGTAAATTTTCCCCGACTCCTAAAAATGAGCCGAACAAAATGAACTTTTCTCCGGACCTAAAATGCAATTTTTGAAAACGCGCATTTTTCCCTATCCAAATAAAATGCAAATAAACACCGGAAAGCAAAATTGATCTATTTATTATATCTTCATTTTTCCTAAATTTGGGAAAGTCATATTATTCCCTCTCTCATATTTTGACACCGGAAAAATTATTGAAGATAAAATAAATAAATCAAATGATCCTATTTTCAAAATTCGAGAGAACTCTCAAATATGAAAATAACGAAATCTCCAACTCTCTCCGAGGGTCCTTGAGTTGCGTGAAATTTCTAGGATCAACCAAAATGCAAGAAAATATGATATGCATATGATCTAGTGTATAACATTCCAAATTGAAAATTTGGGATGTTACATCAACATAAATGGGGTTTCGAAGATTCGAATTCATAGAAAGTGCATTCATCTATTTGAACCCGAGATAATGGCATTTGTAAATCAGATGTAAAAGGGGGCATCAATCTTTGTTGTGAGTTTGAACATGCTATATATATTCATACGCATATCTAACTTTTTTTTGCAACCAAGGAGATTATATCTGGAACCATGCATGAACTGAGGTAAGTTGCATATTTTTTTAATATATACTCATGTACAATGTATATTCAAATGTACCCCCTCCATTCCAAAATAATCGTAGCTTTAGGATTTTCAAGAGTAAAGATTTGTGAAGTTTGACAAATCCTGAAAGTTCAATTCAAGAGAAACGAAAACGCTAATGCTTCTTCTCCCAAATATTGAACGAAGCGCCAAATAGGCCTCTGGTCACCCGAAACCTTGCAAGACTAATTTTTTGGTGGTAGGAAATTACTGTCCTGACTCTGGCCCGTGTAGCCTATCGGCCCGATGTCCAATGGTCTAAACCGGGGTAGGTTTGTAACTTCACCAAGACGCCAGTCTCAACCGCCTCCAAGAAGCATTCATACGCCGTGGGCGCCTACCCATGCGCTCGGCCGAAATCTATCCCGCCCACATTTGGGACACCTGACATGATTGTCCTACCCCCAACCCGCAATATGTCCAAAATTTTAGATGGGGGCAAAGTTTGTAACTTCCCCCAAATTTCAAACAAGTGCATCTCAAACCGAAACATTGTTCCCCCTTAGTTCCCCGCCTCCCTCCGTTTCCCCATTCATACTCTGTGGGCGCGAAAACACCCTCTCCACCAGCCGCGAAACCCCAGCCTCCTCCGTCCTCCACCCCATAGCGGCCAATCCACCGCCGCCCTCCTCCATCACGCTGGAGCTGGTACCCCGACGTCGTCGTCCAACGCAACCGCAACCGCAACGCCCTCAAGGACTTAGCAGCTGAAGCTGAGGCAGAGCTGCCTCCACGACACTGACGCCGACGTGCGCCATACCAGAACCACTCCGACCACGCCGTCGTGCACCTCACTACTGTGGCTCCACTGTCGCAACCGTCCACCTCACCGGAGCTGTTCCCGCTACGCCGTCGTTCGCCGCCTCGGATCTGCTTCCCCACCGCCGATAGACGGCCACCGCACCACACTCAACAACTTGGCCATGGGTTCGTCCAAGGCTGCACCGTCCTCCACAACTTCTGGTTTCCGGCGAACAACAAGAAGATCGTCGGAAAAACAGAAGGAGGACACAACACTGCCAGCAGAAAGAGGTACTCCTCTTCCCTTATTCGTGCAAATCTTACATCTCCGCTCACATCGTATTCATCCCACGAAAGAAACTAGTTGAGCACTTTTTACTGCATCTTCTTCGTGATACTAAATGCACAAGGTTTCGTCCCTTTTACTATTTCACCTTTGCTAGAGGTCAGTAGCCTGCCTGGATTTCAATTCAGGGTCACTCGAACCGCAATTAAAAGAAGCAGCACCCGCTTAGGCGCGCGGAGCACCTAGTCCGCCTGTTCCCCGGGGAAGCGGTGCATCGGTGTCTATCATAGGGGTGTGGGGCGCAGGAGCTGCTTGTGCCCGATCTGGAGGTCGGCGGGGCTTGAATGGATGGCCGGGGGGGCGGTGCCAAGCACGGCGGTGCGGTGAGGTCGAGGGGAGGGCGCAGGCAGGGGAGGAATACTGGGCCGGTGGTCACTGGCGTTTCGAGGAAGATCGTCAACACTGACTTGCTGGAGGTAGATGAAGGCGATCTGCCCGTTCTTTGTACATCGGACGGTGCAGAAAAAATGGACTGACCTATTTGCTTTCAGTCGACTGTTATTTTCATAAAATCCTGTAGTAATTTAGTGTGCCATGCATGTTGTAGAGCTATCATATGTCTCCCGTCATTTATTTCTCACCGACCTGCTATCTGCTACCTTTACACTGTACTAATTGTGCACACACTTCACCCATACTCACACTATTGTTTTTTTATGCATGGGTATTTCAGGCTCTGACGCAGTGTTGATGAATGCAGAAAAGAAAAGACAGAAGTCGCTCCAGTGTAATTCGAAGATAAGCACTAAGCGTTTCAGCGCTCTAATGGGTGCAGTGTCAGCAGTTGGAGACAGTAAACGTAGCTCTGCAGTTGATGATCTCAATTGCCACACACAACCATCCCAGGTGCTTGCTTTAACTTCGCGCTATCAAATGTGGTTGCATGTTGCATATGGTGTCTAGCTTGTATTGCTTCCAATTTGGTTAAATTGCATCTGCTTACTTTGCACATTATACCTTTGATAATGACATGCCTTCCTGTTTTTGATACATACTACATATGTCTATTAACCATGTTTGTACATCAAACTAATGCTCTTTTGTATCCCTCGTCAATCACTTATGATGAGACAGTCACCCGAGTGGGTTACTGTGAGACGCCCTACTCATTTAAAAAGTGCAGTGTCATCCTCCCCACATGATTCTCAAGAAACAACAAGGCTAAATGAAGATAGTCAACGTATCTCTCTAGTTGATCACCGCAATTCCCCTACACCACCATCGCATGTGCTTACTCTTACTTGGCAGTGTGATATGTGGTTGCATGTTGCATATGGTGTCTACCTTGTAATGCTTCTAATTAGGGTAAATTGCATCTGCTTAGTTAACACATTATACCTGTGAATATGACATGCCTTCCTATTTTTGGTACATACTACGTCTTTCTATTAACCATGTTCTTACATCAAACTACTTTTCTCGTGTATCCCTCATCAATGCTCCTACTTTGTTAAATTGCATCTCCTTAGCTTACACATTATACATGTGAATATGACATGCCTTCCTGTTTTTGGTACATACTACATCTGCCTATCACACCATGTTCTTACATCAAACTACTGTTCTTGTGTATCCTGCGTCTATCGCTTATGATGAGACAGTCACGCGCGTGGGTTAATATGAGACGCAATACTCTTATAAAGAATGCAATTTCATCCTCTCCACATGATTCTCAAGAAACAGCAAGCCTAAATGAAGATATTGAACGTAGCTCTGTACCTGAAGACCGCACTTCCCCTACACCACCATCACATGTGCTTACTCTAACTTCGCAGTGTGATATGTGGTTGCATGTTGCATACAGTGTCTAGCTTGTAATGCTTCTAATTAGGGTAAATTGCATCTGCTTAGTTTACACACTATACTTGTGAATATGATATGCCTTCCTATTTTTGGTACACACTACATCTATGTGTTAACCTTGTTCTTACATGAAACTACCTCTCTTCTGTATCCTGCATCAATCACTTACGATGAGTCACCTTTATTCATTGCATATTGCATATTATTTCTAGCCTATTGCCATGTATATCTTATAATTTGGTCAAATACATTTGTTAGGGCACCCTTTTAATTTGGCAGAGTGATATTGGTTTCATCTTTCATATGGTTTCTAGCTTGCATCGATTCTAACAAGTTCAAGCACCTTGTGCTTAGTTTACAATTTATACATCATACATGTCAATATGTCACGCTGTCCTGTTTTTCATACATATTCCATCCTCCTATCATGCGGCTGCCTTACATGAAAGTAGTGTTCGTTAGTATCATGCATCAATGAGTTCTGAAGAGCAAATTTTATTCCTTTTTCTTATGGGTTTGACTTGACAAGGCAAAATCAAGAAATAGGAAGGAAATAGTAAGGAAGGCGATGATGGTGGTCCTCTGCAGCAACGTAAATGGAGCATCTGTACCGATTCTCCTTGTACTGATAGTGCATTGCAAGGTCCAAGTCTCCGCTCCCCTACTCCACCATCCAAGGTGCTTGCTCTAACTTGGCAGTGTGATATCTGGTTGCATGTTGCATATGGTGTCTAGCTCGTATTGCTCCTAATTAGTGTAAACTTCATCTTCTTAGCTTACACATGATACATGTGAATATGACACGCTTTCCTGTTTTTGGTACATACTATATATGTCTATCACACCATGTTCTTACATGAAACTAATCTTCTTGTGTATCCTGCATCAGTCACTTATGATGGGACACCTTTAAGTTGGCAGTGTGATATTGGTCTGCGTCTTGAATATGATTTCTAGCATGTATTGCTTCTAGTTTGATGAACGCCACCTATGACGAGACCGTTTTAACTTGGCAGAGTAATATTGATTGCACCTTCCATATGGTGTCTTGCAGTGTTTCTAATTTGTTGAAGTGCCTTCTGCTTAGTTACCACATCATAGGTGTGAATATGTCAAGCCGTCCATTTTTTCGTACATATTCCATCCTCGTATCATGACTTTGCCTTTCATCAGAGTAGTGTTCGTCAGTATCATGCATGAATGAGTTCTGAAGAGCGAATGATATTCCTTTTTCTTGTCAGTATGACCTCACAATGCAAAATCAATAAAGCTGAAGGAAATTGGTAAGGCACTGGATGATGGTGGTCCTTCCGAGAAACTGAAAGGAGGTTCTCTATAGATTCTACTCTGCCATCCTCCCAACAAGATTCGCAAGACAACGCAAGGCTGGACAGTCAACGTAGCTGTGTAGATGATGAGCACATATCCCCTACTCCACCATCATAGGTGCTTGCTCTAACTTGGCACTATTATATGTGGTTGCATGTTGCGTATGATGTCTAGCTTGTATTGCTTCTAACTTTGTTGAATTGCATCTTCTTACTTTACACATAATGCATGTGAATATGACATGTGTTCCTATTTCTACATCACACTACTATTCTTGCATATCCCGCATCAGTCACTTATGATAAGGCACCTTTAAGTTGCCACTGTGATATTGGTTGTGTCTTGCATATGATTTCTAGCATGTACTGCATTTGTTGAAACGCCATACAGTTTGAACTTGGCAGAGTGATATTGGTTGCATCTTTCATATGGTGTCTAGCTTGCAGTGCTTCTAATTTGTTGAAATGCCTTCTGCTTAGTTACCACATCATAGGTGTGAATATGTCACACCATCCTATTTTTCATACATATTCCATCCTCGCAGCATGTGTTTGCCTTTCATCTGAGTAGTGTTCCTCAGTATCATGCATGAATGAGTTTTGAAGAGCGATTTTTATTCCTTTTTCTTATCAGTTTGACTTCACAATGCAAAATCATTACAGCTGAAGGAAATTAGTCCGGCAGTGGATGATGGTGGTCCTTCGGAGCAACTCAAACAGGGGGTCTCTACAGGTTCTACTCCGCCATCCTCCCAACAAGATTCGCAAGACAACACAAGGCTGGACAGTCAACGTAGCTATGTAGATGATGAGCACATCTCCCCTACTCCACCATCATAGGTGCTTGCTCTAACTTGACACTATTATATGTGGTTGCATGTTGCGTATGATGTCTAGCTTGTATTGCTTCTAACTTGAATTGCATCTGCTTACTTTATACATAATGCCTGTGAATATGACACGTGTTCCTATTTCTAGAACATACGTGTACATGATGAACACATCTCCCCTACTCCACCATCACAGGTGCTTACTCTTACTTGGAACTGTTATACGTGGTTGCATTTTCTGTATGATGTCTAGTTTGTATTGCTTCTGATTATGTTGAATTGCATCTGCGTAGCTTACAACTTATACCTGCAACGATCACTTACCCATAAGACACATTTAACTTGGGACTGTGATGTAGGTTGCATCTTGCATTGTTTTCTAGCTTGTATTGCTTCTAATTTCTTGAAATGGCACTTACGACGAGACACTTTTTACATGATAGAGTGATATTGGTTGCATGTTCATATGGTGCCTGTTGGGGAACGTAGTAATTTCAAAAAAATTCCTACGCACACGCAAGATCATGGTGATGCATAGAAACGAGAGGGGAGAGTGTTGTCTACGTACCCTCGTAGACCGAAGCGGAAGCGTTGATGCAACGTAGAGGAAGTAGTCGTACGTCTTCCCGATCCGACCGATCCAAGTACTGTTACTCCGGCACCTCCGAGTTCTTAGCACACGTACAGCTCGATGACGCTCCCCGGGCTCCGATCCAACAAAGCTTCGGGGATGAGTTCCGTCAGCACGACGGCGTGGTGACGATGATGATTTTCTACCGACGCAGGGCTTCGCCTAAGCACTACAACGATATGATCGAGGTGGAATATGGTGGAAGGGGGCACCGCACACGGCTAAGGAACGATCACGAGGATCAACTTGTGTGTCCTAGGGTGCCCCCTTGCCCCCGTATATAAAGGAGGGAGGGGGAGGTGCGGCCGGCCCCAAGGGGTGCGCCTGGAGGAGTCCTACTCCCACCGGGAGTAGGACTCCCCCCTCTCTTGCCTTGTTGGAGAAGGAAAGGGGGGGAGAAGAGGAAAGGGGGGCGCCGCCCCCCCCCTTCCTTGTCCTATTCGGACTAGGGGGGGAGGGGGCGCGTGGCCTTCCCTGGCCGGCCCCTCTCTTCTCCCTTATGGCCCATGTAGGCCCATTAACCCCCGGGGGGGGGGGTTCCGGTAACCCCCCGGTACTCCGGTAAAATCCCGATTTCACCCGGAATGAATCCGATGTCCAAATGTAGGCTTCCAACATATCAATCTTTATGTCTAGATCATTTCGAGACTCCTCGTCATGTCCGTGATCACATCCGGGACTCCGAACTAACTTCGGTACATCAAAATGCATAAACTCATAATAACTGTCATCGTAACGTTAAGCGTGCGGACCCTACGGTTCGAGAACAATGTAGACATGACCGAGACACGTCTCTGGTCAATAACCAATAGCGGGACCTGGATGCCCATATTGGCTCCTACATATTCTACGAAGATCTTTATCGGTCAGACCGCATAACAACATACGTTGTTCCCTTTGTCATCGGTATGTTACTTGCCCGAGATTCGATCGTCGGTATCCAATACCTAGTTCAATCTCGTTACCGGCAAGTCTCTTTACTCGTTCCGTAATACATCATCTCGCAACTAACTCATTGGTTGCAATGCTTGCAAGGCTTATGTGATGTGCATTACCGAGAGGGCCCAGAGATACCTCTCCGACGATCGGAGTGACAAATCCTAATCTCGAAATACGTCAACCCAACATGTACCTTTGGAGACACCTGTAGAGCACCTTTATAATCACCCAGTTACGTTGTGACGTTTGGTAGCACACAAAGTGTTCCTCCGGCACACGGGAGTTACATAATCTCATAGTCATAGGAACATGTATAAGTCATGAAGAAAGCAATAGCAACATACTAAACGATCGGGTGCTAAGCTAATGGAATGGGTCATGTCAATCAGATCATTCAACTAATGATGTGATCCCGTTAATCAAATAACAACTCTTTTGTCTATGGTTAGGAAACATAACCATCTTTGATTAACGAGCTAGTCAAGTAGAGGCATACTAGTGACACTCTGTTTGTCTATGTATTCACACATGTACTATGTTTCCGGTTAATACAATTCTAGCATGAATAATAAACATTTATCATGATATAAGGAAATAAATAATAACTTTATTATTGCCTCTAGGGCATATTTCCTTTAGTGCCTAGCTTTCATTTCTTCTAATTTTGTTGAAATGCCTTCCACTTACTGTTTTTTCATACATATTCCATCCTCCTATCATACATGTGAATATGAAACGCTTTCTTTTTTGTATATATTCCATCCTCCTATCCTGCGCTTGCCTTACATCAAAGTAGTGTTCGTCTGTATCATGCATCAACCAGTTATGCAGAGCTAATTTTATTCATCTTCTTGTGGTTTTGACTTCATAAGGCAATATCAAAAAATATGAAGGAAAAGAGTAAGTTAGGGGATGTTGGTGGTCCTCCGCACCGACACAAACAGAGACTCTCTAGATTTGCCACTGCTACTACTAATGAAGTTGAAGTCCCAAGTCTACATGATGAGTTCATCTCCCGTACTCCACCATCACAGGTGCTTGCTCTAAGTTGACAGTGTGATAATTGGTTTCATGTTGCATATGTTGTCTAGCCTATATTTCTTCTATTTTGATTAAATTGCACCTGCTGAGTTTATACGTTATACATGTGCATATGACATGGCTTTCTGTGTCTAGAATACACTACATATATCTATCATACCATGTTCTTACATCAAAGTACTGTTGTTGTGTATCCCGCATCAGTCACTCACGATTGGACGCTTTTAACATGGTAGTTTGATAGTGGTTATATCTTGCATTGATTTCTATGTTGTACTGCTTCTAATTTTTCGAATTGCCACTTATGACAAGACACTTTTAACTTGGCAGAGTAATATTGGTTGCATCTTTAATACGGTGTCTAGCTTGCATTACTTCTATTTCTTGAAAATCCTTCTGCTTAGTTTGCACATCGTAGCTGTGAATATGTCATGCCGTCCTGTTTTTCTTACATATTCCATCGTCATGCGGTTGTCTTACATCAAAGTATTGCTTGTCTGTATCATGCATCAATGAGTTCTGAAGAGCGATTTGATTCTTTTGTGTTGTGGGTACGGCTTGACGTGGCAAAGTCAAAAAAGAGTAAGGAAAAGAATATAGTAGGGAATGGTGTTACTCGTCGAGTGAAACAGAAAAGGATCTGCCCTCGAGATTCTGCTGGTACTTATAGTGCAGTATAAGGTCCATGTCTATCGGCTAAATCTATAAACACAGTATCACCTGCCCCACCAGCTGCAGCATCCGCTTCAACTATACCGGCATCTCAACGAGTTACTCGTTCATTTGCTCCGGAACTGGCCAGTTCCCAAGCTGCATTCACACCTAACACTACTTCTGAAGCACTGCTGACACAACAGGACTTGGCAAGATCAGATGAACCTCATGAGCATCAACACCAAGACGGTACCTGACCGAGTCAAGTTGCAGTTGCATGCTCCTTTATATGTACTCTCATAGTTTGATGTACACTAACACTTTCCATATTTGTTGTTGAACTAGGACCACGGCGCAAGCGGAAACAGACATCAGGGATAATGCCTGACAGATTAACAAAATCTAAAGGAGGAAGAATGGAGATCCATTTTGAGGCAGGTTTAAAAAGGCCACGTGATGCTATAGAGTTAGCCAAGTTAGTATCAGAGGCAGCAGTTGCCGTTAGGTGTCATGCACGTATCCTCCCAACGTGGATCCAGTACAGGAATGAGAAAGACAATACCTAGTCTAACACCTTCCATGACCATTTATCCGTAAGTAATGTTATTCATCACAATTAGTAATATTGTATTGCTGTGTCCCATACTTTCTAGCTTCCTCCTAATAAGACTCACATTCTTTTTTCAACTGATGAGGTTCAAGTTGGATACGAAAGATGATGCAACTAAACAAGCATGCACTCATGTTTTTCAGTCTACTCTGCGACAGTATCGGTACCACCTTAGAAAATCTCACTTTGAAGGCAAGGCTAACAATGAAATCGCCCAAACATCTCAAGTGGAATATATTACAGATGAGGACTGGACAGCCCTTGTTAAACACTGGTCTGATCCAAAGTATCAGGTAGGCTATATGTATTTGATCAGACCACATATTGAACTTGTATTTATGTATGTGCCTTACAAGTGTATCTTCTTCTAGGCTAACTGTTTGAAGAACAAAACCAACCGTTCTAAAGTGAAATTCCAGCAGACAACAGGATCTCGTAGCTATATTGCACACTGCGAGGCTCTTGTAAATAGCTGCTACTTCCTTCTTCTTTTTTTGTGCCATATTATCGTATCTATATTGACTTGTTCCAAATACAGAGGAAAGCCCGTGCGGACCAAAAAGAACCTGAACCGAATGCAGTGCAAATCTTCAAGGATTGCCACACCAGCAAGATGAAGGGCATGAGCACACCAGTTCAAGCCGCTGTTGTAAGTCCTTACTCCTCCCGCCTTGAAATGATTGGTACTGTGATGTGTTGATACGTCTCCGTCGTATCTATAATTTTTGATTGTTCCATGCCAATATTATTCAACTTTCATATACTTTTTGGCAACTTTTTATATTATTTTTGGGACTAACATATTGATCCAGTGCCCAGTGCCAGTTCCTGTCTGTTGCATGTTTTTGGTTTCGCAGAATATCCATATCAAACGGAGTCCAAACGGGATAAAAACGGACGGAGCTTATTTTTGGAAAATATGGAAAATTCGGAAGGAAAATCAACGCGAACCAGTGCCCGAGGTGGTCACGAGGCAGGGGGGCGCGCCCCCCCTTAGGGCGCGCCCCTACCCTCGTGAGCCCACCGTAAGGTGGTTGACGCTCTTCTTTTGCCGCAACAAAGCTAATATTCGGAAAAAAATCACGGCGAAGGTTTCAGGCCAATCGGAGTTACGGATCTCCATATATATACGAAACGGTGAAACAGAGCCAGAACAGAACGCGAAACCAGAGAGAAACAGAGAGATAGATCCAATCTCGGAGGGGCTCTCACCCCTCCCATGCCATGGAAACCAAGGACCAGAGGGGAAACCCTTCTCCCATCTAGGGAGGAGGTCAAGGAAGAAGAGGAAGAAGGGGGCCCCTCTCCCCTCTCCTCCGGTGGTGCCGGAACACCGCCGTGGCCATCATCATCATCACCGCGATCTCCACCAACACCTCCGCCATCTTCACCAACATCTCCATCACCTTCCCCCCTCTATCTACATCGGTCCACTCCCCCGCAACCCGTTGTACCCTCTACTTGAACATGGTGATTTATGCTTCGTATTATTATCCAATGATGTGTTGCAATCCTATGATGTCTGAGTAGATTTTCGTTGTCCTATCGATGGTTGATGAATTGCTATGATTGATTTAATTCGCTTGTGGTTATGTTGATGTCCTTTGGTGCCCATCATATGAGCGCGCGCGTGGATCACACCATAGGGTTAGTTGTATGTTGATAGGACTATGTATTGGAGGAAAAGAGTGACAGAAGCTTCAACCTAGCATAGAAATTGATGCATACGGGATTGAAGGGGGACCAATATATCTTAATGCTATGGTTGGGTTTTACCTTAATGAACATTAGTAGTTGCGGATGCTTGCTAATAGTTCCAATCATAAGTGCATAGAATTCCAAGTAAGGGATGACATGCTAGCAGTGGCCTCTCCCACATAATACATGCTATCGGTCTAGTAAAGTAGTCAATTGCTTAAGGGACAATTTCGCAACTCCTACCACCACTTTTCCACACTCGCTATATTTACTTTAGTTGCTTCTTTGCCTTAACAGCCCCTAGTTTTATTTTTGTGCTCTTTACTTTCTTGCAAGCCTTTCTGAAAACACCTACAAAGTACTTCTAGTTTCATACTTGTTCTAGGTAAAGCGAACGTCAAGCGTGCGTAGAGTTGTATCGGTGGTCGATAGAACTTGAGGGAATATTTGTTCTACCTTTAGCTCCTCGTTGGGTTCGACACTCTTACTTATCGAAAACTGTTGCGATCCCCTATAATTGTGGGTTATCAAGACCTTTTTCTGGCGCCGTTGCCAGGGAGCAATAGCGTGGGGTGAATATTCTCGTGTGTGCTTGTTTTCTTTATCACTAAGTAATTTTTATTTGCTGTTCTTAGTTGTTTCCTATCTTCAGTTATGGGTAGGAAATGCAAAATACCAAAAAAAAATAGTTGTACCTACTGAACCAATGGTTGAAGAACCAATCAAAATCTATCACACAGCTGAAGCTTATTACTTGGATCATCTTCGATCCCTATGTGCTCGTGCTGAAACCCCAACTATCTTAGTTGAGGGCAAATATTTAGATGAGCATGCTTGTTATGTGCGACACCGTATATCTGAAAAAGGGAAATTATTATGGAGTCAAATTCAACGTTTGCAATGCTATGCTTGGAATTTATGTGAATTATATGATTTTACTTGTTGTTCTGAAAACCCTAAGAAACACCTTCCCTACCAATGTGAGTTTATTGATAATGTAATCTTATCTTCTTATGCTAAAGGTGTTTATAGTTACTATGATGTTCAACAAATTGAAGAATTTGTTGCTTTTGAGGGTGCTTATGAAATTGCTTCTTTGATTGAAAAGTATGATGCTACTTTTCACAAATCTGAAAATTTTGCTATACTTAAATATTGCTATGATAATTATGCTTCTAATACCTATGTTAAACAATATATTGAGGAATACTCCGCTTTCCAAGAAGAGACTAATATTTTGCAGGAGTCTATGGAAGAAGAAGTTGATGACACTATGAGCTCATTGGATGAAAAAGATGAGGAGGAGAGCGAAGAACAAAAGGAGGAAGAGCGGATTGATCACCCGTGCCCACCTTCTAATGAGAGTAACTCTTCAACTCATACATTGTTTAATTCCCCTTCGTGCTTACCGAAGGATGATTGCTATGATGATTGCTATGATCCCATTGATTCTCTTGAAATATCCCTTTTTGATGATGCTTGCTATGCTTGTGGCAAAGATGCCAATATGAATTATGCTTATGGAGATGAACTTGCTATAGTTCCTTATGTTAAACATGAAATTGTTGCTATTGCACCCACGCATGATAGTCCTATTATCTTTTTGAATTCTCTCGATTATACTATATCGGAGAAGTTTGCACTTATTAAGGATTATATTGATGGGTTGCCTTTTACCATTGCACATGATGATTTTGATGAATATAATATGCATGTGCTTGCTGATCCTACTTGCAATTATTATGAGAGAGGAACTATATCTCCACCTCTCTATGTTTCCAACATGATAACATTGCAAGAAACTGTTTATACTATGCATTGGCCTTTACAAGGTGTGCATGAATTGTTCTTTATGACATGCCAATGCATTGGAAGAGAGTTATACTTCGTCATTGCTTGATATATGTTGCTTTGTGCTCACTACTAAATTACAAATCACTGTTAATTAAAATTGGCTTTGATATACCTTGGAATCCGGGTGGATTCATTACTCGAGCACTATATGCCTAGCTTAATGGCTTTAAAGAAAGCGCTGCCAGGGAGACAATCCGGAAGTTTTAGAGAGTCATTTATTTCTGTTGAGTGCTTTCATATGGTTTAAAAGCAACGAAAATAAAGAGGGGAACCCAAAACTTTTCAAAAAGAAAAGTGAAAGTGAGAAAGACAAGCACTGTTGAAGTGGGAGAGCTCCTTGAACTTTGTTCATGCTCACGGAAACTTTGTGAATCTTTATTACAGAAACTTTTCAACAAAAATAATTATCCCCTTGTACAATTGTATTATAAAAATAATGTTCCAAGGTTTGCCTTTAGGATGTTTACATTTGCTTGATGGATTGTACTTTGCAGGACAGAAATTTTGGCTGTAGTGCGCGATTTTACATTTTTATCAGGAACGTCAAATGGTTCTGATTCTTTTTGAACTGTCTTACTATACAAATTTTTTATTTTTCCTAATTTTTGTAGAATTTTTCAAGTATCATAAGTATGGTGAGTGTTCAGATTATTACAGACTGTTCTGTTTTAGACAGATTCTGTTTTTGATGCATAGTTTGCTTGTTTTGATGAAACTATCAACTTATATCAGTGGATTAAGCCATGGAAAAGTTATATTACAGTAGACACAATGCAAAAACAAAATATGAATTGGTTTGCAATAGTACTTAGAGTAGTGATTTGCTTTATTATACTAACGGATCTTACCGAGTTTTCTGTTGAAGTTTTGTGTGGATGAAGTGTTCGATGATTGAGAAGGTCTCGATGTGAGAAGAAGGAAGAGAGGCAAGAGCTCAAGCTTGGGGATGCCCGAGGCACCCCAAGTAAATATTCAAGGAGACTCAAGTGTCTAAGCTTGGGGATGCTGGGGAGGCATCCCCTCTTTCTTCCACAAGTATCGGTATGTTTTCGGATTCGTTTCCTTCATGCGATATGTGCAATCTTGGAGCGTCTTTTGCATTTAGTTTTCAATTTTCTTTTATGCACCATGCTGGTATGAGATAGTCCTTGGTTGATTTATAGAATGCTCTTTGCACTTCACTTATATCTTTTGAGTATGGCTTTATAGAATGCTTCATGTGCTTCACTTATATCATTTGAAGTTTGGATTGCCTGTTTCTCTTTACATAGACAACCGCCATTTGTAGAATGCTCTTTTGCTTCACATGTATTTGTTAGAGCGTGGGCATATCTTTTGTAGAAAGAATTAAACTCTCTTGCTTCACTTATATCTATTTAGAGAGATGACAGGAACTGGTCATTCACATGGTTAGTCATAAAATCCTACATAAAACTTGTAGATCACTGAATATGATATGTTTGATTCCTTGCAATAGTTTTGTGATATAAAGATGGTGATATTAGAGTCATGCTAGTGGGTAGTTGTGGATTGTAGAAATACTTGTGTTGAGGTTTGTGATTCCCGTAGCATGCACGTATGGTGAACCGTTATGTGATGAAGTCGGAGCATGAGGTATTTATTGATTGTCTTCCTTATGAGTGGCGGTCGGGGACGAGCGATGGTCTTTTCCTACCAATCTATCCCCCTAGGAGCATGCGTGTAGTACTTTGTTTCGATAGCTAATAGACTTTTGCAATAAGTATGTGAGTTCTTTATGACTAATGTTGAATCCATGGATTATACGCACTCTCACCCTTCCATCATTGCTAGCCTCTCTAGTACCGTGCAACTTTCACCGGTACCATAAACCCACCATATACCTTCCTCAAAACAGCCACCATACCTACCTATTATGGCATTTCCATAGCCATTCTGAGATATATTGCCATGCAACTTCCATCATCATCATATACATGACTTGAGCATTCATTGTCATATTGCTTTGCATGATCGTAAGATAGCTAGCATGATGTTTTCATGGCTTGTCCGTTTTTTGATGTCATTGCTATGCTAGATCATTGCACATCCCGGTACACCGCCGGAGGCATCCATATAGAGTCATACTTTGTTCTAGACATTGAGTTGTAATATTGAGTTGTAAGTAAATAAAAGTGTGATGATCATCATTATTAGAGCATTGCCCCAGTGAGGAAAGGATGATGGAGACTATGATTCCCCCATAAATCGGGATGAGACTCCGGACTTTACAAAAAAATAAAAGAGGCCAAAGAAGCCCAAATAAAAAAAGAGGCCAAAGAAGCCCACCAAAAAATAAAAAAAATGAGAGAAAAAGAGAGAAGGGGCAGTGCTACTATCCTTTTTCCACACTTGTGCTTCAAAGTAGCACCATGTTCTTCATATAGAGAGTCTCTTGAGTTATCACTTTCATATACTAGTGGGAGTTTTCATTATAGAACTTGGCTTGTATATTCCGATGATGGGCTTCCTCAAATGCCTGAGGTCTTCATGAGCAAGCAAGTTGGATGCACACCCACTTAGTTTCAGTTAGAGCTTTCATACACTTATAGCTCTAGTGCATCCATTGCATGGCAATCCCTACTCACTCACATTGATATCTATTGATGGGCATCTCCATAGCCCGTTGATACGCCTAGTTGATGTGAGACTATCTTCCCTTTTTTGTCTTCTCCACAACCACCATTCTATTCCACTTATAAGTGCTATGTCCATGGCTCACGCTCATGTATTGCGTGAAAATTGAAAAAGTTTTGAGAATGTCAAAAGTATGAAACAATTGCTTGGCTTGTCATCGGGGTTGTGCATGATTTAAATATTTTGTGTGGTGAAGATGGAGCATAGCCAGACTATATGATTTTGTAGGGATAACTTTCTTTGGCCATGTTATTTTGAAAATACATGATTGCTTTATTAGTATGCTTGAAGTATTATTGTCTTAATGTCAAAGGATAGACTATTGCTTTGAATCACTCGTGTCTTAATATTCATGCCATGATTAGACATATGATCAAGATAATGCTAGGTAGCATTCCACATCAAAAATTATCTTTTTTATCATTTACCTACTCGAGGACGAGCAGGAATTAAGCTTGGGGATGCTGATACGTCTCCGTCGTATCTATAATTTTTGATTGTTCCATGCCAATATTATTCGGGAAAACTTTGTTTTTGCCACTCTAGCTTTTGCCAATTTTGCTTATGCCACTCTAAAATTTGACATTTCACTTTTTCCACCCTTAGATTTTGGCAATATATCACTTTTGCCATTCAGTGGCAAAAGCAAAATTTTCAGAGTGGCAATTGTGATACATTGTCAAAAGCTAAGAGTGGCAAAAGTGAAATGAAAAATTATCGGTTTTGCCATGGAATGGCATTTGTGGTGTATTGTCAAAAGCAAAGAGTGGCAAAAGTGAGATGTCAAATTCTAGAGTGGCATAAGCAAAATTGGCAAAAGCTAGAGTGGCAAGAACAAAGTTTTTCCATATTATTCAACTTTCATATACTTTTTGGCAACTTTTTATATTATTTTTGGGACTAACATATTGATCCAGTGCCCAGTGACAGTTCCTGTCTGTTGCATGTTTTTGGTTTCGCCGAATATCCATATCAAATGGAGTCCAAACGGGATAAAAACGGACGGAGCTTCTTTTTGGAAAATATGGAAAATTCGGAAGGAAAATCAACGCGAACCAGTGCCCGAGGTGGTCACGAGGCAGGGGAGCGCCCCCCCCCCCTTAGGGCGCGCCCCCTACCCTCATGAGCCCACCGTAAGGCGATTGACGCTCTTCTTTTGCCGCAAGAAAGCTAATATTCGGAAAAAAATCACGACGAAGGTTTCAGGCCAATCGGAGTTACAGATCTCCATATATATACGAAACGGTGAAACAGAGCCAGAACAGAACGCAGAACCAGAGAGAAACAGAGAGATAGATCCAATCTCGGAGGGGCTCTCGCCCCTCCCATGCCATGGAAGCCAAGGACCAGAGGGGAAACCCTTCTCCCATCTAAGGAGGAGGTCAAGGAAGAAGAGGAAGAAGGGGGCCCCTCTCCCCCTCTCCTCCGGTGGCGCCGGAACACCGCCGTGGCCATCATCATCATCACCGCGATCTCCACCAACACCTCCGCCATCTTCACCAACATCTCCATCACCTTCCCCCCTCTATCTACAGCGGTCCACTCCCCCGCAACCCGTTGTACCCTCTACTTGAACATGGTGATTTATGCTTCATATTATTATCCAATGATGTGTTGCCATCCTATGATGTCTGAGTAGATTTTTGTTGTCCTATCGGTGGTTGATGAATTGCTATGATTGATTTAATTCGCTTGTGGTTATGTTGATGTCCTTTGGTGCCCATCATATGAGCGCGCGCGTGGATCACACCATGGGGTTAGTTGTATGTTGATAGGACTATGTATTGGAGGGCAAGAGTGACAGAAGCTTCAACCTAGCATAGAAATTGATGCATACGGGATTGAAGGGGGACCAATATATCTTAATGCTATGGTTGGGTTTTACCTTAATGAACATTAGTAGTTGCGGATGCTTGCTAATAGTTCCAATCATAAGTGCATAGAATTCCAAGTAAGGGATGACATGCTAGCAGTGGCCTCTCCCACATAATACTTGCTATCGGTCTAGTAAAGTAGTCAATTGCTTAAGGGACAATTTCGCAACTCCCACCACCACTTTTCCACACTCGCTATATTTACTTTAGTTGCTTCTTTTCCTTAACAGCCCCTAGTTTTGTTTTCGTGCTCTTTACTTTCTTGCAAGCCCTTCCGAAAACACCTACAAAGTACTTCTAGTTTCATACTTGTTCTAGGTAAAGCGAACGTCAAGCGTGCGTAGAGTTGTATCGGTGGTCGATAGAACTTGAGGGAATATTTGTTCTACCTTTAGCTCCTCGTTGGGTTTGACACTCTTACTTATTGAAAACTGTTGCGATCCCCTATACTTGTGGGTTATCATGTGTTCATTTAACTACTTGGTTTGTAGCCAATGTCAGTTACTCTGTTCACTTTTATTCACTGTTGTCTTAACGTATCATTTCACCTTACATGGTTTAAAAGAGATGAAGGATATTCTTTTGGTCTTGATCTGTAATCTAGTTGTTATGTTCATGTGCGCACATAATGATAAAATAGCCTGTTTGTTTTATATCTGTTTGCCCATGATATGAATGATGTCATACTATGTTCATCCTACTTGAAACCATGTCTCTTTATCCTTAGATGTCAACGAATGTGAGTAAATAGACAATACATTAGGCATGCTACATGGACATATGTTCCGAAAGTGATCTTATTATGTAGTTGGGACTACAATACATGCTAATGTATTACAGTAGTTCACCAAAATAAGTTATGTATAAACGTTTAACCTACTTTGTTTGTTTTTGTCTCATTAGTAACTTATCTGGCACACTAATCTACAAGTTCAAACTTTCAGGAAGCTATGGAACAAATGATTGAACAGCCACAACCACCTGAAGGTGAGGAGGCTACTACAGGCACAATGTCACCTCTTGCTGCAGTGCATCAGTATCTCTCCACTAACAGTGCAAAAAGCACCTTCCTGCGTAATTCTGGGTTGGTTGTCAAGGTAGCCTCGTCCAAATCGCCTACTGAACAAAATCTTCCTACTAGACAGAGTGATATATCTGTGCTCCAGACACAAGTCCAATCCCTAATGGACGTTGTTTCGGAAACAAGAATAGTGCTTGAGAAATGTCGTCAAGATATGAATGGTTTTGAAACCAGACTATCAGACATTCGCTTCGTTGTTCAAGAGCAATGGCAGAAAAAAGGTGGAGGTCGTGCTGCTCCATCAGATTCTACAGCCTGAAACATTAGCACTCAGGTCAAATGATCTGTGCTTCTATACATCCGATGGTGCTTTTATCTCGAAGGACTGTAAACTTTATGCCAACAGGCCTTTTGTTGTATGGTTGGAATTTATTTTGTTGTGATACAACATTTATGATGTTGCCTTAGGCTGCAGTAATTACGGCACTATTTTTGTATAGTGTAGGTTTGTCTTAGTAATGTATTCGGCTGAAAGCTTCGTAGGAGCACAACATGCCAACATTCGTCAGGCCCATTCCAATTGGGCTAAAAACGATTACGGGCCAAAATTGGCATGTAGCCCACTAAAAATATCTGGGCCTAAATCAGCATAAGCTTTCATATTTTTCTGGTAGGCCTGTGCCCATAGTGGGCCTTTAACAGGCGTAAACATAGTTTGGGCCCTCGGTAAAAATAGGCCGTTTACAGGTGTAAATATCTCGAGCCCATAAAAAACATGGGCCTTTAATAGACCGAAAGTGAAATTGGGCCCTGATTGTGCCAAATAACTCACTGGACTTAGCAGGCCGAAATGGTGGCCCATTTACGATGCGGATCTTTGACAGGCCGAAATTCGGATGGGCCGTAAATGCGCCGACCTAATACACGGGCCTTTAACAGGCCAAAACTTCGATCGAGCTAGATTATCGTCATTTTTATATGGGCCGTTAATGGGCCCGATATCACATTGGGCCACATATGGCCCATGGTTTACGTCCGGCGTTAACAGGCCGAAAATGACAACAGGCCGAAAGTGGCCCAAAGCTATAGTGGGCCTCTAACAGGCTGAATGTCAGACATGGCCGAATATGACCCAAATCCGTCATGGTCATTTATGGGCCGAAAGTTTTGATGGCCTGTAAATGGGCCCAAATGAAGCCGGACCTTTAACAGGCCGGAAATACACCGGGCCGTAATTCGGCCCAATTACTTAGCGGACTGTTAGCGGGCCAGAAGTGACCATGGGCCGCGTTGATGACAAGTTTAGGACAAGCCGTTGACGGGCCGATTTGACAGAGAATGTTGGGCCTTTAGCTGGGCCGGCCCATTATGGTCTGCAGAATCTTGTGGGCCTTTAGCTGGGCTGGCCCATTGTGGTCCGCAAAATCTTGTGGGCCTTTAGCTGGGTCGGCCCATTATGGTCTGCAAAATTGTGTGGGCCTTTAGCTGGGCCGGCCCATTATGGTCCGCTAAATTTTGTGTGCCTTTAGCTGGGCCGGCCCATTATGGTCCGCTAAATCTTATGGGCCTTCGGTTGGGCCGGCCCATTTAAACTTTGTGGGCCACTTTTGGGCCGGTCCACGTGTCAACATATCATAGGCCCATCTCGACCGTTGGATGAGTGACACCTGTGCCAACGCGGAGCTGACGCGTGGATCCGTCAGCCAATGAGAATTTTACACGTGGAAAAATCGGCATTGGTCGTGGCTGTTAACGGGTTATCGGATCCAAAATCCGACCCGATAGCTTAACGGCATTCCGTTACGGTCGATGCCATGTGTCGGTCACCCTTGACGAAAGCACTTCTGTGACGCGGGATTTATCGTCATGGAAGTGGACACTTCCGTGATGATAATTTTGGCAATGTCATGGAACACTTCTACGACAACACAGGTATGACTATCTTGATTCTGTCATAAATTTGTCATGGATGTACATGCATGACAGAAAACGCGACCTACTGTGACAAACACGTATCATCATGGAAGTGTATTTTTTTGTAGTGTACATCAACACCATAGCCCCTCCGATGAAGTGTGAGTAGTTTACCTCAGACCTACGGGTCCATAGTTATTAGCTAGATGGCTTCTTCTCTCTTTTTGGATCTCAATACAATGTTCTCCCCCTCTCTTGTGGAGAACTATTCGATGTAATCTTCTTTTTGCGGTGTGTTTGTTGAGACCGATGAATTGTGGGTTTATGATCAAGTCTATCTATGAATAATATTTGAATCTTCTTTGAATTCTTTTATGTATGATTGGTTATCTTTGCAAGTCTCTTCGAATTATTAGTTTGGTTTGGCCTACTAGATTGATCTTTCTTGCATTGGGAGAAGTGCTTAGCTTTGGGTTCAATCTCGCGGTGTCCTTTCCCGGTGACAGTAAGGGCAGCAAGGCACATATTGTATTGTTGCCATCGAGGATAACAAGATGGGGTTTTCTTCATATTGCATGAGTCTATCCCTCTACATCATGTCATCTTGCTTAAGGCGTTACTCTGATTTTAACTTAATACTCTAGATGCATGCTGGATAGCGGTCGATGAGTGGAGTAATAGTAGTAGATGCAGGCAGGAGTCGGTCTACTTGTCTCGAATGTGATGCCTATATACATGATCATACCTAGATATTCTCATAACTATGCTCAATTTTGTCAATTGCTCAACAGTAATTTGTTCACCCACCGTAGAATACTTATGCTCTCGAGAGAAGCCACTAGTAAAACCTATGGCCCCCGGGTCTATCTTTATCATATTAATCTCCTACTACTTAGTTATTTCCTTTGCTTTTTACTTTGCCTTTATTTTACTTTGCATCTTTATCACAAAAATACCAAAAATATTATCTTACCATATCTATCAGATCGCACTCTCGTAAGTGGCCTTGTAGGGATTGACAACCCCTATTCGCGTTGGTTGCGAGGATTTATTTGTTTTGTGCAGGTACGAGGGACTCGCGCGTAGCCTCCTACTGGATTGATACCTTGGTTCTCAAAAACTGAGCGAAATACTTACGCTACTTTGCTGCATCATCCCTTCCTCTTCGGGGAAAACCAACGCAGTGCTCAAGAGGTAGCAGCGCCCTAATGCCTTGTGGGCAGCAGGGCCCCCTCGGGTGGTTCTTGTTCCATTATTTCTCTTTTCTTCCAAAAAAAATTATCAAAAAGTTTTGTCCAATTCCGAGAACTTTTATTTCTGCACAAAAAATACAACCACGGTACTTGTGCTGAAAACAACGTGAGTCCAAATTAGTTCCATTCTAATCATACCAAAATTGTCGTGGGTTTGTCACGGCAGATGTCCTCGTGAAAGGACTTAGTCGTGGAGCCATCGCTACGGGTTAGCTTAAAGGGGTTAAACTGGACCAAGGGGACACGAGGGATTTTATACTAGTTCGGCCCCTTCGATGAAGGTAAAAGCCTACGTCTAGTTGTGATTGGTATTGCTAGGGTTTTGATGACCACAGAGCGAATCCGCTTTGCCTGGCTCTCGAGTTGTTGTCTGTCCTCCTGAAACCGCGGCCGGGTCGTCCCTTTATATACATAGGTTGACGCCCGCCGGTTTACAGAGTCCCAAGGCCGGATCATAGATGTTCCCGGCTCGGTCTCTATTCCTCTAACTTACAATACAAGTTACATGACAGAGTCGGTTTACATCTACAGGCTTTAACCCACCTTTGGGCCTTGGGCCTTCGTAAAGCGCCACCATATTCACGTCTTCATGGGCTTCTATCTTCATGGAGCTAACCCGGCCACTCTGAGCCGGTTTACCTCCAGTAATCATATCCCCAACATTAGGCCCCAGATTGATTTGAACTTGTTCATGTCAATCTTCAATACTTAGAAAAATTCTTGCCCTGTCACCTTCATATAGATCTGGTAAACCGCCGTCATGTCATCCTTTAGATCCGTAGTAAACCGCCCTGACGTCATCTATTCATTGAAGCCGTAGATTCCCTTTATTAATGAATATCCAACGATCGAGGCGACATCCTTATTAACTATCCATTTTTGAGCTCCTTGATTCCCGCACTTGGCGCTTATCGCTTCGCCTTATAAATAGGACCACGGGCCCTTCTCCTTTTCCCCCTTCGTCTCCTTCACTTCTTCTTCCTCCTTGCGACATCTCTGCCCCTGAGCGTCGCCGCCGTTACCGAGCTTCGCCTCCGTCTCTCCGCCGGCCGCTGCATCAACCTGGTTGCACCAGAGAACCGCGGCATACCTCCGCTGCTACAATAGCCACTATAAGTCCCTTCCTTTCTCCATTGTAGATCTATCTACGGTTTCCTCGTTCGTCGAAGTTCATCGAGACTCCGGCGCTGTTCTTCCCTTGTTTCTTCTTAGTCCATGGATAAAAACTTCAAACCTGATATATTCCACGTAATGGCTTATCTTCTGTTCCCAAAACAAACCTTTATGCGCATAAAACACTAATCTGGTCCCTTGTGAACTGCTTCGAGATCAACCTTTTAGGTCTAAATCCTTTTATTTTCCTGTCTTACGGTAGATCCAAAATTTCAGTGCAACCTTATGAAATCTGTTTTTACCTTACTTAGTCATTCTTGCCTTAAATCAGTATCCTCTTTACCACATAGGTGGTTTACCTTTGTAAAAGCAATCTATCATATACCATTAGCCCTCTGGTGAACCGGACAAGCCTTTTACCTCCGTTGTTATACTCCGGTTTAACAGTATGTGCATTCCTTTGTTCTGATATTGCCTTGTCATTCATTATAGTATCAGCCTCCGGTTTACACAATTTACATACTTGTATGTCTTTGTTCCATCGCATCTTATGTATCACCATGAATGATTTGTAAATCGTTATTTCCTTTCAGCTTTTCGTTTGCAATGGCCAAACAGTTTTATGCTTGCAACTGGGCTCCTTCCCAGGTTACTGAAGAACAACTTAATGGAATGGTCAGGATTGGTACTTTGCCCAAAAAGAATGAGATCCGGTGGCGAGTTCCTGGATCGGAGAATCCTCCTACCCCTAAGTAGGGTGAGGTAGTGGTATTTGTTGACCATATAGGCCGTGGTTTCAAACCGCCCGGGTCAAAGTTTTTCCGGGATGTGCTTGCCAGTTTCCAGCTCCACCCTCAAGATATCGGACCCAACTCGGTGTCCAATATATGCAACCTCCAAGTCTTTTGTGAAGTGTACTTACAAGAAGAACCAACTGCTGAGTTGTTCCGGGATTTTTTTCATCTAAACCGGCGCACGGAATTTGTAGACGGACCCAACACTGAACTTGGTGGCGTCTCTATTCAAAAATGGAAAGAGGTTGAATTCCCTCATGCCAAGCTGCACAGTCACCCCAAAGAGTGGAACCAAACATGGTTCTACTGTAAAGATACCTCCCCTGAAGACGAGAACCCTTTGTCGGGCTACCGTGCCCACCGGCTCTCCAACACTCATCCACTGCCGCAATGTTTAAGTGCTACGGAACGAGCCCCATATGCCCCTCAACTCGCCAAGCTCCGAGCCTTTATGGCCAACGGTTTATCATGTGTCGACTTTGTGCGTTGCTGGATATCCTGGAGCATCTTGCCATTTAGCCGCTACTCCGGTTTAATGTGTGAGTACACTGGTGAAGTAGAAGACTCCCAACGCCACATCAACATTCAATTAACTAATGAAGAAGTTACTGAGGGTGTCAAGAAGATTTTGAACGAATCGGAATCTGTCTGCCGCCAAACCGGCTTAAACCCCTTTTACACAAAAAACAAACCGCCTGCTATAAGTACCGTCCTTTCTTTTTATCTTCGACGTCTTTTTTAAACTGTTCAACCTATGAATATCCTTCTGCTTGTTTATAAACAGGGTGATGATCCATTCTGGAAGAAGAAACCTGCAGAGAAAGCGGCAAAGCCTTCCCACCCCAAAAACAAAACCGTCAAGAAAACCTCAATGCGGAAGGCAGCTGAACGTATCAGCATGGAACTGGATGATGACATGGATGAACCGGAAGTTGAGGTAGAACTTGATTCACTTGGTTCCCTTTTTATGCATCTCATTAACAATGATATTTATTAGGAGGGCGCGGAAGGCAGCCAAGCCGACGATGTAGAGGTAATTGTCCTTTCCTCCGGTTCAGACTCACTGCCAACACAAAAAATCCGTCAAGCGATTCGGAAAGTAAGCTTTTCACATCATCTTGCTCACTTGGATCCAACATTTATTTTGAAGAAGCAGCAGCACGAGGCTCGCCGCACAAACCGGCACATCGGCCAAAAGGTCACCTCGGCCGGTTTACCTGACACCCCGGTCCAAAAGCGCCGATCTGAGGTCTCACCTCCTTCTGACAATTCTTATCCCAAGGTAGGCTATTTCCGACAACCTCTTAATCCGTCTGATTCAAATTATCAGGTGACACCTCCCTCATCTTCTGGCGAGTCAACATCAACCCAACTTCCTCCCCTCAAAACTGTAGCTGGGTAAGTACTTAAACCCCTTCTTTGATTGTTTCCATACTTTGTATACTATGCTTAACCTTCACATCTTTTTCTGTTTTAAGAGCCAAGGCCAGACCCAGCAAAAAGGCTCAGGTGAATAATCCATCTGAAGACCAGGCGTCTCATGAACCGGAGCAAGCAGTTGAACCGGAACAAGCTATGGAACCGGAGGGTCGCAATCCTGAAGCTACCTTTGATGAGCCACCCCTCAGGATCACAATATCGATGAAGCACCAGAAATTGATACTGTTGTGCGTGATGCTGAACCGGCAGATCCAATCCGGGCTAGTCCGGTGAGAGCTACTGAAACTCCAGAAAAAGCTGCTGGAGATAAAGAAGGCGAGGTTACCATTACTGGTATTGGTCACACTTCGCCTGGCCGTCCTGTAATCTTGGCCCAACATAGTGCCAAGGAAGAGCACTGACTTGTCAAGCTACGCCCATCTCAGCGCTCAAGAACTCCACTCCGGTTTTCTAAACCGTCTGCACTCAAACCGAGATTATGAAGCCGGTTTGGTGAACTTGATGAAAGAGCGCTACGAGGTATTTTCATCACTTTCCTTTCTTAAGCATCAACCCAAGTAGCCCCCAAGGGTCGGTTTATGATGACAATCATAAACCGGGACTTTATAAGACGTGTACTGCTACAAAGTTGTCCTCCATATACCAACTGATCGTTTGAAGCAAATCAGACGTGATCATTATATTCCTGTAGTTTTTCGCCTGTGTAGCCCCCAAGGGTCGGGTTAGCTTTGTGAGGTAAACCGGGTCTTCCATCAATGCGTCAACTTTGACCAGATGTACATTAGCCCCCAAGTGTTAAGGATAATGCTTGCATTGTACTTGAGACTTGTGAAAAATATGTTGATGATAGAACAAATAGGCATTAGCCCCCAAGTACAAAGTGCATAACTTGTTATACGCTTGGTACTTTATAACCTATTTTAATGATATATCTCATCTTTGTAGGCCGATCTGAATAAGAAGGATGCTCAAACCGCAGACCTTCAAGAAAATGTGAAGTCTCAACAAGCAGAGGCTTCCAAAGCCAAAGAAGAGCTGACCAATGCCTTGGCAGCTATGGAGAAATTGAAAGAGACCTTCAACAAGGAGCGTGCTGAATGGGAAACAGAAAAGGCTGGTTTGATAAAAAAGCCGAGGACGCAGATGCAACCCTGAAACCGGTAGTGGAAGAACTATCCGGCTTAAAGCGGCAGATTGACGCCATGACATCCGTTGTATTTGGTAAGTGCTCTCTCGTGCAGTTTGTCTAATCATAAGATTTTATCAATGGCCAGTTTACTGATGCTGAAACATAACAGGGACCCACATTGCTCATCTGGGCTGTGACATGTGGATGAAGCTTAAAGCGGCGTACACCTTGATGGAACAGCTATACTCTGGCTCCCAACGTGCTATTTGCACTGCAGCGTATAATAAGCCGGCGCCATCATTGATAAAGGAAACACTTGAGAAGCTAGCCATGCTACCTGCCCGAATCACCGAACTGAAGAGATCAGCCGCAAGATCAGGAGCGCTAACCACGCTAATCCAGGCCAAGGCATGGATTCCGGATCTTGAACCGGCAGATATCATCAAAGGATATCCTGGCGTGAAAGAGGACGGCTCGGACTTCAATAATGACGATCTGCGAAGGCTGAAAAAGGAGATGCGGCCAATAGCAAGCAAACTGGCGGAGGACACCAATTTATCTCACTTCCAACCGGTTTACGATGCTGATGGAAAGAGACAGCCTGCTGTGGTCCATGATGTTGAAGAGCTTGTGCCTCCAATCCGTAAGCATACTTACGCTCCTGACATTGACCCCTCTAGCCTTATCCATGAAGAGGCCGTGTTTCAAGCTTTAACCAGAATCGATTGGTCAACGGTTGATTTCCAGCATCTGGGGAGGGATGAAGAGGAGGTGACTGCACAAGATGACCCTCAATCGTCAAGCCGTCCCGATGAAGCATCCTAAACCGGCGACCGGTTTATCAGCTATAGCCTACCACTGCTTGAAACAGTTATTCAATTTGGGCCGTTTTGAAGCTCCTTGTAATAGGATAGAAGAAACACCTTTATCTGCCAGGCCATCGAGCATGCTTGTGTTGCTTGATATTTTGAAAACTTGTTCCACTTTTGGGATCTATTTATGCATAGTCCATTATACTTTGTGTTCCTACATATAAGAACTTGAAAGCGTCCTAGTGGTTTACCACTAGACGGGTCATGATGCCCAAAAGATATACATAACTTGGATGGATAACCAAGATTTATATTAACCAGATAAAATAAATAATATCGGTGACATACCTCGTTGGCTGACCAACTTCTTGTATGGTAAAGGTGAAAAAACACCAATCCGGAGTGTTGTCAACTCCTTGCCCTCTTGCCGGTTCATATAGAAACCATATTGGACTATAATAGCCTCATAATGCTGGTGACATCTAGTCAAAAACCAGACTGGAAGAATATACTACCGATTTAAAACTGATCATGTACTGACAACTAAGCGTTGAAAGTCATGTCGGGTTGTAAAGAACACCGATTTATCAGAAAATATTCATAAATCCCTTATCATAAAAAACAGCAAAGACAAGAAATATGCAAGGCTTTTCATGGGCTGTCAGGCCCTAAATCGAGGCTTTTCATGGGCTGCCAGGCCGCTGAGTTAAACCATTTTGCAAAGCCTTTTAAGATGGACCTCAATCTTTAACCAATCACCGTTTTAACTTTGACAAGTTCAGGGTCCATGGGATTGACTTGTCAAACATTTGATGGGTCATACCAGGTTTACCTGGACGGAGTGGCTTACTTAAAGAGGCAGGATAACCCGGGGTTTTAGGTGAATACACCTGGCTTCCAAGCCTTGCTTGGTAGCTTATTACAGGGGTGCAAGCTTGTTGTTCTTTGAGAAGCAAGGAGCCCCCAGGTAATATTCTCAATCTTTAACCAATCACCGTTTTAACTTTGACAAGTTCAGGGTCCATGGGATTGACTTGTCAAAGGTTTGATGGGTCATACCAGGTTTACCTAGACGGAGTGGCTTACTTAAAGAGGCGGGATAACCCGGGGTTTTAGGTGAATACACCTGGCTTCCAAGCCTTGCTTGATAGCTTATTACAGGGGTGCAAACTGGTTGTTCTTTGAGAAGCAAGGAGCCCCCAGGTAATATTTGAGGTATGCTCAGTGGTCACCTATGTTTGAGTTGTGCTTAATGCAACAGACTCTCTTTGGTTCCACATAATTTCCTTTTGGCTTGAAGCCTACCAAGAGGTGTAGCTATGGTGTGAAGACAACCAAGCCCCCTAGTGATATCCCTTTTTTGGTTTTAAACCGATCAAGAGGTGCAGCGATGGTTCGGATATGACCAAGCCCCCTAGTGATTTTCTTTATATCTGTGCGGCCGCATAGGCCGGGTTAATAAAACGCTGCTTTGGCAGTAGAAGCTCCTGTAGGCTCACACATGATGTAAAAAGAACAGAGACCCTGCTTTATTCGAGGCTCCGGTTTATTATATAATATATACATTGGCATAAGTATGTACACAAGAAGAGCATGTGGCTCTAGTAAGGCCGAAGAAGAGCTATATTCCATGGCCGCTTGGTCTCCTCCTCCGATTTACGTGAGTCTGTGCTCTCGAACATCAATGAGGTAGTATGACCCGTTGTGCAGATTTTTGCTGGCCACAAAAGGTCCTTCCCAAGGTGCGGATAACTTGTGCATATCAGTCTAATCCTGGATGAGCCGGAGCACCAGATCGCCCTCTTGAAAAGTTCTGGTCTTAACCCAGCGGCTGCGATAACGTCAGAGATCTTGTTGATAAATCGCCGAACGTGCTGCTGCAAGATCACGCTCCTCATCTAACAGGTCCAGTGAGTCCTGATGTGCCTTCTCATTGTCAGCTTCAACATAAGCTGCCACACGGGACGAGTCGTGACGGATGTCACTAGGAAGAACCGCCTCTGCTCCATAAACCATGAAGAAAGGTCTGTAACACGTAGATCTGTTAGGTGTGGTGTTGATACTCCATAACACAGAAGGTAACTCCTCCACCCAACAACCTGGTGTCCGCTTTAAAGGAACCATAAGCCGGGGTTTAATACCTCTCAAAATTTCTTGATTTGCCCTCTCCGCTTGACCATTAGATTGGGGGTGAGCCACTGATTCTACATCAAGCCGGATGTGCTCACGTTGGCAAAAATTCCTCCATCTCACCCTTTGATAGATTAGTGCCATTATCAGTTATAATACTGTGTGGAAAGCCAAACCGGAATATCACCTTTTTGATGAACTGAACCGGCATGGCCGCATCACACTTACTGACTGGCTCTACTTCTACCCATTTGGTAAACTTGTCAACTGGCACTAACATGTGAGTATTTTTGTCCTTGGATCTCTTAAAGGGTCCAACCATATCAAGCCCCCAAGTTGCAAACGGCCAAGTGATTGGAATCATTCTCAACTCCTGAGCCGGAACATGAGCGCGATGTGCAAATTTTTGACAGCCGTCACACCTTTTGACTAAATCCTCAGCATCAGCATGAGCTGTCAACCAATAGAAACCGTGACGAAAAGCCTTAGCTACCAAAGATTTTGAACCGGCGTGGTGACCACAATCTCCTTCGTGGATTTCTCGCAAAATCTCACAACCCTCTTGAGGAGACACACAACGCTGAATTGCTCCTGTGACGCTGTAACGATGTTACTCCCCATTGATTATGGTCACTGACTTGGAACGCCGGATTATCTGCCAGGCCAAGGTTTCATCCTCCGGTAACTCGCCCCGGTTCATGTAAGCCAAGTATGGGACTGTCCAATCCGGTATAATATGCAAAGCTGCTACCAATTGGGCCTCCGAGTCAGGAATAACCAACTCCTCCTCTGTTGGTATCTTAACCGACGGATTGTGTAGGACGTCGAGGAAAACATTAGGTGGGACTGGTTTACGCTGAGAGCCAAGGTGACTTAAAGCGTCCGCCGCTTCGTTCTTTCGCCGGTCTATATGGTCAACTTGATAACCCTTGAAATGACCAGCCACTGTGTCCACTTCTCGTCGATACGCAGCCATGAGTGGGTCCTTAGAATCCCAAGTGCCAGAGACCTGTTGAGCCACCAGGTCCGAGTCACCGAAGCACTTAAACTGGCTTAAGTTCATCTCCTTAGCCATCCGAAGACCGTGGAGTAGGGCCTCGTACTCAGCTGCATTGTTAGTACAAGTGTTATCTGGCTTTTCCTCTGGTGCCTGCAACTCTGTCCAATCATTGATGAAGTCGACAAGTGCTTGAGATTTGATTGGTGTGCGAGGTGTATACTTGAGCCCGTGAGGTCCAAGCTCAATAGTCCACTTGGCAATCCGGCCAGTTGCTTCTCTATTTTGAATGATATCTCCCAGCGGGGCTGAACTGACCACTGTGATAGGATGACCCTGAAAATAATGTTTGAGCTTCCGGCTTGCCATAAACACCCCATACACCAGCTTCTTCCAATGTGGGTACCTCTGCTTTGATTTGATAAGCACCTCACTGATATAATAAACCGGCCGTTGAACCGGATATTCCTTTCCAACCTCTTGCGCTCCACAACAATAGCCACACTAACAGCCCTGGCATTAGCAGCCACATACAGCAGTAAAGGCTCTTTATCGATCGGAGCTGCAAGCACAGGCGGTTCAGCTAACCGCCTCTTCAGATCCTCAAACGCTTTATCAGCCGCATCGCTCCAGACAAAGTCATCCGTTTTCTTTAACATCTGGTATAAAGGGATAGCTTTCTCCCCGAGACAACTGATAAACCGGCTCAAAGCCGCAATCCGGCCGGCTAAACGTTGAACGTCATTGATACACGCCGGTTTAGCCAAAGACGTGATTGCTGATTTTTTTTCCGGATTAGCCTTAATGCCCCTGTTTGATACCAGAAAGCCCAAGAGTTTGCCTGCCGGGACACCAAAGACACATTTGTCCGGATTGAGCATCATCTTGTAAACCCGGAGGTTGTCAAAGGTTTCTCTCAGGTCATCTATCAATGTTTCCTCTTTCCTGGACTTTATCACAATATCATCAACATATGCATGAACATTGAGCCCAATCTGCTTATGAAGACAATTCTAAACACAACGTTGATAAGTCGCATGGGCACTCTTGAGCCCAAAGGGCATGGAGACATAGCAGAAGGCTCCAAAGGGAGTTACAAAAGCTGTCTTCTCCTGGTCCTTAACTGCCATTTTGATCTGATGATAACCAGAATAAGCATCCAAAAAACACAAGCGGTCACAACCCGCCGTAGCATCAATAATCTGATCAATACAAGGGAGGGCAAAGGGATCTGCTGGGCAAACCTTGTTCAAGTCTGTGTAGTCCACACACATATGCCAAGTGCCGTTTTTCTTGAGAACCAGCACCGGATTAGCCAACCACTCCGGGTGAAAGACCTCCACGATAAACCCTACGACCAACAACCAAGCTACCTCTTCACCAATAGCCTTGCGCCTTTCTTCGTTGAAGCGGCGGAGAAATTGTCTAACCGGTTTAAACTTAGGATCAATATTAAGTGTGTGCTCAGCGAGTTCCCTCGATACACCTGGCATGTCAGAAGGCTTCCATGCAAAGATGTCCCGGTTCTCATGGATGAACTCGATGAGCGCGCTTTCCTACTTGGGATCCAGGTTAGCGCTGATGCTGAACTGCTTGGATGAATCGCCAGGAACAAAATCAACCATCTTAGTGTTTGTGGCCGATTTAAACTTCAACGTCGGATCGTGCTCTGTAGTTGGCTTTTTCAAAGAGGTCATATCTGCCGGATCAACCTTGTCTTTGTAAAACTTCAGCTCTTCTGTGGCACAAACCGACTCAGCATAAGCCGCATCACCTTCCTCGCATTCCAAAGCAATCTTCCTGCTCCCATGTACTGTGATGGTCCCCTTATGACCTGGCATCTTAAGTTGCAGATAAACATAACACGGCCTCGCCATGAACTTGGCATAAGCCGGTCGCCCAAACAGAGCGTGATACGGACTCTTGATTTTCACCACCTCAAAAGTCAATGTTTCTGACCTTGAATCATGATCATCTCCAAAGGCCACCTCTAAAGCTATCTTGCCCACTGGATATGCAGACTTACCGGGCACCACACCATGAAAAACAGTGTTCGATGGTTTAAGATTCTTATCTGTCAACGCCATACGGCGGAAGGTATCATAGTAGAGAATATTGATACTGCTTCCCCCATCCATGAGCACCTTGGTGAACTTATACCCCCCCAACTTGAGGTGCCACCACTAAGGCCAGATGACCCGGATTGTTAACCCGGGGTGGGTGATCCTCTCTACTCCATAAAATGGGTTGCTCAGACCAGCGCAAATACTGAGGCACAGCCGGTTCAACAGAGTTCACGGTCCTCTTGTGAAGCTTCTGATCACGCTTGCACAAGCTAGTGGTGAAGACATGATACTGCCCACTATTTAACTGTTTCTGATTGCTCTGATAACCTGACTGCTGCTGCTGCTGATTCCCCTGATGGTTATAACCTCCCTGGTTGCTGCTACCTCTTGAGCACTGCATTGGTTTTCCCCGAAGAGGAAGGGATGATGCAGCAAAGTAGCGTAAGTATTTCCCTCAGTTTTTGAGAACCAAGGTATCAATCTAGTAGGAGGCTACGCGCAAGTCCCTCGTACCTGCACAAAACAAATAAATCCTCGCAACCAACACAAATAGGGGTTGTCAATCCCTATAAGGCCACTTACGAGAGTGAGATCTGATAGATATGATAAGATAATATTTTTGGTATTTTTATGATAAAGATGCAAAGTAAAATAAAGGCAAAGTAAATAGTAAAGGAAATAACTAAGTAGTAGGAGATCAATATGATAAAGATAGACCCCGGGGGCCATAGGTTTCACTAGTGGCTTCTCTCGAGAGCATAAGTATTCTACGGTGGGTGAACAAATTACTGTTGAGCAATTGACAGAATTGAGCATAGTTATGAGAATATCTAGGTATGATCATGTATATAGGCATCACGTTCGAGACAAGTAGACCAACTCCTGCCTGCATCTACTACTATTACTCCACTCATTGACCGCTATCCAGCATGCAACTAGAGTATTAAGTTAAAAACAGAGTAATGCCTTAAGCAAGATGACATGATGTAGAGGGATAGACTCATGCAATATGAAGAAAACCCCATCTTGTTATCCTCAATGGCAACAATACAATACGTGCCTTGCTGCCCTTACTATCACCGGGAAAGGACACCGCAAGATTGAACCCAAAGCTAAGCACTTCTCCCAATGCAAGAAAGATCAATCTAGTAGGCCAAACCAAACTGATAATTCGAAGAGACTTGCAAAGATAACCAATCATACATAAAAGAATTCAGAGAAGATTCAAATATTATTCATAGATAGACTTGATCATAAACCCACAATTCATCGGTCTCAACAAACACACCACAAAAAGAAGATTACATCGAATAGATCTCCGCAAGAGAGGGGGAGAACATTGTATTGAGATCCAAAAAGAGAGAAGAAGCCATCTAGCTACTAACTATGGACCCGTGGGTCTGAGGTAAACTACTCACACTTCATTGGAGGGGCTATGGTGTTGATGTAGAAGCCCTCCATGATCGATGCCCCCTCCGGCGGAGCTCCGGAATAGGCCCCAAGATGGGATCTCGTGGATACAGAAAGTTGCAGCAGTGGAATTAGGTTTTTGGCTCTGTTTGATATTCCTTTTCTTCGAAACCCTAAAACAGGCAAAAAACAACAATTCTGGGTTGGGCCTCCGGTTAATAGGTTAGTCCCAAAAATAATATAAAAGTGGATAATAAAGCCCAATAATGTCCAAAACAGTAGATAATATAGCATGGAGCAATAAAAAATTATAGATACGTTGGAGACGTATCAAGCATCCCCAAGCTTAATTCCCGCTCGTCCTCGAGTAGGTAAATGATAAAAACAGAATTTTTTATGCGGAGTGCTACTTGGCATAATTTTAATGTAATTCTTCTTAATTGTGGTATGAATATTCAGATCCGAAAGATTCAAGACAAAAGTTTAATATTGACATAAAAATAATAATACTTCAAGCATAATAACAAAGCAATCATGTCTTCTCAAAATAACATGGCTAAAGAAAGTTATCCCTACAAAATCATATAGTCTGGGTATGCTCTATCTTCACCACACAAAATATTTAAATCATGCACAACCCCGATGACAAGCCAAGCAATTGTTTCATACTTTTGACATTCTCAAAACTTTTTCAATCTTCACACAATACATGAGCGTGAGCCATGGATATAACACTATAGGTGGAATAGAGTGGTGGTTGTGGAGAAGACAAAAAGGGAGAAGATAGTCTCACATCAACTAGGCGTATCAACGGGCTATGGAGATGCCCATCAATAGATATCAATGTGAGTGAGTAGGGATTGCCATGCAACGGATGCACTAGATCTATAAGTATATAAAGCTCAAAAGGAAACTAAGTGGGTGTGCATCCAACTTGCTTGCTCATGAAGACCTAGGGCAATTTGAGGAAGCCCATCATTGGAATATACAAGCCAAGTTCTATAATGAAAGATTCCCACTAGTATATGAAAGTGATAACATGAGAGACTCTCTACTATGAAGATCATGGTGCTACTTTGAAGCACAAGTGTGGTAAAAGGATAGTAACATTGTCCCTGCTCTCTTTTTCTCTTATTTTTTTTTTCTTTTATTTGGGCATTTTCTCTTTTTTATGGCCTCTTTTCTTCCCTTTTTTTGTTTGGGCTTCTTTGGCCTCTTTTATTTATTTATTTTCGTCTGGAGTCTCATCCCGACTTGTGGGGGAGTCATAGTCTCCATCATCCTTTCCTTACTGGGACAATGCTCTAATAATGATGATCATCACACTTTTATTTTTCTTACAACTCAACAATTACAACTCGATACTTAATACAAAATATGACTCTATATGAATGCCTCCGGCGGTGTACCGGGATATTCAATGACTCATGAGTGACACGTATGAAAGAATTATGAATGGTGGCTTTGCCACAAATACGATGTCAACTACATGGTCATGCTAAGCAATATGACAATGATAGAGTGTGTCATAATAAACGGAACGGTGGAAAGTTGCATGGCAATATATCTTGGAATGGCTATGGAAATGCCATAATAGGTAGGTATGGTGGCTGTTTTGAGGAAGGTATATGGTGGGTGTATGATACCGGCGAAAGGTGCGCGGTATTTAGACAGGCTAGCAAACGTGGAAGGGTGAGAGTGCATATAATCCATGGACTCAACATTAGTCATAAAGAACTCATATACTTATTGCAAAAATCTACAAGTTATCGAAGCAAAGTATTACACGCATGCTCCTAGGGGGGTAGATTGGTAGGAAAAGACCATCGCTCGTCCCCGACCGCCACTCATAAGGAAGGCAATCAAAAAATAAATCATGCTCCGACTTCATCACATAACGGTTCACCATACGTGCATGCTACGGGAATCACAAACTTCAACACAAGTATTTCTCAAATTCACAACTACTCAACTAGCACAACTTTAATATCACCATCTTTATATCTCAAAACAATTATCAAGTATCAAACTTATCATAGTATTCAACACACTCATAAGAAAATTTTATTATTAATCTTATATAACAAGCATATTAAGACTTTAAGCAAATTACCATGCTATTAAGACTCAAAATAATCTAAGTGAAGCATGAGATATCAATAGTTTCTATAAAACAAATCCACCACCGTGCTCTAAAAGATATAAGTGAAGTACTAGAGCAAAATTATATAACTCAAAGGATATAAGCAAAGCACATAGAGTATTCTAACAAATTCCAAATCATGTATGGCTCTCTCAAAAGGTGTGTACAGCAAGGATGATTGTGGTAAACTAACAAGCAAAGACTCAAATAATACAAGACGCTCCAAGCAAAACACATATCATGTGGCGAATAAAAATATAGCTCCAAGTAAAGTTATCGATAGAAGTAGACGAAAGAGGGGATGCCTTCCGGGGCATCCCCAAGCTTTGGCTTTTAGGTGTCCTTAGATTATCTTGGGGGTGCCATGGGCATCCCCAAGCTTAGGCTCTTGCCACTCCTTGTTCCATAATCCATCAAATCTTTACCCAAAACTTGAAAACTTCACAACACAAAACTTAAAGTAGAAAATCTCGTGAGCTCCGTTAGCGAAAGAAAATAAAAGACCACTTCAAGGTACTGTAATGAACTCATTCTTTATTTATATTGGTGTTATACCTACTGTATTCCAACTTCTCTATGGTTTATAAACTATTTTACTAGCCATAGATTCATTATTATTCTCAATCAAAGTTGACAAGGGCATATCATTAGGATCAGAAGAAACACTCTTATTAGCAAATAATTTCATAAGTTCATCCATCTTTCCACTCAAAACATTAATTTGTTCTATCGCATGCACCTTTTTATTAGTAGATCTTTCAGTGTGCCATTGAGAATAATTAACCATAATATTATCTAGGAGTTTAGTAGCTTCTCCTAAAGTGATTTCCATAAAAGTGCCTCCCGCGACCGAATCTAAAAGATTTCTAGAAGCAAAATTCAATCCAGCATAAAAATTCTAAACAATCATCCACAAATTTAAACCATGAGTAGAGCAATTACGTATCATTAATTTCATTCTCTCCCAAGCTTGTGCAACATGTTCATGATCAAGTTGTTTAAAATTCATAATATCGTTTCTAAGAGAGATGATCTTAGCGGGAGGAAAATACTTAGAGATAAAAGCATCTTTGCACTTATTCCATGAATCAATACTATTTTTAGGCAAAGATGAAAACCAAGCTTTAGCACAATCTCTAAGCGAAAAAGGAAATAGCTTCAATTTAACAATATCATTATCCACATCTTTCTTATTTTGCATGTCACACAAATCAACGAAGCTATTTAGATGGGTAGCGGCATCTTCACTAGGAAGGTCGAAAAACGGATCTTTCATGACAAGATTCAGCAAGGCAGTATTAATTTCACAAGATTCAGCATCAGTAAGAGGAGCAATCAGAGTGCTAATAAAATCATTGTTGTTGGTATTGGTGAAGTCACACAATTTAGTATTATCTTGAGCCATCGTGACAAGCAAGCAAACTAACACACAAGCAAACAAAAAGCAAGCAGGAAAAAAGAGGCAAATAGAGAGGGAGGATAGAGAGAGAGAGGGCGAATAAAACGGCAAGGGTGAAGTGGGGGGAGAGGAAAACGAGAGGCAAATGGCAAATAATGTAATGCGGGAGATAAGGGTATGTGATGGGTACTTGGTATGTTGACTTTTGCGTAGACATCCCCGGCAACGGCGCCAGAAATCCTTCTTGCTACCTCTTGAGCACTGCGTTGGTTTTCCCCGAAGAGGAAGGGATGATGCAGCAAAGTAGCGTAAGTATTTCCCTCAGTTCTTGAGAACCAAGGTATCAATCCAGTAGGAGGCTACGCGCGAGGACCTCATACCTGCACAAAACAAATAAATCCTCGCAACCAACGCAAATAGGGGTTGTTAATCCCTATAAGGCCACTTACGAGAGTGAGATCTGATAGATATGTTAACATAATATTTTTGGTATTTTTATGATAAAGATGCAAAGTAAAATAAAGGCAAAGTAAATAGCAAAGGAAATAACTAAGCAGTAGGAGATCAATATGATAAAGATAGACCCGGGGGCCATAGGTTTCACTAGTGGCTTCTCTCGAGAGCATAAGTATTCTACAGTGGGTGAACAAATTACTGTTGAGCAATTGACAGAGTTGAGCATAGTTATGAGAATATCTAGGTATGATCATGTGTATAGGCATCACGTCCGAGACAAGTAGACCGACTCCTTCCTGCATCTACTACTATTACTCCACTCATCGACCGCTATCCAGCATGCATCTAGAGTATTAAGTTAAAAACAGAGTAACGCCTTAAGCAAGATGACATGATGTAGAGGGATAGACTCATGCAATATGAAGAAAACCCCATCTTGTTATCCTCGATGGCAACAATACAATACGTGCCTTGCCGCCCTTACTGTCACCGGGAAAGGACATCGCAAGATTGAACCCAAAGCTAAGCACTTCTCCCAATGCAAGAAAGATCAATCTAGTAGGCCAAACCAAACTGATAATTCGAAGAGACTTGCAAAGATAACCAATCATACATAAAAGAATTCAGAGAAGATTCAAATATTATTCATAGATAGACTTGATCATAAACCCACAATTCATCGGTATCAACAAACACACCGCAAAAAGAAGATTACATCGAATAGATCTCCACAAGATAGGGGGAGAACATTGTATTGAGATCCAAAAAGAGAGAAGAAGCCATCGAGCTACTAAGTATGGACCCGTAGGTCTGAGGTAAACTACTCACACTTCATCGGAGGGGCTATGGTGTTGATGTAGAAGCCCTCCGTGATCGATGCCCCCTCCGGTGGAGCTCCAGAACAGGCCCCAAGATGGGATCTCGTGGATACAGAAAGTTGCGGCGGTGGAATTAGGTTTTTGGCTCCGTTTGAATTCGTTTTCTTCGAAACCCTAAAACAGGCAAAAAAACAGCAATTCTGGGCTAGGCCTTCGGTTAATAGGTTAGTCCCAAAAATAATATAAAAGTGGATAATAAAGCCCTATAATGTCCAAAACAGTAGATAATATAGCATGGAGCAATCAAAAATTATAGATACGTTGGAGTCATATCAGTTGCCCTGGTTCCCTTGATTGCTATGTCCGGTTTGATTGCCCTGAAGTCCTGAACCGGAGCTGCCGCCTCCATAACCCGGCCCATGAAAACCACCTCCTGAACCGCCGGGCGGGCCATTGTCGTACTGAAACATATTGGTGTTCTTGAATTCTCGCATGATATAACAATCCTTCCAGAGATGTGAAGCTGGCCTCTCCTTTGATCCATGCTTTGGACAAGGTTGATTTAACAGGCGCTCCGGATTGGGGCCTGAACCTCCGCCCCTCTAGGGCTGTTTACCCTTACGACGCGGACCGTTATCCTGAGCATTGGTGTTAGCCACAAAGTCCAAACTATTGTCTGCCTTGCGCTTACCATTGTTCCCATGACCTGTCGGGTTATGCTGCTGTCCCTTGGTGTTGTCGTTCTTCTTCCCTTTCCCCAGTTTGTCCTCCTCTGACTCAGGGTCTTTGGTATTATCTGAATCGGCATATTTAACCAAAGCGGCCATAAGCGTTGCCATATCATTGCAGTGACGTTTGAGCCTTCCTAACTTTTGTTTTAACAGTAGAAACCGGCAATTTCCCTCCAACATTAACACTGCTGTGTCCGCATTGATGCGATCCGACGAATGCAGAATAGCTGAGACCCACTTCACCCAATGGGTTGTAGACTCCCCATCCTCTTGGACACAAGCGGCCAGGTCCACAATCGACATAGGCTGCTTACAAGTATCCTTAAATTTTTGGATAAACCGGTGTTTTAACTCGGCCCATGATCCGACGGAGTTAACCGGTAAGCTCTTTAACCAAGTACGAGATGTCCCCTCCAACATCATGGTGAAGTATTTAGCACACACCGCTTCATCCACATCCAACATCTCCATTGCCATCTCATAACTTTCAACCCATGACTCTGGTTGCAAATCGGCGATGTAATTGGGCACCTTACGAGGGCCTTTAAAATCCTTGGGCAGTCGCACATTACGTAAAGTGGGGGTGAGACACGGCACCCCTAAGGAACTGAAGACCACACCTGGCTCCACTGAAGCGGTAGGGTGAACCGGAGTAGGTTGACGAGCTCCGTGCAGAGCTGCTAATTCGGCCTCTCGACGTGCACGACCATGATCCACCACATCCTGCGCATTAGCACCTCCACCTGCCGGGTTGTGCCCTCGCGGCGAGTTACGGCGACATGCACTGCTTGACACGGCCGGTTCATCCTCAACGTGCCTGGTGTAGCTCATGCGGGGGGTGGAATGAATCCTCTCGCGACTATGCGAATAAGCCTGCTGCTGGTTTAAAGCTGTTTGAAGGAGCTCTCTGGCCCGTCGTGCCTCAATCACAAGTAGTGACTCGCCGTCGGTTGGGAGGGCTGCCAATCATGAAGCGGCGGCCACAATGTTGTCCAACGGGTTGGAGTAATTCCCCGGAGGCATCGGAACATACTGCGGCACAATGTTGCTTTGACGAGGCGGGTCCATCGTGCGCGGCTGAACCGGCGCTCCTGTTCCTGGCGCCTTCGTCTGGTTTAACACTGGCTGATTACTAGTTCCTGCTCCTGGTGTGTTAAAGAGATTTCTTGGCTCATAACCTGGCGGGAGATGCGACCGGTATCTTCTTCTCATGACTTCCTCTGAGGCATTCTGATCCAGCCTAAGCCGGTAGGCCTGAGCTTCCAACTCGGCCCGTTCCGTAGCCATCCTAGCATTCTCTGCTGCTAGGTCCGCTTTAGCCTGAGTTATCTGATCTTTCACCTTTGCAATCTCCGCATTGTGCTGGTCCCGGGCTGCTGCGTCCACCTCCGCGGCCATCAATGTTGCCAAAGTGTTGAATAAATCAGACAGAACTTCAGCCGGAGGCAGCGCAGATCCCCCTGCTCCCGCCGGCGTTGCTGTTGCTGAACCGGAGAGCATTGCCGCGGCGGTTGATGAGTGGTGTGCTGATTGTGTACCGTCCATGAAGATAGCGACCCGGTTTGGCAGATCGAGGGGGTCCGGAATATTGTTGCCATCGGAACCTCCGCTAATCCGGCCGTCCTGCAACTGATACAGCGATTCGGTCTCTCCAGTTGAAGACTCGTCGTCAGAGCAGACAATGGTTTCTCCATCAGATGCCGGTCCATCCTCATATTCCGCTCCATGGATGACACCTATGAAGACATGCCTTGCTGCGGGCTGAACCGGGGAAGGGCTTGCACGCTGAGCCATCTCGATGATGTCGGTGCAGGTGTCTAGCTCAGGGCCCGATTCGCTAATCTTGTCGATGAAGATGTGGATCCCACCAAAGGGGACCCGGTACCCGTATTCGATTGAACTGGCCTCGGGACCCCATCCTGCATCGTCGATGTAGAGCCTGCTGCGACGACTCTTCGTCATCCGGCCCACAGCGTATCCCTTGAGTCCATCAAAGCTGCCCTTCAAGAACTCGGAACCATCATGCGATAGCCCCACAGTGGGCGCCAACTGTCGTGGGTTTGTCACGGCGGATGTCCTCGTGAAAGGACTTATTCGTGGAGCCATCGCTACGGGTTAGCCTAAAGGGGTTAAACCGGACAAGAGGACACGAGGGATTTTATACTAGTTCGGCCCCTTCGATGAAGGTAAAAGACTACGTCTAGTTGTGATTGGTATTGCTAGGGTTTCGATGACCACGGAGCGAATCCGCTTTGCCTGGCTCTCGAGTTGTCGTCTATCCTCCTGAAACCGCGGCCGGGTCGTCCCTTTATATACATAGGTTGACGCCCGCCGGTTTACAGAGTCCCGAGGCCGGATCATAGATGTGCCCGGCTCGGTCTCTATTCCTCTAACTTACAATACAAGTTACATGACAGAGTCGGTTTACATCTACAGGCTTTAACCCACCTTTGGGCCTTGGGCCTTCGTAAAGCGCCACCATCTTCACGTCTTCATGGGATTCTATCTTCATGGAGCTAACCCGACCACTCTGAGCCGGTTTACCTCCAGTAATCATATCCCCAACAAAAATCATATAGAATTGTTATAAATATGGCATGAATACTTCATAAATTATAGATACATTGGAGATGTATCAGAGTGCGCAGGTGGTTCCACCTTGTTGGTGCAGTTGTCGTCAACCAAGTGGCTTCCCGAAGAAGGCACCAACATGTCGGCCGTGATAACATTATCAACCACATATACTACCGACATGATGGACTCATGTGCCTCTAGTTCCTCACATGACATAGGAGAATCATCGTCCTCACATGAGGTCATCGCTGAGTCCACCTTCATATGCTCCATTGCTAGAGGAAAAGTAGGGCTTAGACATAGCTCCCGAAGTTGAACTTGCCAGAAGGCATGCAATGGCAAGTAGACGCGACCCTTCAAGAGAGGAGATAAATATCCAAGACTGATTAGCTAAGATGTATCACCGAGAAGAGATTATGTGGCGCAAGCGGCCAAAGATGATGTGGCTGACAGAAGGGGGCCATAATACACGTTATTTCCAACAGAAGCTTCTATGAGAAAGAAAAAAAATTACAAGGTTGGAAAGTATAGATGTATCTTCCAGAGAGGATAGATAAGGGATGGAAAAGAATGATAAGTGAGTTTTTCGGGCATTTATATGCTTACAAAGGTTTAGCAGATTTGAAGGTTCTATTGCACATGGTGCCCGAAGGGTGACATATGACATGAATGTGGATTTGAATAAGTCTACCGGGTTAACTTTTTTTAGACAAGTCTAGCGGGTCACCTAGGCAGCGAAGCCAGACGAGTTAGCAGTAGTATTTTGTTGGGCCAGACCAGGTGCACGAGGCGCATCATCGTTGGTTTTCTTAGAGCATCTCGAACAGCCACGTTAAACAAGCACCGCGCCGCAAATTTGGTCATTTTAGTGCGCGCGCAACCAGTAAAGTGGCTCCAGCGGGCGCGCAATAACTGCGCGCGCGGCATATGGAGTTGGGCGCGCGGTCCGAATCGCCAACTCGCGCTGTGTATTTGGGACGCCCGCTTCCTTGCGCGGCACACACGAGCGCTCGCGCCACACTCTCTCCTCCCCGCCACCTTCGCCGCGCGCGTGCCGGCGCCAGCAAACTGGACCCGATGGACGCACGCCTCGGCACCCCGCTCACCACATCCTACAGCCGCGACCCCTCCACCACCGCCGCCGCCGCAAACCCTAGCGCGGGGAGCATTGGCCTCGCCTCCGCCGGAGCTCCTCCGAGCATCAGCCTCGCGCGCGGCCTCTTCATGCCGCCACGGATGACCTTGGCGGTGGGTAGCATCGCGCCGGCGCCGCCCCGTGCCCCCCTGGAAGCTCCCCAATACGGCGCGACCGGAGAAGGGCAAGACATCCGCGAAGAAGAACAAGGCGGCGGACGGCTTCGTCACCTCGAAGGTAAGGAGGAAGAAGCTTGCAGGGCGTGTGATGGGCGCGGCGGCTACCGAAGCGCCGGCGAGCTCACTCGTTGAGCCGGCAGCCGACACGCACAACGTGTTCGATGATATGCCCCAAAGGTAGAATATTTTTTCAAATTTTCTGTTCTTGTTATTTTTTGAATGCATTCATATAGATAGCTTATTTGCATTGTTCTATATATTTTGTAGTCTCAACGATGATACATACATGTCAAATATGGGTGTTGACTCCAACAATTCGCATTGGTCTCAAACCAATGGCATGCACTTTCATGACCATGAGTTTGAGGTGGACGAGAATGGTGAGGGCATTGTCGATGCACCGAAAGGAAGAGCGGGCAATTACACCAACGCCGAAGACATCTTACTATGCAATACTTGGTTGCAAGTGTCGAGGGATCCATCCGTTGGAGGTGATCAAAGTAGAGATGCTTATTGGAACCAGATGAAGGAACACTTTGATGTTCGCAACGTGAGTGGAATTGACCGCTCCGACCGATCTCTTCGGTCCCGGTGGTCGACAATCAACAAGGATTGTCAAAAGTGGGCGGCCGCACAAAAGGCGGTTGACAAGTTGAACCCAAGTGGCACCAATGAGGACGATAGAGTAAGTGCCATTTCATCCATGTTCATCATACTTATTGTTGGTGTTTGAAGTGCTAACTTATTCAAAGGAGAGGAGAAGAGGACCAAGAAGGGGAAGATCAAGAAAGGAAGACCATTTACCTTGGCTCATTGCTATGACGTGTTGAAGGATGATGAGAAATGGAAGAAACGTGATGATTTGGATTTGAGCAACAAACGCAAGCGAACAATTGAGTTGGATGATGATGATGAGGAGGAGGATGCATCAAGTGATGACGACAAGAGAAGCCCAACACCCAACTCGGTTTCATACTCGAAGACAAAACGACCGGATTGGTGCAAGAAAGACGCAAAAGAAAATAAGAAGAGGAAAGGAGAAGATGAGCTCAAAAATTCTATGGAAGCTATTGTGAAGGCAAGAAAAGAAGCCAACGAGGTGAGGAAAATGGCAAGAAACCAAGATGCCACGGCCGAGGAGAGGAGGTTGGCGGCCGAGGAGAGGAGGGTGGCGGCCGAGGAGAGGAAGGTGGCTTTGGAGGAGAGGAAGGTGAGCAATGAGGAGCGAACTAGATTGTTGGAATGGGAGAAGCACTTGTTCTTCTTGGACACATCTATTCTCAATGAGGCGCAAAAGGAGTACGCCAATCTTGCCCGTGAAGAAGTCTTTGAAGAAAATATGCCCTAGAGGCAATAATAAAGTTGTTATTTATATTTCCTCATATCATGATAAATGTTTATTATTCATGCTAGAATTGTATTAACCGGTAACTTAATACATGTGTGAATACATAGACAAACAAAGTGTCACTAGCATGCCTCTACTTGAGTAGCTCGTTGAATCAAAGATGGTTAAGTTTCCTAGCCGTAGACATGAGTTGTCATTTGATTAACGGGATCACATCACTAGAGAATGATGTGATTGACTTGACCCATCTGTTAGCTTAGCACGATGATTGTTTAGTTTGTTGCTATTGCTTTCTCCATAACTTATACATGTTCCTATGACTATGAGATTATGCAACTCCCGAATACCGGAGGAACACATAGTGTGCTATCAAACGTCACAACGTAACTGAATGACTATAAAGATGCTCACGTTGCTATGCATCACCTAGATGGATCTTGAGTGTGCGTAGGATTTTTTTTGAAATTACTGCGTTCCCCAACAGGCTTCGGAGCTACCGTGGGCGGCTTAGGTGCCTTGTGTGGCTTTGGAGCTACCATGGAGACCATGGGAGGCATGGGTGGCTTTGGAGCACCCCTCGCCGCCATGGCCGCCATGGGAGGCATGAGTTTTGCTTCTCTCATGGGAGGCATGGGTGCACCTCCGGCCGCCATGGGCGGAATGTCTTCTGGTGTGCCTCACACACCTTCCCATGAAGATGTCGTTGAAGATCTTGCCAACATCGCCCGAGCTTCACGTGATGCGGTGCGCGACAATGATGATGATGATGAGGAAGAATCATCTTCGGAGGAGGAAGAATCGTCTTCAGAAGATGAGGACGAAGACGAGGACGAGGCTTGATGTGTCTTTCGTTTGTGTCATGAACTTGGTTTGCATTTTGAACTTGGTTGGATGAACTTGTGGGCATGATTTTGAACTTGTGGGCATGAACTTTTATTTATCAACTTGTTTGTGTGAAATTTATATGCCATGTTCACTGCATTTTGAATGTTTGAAATCCATTTTATGTCCAAAATGCAATATATGGCAATGCACCGGCGAGTCGTGCGTGCTGCTGGAGCGGCGCGCGCGCTGCATTTTAGCGCGGCTGTTGGATTCAGCACTGTCGGCCGCGCCAAACCAGATGAAGAGCGCGCGACAAAATAGTTTTTAGGGCGCGGCGCGTTGGGCGGCTGTTGGAGATGCTCTTAACCGGTGCCTACCCTGACTAGGAGGTCTTTTTTTGAGGGGTAGGAGGTCTATCTTCTAGTTTGGTTTTTTCTTTAGAAACACCTGTAATTTTATTCATACTCATAAGAATTACAGGTATACTGATTTGAACCTAAAATTCAAGAAAGTACAAAGTAATTCATATAACTAAGAACTACAATGAAATATCTTGGAAACACCTTCTTCACGATACTAAACTCTGCTTGAAGGAATACTTCAAAGGGCCTCCCACGTAGCCGCCTCCCCTGCCCCCAAAAAGCCTAGGGTTTCCTCGGCCTCCCGCCGGCTCCGCCGCCGGTCCGCCTCGTCTCTAGTGGCCTTAGGGCCATGGCGGTACGGTGGATCCTGGCCCTTGCCAGCGGGAGGACTCCATCTTTAGATGTTCATTCAAGGTTCGTTAGGGTTTGTGTCATGCTAAGGAAGACGAGACGATGACGCCTCCATGAAGATGGAATAAAATTCTCCCCGCCTAGCCCCCATGCCGGTGGTGCGTCTAGTATCATCGGTGGGCGTGTGGAGATGTGTCTCCGGTGGATATGTTCTTGATGGATTTTTTCTGATCTTGCCGTAGTTCGTTTATGTTTGTGCGTCTTCAAGTTGGATCCTTGCGATCTATGCTACTCTTCAATGGCGGCGGTTGCTCTGGTCCTATGAGGTCTTAGCATGACGATTTTTCGACTGTCTATTAAAACAAGCTTCGTCCGGCTACAACGAGGAAGGGACGATGACGACGACACATCTTCGGCTCGCTTCAGTGTTTGTACTCGTCACTAGGTAGTCTATAGATCTGGATATAATTTTTATTATTTTTTGTGTTCGTTATACTGTCATAATTGAAAATGGATAGATTGAAAGTATTTTCAAAAGAAGAAACTTTAAAGACTTCGGTAAAAAGGTACAATTAGACTGAAGCAACGATATTGTCACTCTTTCTCCAACATGAACATTACTGATAATGATTTTTCAAAGTCCTTGAATCGGCCTTTTTTTTTGAGAGACTCCGCCCTTCTAAAAAGATGCCTTCTCCCAACCCCTCTGTCAATCACCCCTCCAAAAAAAAAAAAAACCTCCGTCAATCCAATCCAATCGCTCCCGACCGGTGGCAATCGGATCCTCACCGCCGTCCTTAACCCTCCGCGGCGTCGGCGGCTATCGGATCCTCACCCCGGTACTTTTCTCCTTCCTCCACAAGATGCCGGGCCTGGACGAGAGGCCGGAGAATCTGAATGTTGTTCGGGACCCTCTGAGGTTCATAGTGAGATCAAGATTCAAGGGGTTATCCAACCAGCCGAAGTTGTCCGGGGATAAGTTTAAACTGGCTGCCGAGGGCGTTCCTCTAAAGTGTATGACCTGCGAATGCACTATAGTGGATCCCGATTATTCGGGCAAGATGTGCAAGGAATGCACGATAATGCATGAGAAGCAGCCCACGTTCCTCGAACTGCTGCGTAGCACCGTAGCGCCTCCACATTTGAATCTTTCCAGATGGTTACAAGTCACCTAATTATCGTCGGGGTTCGTTCTTCGATCGATAGTGACTGTGTTATCTTGGTTGCTATGCTTATTCTGCTGGTCGAATACTAATGTAATATTGGAGGGCATCTGCGTAACTATGTCGCGCTCTTCACTTTGGGAACACCTAATTATCGTTGGGAACACTAATTGTGCTCTTTTGGGTTACTTAGCGGTGGATGTACGTTTCCTGCATATATATCAGAGTGCGCAATGAAGAAGTAGAATCTTGTGCAGTGATCTAATTAAGAAATCCCAAGCGTGTTTAAGTTTGGAGCTTTTACTAGACCTGTCAAGGAGCAGTCAATTCTATTTTATTTTCCGTGCAAATACGATGATGAGAATAAAACACCGGAAACTGGCTGAGAACTTAGTCTAATCACATACGTACATGTGATCATTGTACTAGTTTTATTTACAGACATTTTTATGTTTTTTTTAGAATCATCAGACATTTTTATGGTTATAAACGAGTTGTGTACGGGCCATTACTCTATGTACTAGCGCCGAAAAAGCGCAGCCGAGCACGTCGGAGAGCCCATTTGAATCTTTGGTGATGTCCTATGTGAGCAATGGTCCAAATGCATAATTCACATACTTGACGGCTACAGCGTGTTTTTCTTCACAATATATAACATGGCATGCGTCATTACCTGTGCATGGGTGCACACCGTGGTGCAGTACAATCCATAATGGTTTCCGTTTTTTCTGCCCTAGTGGTTTCCTCTAGCCTATGCACACAGCCAAATTAAAGCCAAGGTTTTGTGCCATGTTTTGAGACTCCAAAGCTTAGAGAGTCCTCTCTGTCATGTTTTGTATAATAATTTGACTATAGGCTCATAGGATTAAGCCTAGTTTAGGACGTCCCACCTTAAAGGGGAAGTTGTATTAGGCTTTAGTTTTTCTTTCTCCTTTTTAGCCCTTGGCTTCTGTATATATTGTATATTTTTTTCCATACAATTCAGAGAACTGAATCGGGTTCCACCATCAAAGCTAACGGAACAAGAGAGTTTCAAAACGGCGTCCAAGGAAAGATCGCTAGTGCGCCATCACTACAAAACAACAAAAGCAAAGAACTAAATACACTCTCACATGTCCAACACCGCATGCTCCGCTAGTGGGGAGAGTGTGGGGGAACACGTAACTTAAAATCCAGGCAACAACAGCCCCACTTTTACACCTTAAAAAAACAACATCAAACCCACTCTCTTGTGGCCATCGCAGATAGCCACTTAGTTTACTCGAGCTTCTTTTTCATCGTCCTCTTCTTGCATCGTGTATTCGTCTTCCAACATTGCAATCCTATCGCGCGGGGGCTGGTGCTGGTGAATATGTTGATGAAGATTGATCCTTCCACAATAAGAGAATCGTTGGTGATGTCAATGGATACGATTTCCCCATCCCGGAGGGAAGTTTTTTGGCGGAATCGCTCCGTGGGGAGCAAAAGTGCTTTTGCTCATGTTTCGCTTCGAGACGGCGGCGCTTCATATCGAAGTCTTTTTTTTCTAGAGCAAATAGCCTCATATAGCAGGAGATGGGCACCAGAGGCCTGCTGGTGGGCCAACGAGCTCATAAGGCGCGCCCTTGGGGACGCCCCTGAGCTCATGGCTCTCTGGTGGGCCCCCTCCTGATATTTCTTCAGCCAATATTTTTTATATATTCTAAAATGATTCTTCATAAATTTTCAGATCATTTGGAGCCGTGGAGAATATCTATCTCTACTGTAGCCTTTTCAGGTCCAAAATTCCAACTGTCGACAATCTTCCTATTCATGTGAAACTTGCAAAATAAGACATAAAAGGCATTAGAATAGCATCATAAAGTGAAATATTGACCCAAAACATAATAAATAATAGTAGAAAAACAAGATCCAAATTGGACGTATCAACGTGTGGAATGATAAATGGTAAAATAAAAACTTCCTAGTCTTGCCATTAGAACTAGCTCAAGTGTTGTTGGTGATCAGGTTTTCCAGATCTTAGGATATCGTTAATTGTAACTAATTCTAAAACAACATTGAGATTATGACGTTGGAAGAACGATCATATTGAATCAACCTAGAATTGTCTGTTATGAATTGAGTTAATATCGTCCGTATTCAATTGTAAAGTCACTTTAATATCGTCCATATTCAATTATAATATCACCGAGTATTAACTTGTGATTTTGCTTTTTAGACCAGGTATCATAGTCACTTCTTACCGCACGGTGGACTTTGGGGTTGCTCAAACGTCACCTGCAACACGGTGACCATAACGAAAACTTACAATCTCATCGGAAAGATTGATAAGGGACTAGATAGCTCGAGAGTGGGATTTGCTCCTCCGATGATGGAGAGATATTCTTAGGGCCCTCTCGGTGTGACGATATCTATCATCGTCTGGCCAGAAACAACTGACTACATCACGGGAATGCCGGAACACAACACCGAGAAAGAAGAACAAAACCAGTAACGAGGATAACAATATTGTGAGCATTTGATGACTCAGGAGGATACCTATACATCTCGGGCTTTGTGAAATATCGCGGAGCAAAGGGAGTATCACATGATAACCAAATGTTCACTCGAATATCATTCGTGTGTTCATAGGGATCGATATGGACGTCCACGGTCCCGGTGCCGGTCATTGAACGAAGGGGTTTCGCTCATGTCTATGAGTTACCGAACCTACGGGTCACAAGCTTAAGGCAATCACGATCTGCTGAGTGTTAGTAGGACGGGAGTGATCAGAATATATTTATGAAATTGTCTCATTAATATTCAGAATAGTTCCAAAAGGATCTGGGAGCATTTCGGGAACACCGGAAGGGTTTCAGAGTTTATCAAGTATTACCAGTAATTAATATGTAGGTGGAAAATGTTTTCGATGATGTTAAATTACATATAATATGCTCTAGTAATAGTTAAAGAGCTTTTATATTTAATTTAATATCAACGGGCCTAAAAAGGCCAAGTGGAGGAGGAAGAATTGGGCCACCAAGGCCCAATAGGGGAGGCACCCCCTTCCCCCTTGAGGGAGGCCGAATCCTAGGGGGGGAGGACTCCTCGACTCCTCCTTCCCCCCCTTGGCCGACACAAGGGAAGGGGAGGCCTTCACTAGTTCATCTAGCCCTAGTTCTAGTTGGTCCTAATTGACTAATTAGAGCTTGGTCTAGTTTCTCTAATCCTCATAATTAGAAGTCTAGTGTGGTTTAAATCTTCTTCCTTTAATTCTCTGGCGATGATTAGCTCTGGGCGGCGAAGCGTTGCCGGATCGTGAAGGCTGTACGCTTGCAACCAAGTAAAGAGGTCGTGCTTTCGGTTTTCAGTTCGAGGGATTGTTCGTGGGCGGTTCGCGGGATCGTTTATCGGCGGTTCGAGGCACTCCAAGTATGATCTACACGGCCACGTTCTTCTTCCGCTGCAACTCGAGGATCGTAATGATTGTGATCACAACCTGTTATGCATCTTCATATTGATCTTAGGTGGAGGAGCGATTTTTCTTGTTTTTTACTACGTTCCCCAACACTCGGCAGCTGCTTGGGCGCCAACTACGGACGAGACGCTGAGAAGCCGCGACTAGTGCACTCCTCCTCGCTTGTTGCCATGCGCTCGCTCTCGGGCAACAACAATGACCTCGCCGCGATGACCAGCGTCAGCTCACGGCCACGGCCAGCAGCAGCCGGCAACAGTAGCAGGTTGCGGGTGGCGGCGCATAGTAGCAGGTCGCGTGCGGCGGCGTGCGGCAGCTCGCAGGCAGCGGCCGGAAGACCGTGGTGGGACGTGAAAGTTCCTTCTCGCCAACCCTTTCTTGTTTTAGAGGTTCGTGTAAAAAAAGAAAAATAACGCAGATATAGAGAAAATGGCCTAGACTTTATAGGATCCCACGACAAATTTTAGGAAACGACTGTTTTACGAGGTCTGCTCCGGACGAAAAAATGAACTCATCCCGTAAATTAACAGTTAATTTTATCAGATGACCCAGTTTACAGGATCTGTTAGAGATGATATTTCTTGAGGACCTGAAGAGCAAACAAAGCGACGGACGGTTAGCAAAGACAGCGGTCAACAAAAGTCTCCGCGCTGCAGTCCACATCCGACAGCACAGCACCGACACAAATCTCCTCTCACGCACTCACACACACCGGCACCACTCTGCCACTCGCTCTCGCGGAGTGAAGGCACGGGAAAGAGGGGAAAGGGGATCGGATCGGCCGGAGATGAGGAAGACGGCGGTGGGCTCCGCCTCCGCGGGTGCAGGCTGGCCGTGCGGTCTGAACCTCAACGTGGTGTTCCTGCTCTCCATGGTGGCCACCAACCTGCTCTCCCTCTACCACCTCTCCATCCGCGCCTCCCCCACCACGCCGGCGCTCCAATCCGGCTCCGACTTCGAGCAGCAGCAGGTGCTCCAGCAGCTCAGCGCCATCCGCGCCACCGTCTCCCACCTCCGGTCCGCCACCCCTCCCCCGCCCCCCGAGCTCGTCCTCTACTCCCGCCTCGCCCCCGTCGCCTCCGCCTGCTCCGCGCACCCCGACCTCCTCCACCGCTTCATGTCCTACGTCCCCTTCGCCGCCTGCCCCGACGACGTCCACACCCTCGCCGAGCCTCTCATCCTCCGCGGCTGCCACCCGCTCCCCAGGCGCCGCTGCTTCTCCCCGACCCCCGACGCCGGATCCGTCCAGCTCCCCACCGACCCCTTCGCGCCGCTCCCCGACTCCGCCGTGCGCTGGCCGACGGACGCGAAGAAATGCAGGTCCTTCTCTTGCCTGCCGGCGTCGCTCGGGTTCGACGTGGCGCGGACGGAGGCCGGCAAGTTCCTCCGGGCGCTGGGGCCTCTGGACCTGACGGTGCCGCAGCTGCTGCGTCTGGCGTCGATGAGCCGCGCGGGGCCCATTCGGCTGGGGCTGGACGTTGGCGGCGGCACGGGGACGCTGGCGGCGCGGCTGAAGCGGGCGGCGAACGCGACGGTGCTGACGACGACCATGGACCTGGGCGCGCCCTACTCGGAGGCCGCGGCGGCGCGCGGGGTGGTGCCGTTGCACGCGCCGCTGCAGCAGCGGTTCCCCGTGGGGGACGGGACGATGGACCTGGTGCGGGCGGGCCACGCGGTGAACCGGTGGATCCCGGAGCCGGCGCTGGAGTTCCTGTGGTACGACGCGGACCGGGTGCTGCGGCCGGGCGGGCTGCTCTGGGTGGACCACCTCTGGTGCCGGAAGGGCGACCTCGACGGCGTGTACGCCGCCATGCTGCGGAGGCTGGGCTACAAGACCATCAAGTGGGCCGTCGCCGACAAGACCGGCATTGGCGCCAAGGACGAGCTCGTCTACCTCACCGCGCTGCTGCAGAAGCCATTCTAGCCAGGCTGCAGATGTGGACACATGCTTATCTGATCTCTGCAAGTGTTGGGAGCTTTTGTGATTCATCCATGGTCGCACGTTCACGTTCCTTCCCACTCAAGTTCCATATGCTGTCGATGTGCAAGCAACGATTTGCAAAATGCAGTGATGTGCAGGGAGGTTGGAAACAGTTACGTACCATTCATTTTTAAGAGATCTTTCAACGAGCCGACGATTTCCGATCTTTCAGTGGTCACCGCAGGAGACGATGAAGGCGGCTAGAAACTCCTTTCTTTCTCAGGTACTAGAAAGTTCTAGAGACACTAGTAAACAGATCATCGGCCATACTTTCGAAGTGATCAGATTTGGATATGAACTCGTTTATTTAATCAAATAAGATCAAAATGGATCACCGGTCACGTAACTGCCATGTCAGCATACCTTGGACCCCTCGCGTTTGAGTTTTTTTAACACAGTAAGTCACTCACACCCACGAGTATTACCCTTATGAACTCACACACGCATCTATATCCTACCCTTATAAGCAATTTTGAAAGACCGAGTCGGCATAACATCTTGAATTGACGAAGGGCTCGTGCTTGAGTTAATAATGCGTAGAGGATGTTTTTTGCAAACTGCCAGTCACAATGTAGTCAATGGCATATCGATGAGTTTTTTTAAAAAGACTTTTTTCACATTGCAAGGGTCTCATACCCACAACCTAAGGGCAAGAATTAGTTGACCACGAAAATTCGAAGGGGCATGCACTTGCACAGTCGTCTACGATCGTTGATGCGCGTCATGATACAAAAATTTATTTTGTCTGAAATTACATGAAAAAAGATGAAAACTAGGAATCTTGTCAATATGACAAAATATCCTTGTGCTAATACTTCATCCAACCGTTCTGTTGGAATATGTTCTAGAGGCAATAATATTGTATTATTACATTTCTCTGTTTATAATTAAGAGTTTATATTCTATTCTATAATCGTTATGATCCTGAATACGCGATTGAGTGAAAAAACTCATATGCACATGTGGGATGATAAATGGTAAAATAAAATTCCTAGTCTCGTCTCTAAAACTACCTCAAGTGTTGTTTGTGATAAGGTTTTTCGGATCTAGAGATATCATTAAGTATAACGATAGTCTCAGAACAACATTTCAAAGTATGACGTTAGAAGAACAATTATATTGAATCGACTCAAACTTGTTTGTTATACTTTGAGATAATATCGTCAGAAGTCAATTGTTATAACACGGGGTGTTAACGTGTGATTTAGTTCCATAGACCGTGAGAGTATTGTAGTCACTTCTTAACGTACGATGGGATTTTGGGTTTCTCAAACGTCATCTGTAACACGGTGATCATACCGACAACTTACAGATTCATCGGAAAGATTGATAAGGGACTAGATAGGCCGAGACTGGAATTTGCTCCTCCGACGATGGAGAGATATTTTTAGGGCCCTCTCGGTGTGACGGGATCCATCATCGTCTGGCCAGACACAGGTGACTATGTCACGAGGAGCCGGAACACGTCAATGAGAAATAAGAACAAAACCGCTATAGTGATCATGTGTATGACTCAAGAGAATGTCGACATATCTCACCTCGGGTTTTGCAAAGTATCACGAAGCAAAGTGAATAGCACATGATAACCAAAGGTTCACTCGAATGTCATTCGTGTATTCATAGGGATCGACATGGACGTCCATGGTCCGCTATCATTGAACGAAGGGAGTTTTGTTCATGTCTATGTTTTACCGAACCTACAGGGTCACAAGCTTAAGGTAATCACGATCTGAATGTTAGTAGGACGGGAATAATGAGAATATATTTGTGAAATATTTTCACTAATATTCAGAATAGTCTCGAAAGGAACCGGAAGCGTTCCGGAGTCACCGGAAGGGTCTTGGAGTTTATCGGGCAATATGAGGTATTTCTGATAAATAATATATATGTGGAAAATGTTTTCGGTGATGTTAAATTAATAATAAAAGGCTCTAGTAATTGTCAGGAGACTTTTACATTTAATTTAATATCAATGGGCCTTAAAAGGTCAAGTGGTGGAAGTGGAATTGGGCCACAAGGACCCAATAGGTGTGGCACCCCCTCTCCCATGGAGGGGAGGGAGTGGAGGCCGAATTGGGGAGGGATTCCCCTCCTCTTGGTCGGCGCAAGGGGGGAGTCATTTCCCCCCTTGTGTGGCGCCCGCTCCTCTCCCTCCAACCTATATATACTAGTGGCTTTGGCACTTTTTCAACACACAAGTTTGGAGCCTCCTTTATCTAGTTCTAGTTCTAGTTGGTCCTAGTTGATCAATTAGTGCTAGACCAAGATCCTCTAATCCTCATAATTAGAAGCCCAGTGTAGTTCTAGTCGCGTCCCTCTAATTCTCCAGCGAAGATTAACTCTGGACAGCGAAGCGCAGCCGAATCGTGAAGACCGCATGCTTGCAACTCATAGAGAAGTCGTGCTTTTCAGTCTTCCGTTTGAGGGACTGTCTGTGGGCGGTTCACTGGATCATTCATATATAGTTCGAGGGACTCCAAGTACGATATACACCGACTCATATTATTCCACTGCAACTCGGAGTCTATAACGATCCAATCCAACGTTAATGCATCCTCATAGTGTTTCTGGTTGATCGTAGGGCGATTTTTTTGTTTTCTACTACGTTTCTGAAGAGTGGCATCTACATTTATGTTCTTGTACATTCTCCTATATTGTCGTCCTGTTTAATTCCTTCTTTATTCTTCAAATGGATCTTCTTTTTAATCGTGTTTCCGTACATTATTATTGTTTACCTTCTTCTTCCTCTTGCATGTGCTCCAATGTCACCTTGTACTAGTCTTCTCTTTCATGTCATATGTGTTCTTCCTTTCACTGTTTGTTCAGCTTCTTTCTGTTGGTTTTATGTTTGTCCAGTTATCTTTGTCTTCCTGCAGAGTCCCGTTGCAAATTCATGGCATGCTTCTTCGTATTCCAACTTCATCGACTCTTTATTCGATGTCTTATTGTAGTACGACACATTATACCACTTTGGAGTAAAATTGGTTATAAAGAGACTTGACCATAAAGCAACTAGACGACAAGTGTGGCCAAACCATCAGTCAGCCGACTCCGAGAGCGTTGGGAAGATAGCAGCAAGCCGCTGCTAGTCTTCCAATTTTTTGGGAGACAACACCCGACGGAGACCAAGGTCCCAATTATTACGCGAAACATCGAGATGGAGATCTTACACTACAGAAGTTGCTCTATTTTGCAACATTTCACTTGAGTCGCATATAACCCTTTTTCGTCATGGAAAATACCCCCGTGAAGTTTTACGGCCGTCACCCCCACCATCACCGAAGCATCGTCATGGAAAATGAAATTTTGATGGTACCACTTTTTTCATCACGCAAGATCGCATTTCAGGTGACGAGCCAAATAATGTCACCATTTGACGTTTTCGTTGACGGCCCAGAATGTCACCTACGATAGCCCAAACTGTCGCCTGATACGTCTCCGTCGTATCTATTTTTCCAAACACTTTTGCCCTTGTTTTGGACTCTAACTTGTATGATTTGAATGGAACTAACCCGGACTGACGCTGTTTTCAGTAGAATTACCATGGTGTTGTTTTATGTGCAGAAAACAAATATTCTCGGAATGACCTGAAACTCCACGGGAGGTCTTAGAAAAAATAATAAAAAATCCTCGCCAAATATGAAGACCAGGGGGCCCACACCCTTCTCACGAGGGTGGGGGGCGCGACCCCCCTAGGGCGCGCCCCCTACCTCGTGGGCCCCCTGTTGCGTCTCCGACTCCAACTCCACCTCCATATATTGAGTTTTGATGAGAAAAAAAATCAAAGAGAAGAAATCATCGTGTTTTACGATACGGAGCCGCCGCCAAGCCCTAAAACCTCTCGGGAGGGCTGATCTGGAGTCCGTTCGGGGCTGCAGAGAGGGGGATTCGTCGCCGTCGTCATCATCAACCATCGTCCATCACCAATTTCATGATGCTCACCGCCGTGCGTGAGTAATTCCATCGTAGGCTTACTGGACGGTGATGGGTTGGATGAGATTTATCATGTAATTGAGTTAGTTTTGTTAGAGTTTGATCCCTAGTATCCATTATGTTCTGAGATTGATGTTGCTATGACTTTGCTATGCTTAATGCTTGTCACTAGGGCCCGAGTGCCATGATTTCAGATATGAACCTATTATGTTTGCATGAATATATGTGAGTTCTAGATCCTATCTTGCAAGTCTATAGTCACCTACTATGTGTTATGATCCGACAACCCCGAAGTGACAATAATCGGGACCACTCCCGGTGATGACCATAGTTTGAGGAGTTCATGTATTCACTATGTGCTAATGCTTTGTTCCGATTCTCTATTAAAAGGAGGCCTTAATATCCCTAAGTTTCCAATAGGACCCCGCTGCCATGGGAGGGTAGGACAAAAGATGTCGTGCAAGTTCTTTTCCATAAGCACGTATGACTATATACGGAATACATGCCTACATTACATTGACGAATTGGAGCTAGTTCTGTGTCACCCTATGTTATGACTGTTACATGATGAACCGCATCCGGCATAATTATCCATCACTGATCCGGTGCCTACAAGTTTTCCATATACTGGTTCTCGCTTATTTACTTTCCCGCTGCTACTGTTACAATCACTACAAAATACCAAAAACATTACTTTTGTTGTCTTTACTTTTGTTGCCGCTACCACCACTATCATATTACTTTCCTACTAAACACTTTGTTGCAGATACTAAGTTTCCAGGTGTGGTTGAATTGACAACTCAGCTGCTAATACTTGAGAATATTCTTTGGCTCCCCTTGTGTCGAATCAATAAATTTGGGTTGAATACTCTACCCTCGAAAGCTGTTGTGATCCCCTATACTTGTGGGTTATCATCGCCTAAGATCTTTTTTGTGACAATAATTCTTCACCAGCGATCGGTCCGGGGGGTTGACCGGTCAAAGATTCATATAGGTGGGGCCAGCAGCTGCTGACGTAGCTTCTTCCATGTGGGTCCTCCGTGGGTTTTATCGCTGACGGTCCCGTCGTAATAACTCGACATCAGTTTTGACCGATCAAGGGTGTCGACATATGGGCCTAGAAGTTGCTGATGTGGCTGCTTACATGTGGGACCAGATGGTGCTGATGTGGCTGCTTACATGTGGGTCCGGATGATGCTGACGTGGTTGCTTACAAGTGGGGACACGACTGTGGGGATGGTTACAATCTTCGTCACCAGTATCATCATAGGTTTTATTATAGCGTCAAGAATGTGCACGGTTGATTTTGCAGGCCAATTTGAATTTGAATTAGAGAAAAATTGAAATTTAACATTGCCAACACAACTTTTATTATAATAACAATGGGACTTGACATCTCTCACAAAAGTGATCCACATTATAAAATGAGCGTCCAAATGACATATTATCAAGCATTAGAAATAACTCAATAAGACACTTGAGACGACATCATGACGAACAATAGAGCACCATCAGTTATTGATGGGTTGCAACACAGTCTCCTGCGATGACTTTTTTAAGAGATGACTAAGAATTCCCTTCGTTTCGTGTCGCTTTTTTCAAAGCCTTTGATTTTCTCCCCCGGTCCATCTTGATAACTTCTATTTCTAGCTGATGTCTCCATTTGAGGTCTTCAATTTCCTGCATTTGAGCACTAAGTAGGACATTCAAATTTTCTGCAAATGTGGCAGTTGCCTGTTTTGTTTCTATCTCTTGTGTAATATTCGCTTCTAGCTCATGGATGCATTGTTCAGATGATGAATTATGTGATGAGCGAGACACCAAAGCTTGAAAGTATCATGGCAGAGGAGATCTTTCCCTCAATACCTGCATGTTAGGTACTTGCGGTAGAACTTGTAAACATGCCCTCTTTGTGGTCCGCATCATGATTGAAAGCGTTGTTCATGCACTGTTAGTACATAACACTATGATGGCTCACACAATAATTTTGAAGCGAAAACATTATAAATTACTTACAGGTGCTTCTATTGCAATCGGTCTCATACTAGAATCATTCTTGATGTTGTGGGGTGAAAGAACATGCGGTGCCCCCATGTTTGGTATTGGTAATTGATGACAATCTATATGGACTAATGGTTGCCTTGAGTTATATTTGAAGGATTTGTCCATAGGCTTTTCTTGAAGTCCATGTGTTGGTTTCAAGGAGTTTATGAGATGACCAAGGTGCTATTCAAGGAATTATCCAAAGAGTGGTCATATAGAAGACATGATACAATGTCGATCTTGACTAAGTCAAAGAGTGAATCAAGTTGATCAACATACAAAGCGCACAATAAGTACCAAGAGGGATCAAGTGATCCCATGGTATGGTGAGCATTGTCGATTATGCTTTGTGTACTAACCCATGGTCTACGTGAGAGTTCTATGTGGGGTTAGGTATGTTTTCATGGGTTTTCATCAAGATGATGATCTCATACAACCCATGGAGGATGACATCAAGTGGTGATCGTCATCAAGATTGAGGTGTGCAAGTTCAAGTGGAGCATCACGAAGAGATCATCCTTGAGGCTTGTCGTCCATTGTGGTGTGAATGGACTTGTGAAGATGTGTCGAAGAGTGGCTCGCCCATAGTGGAGTATGGGGGAGCAATCAACTAGTCTTCATCGAGCCAACACAATGAAGGAAAGTGATCCATCTTGAGGAGGCCAAGATCGTCATCATCTAGCTCAAGTGGATTATGCGCAAGGCAAAGGTCTGCCCTTGATAGGTTTTCTATTTTATCAGTCTCATGCTGGTAGTTGGGAGACCGGGTTATAGAATCAATTGCCGTACTATCAAGGGGGGGGGAGCTCTCAAGCGAGTAGCTTGATCGTATCGTTCGTAGAGAGCTAAAACCATTGCATCCTTGCATCATCTTTCTTTGTTCTTGTTTGGTTTTTCGCCTTGCGGGATTTGGAGCTTTTGGTCATCTTCATGACAAGCTCGAGTTCATCGAAAACTGAGTTCACATGCATTTTCTATGATGTTTTAGATGTTGGAGGTTATGCCAGTTCTTCTCTGTTGGTGGTTTCACTCTTCTATATCTTAGGCATACCTCCCCTGCCACTTCGGATGCTTCTCGTGGTCATCTATCCAACAAGCTTGAGTTTTCTCAATTCGGAGTTCATTTGTAGAAGTTGTGGCAGTTTAGGCTTTATTGCATCCTCTATTTTCTCTGTTGTGTTCGTGAAAGCCTCAAGCGGTAGTACGGCTCTCTCGAGCGGTACTACCACTTGTAAGCGGCACTACCGCGGCCTTGTGTCGCGCGTAGTACCACTGCTTCTGGGGATGCGATTTTTCGTGTCGGGTTTCGCGGTAGTAGAGCGGTATTACCTCTTATAAGAGATAGCACCTCTTATAGGCGGTAGTACCTCTCCGAGAGGTAGTACCTCTTATAAGCGGTACTACCTCTCCCCTGAGCGGTACTACCTCTCTGGCAGAACTACAACTCGCGTTTGTTGTGTCGTCGGGCTGTTTTGACCGTGCTAAGCGGTAGTACCGCTCCTCCGAGCGGTAGTACCGCTTGTGCATGACCTGAGTGCATAATGGTTGGAATTGGGGGTGCCTATAAAAGGGGGTCTTCTTCCTCATTGAACCTTATCTCTTGAGCTCATGTTCTTCCCGCATTATTGGCCTTCTTCGAGCTTGCTATCTCTCAATCCCTCCAATGATTTTTGCTAGTTCTTTAGGGAAAAGAGGAGGATATCTAGATCTACATTTCCACCAATCACTTTCTCCTCTATTTGAGGGGAACCCCTTGGATCTAGATCTTGGAGTTCTTCGTGTTCTCTTCTTTGTTCTTCCTCTCATTTTCCTCCATAGCATTAGTTGTTGTGGTGGGATTTGGGAGAGAAGGACTTGGGCACTTCATGTGCCCTTGCCATTGCATTTGGTGCATCGGCTTGATTTCATGGAAGTTACAAGTGGAGTAGCTTATTACTCTTGGGTGCTTGGTACCCTTGATCTTGTTACTCTTGGGTGCTTGGGTGCCCTGGACGGTTGGTGGTGTTCGGAGCTCAATCATTATGGTGTAAAGCTCCAAGCAAGCGTCGGGGTCTCCAATTAGGTTTTGGAGATCGCCCCAAACAATTTGATGGGTACCGGTGACTGCCCCCAAGGGTTGCCAGAGTGTACGGGTTCGGTGACTGATGAAGCTATGTACCTAGGGTAGGGTCATAGGCCTGACCTAGACACCTTCCCCTAGGACATCACCCTAAAACCAGAATCATTCAAAGGGTACCATCATCCACTCGACCAGAGACGTTCCACTCAGAAGAATCAATGTCACTCGACCATCGTAGAAGCCACTCAACGAGCAGAAGATCTAAAGCCACTCTTCATGAACAACGGTCAAGCATTTACTTATAGGCTTAATTGTCATTTATAGCACTTAATTGCTAGCGCTACCAGTAACGCTCCACTCTTAATGTACATTGAACCCTGTGTAACGGAAGGGAGCAGGGGTCCTGGCGCACTCTATATAAGCCACTCCCTCCTCTGGGACAGGGGTTCGCATCTTTTGTAAACACACACATATATAATCCAGTCGACCGCCTTAGGGCACCGAGACGTAGGGCTGTTACTTCCTCCGAGAAGGGCCTGAACTCGTAAAACTCGTGTCTACAACTACTCCATAGCTAGGATCTTGCCTCCTCATACTTACCCCCCATTCTACTGTCAGTCTTAGATCCACGACAGTTGGCGCCCACCTTGGGGCAGGTGTCTTAGCAGTTTATTGGAGAAGTTGCAATTCTTCCGATTCCCATCATCATGGTTTCCGGCGGAGGATTGGCTGAAGGCCGCGAGATCCGTCATGGCACGCTCTTCTTCATCACCGACGACTCCGCTTGGCTCCACGAGGCTCCACTCGACGTCGAGGCGCTCCCCGTCCGCGGGGCGACACACTTCCGTGCATGCGTTCGCGGCGTCCTTCTTCGGCAACCGTCGAATCCGTATCAGTCGGCTCCTACGGCAACCTCCCTCTCCGTTGTTCGCCGGCACCAGCGATCTGGTCGGTCTCGGCTTCAGCGGTGGGTGAGGCACGCGGTGGCCCGCCAATCGACCACCCCACAAATCGCGGCAATCGAGCCCGATGAAACTCTCTACGGCCTATTCGATCTGTCGACTGGCTCCGTCAAGACTTCGTCCGAATGCGACAGCAGCGACCCCGCAGCGGAAGTCTTGATGGTCAATGGACCACGCAGTCCTCCTGGCTTCACCCATGAAGGCGGTGACGATGGCGGTGGCGATCCGTCGCGTGCCCACGAGGAGTACCGCCCCGAACCCCTCTCTTCACAGCGGAGGGAAGATCTTCGTTGCCGCAATATGGATGCACTTCACACTCCTATCATTGGAGAAACCCCCGAGGCCCAGACCTTGGAGGAGGCGCGCCTGGTCAACTTGGCTGAGCGCACTCGACTTGAGAACCTCCAGCGCGCACTCGACGAGCGTGCTCGGCAGCGGATCCCCGAGTCCAGTCGACAACAACTTTTTCCACCTCCGACTCAGGTATACCGAACTCCGATCCAGAATCCCATAGCTGCAGCTAGAATAGCAGAGTCAATTCAATCTTCCCAGTCAGAAGCTGGCCGAGGTTTGATGCAGATCTGGGCTTTACTCCAGGCAGCGGGGGAGCAGAATACAACAGTATCTCAGTCGCGGAATAGGATTCATAGCAGATCTGTGGTGGCGGATACTGTCCAATCTGCCCATAGCCCGAGATCACCTCCATGGTGTGAGGGACGTGGGTACCAGCAAGATCAATATAGGAATCGTGAGCAGTATGATCATCGACTCGACCACGACGACCGTCGTCGAGTGCACACACCTCCTCCGAGGAGTGGGTCATACGTGCCTCGACGGCAAGATGACAGGCGCCCCCACAACGGCGAACGAAGAATTCCAGTCGACCCTAGAGAACCAGGCTTTGATGCAAGGTCAATCCTCGTTCAAGGTCTGGTTGATAGAAACAGAGCTCATAGAGAAGGCCACGATAGAGATCATCCGACTGGAAGCAGGGTACACGTTTCAGGACCCGAGTGTTTCAGCAGAGCCATCCGAGCAGCAGTGATTCCTCCCAACTTCAGGTTGGCGACTGGAGTCAGCAAGTTCGCCAGCGAGTCCAAGCCAGACACTTGGCTTGAGGATTACCGAGTGGCTGTGCAGATTGGTGGTGGCAATGATGATGTGGCCATGAAGCACCTCCCCTTGATGTTGGAGGGCTCTGCCAGAGCGTGGTTGAATCAGTTGGCTCCTGGCAGTATATATAGTTGGGAGGAACTTGCTCGAGTGTTTGTTAGGACCTTTGAAGGCACTTGCAAAAGGCCGGCAGGGTTGACAGAATTGCAGTGTTGTGTCCAGAAACCGAATAAAACTTTGAGAGATTATATCTAGAGATGGATCACGTTGCACCATACAGTGGAGAATGTGTCAGATCACCAAGCAATTTGTGTTGGAAATATGCCCTAGAGGCAATAATAAATAGTTATTATTATATTTCCTTGTTCATGATAATCGTTTATTATCCATGCTAGAATTGTATTGATAGGAAACTCAGATACATGTGTGGATACATAGACAACACCATGTCCCTAGTAAGCCTCTAGTTGACTAGCTCGTTGATCAATAGATGGTTATGGTTTCCTGACCATGGACATTGGATGTCGTTGATAACGGGATCACATCATTAGGAGAATGATGTGATGGACAAGACCCAATCCTAAGCATAGCACAAGATCGTGTAGTTCGTATGCTAAAGCTTTTCTAATGTCAAGTATCATTTCCTTAGACCATGAGATTGTGCAACTCCCGGATACCATAGGAGTGCTTTGGGTGTGCCAAACGTCACAACGTAATTGGGTGGCTATAAAGGAACACTACGGGTATCTCCGAAAGTGTCTGTTGGGTTGGCACGAATCGAGACTGGGATTTGTCACTCCGTGTAAACGGAGAGGTATCTCTGGGCCCACTCGGTAGGACATCATCATAATGTGCACAATGTGATCAAGGAGTTGATCACGGGATGATGTGTTACGGAACGAGTAAAAGAGACTTGCCGGTAACGAGATTGAACAAGGTATCGGGATACCGACGATCGAATCTCGGGCAAGTATCGTACCGATAGACAAAGGGAATTGTATACAGGATTGATTAAGTCCTTGACATCGTGGTTCATCCGATGAGATCATCGTGGAACATGTGGGAGCCAACATGGGTATCCAGATCCCGCTGTTGGTTATTGACCGGAGAACGTCTCGGTCATGTCTGCATGTCTCCCGAACCCGTAGGGTCTACACACTTAAGGTTCGATGACGCTAGGGTTATAAAGGAAGTTTGTATGTGGTTACCGAATGTTGTTCGGAGTCCCGGATGAGATCCTGGACGTCACGAGGAGTTCCGGAATGGTCTGGAGGTAAAGATTTATATATGGGAAGTCCTGTTTTGGTCACCGGACAAGTTTCGGGGTCACCGGTATTGTACCGGGACCACCGGAAGGGTCCCGGGGGTCCACCGGGTGGGGCCACCTGCCCCCGGGGGCCACATGGGTTGTAGGGGGTGCGCCTTGGCCTATATGGGCCAAGGGCACCAGCCCCAAGAGGCCCATGCGCCAAGAGATGAGGGATAGGAAGAGTCCTAAAGGGGGAAGGCACCTCCGAGGTGCCTTGGGGAGGAGGGACTCCTCCTAGCCGCACCCTTCCTTGGAGGAAGGGCCAAGGCTGCGCCTCCCCCCTCTCCCTTGCCCCTATATATATGTGGGGGGTGGGAGGGCAGCCATACCAATGTTCTGGTGCAGCCCTCCCCTTCTCCCAAGTCCTTCTCCTCTCCCGTGGTGCTTGGCGAAGCCCTGCAGGATTGCCACGCTCCTCCACCACCACCACGCCGTTGTGCTGCTGCTGGATGGAGTCTTCCTCAACCTCTCCCTCTCTCCTTGCTGGATCAAGGCGTGGGAGACATCGTCGGGCTGTACGTGTGTTGAACGCGGAGGTGCCGTCCGTTCGGCACTAGGATCTCTGGTGATTTGGATCACGACGAGTACGACTCCATCAACCCCGTTCTCTTGAACGCTTCCTCTTAGCGATCTACAAGGGTATGTAGATGCACTCTCCCTCCCCTCGTTGCTGGTTTCTCCATAGATAGATCTTGGTGACACGTAGGAAAATTTTGAATTTATGCTACGTTCCCCAACAGTGGCATCATGAGCTAGGTCTATGCGTAGTTTCTATGCACGAGTAGAACACAAAGTAGTTGTGGGCATTGATTTTGTTCAATATGCTTACCGTTACTAGTCTTATCTTGATTCGGCGGCATCGTGGGATGAAGCGGCCCGGACCGACCTTACACGTACTCTTACGTGAGACTGGTTCCACCGACAGACATGCACTAGTTGCATAAGGTGGCTAGCGGGTGTCTGTCTCTCCCACTTTAGTCGGATCGGATTTGATGAAAAGGGTCCTTATGAAGGGTAAATAGCAATTGGCATATCACATTGTGGTTTTTGTGTAGGTAAGAAACGTTCTTGCTAGAAACCCATAGCAGCCACGTAAAACATGCAAACAACAATTAGAGGACGTCTAACTTGTTTTTGCAGGGTATGCTATGTGATGTGATATGGCCAAAAGGATGCGATGAATGATATATGTGATGTATGAGATTGATCATGTTCTTGTAATAGGAATCACGACTTGCATGTCGATGAGTATGACAACCGGCAGGAGCCATAGGAGTTGTCTTAATTTATTTATGACCTGCGTGTCAACATAAACGTCATGTAATTACTTTACTTTATTGCTAACCGTTAGCTGTAGTAGTAGAAGTAATAGTTGACGATACAACTTCATGAAGACACGATGATGGAGATCATGATGATGGAGATCATGGTGTCATGCCGGTGACGATGATGATCATGGAGCCCCGAAGATGGAGATCAAAAGGAGCAATATGATATTGGCCATATCATGTCACTATTTGATTGCATATGATGTTTATCATGTTTATACATCTTATTTGCTTAGAACGACGGTAGTAAATAAGATGATCCCTCATTAAAATTTCAAGAAAGTGTTCCCCCTAACTGTGCACCATTGCGAAAGTTCGTCGTCTCGAAGCACCACGTGATGATCGGGTGTGATAGATTCTTACGTTCACATACAACGGGTGTAAGACAGATTTACACACGCAAAACACTTAGGTTAACTTGACGAGCCTAGCATGTGCATAGACATGGCCTCGGAACACAGAAGACCGAAAGGTCGAGCATGAGTCGTATGGTAGATACGATCAACATGAAGATGTTCACCGACGTTGACTAGTCCGTCTCACGTGATGATCGGACACGGCCTAGTTGACTCGGATCATGTAATCACTTAGATGACTAGAGGGATGTCTATCTGAGTGGGAGTTCATAAGATGAACTTAATTATCCTGAACGTAGTCAAAAGATCTTCGCAAATTATGTCGTAGCTCGCACTTCAGTTCTACTGTTTAGATATGTTCCTAGAGAAAATTTTGTTGAAAGTTGATAGTAGCAATTATGCGGAATAGGTCCATAAACTGAGGATTGTCCTCATTGCTTCACAGAAGGCTTATGTCCTTAATACACCGCTCAGTGTGCTGAACCTCGAACGTCGTCTGTGGATGTTGCGAACATCTGACACACACATTTTGATAACTACGTGATAGTTCAGTTAAACGGTTTAGAGTTGAGGCACCGAAGACGTTTTGAAACGTCACAAAACACATGAGATGTTTCGAGGGCTGAAATTGGGATTTCAGGCTCGTGCCCACGTCAAGAGGTATAAGACCTCTGACGATTTTCTTAGCCTACAAACTAAGGGAGAAAAGCTCAATTGTTGAGCTTGTGCTCAGATTGTCTAAGTACAACAATCATTTGAATCGAGTGGGAGTTGATCTTCCAGATGAGATAGTGATGTTTCTCCGAAGTCATTACCACCAAGCAGCTTGAGCTTCGTGATGAACTATAATATATCAGGGACATATATGATGATCCTTGAGATATTCGCGATGTTTGACACCACAAAAGTAGAGATCAAGAAGGAGCATCAATTGTTGATGGTTGGTGAAACCACTAGTTTCAAGAAGGGCAAGGGCAAAAAGGGATGCTTCATGAAACGACAATTCAGCTGCTTCTCTAGTGAAGAAACCCAAGGTTGAACCCAAACCCGAGACTAAGTGCTTCTGTAATAAGGGGAACAACCACTGGAGCAGAATTACCCTAGATACTTGGTAGATGAGAAGGCTGGCAAGGTTGATAGAAGTATATTGGATATATATTGTGTTGATGTGTACTTTACTAGTACTCCTAGTAGCACCAGGGTATTAGATACCGGTTCGGTTGCTAAGTGTTAGTAACTCGAAATAAAAGCTACGGAATAAACGGAGACTAGCTAAAGGTGAGCTGATGATATGTGTTGGAAATGTTTCCAAGGTTGATATGATCAAGCATCGCACGCTCCCTCTACCATCGAGATTGGTATTAAAACCTAAATAATTGTTATTTGGTGTTTGCGTTGAGCATAGACATGATTGGATTATGTCTATCGCAATACGGTTATTCATTTAAAGAGAATAATGGTTACTCTGTTTATTTGAATAATACCTTCAATGGTCTTACACCTGAAATGAATGATTTATTGAATCTCGATCGTAGTGATACACATGTTCATGCCAAAAGATAGTAATGATAGTACCACCTACTTGTGGCACTGCCACGTAAGTCACATCGGTATAAAACGCATGAAGAAGCTCCATGTTGATGGATCTTTGGACTCACTCATTTTTGAAAGGATTGAGACATGCGAACCATGTTTGTTGGTAGATATGCATGAAGAAACTCTATACAGATGGATCGTTTGGGCTCACTTGATTTTGAATCACTTGAGACATGCAAATCATACCACATGGGCAAGATGACTGAAAGCCTCGTTTTCAGTAAAATGGAACTAGAAAGCAACTTGTTGGAAGTAATACATTTTGATGTGTGCAGTCCAATGAGTGCTGAGGCGTGTAGTGGATATCGTTATGTTCTTACTTCACAGATGATTTGAGTAGATGTTGAGTATATTTACTTGATGAATCACGAGTCTGAATTATTGAAAGGTTCAAGTAATTTCAAGGTGAAGTTGAAAGATCGTCGTGACAAGAGGATAAAAGATCTATGATATGATCATAGAGATGAATATCTGAATTACGAGTTTGGCATAGAATTAAGACATTGTGGAAGTTGTTTCACAACCAATACAGCCAGGAACACCATGGTGTGATGGTGTGTCCGTACATCATAACTGCGCCCTATTGGATATGATGCATACCATGATGTCTTTTATCGAATTACCACAATAGTTTATGGGTTAGGCATTAGAGACAACCACATTCACTTTAAATAGGGCACCACGTAATTCCGATGAGATGACACCATATGAACTATGGTTTAGAGAAACCTAAGCTGTCATTTCTTAAAAGTTTGGGGCTGCGACGCTTATGTGGAAAAGTTTCAGGCTGATAAGCTCGAACCCAAAGCGGATAAATGCATCTTCATAGGACACCCAAAACAGTTGGGTATACCTCCTGTCTCAGATCTGAAAGCAATAAGGGATTGTTTCTAGAATCGGGTCCTTTCTCGAGGAAAAGTTTCTCTCGAAAGAATTGAGTGGGAGGATGGTGGAGACTTGATGAGGTTATTGAACCGTTACTTCAACTAGTGTATAGCAGGGCACAAAGAGTTGTTCCTATGGCACCTACACCAATTGAAGTGGAAGCTTATGATATTGATCATGAGACTTCAGATCAAGTCACTCCCAAACCTCGTAGGATGACAAGGATGCATACTACTTCAGAGTGGTACGTAATCCTGTCTTGGAAGTCATGTTGCTAGACAACAATGAACCTACGAGCTATGGAGAAGCGATGGTGGGCCCGGATTCCGATAAATGACTCGAGGCCATAAAATCTGAGAAAGGATCCATGTATGAAAACAAAGTGTAGACTTTGGCAGAACAACTCGATGGTCGTAAGGCTGTTGAGTGCAGATGGATTTTAAAAGGAAGACGGGCAATGATGGTAAATGTCACCATTAAGAAAGCTCGACTTGTCATTAAGATGTTTTCCGACAAGTTCAAGGAGTTGACTGCGACGAGACTTTCTCACTCGTAGCGATGCTAAGAGTCTGTTGGAATTATATTAGCGATTACTGCATTATTTATGAAATCTTGCAGATAGGATGTCAAAAACCATTGTTTCCTCGACGATTTTCTTGAGGAAAGGTTGTATGTGATACAACCGGAAGGTTTTGTCAATCCTGAAAGATGCTAACAAGTATGCAAAGCTCCAGTAATCCTTCTAAGGACTGGAGTAAGCATCTCAGAGTTGGAGTGTATGCTTTGATGAGATGATCAAAGATTTTGGGTTTATACAAAGTTTATGAGAAACTTGTATTTCCAAAGAAGTGAGTGGGAGCACTATATAATTTCTGATGAGTATATGTTGTTGACATATTATGGATCAGAAATGATGTAGAATTTCTGGAAAGCATATAGGGTTATTTGGAAAGTGTTTTTCAATGGAAAGCCTGGATTAAGCTATTTGAACATTGAGCATCAAGATCTATAAGGATGGATCAAAACGCTTAATGGTACTTTCAAATGAGCACATACCTTGACATGATCTTGAAGGTGTTCAAGATGGATCAGTCAAAGAAGGAGTTCTTTCCTGAGTTGTAAGGTATGAAGTTAAGACTTAAAGCTCGACCACGGCAGAATAGAGAGAAAGGACGAAGGTCGTCCCCTATGCTTAAGACATAGGCTCTACAGTATGCTATGCTGTGTACCGCACCTGAAATGTGCCTTGCCATGAGTCAGTCAAGGGGTACAAGAGTGATCTAAGAATGGATCACAGGACAGCGGTCAAAGTTATCCTTAGTAACTAGTGGACTAAGGAATTTTCTCGATTATGGAGGTGATAAAGAGTTCGATGTAAAGAGTTACGTCGATGCAAGCTTAACACCTATCCGGATAGCTCTGAGTAGAGATACCGGATACGTATAATGGAGCAACAATTTAGAATAACTCCAAGTAGAACAGTTATTTGAAATGGCTCCAAATGTAGCGTTGTAGTTGCATCTACAAGATGACATAGAAATTTGCGAAGTACATACGGATCTGAATGTTGCAGACCCGTTGACTAAAACCTCTCTCACAAGCATAACATGATCAAACCCAGAACTCATCGAGTGTTAATCACATGGTAAATGTGAACTAGATTATTGACTCTAGTAAACTCTTTGGATGTTGGTCACATGGCGATGTGACCTGTGAGTGTTAATCACATGACGATGTGAACTAGATTATTGACTCTAGTGCAAGTGGGAGACTGTTGGAAATATGCCCTAGAGGCAATAATAAATAGTTATTATTATATTTCCTTGTTCATGATAATCGTTTATTATCCATGCTAGAATTGTATTGATAGGAAACTCAGATACATGTGTGGATACATAGACAACACCATGTCCCTAGTAAGCCTCTAGTTGACTAGCTCGTTGATCAATAGATGGTTATAGTTTCCTGACCATGGACATTGGATGTCGTTGATAACGGGATCACATCATTAGGAGAATGATGTGATGGACAAGACCCAATCCTAAGCATAGCACAAGATCGTGTAGTTCGTATGCTAAAGCTTTTCTAATGTCAAGTATCATTTCCTTAGACCATGAGATTGTGCAACTCCCGGATACCGTAGGAGTGCTTTGGGTGTGCCAAACGTCACAACGTAATTGGGTGGCTATAAAGGAACACTACGGGTATCTCCGAAAGTGTCTGTTGGGTTGGCACGAATCGAGACTGGGATTTGTCACTCCGTGTAAACGGAGAGGTATCTCTGGGCCCACTCGGTAGGACATCATCATAATGTGCACAATGTGATCAAGGAGTTGATCACGGGATGATGTGTTACGGAACGAGTAAAAGAGACTTGCCGGTAACGATATTGAACAAGGTATCGGGATACCGACGATCGAATCTCGGGCAAGTATCGTACCGATAGACAAAGGGAATTGTATACGGGATTGATTAAGTCCTTGAGATCGTGGTTCATCCGATGAGATCATCGTGGAACATGTGGGAGCCAACATGGGTATCCAGACCCCGCTATTGGTTATTGACCGGAGAACGTCTCGGTCATGTCTGCATGTCTCCCGAACCCGTAGGGTCTACACACTTAAGGTTCAATGACGCTAGGGTTATAGAGGAAGTTTGTATGTGGTTACCGAATGTTGTTCGGAGTCCCGGATGAGATCCCGGACGTCACGAGGAGTTCCGGAATGGTCCAGAGGTAAAGATTTATATATGGGAAGTCCTATTTTGGTCACCGGACAAGTTTCGGGGTCACCGGTATTGTACTGGGACCACCGGAAGGGTCCCGGGGGTCCACCGGGTGGGGCCACCTGCCCCCGGGGGCCACATGGGTTGTAGGGGGTGCGCCTTGGCCTATATGGGCCAAGGGCACCAGCCCCAAGAGGCCCATGCGCCAAGAGATGAGGGATAGGAAGAGTCCTAAAGGGGGAAGGCACCTCCGAGGTGCCTTGGGGAGGAGGGACTCCTCCTAGCCGCACCCTTCCTTGGAGGAAGGGCCAAGGCTGCGCCTCCCCCCCTCTCCCTTGCCCCTATATATATGTGGGGGGTGGGAGGGCAGCCATACCAATGTTCTGGTGCAGCCCTCCCCTTCTCCCAAGTCCTTCTCCTCTCCCGTGGTGCTTGGCGAAGCCCTGCAGGATTGCCACGCTCCTCCACCACCACCACGCCGTTGTGCTGCTGCTGGATGGAGTCTTCCTCAACCTCTCCCTCTCTCCTTGCTGGATCAAGGCGTGGGAGACATCGTCGGGCTGTACGTGTGTTGAACGCGGAGGTGCCGTCCGTTCGGCACTAGGATCTCCGGTGATTTGGATCACGACGAGTACGACTCCATCAACCCCGTTCTCTTGAACGCTTCCGCTTAGCGATCTACAAGGGTATGTAGATGCACTCTCCCTCCCCTCGTTGCTGGTTTCTCCATAGATAGATCTTGGTGACACGTAGGAAAATTTTGAATTTATGCTACGTTCCCCAACAGTTTGTGCCTTCAAGGAAGGCGTTAAGTATCGGGAGTTGAATCTGAAATTCGGTCGGACAGGAGATATGACTCTGACTTGGATGATGGAGATTGCCACCATATATGCCAATGGTGAAGAGGAAGACCGACTCCGGAGTGGCAAACACAAAATAGTCGCCCAAGAAACCGGAGGAGGGAATTCCAGTCGGAATCAGAAGCAAAAGGCTGAACCAGCTGCTCCTGGTGAAGCTTTAGCTGTTGCCCAAGGAAAGTTCAAAGGAAAACCCAAAGGGCCCTGGACTCCCAAAAAAGTTAAGGATAAAGATGGGAATGATGTGTTGGATTTACCATGCCATATTCATACCAAAAAAGATGAAGGGGGGGAACATCATTTACCCTAAATACACCACTCGACAGTGTCGTTTCCTGATTGAGCAGTTCCGAGAGAAACAACCCAAGGAAAAGGAAAAGGAGTCGGGCGGAGGAGAGGATAGGGAAGAAAATGATGATGGTTTTCCCAATGTCAATTCCACACTGATGATTTTTGCTGATGTTGAAAGCAAAAGTCAGTTGAAGGTTATTAACAGGGAAGTAAACATGGTTGCTCCTGCAACACCCAGTTATCTGAAGTGGTCCCAGACTGCCATCACATTCGACCAGTCGGACCACCCAGCGCATATAGCCACCCCTGGGAGGCAAGCACTGGTGGTCGACCCAGTAGTCGAAGGCACTCGACTGACTAAAGTGCTGATGGATGGTGGCAATGGCCTAAATATCCTTTATGCTGAAACCTTGAAGGGAATGGGCATTCTGATGTCCAAGCTTAGTGAAAGCAACATGAGTTTCCACGATGTTATACCCAGCAAGAAGGCTCATTCACTCGGCCAGATCGCGCTTGATATGGTTTTCGGTGATTCCAAGAATTACTGCAAATAAAAGTTGATGTTTGAGGTAGTGGATTTCAAGAGTGCTTACCATGCCATTCTGGGGAGACCTGCTTATGCACATTTTATGGCTCGGCCATGTTACGTGTATCTCAAATTGAAAATGCCTGGCCCCAAAGGAGTAATCACTGTCACTGGCAATCGGCAGAAGGCAGAAGAGTGCTTCCAGAAGGGCTCGAAAATTGCCGATGCACAGATGGCAGTAGTGGAACTGCAAGAGTACCAGAAAAATGCAGATCCGAGTGATTTGCTGCGAGCCAAGAAGCCTGCCACAGAGTCCGCATTTCAGTCGTCAGGGGAAACAAAGTCGATTCATATCCACCGGATTGATCCCAACGCTGCTCCGACCCATATCTCGTCAACACTCGACAACAAATAGGAAGAAGTGCTCATCCAGTTCCTTCGTGAGAACTGGGACATCTTTGCATTGAAACCTTCTGACATGCCGGGTGTACCCAGGGGACTGGCTGAGCATCGTTTGCGAGTCTACCCGAAAGTAAAACCAGTTAAGGAACATCTCCGACGGTCCGCCGTCCAGAAGAGAAAAGCAATTGGCGAGGAAGTGGCTCGGCTCCTGGCAGCCGAGTTCATCCGAGAGATTTACCACTCTGAGTGGCTCCCCAATGTTGTCATGGTCCCCAAGAAGGATGATTCACTTCGCATGTGCATTGACTTCAAGCATATCAATCGGGCCTACCCGAAATATCATTTTCCTCTTCCCCGCTTCGACCAAATTGTCGACTCAACTGCGGGGTGTGAGCGTTTGCCTTTCTTGGACGCCTATTCCGGGTACCATCAGATCCGACTGTATGGACCCGATGAGATAAAAACGGCTTTCATCACTCCATTCGGATGTTTCTGTTATGTCACTAGGCCATTCGGCCTGAAGAACGCCGGAGCCACATTCATGAGGATGATTCAGAAGTGTCTGCTCACTCAAATCAGTCGGAATGTGGAAGCATACGTGGATGACATTGTAGTCAAGTCACGTAAAGGTTCCGACCTGCTGGCTAACCTTGCCGAAACCTTTGCCAACCTCAGAAGGTATGACATCAAGCTTAATCCATCAAAGTGCACATTCGGAGTTCCTGGCGGAAAGTTACTCGGTTTCCTCATTTCCAAACGAGGGATCGACGCTAACCCAGAGAAAGTTGGTGCCATTCCTCGAATGAAACACCCTGTGCGTGTGCATGATGTCCAAAAGCTTACTGGTTGTTTGGCCGCCCTGAGTCGATTCATTTGTCGTCTCGGTGAAAAGGCACTGCCTCTTTACCGACTAATGAAGAAGTCTGATAAGTTTGAGTGGACTCCAGAAGCTGATGCAGCGTTTGTAGAGCTCAAAACCCTGCTTTCCACCCAGCCGGTGCTTGCTTCACCAATCAGCAAAGAGCCTTTACTGCTTTACATTGCAGCCACTGGACAAGTTGTCAGTACAGTACTCACGGTCGAGCAGGAAGAAGAAGGAAAAACTTATAAAGTTCAGCGCCCAGTATACTACGTTTCTAAAGTCCTAACTCCATCAAAATAAAGATATCCCCATTATCAGAAGCTTGTTTATGGAATTTACATGACCACAAAGAAGGTTGCACACTATTTCTCTGATCATTCCGTTACAGTCGTCAACGACGCTCCATTATCTGAGATTCTGAACAACAGAGATGCAACTGGTCGAGTCACAAAGTGGGCGATTGAACTCCTTCCCTTGGACATCAAGTTTGAAGCAAAGAAGGCTATTAAGTCCCAAGCAATAGCTGATTTCCTCGCCGAGTGGATCGAACAGAAACTTCCAGCCCAAATTCACTCGGAGCATTGGACCATGTTCTTCGATGGGTCCAAGATGTTGAATGGTTCCGGTGCTGGAGTGGTGTTGGTCTCCCCCCGTGGTGACAAACTCAGTTATGTTCTCTAGATTCACTTTGACTCCTCCAACAATGAGGCCGAATACGAGGCACTTCTATATGGGTTGCGTATGGCCATTTCACTCAGCGTTCGTCGCCTCATGGTCTATGGAGACTCGGATTTAGTGGTCAATCAGGTGATGAAGGAGTGGGACGTCAGAAGCCCAGCCATGACTGGTTATTGCAATGCAGTAAGAAAGTTAGAAAAGAGGTTTGAGGGATTAGAGCTCCATCATATCCCCCGACTGAAAAATCAAGCAGCCGATGATCTGGCAAAGATAGGCTCCAAGAGAGAAGCAATTCCCAGTAATGTGTTCCTGGAGCATATTCATGCACCTTCAGTTCAAGAAGATCCCTTCACTGAAGAGCCCCCACAACCAAAGAGTACCACCGATTGGAATTGAGATTCCAGCCATGGTCGACTTGATCATGGAAGTTTTGGTCATCACCCCCGATTAGACAGTACCATATATCACATACATTCTTAGAAGAGAACTCCAAGAAGATGAAGAAGAGGCTCGACAGATCGTCCGTCGATCCAAGGCCTTCACTGTGATAAGAGGACAGTTGTTCAGAGAAAGTGTGACTGGAGTTTGCCAGAAATGCATAACACCTGAAGAAGGTTGAGTGATCCTCAATGATATCCACTCGAGGACCTGTGGTCACCATGCGTCCTCTCGGACCATTGTGGCCAAACCATACCGAGCGGGATTTTATTGGCCTCGAGCAAATGAGATGGCACAAGAAATAGTCGACAAATGTGAAGGTTGCCAGTTTTACTCCAACATGTCTCACAAGCCCGCGTCAGCCCTGAAGACCATTCTGCTTGTCTGGCCTTTTGCTGTTTGGGGATTGGATATGGTTGGACCTTTGAGGACTGGCAGGAGTGGATTCACTCATGTGCTTGTAGCAGTCGACAAGTTCACCAAGTGGATTGAAGCCAAGCTTATCAAGAACCTTGATGCCAGTACTGCTGTCAGCTTCATCAGAGAGATAACATTCAGATATGGTGTTCCCCACAGCATCATCACTGACAATGGATCAAACTTTGATTCTGATGAGTTCAGGACTTTTTGTCCTTCACAAGGTACTCGAGTCGACTATGCCTCGGTCGCTCAGCCCCAGTTGAATGGACAGGGTGAAAGGGCAAATGGATTGATTCTCAAAGGACTGAAACCTCGACTGATGCGTGACCTCAAACACGCAGCAGGAGCCTGGGTCGACGAACTTCCATCAGTATTATGGGGATTGAGGACAACTCCCAATCGGTCGACTGGCAGAACCCCGTTTTTCTTGGTTTATGGAGCCGAAGCTGTACTTCCGAGTGACTTGCTCCACAATGCACCCCGAGTCGAGCTTTTCACAGAGGAAGAAGCAGAACAAGCACGACAGGATGCAGTTGACCTCCTTGAAGAAGAAAGAGAGACAGCCTTGATCCGATCAACCATCTATCAGCAAGATCTGCATCAATTCCATGCCAGAAATGTGAGGGGTCGAGCATTTCAAGAGGGAGACTTAGTTCTCCGAGTGGATCAGCAGAAACCACACAAGCTTGCTCCCTCTTGGGAAGGCCCCTTCGTGGTCACCAGAGTGCTCCATAATGGAGCGTACCACCTCTACGACATCGAGCACAAGAAAGATGAGCCGCACGCCTGGAATGCGGAGCTGCTCCGCCCATTTATACTTAAACACTCAGTCTGCTGAGATGTAATAAAAAACACCTTTGTATTTTGTTTATCAAAGAAAAGAGTTTTACAGTCTTCTAAAAAGATTGTCGATTGTTTACGTATGTTTCTGAAATCCCCCAGTGGGTGGCTTAGCTGCGAACCCATTTCGCCTAAGTTGAAAAATCCTACCGAGTGATGAGCAAACCTCTCACTCGGGGGCTTAGTTGCGAACCCGTTTCGCCTAAGTTGAAAAAATCCTGCCGAGTGACGAGCAAGCCTCTCACTCGGGGGCTTAGCTGCAGTCCGGTACTCGCCTAAGTTTCAAAAATCATGCCGAGTGACGAGCAAGCCTCTCACTCGGGGGGCTTAGCTGCAGTCCAGTACTCGCCTAAGTTTCAAAAATCATGCCGAGTGACGAGCAAGCCTCTCACTCGTGGGCTTAGCTGCAGTCCAGTACTCGCCTAAGTTTCAAAAATCCTACCGAGTGATGAGCAAGTCTCTCACTCGGGGGCTTAGCTGCAGTCCAGTACTCGCCGAAGTTTCAAAAATCCTACCGAGTGATGAGCAAGTCTCTCACTCGGGGGCTTAGCTGCAGTCCAGTACTCGCCTAAGTTTCAAAAATCCTACCGAGTGATGAGCAAACCTCACACTCGGAGGCTTAGCTGCAGTCCAGTACTCGCCTAAGTTTCAAAAATCCTACCGAGTGATGAGCAAGCCTCTCACTCGGGGGCTTAGCTGCAGTCCAGTACTCACCTAAGTTTCAAAAATCCTACCGAGTGATGAGCAAGTCTCTCACCCGGGGGCTTAGCTGCAGTCCAGTACTTGCCTAAGTTTCAAAAATCCTACCAAATGATGAGCAAACCTCACACTCGGAGGCTTAGCTGCAGTCTAGTTCTCGCCTAAGTTTCAAAAATCCTACCGAGTGATGAGAAAACCTCACACTCGGAGGCTTAGCTACAGTCCAGTACTCGCCTAAGTTTCAAAAATCCTACCGAGTGGTGAGCAAACCTCTCACTTGGAAGCTTAGCTGCAGTCTAGTACTCGCCTAAGTTTCAAAAATCCTACTGAGTGATGAGCAAGCCTCTCACTCGGGGGCTTAGCTGCAGTCCAGTACTTGCCTAAGTTTCAAAAATCCTACCGAGTGATGAGCAAACCTCACACTCGGAGGCTTAGCTGCAGTCCAGTACTCGCCTAAGTTCCAAAACCACCCTTGTCCGCAAGGATGACGAAGTGCAGGTCGACTGCAATCCTCCCATAGAGCTGCGCTACAAGTACAATGTCCGCTCCATCCCTATCCGCAAGGATGACGAGGTACAGGTCGACTGCAATCCCCTCACGGAGCCACGCTACAAGTACAATGTACGCTCCATCCCTATCCGCAAGGATGACGAGGTGCAGGTCGAGTGCAACCCTCTCACGGAGCTACGCTACAAGTACAATGTCCGCTCCATCCCTATCCGCAAGGACGACGAGGTGCAGGTCGACCGCAACCCTCTCCTCGGAGCTGCGCCACAAATACAATGTGCGCTCCATCCTTATCCGCAAGGACGGCGAGGTGCAGGTCGACTGGGATATCTCCTTCAGAGTTGCATCTCGAAGGATATTCCGAGTGAAGAACAAGTTCTACTCGAAGATAAATGCAAGCATATACAGAAGATAAACCAAGATCGGATAAAATCTCAAGAGTTTCAAAATGAAGAAAAAGTACTCGGGCATCAGTCCCGAAGGAGTTTAATGGTTACAGAAACCACTCGGCATTCCGAGGCAAATTTAAGGCAAGTTTAAATTTCAAGTTTGTTCATTCGGTAGGAGGAGGGCTTGCAGGCTCGACGAATTCGTCCAAGTCAATTCCATCAGCGATTCGAGTGGCAGCAGCGATGAAAGTCTCCATGAAGGACTGGAAGTCATGCCTTTTGGTGTTGGCGACCTTGATCGCCGCTAGCTTATCTTCGCGGGCTTCCTTGCAGTGGACTCTTACCAGCGACAGAGCCACGTCAGCACGACATCGGGTAGAGGACTTCTTCCATTCTTGCACCCGGCCGGGGACCTCGTTGAGTCGAGACATCAGAGACTCGAGATCATTTTGAAGCGTTGCCCTTGGCCAGAGCGATGAGTCGATGCGCGAAACTGCCACCTTCAGACGACCAAGATAACTTGTAACACTGGCGACGCGGGATTCCAGCCGAAGCGCATTCATGGCAGCCTCGTCTTCGACTGGAGAAACGATAGGGTCCAAACCCGTCTCAATCCGTCCAATCTCTTCTTCAAAGTTTTGGCAGAATTCTGTAGTCAAGGAATTAGTGAGTCGACTGGACAGGACTAACTTGCAAACAGTAAAGCAGTCGGTTTAAAAGGGGTACCTTCGAGCATAAGAAAGAGCTTCTTGGTGAGGGTTCTCAGATAAGCTTCCAAGTCATTTCTCTTAAGAGCCATGGCTTCCAGCTCTCGTTCAGAGCCACCTTATCCTTCTTCAGACGAGTTGCCTCTCGTTTGGATTCAGTGAGAGAGGACTTCATCTTGCTTACTTCCTCTTCCAGCGCTCCGACTGAAGCGATCTTCTTGTCAGCAAGGGTAGTCTTCTCTTGAGCCTCCTTCTGCGCAGCTGCAAGATTCAAGTCCTTCTTCTCCAGAGCCAACCTCATTTTCTCTGCAAAACAAGCATTTAGATCAAAAGAAAGATCGAATGGATAATTTAAAGGAAGATCGACATGAGCAGTCGACAGGCAGTTACCTTCCATACCGGCAACTTCATCTTGAGCCTTCTTCAAGTTTTGTTGGGCCAGCTCTAGGTCAAGGTTGAGTTGCCTCTGCTTCACCTCAAATTCGACGAACTTGGAAATGAGAGTACAAGATTTCTGCAAAGAGTAAAAGACATATCAATCGACAAGATCAAAGATTATTTACTTCTGAGTGAATAAAACTTCAAAGTTTACTCACACCCCAACCGACTGCCAGTAGTCGACTGCGGTCTCGGGGACTACACCCAGTGGGTGCACCTGGCGTGCCCCCACTGGTTCAGATTCCACTCGGCCGGTCCGCCCAGGTCAAGTGGAAGAAAGGAAAGAGAAAGAAGTGCTCAGACCCCAGCCGACTGCCCGAGTCGACTGCGGTCTCGGGGACTACACCCAGTGGGTGCACTTAGCGTGCCCCCACTGGTTCAGATCCCATTCGACCAGACCGAGTGGAAGAGTGCAAATACTAAAGACAACAAAACACCCAGTGGGTGTACAGATTTGAAGCAGACAATAAGAGATTGTACGAAGGAAAATATTCAGGTAGCATATCCTAATAGAACAAGTTCAGTCAGAGGTCAACTTGCCTGGACATTGGCTCGGAGAGCCGCGCTGGCGTCGTAAGCAGCCTGGCTATTGTCGCGCACCGCCTTCATCCGCTCCATCATTATGCCAGCCTGATGGATAGCCTCTACAGCGGCGTTCAACTGGATTTCCGGAACATGATAGGTGGTGAAGAAGGGGACACACGGTCCAGATGTAGCAGCTTGGAGCTCCGAGGCATGAGGTTGGATGATTGAAGAAAACACTGGTACAGTCGACGGTGCGGGGCGTTCATTCGACACTGGGACAACAAAATTTACAGAGGCTCTACCTGCATCTTCAGGCTGTTGGACTATTGGTTCTGTTGCCAGTTCCGACTGGGATATCTTGCCAGCTGCTACTTTCTTGCTCCATCTGGGCCTCGGTATCACGTCTTCATCATCATCCGGAAGCTCGATAACATTGAGTGGGGCTGCACATAAATCAGTCGACCTCAAGTGAATCACCAGAATTTAATCGACCAAATAATCAAGAACAAGATCACGAGAATTGTACCTAGGTTGGAGGTAACCACATCTTCCATCTCCTCGTCTCGGTACTGGTGGGTGGAAGTTCCAGAAGTGGCAGCACTGCAAATATCAACATTCAGTCGGTTACATTCTGTTACCCAAGTCAACCAAAGGATCAGGCCAGATTGTTACCCAGAGACAGTGGGAATGACCACTTTGATTTTGGGCAAAGCCTTCGGCGGTTTGGAAGATGTGACCTTTGGTGGTTTCGGCACTGGAGGCGGCCAGTCTTAGGCTGCTTCGGTGCCTTCTCGGTCGGCATTGGAGAAGACGTCCGAGGGCGCTTTGAAGACTACCCAGTTGGCGCGGCCACCAGGTCGGGGGTGCTTGCCGGGTCGTGAGCGTGTTTGGACCTTCTTTCTCCGCGAGGAGGCGAGTCGGCCTCTTCTTCATCACTCGGGTCGTAGCTCTCCTCGTCCTCCTCTGCATCTGAGTGCCACTCGCCACTCTCGCCTCTGCTCGCCTCTCCCTCGAGATCTTGCTCCTGCACTCCATTGGGCATTGAGTACATATCAACAAGAGCCTGAAAGACAACGAACAAAAGAAAGACAGTCGGCCGTCAACAAGATGTTACATGGTAAATCAAGAAGACACTCGACAATGCAGAATTGTACCTGTTCTGGCTGGCGCAAATGGTCGAATGGAACCACCCTCCTGGACCCCCGGGGGTTATCCTTGTTGCCAGTAATGCCTCTCAGCCACTGCTCCACCGTGTCCTCACTGACATCCTCCGGGTGGATCTGAGTGGAATCCTCGAGTCCCGAGTACATCCACATCGGATGGTCATGAGCTTGGAGAGGTTGGATACGTCGACTGAGGAAGACCTCCAGCAGGTCCTGCTATGTCTTGAGCTTGCGTTGGTTTTCCCCGAAGAGGAAGGGATGATGCAGCAGAGTAGCGTAAGTATTTCCCTCAGTTTTTGAGAACCAAGGTATCAATCCAGTAGGAGGCCACGCTCAAGTCCCTCGTACCTGCACAAAACGATAGCTACTTGCAAACAACGCGATTAGGGGTTGTCAATCCCTTCACGGTCACTTACGAGAGTGAGATCTGATAGATATAATATTTTTGGTATTTTTGGTATAAAGATGCAAAGTAAAGAGTAAAGGTAAAGTAAAAAAGCAAAACAAGATTAAAGTGATGGAGATTGATATGATGAGAATAGACCCGGGGGCCATAGGTTTCACTAGTGGCTTCTCTCAAGAGCATAAGTATTCTACGGTGGGTGAACAAATTACTGTTGAGCAATTGACAGAATTGAGCATAGTTATGAGAATATCTAGGCATGATCATGTATATAGGCATCACGTCCGTGACAAGTAGATCGAAATGATTCTGCATCTACTACTATTACTCCACTCATCGACTGCTATCCAGCATGCATCTAGAGTATTAAGTTAAAAACATAGTAAAACCTTAAGCAAGATGACATGATGTAGAGAGATAAATTCATGCAATATGAAATAAACCCCATCTTGTTATCCTCGATGGCAATGATACAATACGTGCCTTGCTTCCCCTTCTGTCACTGGGAAAGGACACCGCAAGATCGAACCCAAAGCTAAGCACTTCTCCCATGGCAAGAACTACCAATCTAGTTGGCCAAACCAAACGGATAATTGGAAGAGGCTTGCAAAGATAACCAATCATACATAAAAGAATTCAGAGAAGATTCAAATATTATTCATAGATAGACTTGATCATAAACCCACAATTCATCGGTCTCAACAAACACACCGCAAAAAGAAGATTAATCGAATAGATCTCCACAAGAGAGGGGGAGAACTTTGTATTGAGATTCAAAGAGAGAGAAGAAGCCATCTAGCTACTAACTATGGACCCGAAGGTCTGAGGTAAACTACTCACACTTCATCGGAGGGGCTATGGTGACGTAGAAGCCCTCCATGATGACGGCCCTCTCCGGCGGAGTTCCGGAACATGCCCCAAGATGGGATCTCGTGGATACAGAAAGTTGCGGCGGTGGAATTTGTTTTTTGGCTCCTGTTCTGATCGTTTGGGGGTATGTATGTATATATAGGAGGAAGGAGTACGTCGGTGGCGCACCGAGGGGCCCACGAGGCAGGGGGCGCGCCCTAGGGGGGGCACCCCCCACCCTCGTGACCTCCTCTTTGACTCCTTGGAGTAGGGTCCAAGTCTCTGGATCACGTTCGGTGAGAAAATCACGTTCCCGAAGGTTTTATTCCGTTTGGACTCTGTTTGATATTTTGTTTCTCCGAAACACTGAAATAGGCAAAAAAACAACAATTTTGGGCTGGGCCTCCGGTTAATAGGTTAGTCCCAAAAATAATATAAAAGTGGAAAATAAAGCCCAATATAGTCCAAAACAGTAGATAATATAGCATGGAGCAATCAAAAATTATAGATACGTTGGAGACGTATTAGGCATCCCCAAGCTTAATTCCTGCTCGTCCTCGAGTAGGTAAATGATAAAAAGAGAATTTCTGATGCGGAGTGCTACTTGGCATAATTTCAATGCAAATCTTTTTAATTGTGATATGAATATTCAAATTCGAAAGATTCAAGACAAAAGTTTATATTGACATGAAAATAATAATACTTCAAGCATACTAACAAAGCAATTATGTCTTCTCAAAATAACATGGCCAAAGAAAGTTATCCCTACAAAATCATATAGTCTGGCTATGCTCTATCTTCACCACACAAAGTATTTAAATCATGCACAACCCCGATGACAAGCCAAGCAATTGTTTCATACTCTAACTTTTTCAAAACTTTTTCAATCTTCACGCAATACATGAGCGTGAGCCATGGATATAGCACTATAGGTGGAATAGAATGGTGGTTGTGGAGAAGACAAAAAGGAGAAGATAGTCTCACATCAACTAGGCGTATCAACGGGCTATGGAGATGCCCATCAATAGATATCAATGTGAGTGAGTAGGGATTGCCATGCAACGGATGCACTAGAGCTATAAATGTATGAAAGCTCAACAAAAGAAACTAGTGGGTGTGCATCCAACTTGCATCCTCATGAAGACCTAGGGCACTTGAGGAGGCCCATCATTGGAATATACAAGCCCAGTTCTATAATGTAAAATTCCCACTAGTATATGAAAGTGATAACATGAGAGACTCTCTACTATGAAGATCATGGTGCTACTTTGAAGCACAAGTGTGGTAAAAGGATAGTAGCATTGCCCCTATTTATTTATTTTCTCTTTTTTGGGGGGCCTTCTTTTTTTATTTGGCCTTTCTCTTTTTTTGGGACAATGCTCTATTAAATGATGATCATCACACTTTTATTTATTTACAACTCAATGATTACAACTTGATTCTAAAACAAAGTATGACTCTATATGGATGCCTCCGGCGGTGTACCGGGATATGCAATGAATCAAGAGTGACAAGTATGAAGAAATTATGAATGGTGGCTTTGCCACAAATACTATGTCAACTACATGATCATGCTAAGCAATATGACAATGAGGAATGCGTCATGATGAACTAGATGGTGGAAAGTTGCATGGCAATATATCTCAGAATGGCTATGGAAATGCCATAATAGGTAGGTATGGTGGCTGTTTTGAGGAAGGTATATGGTAGGTGTATGATACCGGCGAAAGGTGCGCGGTATTAGAGAGGCTAGCAAAGGTGGAAGGGTGAGAGTGCGTATGATCCATGGACTCAACATTAGTCATAAAGAACTCATATACTTATTGCAAAGATCTAGAAGTTATCAAAGCAAAGTATTACAGCATGCTCCTAGGGGGATAGATTGGTAGGAAAAGACCATCGCTCGTCCCCGACCGCCACTCATAAGGAAGACAATCAATAAATAAATCATGCTCCGACTTCATCACATAACGGTTCACCATACGTGCATGCTACGGGAATCACAAACTTTAACACAAGTATTCTTTAAATTCACAACTACTCAACTAGCATGACTTTAATATTATCACCTCCATATCTCAAAACAATTATCATGCTTCAATCTTTTCTTAGTATTCAACACACTCAAAAGAAAGTTTCACAAATCTTGAATACCAAGCATATTATTATTAAGCAAATTACCATGCTATTAAGAGAATCTCAAAATAATTTAAGTGAAGCATGAGATACCAATAGTTTCTTTAAAACAAATCCACCACCATGCTCTAAAAGATCTAAGTGAAGCACAAAGAGCAAAATTATAACGCTCAAAAGATATAAGTGAAGCACATAGAGCAAAACTACTTAGCTCAAAAGATATAAGTGAAGCACATAGAGTATTCTATCAAATTTTAATTCATGTATGGCTCTCTCAAAAGGTGTGTACAGCAAGGATGATTGTGGCATACTAAGACACAAAGACACAAATAATACAAGACGCTCCAAGCAAAGCACATATCATGTTGGTGAATAAAAATATAGCTCCAAGTAAATTACCGATGGAAGTGGATGAAAGAGGGGATGCCTTCCGGGGCATCCCCAAGCTTTGAATTTTTGGTGTCCTTGGATTATCTTGGGGGTTCCATGGGCATCCCCAAGCTTAGGCTCTTGCCACTCCTTGTTCCATAATCCATCACAAGAATTCACCCAAAACTTGAAAACTTCACAACACAAAACTTAAAGTAGAAAACTCGTGAGCTCCGTTAGCGAAAGAAAATAAAAGACCACTTCAAGGTACTGTAATGAACTCATTATTTATTTATATTGGTGTTAAACCTACTTTATTCCAACTTATCTATGGATTATAAACTATTTTACTAACCATAGATTCATCAAAATAAGCAAACAACACACGAAAAACAGAATCTGTCAAAAACAGAACAGTCTGTAGTAATCTGTAGCTAGCGCAAGATCTGGAACCCCAAAAATTCTAAAATAAATTTCTGGACGTGAGGAATTTATCTATTAATCATATTCAAAAATAATTAACTAAATATAACTCTTCAAATAAAAATGACAGCAGTTCTCGTGAGCGCTAAAGTTTCTGTTTTTTTACAGCAAGTTCAACAAGACTTTCCCCAAGTCTTCCCAACGGTTCTACTTGGCACAAACACTAATTAAACACAAAAAGCACAACCAAAACAGAGGCTAAATAATTTATTTATTACTAAGCAGGAGCAAAAAGCAAGGAATAAAAATAAAATTGGGTTGCCTCCCAACAAGCACTATCGTTTAACGCCCCTAGCTAGGCATAAAAGCGAGGATAGATCTAAGTATTGCCATCTTTGGTATGCAATCCATAAGTGGCTCTCATGATAGTTTCATATGGAAATTTTATTTTCTTTCTAGGAAAGTGTTCCATGCCCTTTTTAATGGAAATTGAAATCTAATATTCCCTTCCTTCATATCAATAATCGCACCAACCGTTCTAAGGAAAGGTCTACCAAGAATAATAGGGCAAGAAGGATTGCAATCTATATCAAGAACAATGAAATCTACGGGCACATAATTCCTATTTGCAACAATAAGAACATCATTAATTCTTCCCATAGGTTTCTTAATAGTAGAATCCACAAGATTCAAGTTTAGAGAGCAATCATCAAAATTACGGAAATATAGCAAATCACACAAAGTCTTGGGAATAGTAGAGACACTAGCACCCAAATCACACAAAGCATAAAACTCATGATCTTTAATTTTAATTTTAATAGTTGGTTCCCACTCATCATATAGTTTTATAGGGATAGAAACTTTCAACTCAAGTTTTTCTTCATTAGATTGCATCAAGGCATCAACAATATGTTCGGTGAAGGCTTTATTTTGACTATAATCATGTGGAGAATTTAGCACGGATTGCAACAAGGAAATACAATCAATTAAAGAGCAACTTTCATAATTAAATTCCTTGAAATCCAATATAGTGGGTTTAGCAACATCTAGATTTTTATTTCTTTCAATCCCACTTTCATCAATTTCATCATTAAGATCTAAATACTCCGAATTTTTAGAACGCCTTCTAGGTAAAGGAAGATCATATTCAGTTTCATCAAGATTCATATTGCAAAACAAAGATTTAACAGGGGACACATCAATAACTTTTAGATCTTCATCTTGATTTTCATAGGAATTGGAGGAACACACTTTAATAAAGGCATCTTTGGAAGCACGCATCCTAGCGGTTCTTTCCTTGCACTCATCAATGGAAATTCTCATGGCTTTGAGAGACTCATTGATATCATGCTTAGGAGGAATAGATCTAAGCTTTAAAGAGTCAACCTCAAGAGAAATTCTATCAACGTTCCTAGCCAAATCATCAACTTTAAGCAGTTTCTCTTCAAGCAAAGCATTAAAATTCTTTTGTGAATTCATAAATGCTTTAACACTATTCTCAAATTCAGAGGGCATCTTATTATAATTTCCATAAGAGTTGTTGTAGGAATTCCCATAATTATTAGAAGGATTACTAGGATATGGCCTAGGATTAAAATTCCCTCTATAAGCGTTGTTGCCAAAATTATTCCTACCAACAAAATTCACATCCATAGATTCATTGTTATTCAAAGTAGACAAAGGCATATTATTAGGATCAGAAGAAACACTCTTAGTAGCAAATAATTTCATAAGTTCATCCATCTTTCCACTCAAAACATTGATTTCTTCTATCGCACGAACTTTTTTATTAGAAGATCTTTCAGTATGCCATTGAGAATAATTAACCATAATATTATCTAGGAGTTTAGTAGCATCTCCTAAAGTGATTTCCATAAAAGTACCTCCCGCGGCCGAATCTAAAAGATTTCTAGAAGCAAAATTCAATCCGGCATAAAATTTTGGTATAATCATCCACAAATTCAAACCATGAGTAGGGCAATTATGTATCATTAATTTCATTCTCTCCCAAGCTTGTGCAACATGTTCATGATCAAGTTGCTTAAAATTCATAATATCGTTTCTAAGAGAGATTATCTTAGCGGGAGGGAAATACTTAGAGATAAAAGCATCTTTGCACTTGTTCCAAGAATCAATACTATTTTTAGGCAAAGACGAAAACCAAGCTTTAGCACGATCTCTAAGTGAAAAAGGAAATAGCTTCAATTTAACAACATCATTATCGACATCTTTTTTCTTTTGCATATCACATAAATCAACGAAGCTATTCAGATGAGTAGCGGCGTCTTCACTAGGAAGGCCGGCGAATTGATCTTTCATAACAAGATTCAACAAAGCAGTATTAATTTCACAATATTCAGCATCAGTAAGAGGAGCAATCGGAGTGCTAAGGAAATCATTATTATTGGTATTGGTGAAGTCACACAATTTGGTATTATCTTGAGCCATCACGACAAACAAGCAATCTAGCACATGAGCAAACAAGAGCAAATGAGCAAAAGAGGCAAATAGAGAGGGAGGATAGAGAGAGAGGGCGAATAAAATGGCAAGGGTGAAGTGGGGGAGAGGAAAACGAGAGGCAAATGGTAAATAATGTAATGCGAGAGATAGGGATTGTGATGGGTACTTGGTATGTTGACTTTTTGCGTAGACTCCCCGGCAACGGCGCCAGAAATCCTTCTTGCTACGTCTTGAGCTTGCGTTGGTTTTCCCCAAAGAGGAAGGGATGATGCAGTAGAGTAGCGTAAGTATTTCCCTCAGTTTTTGAGAACCAAGGTATCAATCCAGTAGGAGGCCACGCTCAAGTCCCTCGTACCTGCACAAAACGATAGCTACTCGCAACCAACGCGATTAGGGGTTGTCAATCCCTTCACGGTCACTTACAGAGTGAGATCTGATAGATATAATATTTTTGGTATTTTTGGTATAAAGATGCAAAGTAAAAAGTAAAGGTAAAGTAAAAAGAAAAACAAGATTAAAGTGATGGAGATTGATATGATGAGAATAGACCCGGGGGCCATAGGTTTCACTAGTGGCTTCTCTCAAGAGCATAAGTATTCTACGGTGGGTGAACAAATTACTGTTGAGCAATTGACGGAATTGAGCATAGGTATGAGAATATCTAGGCATGATCATGTATATAGGCATCACGTCCGTGACAAGTAGATCGAAACGGTTCTGCATCTACTACTATTACTCCACTCATCGACCGCTGATACGTCTCCAACGTATCTATAATTTTTGATTGCTCCATGCTATATTATCTACTGTTTTGGGAAATATTGGGCTTTATTTTCCACTTTTATATTACTTTTGGGACTAACCTATTAACCAGAGGCCCAGCCCAGATTTGTTGTTTTATGCCTATTTCAGTGTTTTGAAGAAAAGGAATATCAGACGGAGTCGAAATAGAACGAAATCAACTGGAGAAGTTATTTTTGGAAGGAAACACACCTGATGGACTTGGACCCCATGTCAGGGGAGACACGAGGTGCTCAAGAGGGGGGGGGGGGCGCCCCCCTACCTCGTGGGGCCCCCATGGCTCCTCCGACATCCTCCCTGCACCCATATATATCCACGTACCCTAAAACTTCCAGAACGCACAATAGATCGGGAGTTCCGCCGCCAGAAGCCTCCGTACCCACCGAAAACTAATCTAGACCCATTCTGGCACCCTGCCGGAGGGGGAAATCCTTCTCCGGTGGCCATCTTCATCATCCCGGTGCTCTCCATGATGAGGAGGGAGTAGTTCTCCCTCGGGGCTGAGGGTATGTACCAGTAGCTATGTGTTTGATCTCTCTCTCTCTCTCTCTCGTGTTCTTGAGACGATACGATCTTGATGTATCGCGAGCTTTGCTATTGTATTTGGATCCTATGATGTTTCTTCCCCCCTCTACTCTCTTGTAATGAATTGAGTTTCCCCTTTGAACTAATCTTATCGGATTGAGTCTTTAAAGATTTGAGAACACTTGATGTATGTCTTGCCGTGGATATCTGTGGTGACAATGGGATACCGCGTGCCACTTGATGTATGTTTTGGTGACCAACTTGCGGGTTCCGCCCATGAACCTATGCATAGGGGTTGGCACACGTTTTCATCGTGATTCTCCGGTAGAACTTTGGGGCAGTCTTGAGGTCCTTTGTGTTGGTTGAATAGATGAATCTGAGATTGTGTGATGCATATCGTATAATCATACCCACGGATACTTGAGGTGACATTGGAGTATCTAGGTGACATTAGGGTTTTGGTTGATTTGTGTCTTAAGGTGTTATTCTAGTACGAACTCTGGGGCTGTTTGTGACACTTATAGGAATAGCCCAACGGATTGATTGGAAAGAATAACTTTGAGGTGGTTTCGTACCCTACCATAATCTCTTCGTTCGTTCTTCGCTATTAGTGACTTTGGAGTGACTCTTTGTTGCATGTTGAGGGATAGTTATGTGATCCAATTATGTTAGTATTGTTGAGGGAACTTACACTAGCGAAAGTATGAACCCTAGGCATTGTTTCCACACATTGCAATACTGTTTACGCTCACTTTTATCACTTGCTACCTTGCTGTTTTTATTATTTCAGATTACAAATACTATTATCTACTATCCATATACCACTTGTATCATCATCTCTTCGCCGAACTAGTGCACCTATACAATTTACCATTGTATTGGGTGTGTTGGGGACACAAGAGACTCTTTGTTATTTGGTTGCAGGGTTGCTTGAGAGAGCCCATCTTCATCCTACGCCTCCTATGGATTGATAAACCTTGGGTCATCCACTTGAGGGAAATTTGCTACTGTCCTACAAACCTCTGCACTTGGAGGACCAACAACGTCTACAAGAAGAAGGTTATGTAGTAGACATCAACCGCTATCCAGCATGCATCTAGAGTATTAAGTTAAAAACAGAGTAACGCCTTAAGCAAGATGACATGATGTAGAGAGATAAATTCATGCAATATGAAATAAACCCCATCTTGTTATCCTTGATGGCAATGATACAATACGTGCTTTGTTGCCCCTTCTGTCACTGGGAAAGGACACCGCAATATCGAACCCAAAGCTAAGCACTTCTCCCATGGCAAGAACTACCAATCTAGTTGGCTAAACCAAACAGATAATTCGAAGAGACTTGCAAAGATAACCAATCATACATAAAAGAATTCAGAGAAGATTCAAATATTATTCATAGATAGACTTGATCATAGACCCACAATTCATCGATCTCAACAAACACACCGCAAAAAGAAGATTACATCAAATAGATCTCCACAAGAGAGGGGGAGAACTTTGTATTGAGATTCAAAGAGAGAAGAAGCCACCTAGCTACTAACTATGGACCCGAAGGTCTGAGGTAAACTACTCACGCTTCATCGGAGGGGCTATGGTGATGTAGAAGCCCTCCGTGATGACGGCCCTCTCCGACGGAGCTCCGGAACAGGCCCCAAGTTGGGATCTCATGGATACAGAAAGTTGTGGCGGTGGAATTAGGGTTTTGGCTCCTGTTCTGATCGTTTGGGGGTACATATGTATATATAGGAGGAAGGAGTACGTCGGTGGAGCACCGAGGGGCCCACGAGGCAGGGGGCGCGCCCCCCACCCTCGTGACCTCCTCTTTGACTCCTTGGAGTAGGGTCCAAGTCTCCTGGATCACGTTCAGTGAGAAAATCACATTCCCGAAGGTTTTATTCCGTTTGGACTTCGTTTGATATTCTATTTCTCCGAAACACTGAAATAGGCAAAAAACAGCAATTCTGGGCTGGGCCTCCGGTTAATAGGTTAGTCCCAAAAATAATATAAAAGTGGAAAATAAAGCCCAATATAGTCCAAAACAGTAGATAATATAGCATGGAGCAATCAAAAATTATAGATACGTTGGAGACGTATCAGGTCCATACCGGTCACTCCGTCGTGGACGAGTTGGACAACCCGCTCGACCAACACCTTCACCTGCACCTTCTCCTCTGGGATCACTCTCAAGGTGGAGGGCTTCTCCACTCGAGCCATGGAAAAGGGGGGAAGTCCAATCAACTGAACCGGAGTCGGCTGGTCCTTGCAGTAGAACCAGGTCGATTGCCAACCCTGGACCGACTCAGGAAGGATCATGGTTGGGAAAGTTCTTTTGTTCCTCATCTGAATTCCAAGACCCCCGCACATCTATATCACGTGCGTCCTCTCGTCACTCGGGTTGGCCTTCTTGACCGTCTGAGAACGACACGTGAATATGTGCTTGAAGAGACCCCAGTGTGGTCGACAACCCAAGAAGTTCTCGCACATGGACATGAAAGCGGCGAGGTACACGATGGTGTTTGGAGAAAAGTGGTGGAGTTAAGCCCCAAAGAAGTTCAAGAAACCGCGAAAGAAAGGATGGGGAGGCAAAGAAAACCCGCGGTCGACGTGAGTGGCAGGGAGAACGCACTCACCCTCCTGCGGCCGTGGCTCGGTCTCGTTCCCCGGGAGCCGCGCCGATCCATGGGGGATTAGTCCCCCCTCAACCAAGTCATCGATATCATCTTGGCTGATTGTCGAGCGGATCCAGTCGCCCTGGATCCAGCCATGCGGCAGGCTGGACCTCGATGAAGACCCACCTTGGCTGGTCCTCTTCCCTTTCGCCTTCGCCTTCTTTGCATGCTCCAACGCCACCGTCTTCTCCTTCCCCATGGCAGCGAATCGAGTTCAAGCGGGGTGACGAAGCCGAGAGCAGAGGCAGATGCAGTGGAGAAAACAGAGGAGGAAGGGGAACAATGAGAACGCACTGTGCGAAAACCCCCGTCCAACGCCTTATATGAGGGCATTTCCGAGTGGCTGACTCGTGGGCCCAGGCAATCCGATCAAATCCCGCAACATTCGCGCGCATGATACATGGCGAAAAAGGTGGCGCGGAGATCGAGGCGGCCTGCCTAATCCATCCCGATTACCGCGGCCTCCCCCATCCAGCGTGCTTCCCAAAATTCGAATCCTGTGAAATCCGCAGACAGCAGAGCAACCCGTCAGATGGAAGATTTTTCCCATGTCAACACTCGAAGCTCAACAATGAAAGTTCACTTGACAAAACCAAGAATGGATCAAGGCGACTGAACAAGCAATTGAAGTCATCATGAATGTTCATTCGACCTCTGGACAAGACATTTCCGAAGCGCAAAAGCTGAATCGGAGAGGTTATCAACTCCTTCTCCACTCAAACCCTGAACCATTCGGGGGCTAATGATGAAGCTATGTACCTAGGGTAGGGTCATAGGCCTGACCTAGACACCTTCCCCTAGGACATCACCCTAAAGCCAGAATCATTCAAAGGGTACCATCATCCACTCGACCAGAGACATTCCACTCAGAAGAATCAATGTCACTCGACCGTCGCAGAAGCCACTCGACGAGCAGAAGATCTAAAGCCACTCTGCATGAACAACGGTCGAGCATTTACTTATAGGCTTAATTGTCATTTATAGCACTTAATTGCTAGCGTTACCAGTAACGTTCCACTGTTAATGTACATTGAACCCTGTGTAACGGAGGGGAGCAGGGGTCCTGGCGCACTCTATATAAGTCACCCCCTCCTCTGGGACAGGGTTTCGCATCTTTTGTAAACACACACACATGTATAATCCAGTTGACTGCCTCAGGGCACCGAGACGTAGGGCTGTTACTTCCTCCGAGAAGGGCCTGAACTCGTAAAACTCGTGTCTGCAACTACTCCATAGCTAGGATCTTGCCTCCTCATACTTACCCCCCATTCTACTGTCAGTCTTAGATCCACGACAGTGACCGCCCCCAAGGGTTGCCATTTGTACGGGTTTGGTGACCGCCGATGTCTACTACACAACCTTCTTCTTGTAGATGTTGTTGGGCCTCCAAGTGCATAGGTTTGTAGGACAGTAGCAAATTTCCCTCGAGTGGATGACCTAAGGTTTATCAATCCGTAGTAGGTGTAGGATGAAGATGGTCTCTCTCAAGCAACCCTGCAACCAAATAACAAAGAGTCTATTGTGTCCCCAACACACCCAATACAATGGTAAATTGTATAGGTGCACTAGTTCGGCGAAGAGATGATGATACAAGTGGTATATGGATAGTAGATAATAGTATTTGTAATCTGAAATAATAAAAACAGCAAGGTAGCAAGTGATAAAAGTGAGCGTAAACGGTATTGCAATGTGTGGAAACAAGGCCTAGGGTTCATACTTTCGCTAGTGTAAGTTCCCTCAACAATAATAACATAATTGGATCATATAACTATCCCTCAACATGCAACAAAGAGTCACTCCAAAGTCACTAATAGCGAAGAACAAACGAAGAGATTATGGTAGGGTACGAAACCACCTCAAAGTTATTCTTTCCAATCAATCCATTGGGCTATTCCTATAAGTGTCACAAACAACCCTAGAGTTCGTACTAGAATAACACCTTAAGACACAAATCAACCAAAACCTTAATGTCACCTAGATACTCCAATGTCACCTCAAGTATCCGTGGGTATGATTATACGATATGCGTCACACAATCTCATATTCATCTATTCAACCAACACAAAGAACCTCAAAGAGTGCCCCAAAGTTTCTACCGGAGAGTCAAGACGAAAACGTGTGCCAACCCTTATGCATAGATTCCCAAGGTCACGGAACCCGCAAGTTGATCACCAAAACATACATCAAGTGGATCATAGAATACCCCATTGTCACCACAGGTATCCCACGCAAGACATACATCAAGTGTTCTCAAATCCTTAAAGACTCAATCCGATAAGATAACTTCAAAGGGAAAACTCAATCCATTACAAGAGAGTAGAGGGGGAGAAACATCATAAGATCTAACTATAATAGCAAAGCTCGCGATACATCAAGATCGTACCACCTCATGAACACGAGAGAGAGAGAGAGATCAAACACATAGCTACTGGTACATACCCTCAGCCCCGAGGGAGAACTACTCCCTCCTCGTCATGGAGAGCACCGGGATGATGAAGATGGCCATTAGAGAAGGATTCCCCCTCCGGTAGGGTGCCGAACGGGTCTAGATTGGTTTTCGGTGGCTACGGAGGCTTCTAGCGGCGGAACTCCCGATCTATTATGCTCCCCGAAGTTTTTAGGGTATATGGGTATATATGGGAGGAAGAAGTACGTCGGTGGATCTCCGGGTTGTCCACGAGGCAGGGGGCGCGCCCCCCACCCTCGTGGGCAGCCCGGGACTCTCCTGGTCTATCTCCGATACTCCCTGGGCTTCTTCTGGTCCAAAAATAAGTTCCGTGAAGTTTCGGGTCAATTGGACTCCATTTGATTTTCCTTTTCCGCGATACTCTAAAACAAGTAAAAAACAGCAACTGGCACTGGGCTCTGGGTTAATAGGTTAGTCCCAAAAATAATATAAAAGTGCATAATAAAGCCCATAAACATCCAAAATAGATAATATAATAGCATGGAACAATCAAAAATTATAGATACCTTGGAGACGTATCAGCATCGCCAAGTTTAATTCCTGCTCATCCTCGAGTAGGTAAATGATAAAAACAGAATTTTTGATGTGGAATGCTACCTAACATATTCATCATGTATTTCTCTTTATTGTAGCAAGAATATTCAGATCCATCAGATTCAATACAAAAGTTTAATATTGACATAAAAATAATAATACTTCAAGCATACTGACTAAGCAATCATGTCTTCTCAAAATAACATGGCCAAAGAAAGTTCATCCCTATAAAATCATATAGTTTGGTCATGCTCCATTTTCGTCACACAAGAATGCTCTCATCATGCACAACCCCGGTGACAAGCCAAGCAATTGTTTCACACTTTAGTAATCTCAAAAAAAATTCAACTTTCACACAATACATGAGCGTGAGCCATGGATATAGCAGTATGGGTGGAATAGAATATGATGATGGGGGTTATGTGGAGAAGACAAAAAAGGAGAAAGTCTCACATCGACGCGGCTAATCAATGGGCTAGGGAGATGCCCATCAATTGATGTCAATGCAAGGAGTAGGGATTGCCATGCAACAGATGCACTAGAGCTATAAATGTATGAAAGCTCAACAAAAGAAACTAAGTGGGTGTGCATCCAACTTGCTTGCTCACGAAGACCTAGGGCATTTGAGGAAGCCCATTGTTGGAATATACAAGCCAAGTTCTATAATGAAAAATTCCCACTAGTATATGAAAGTGATAAAACAAGAGACTCTCTATCATGAAGAGCATGGTGCTACTTTGAAGCACAAGTGTGGAAAAAAGGATAGTAGCATTGTCCTTTTTATTTTTATTTTTTTATTTGGCCTTTCCTTTTTTTGCCTTTCTTTTTTTATTTGGCCTTTCTTTTTCTTTTTTTGGGACAATGATCTATTAATAATGATCATCACACTTCTATTTATTTACAACTCAAAGATTACAACTTGATACTAGAACAAGATATGACTCTATATGAATGCCTCCGGTGGTGTACCGGGATTGCGATGAATCAAGAGTGACATATATGAAAAATTATGAATGGTGGCTTGGCCACAAATATGATGTCAACTACATGATCATGTAAAGCAATATGACAATGATGGTGCGTGTCATAATAAACGGAACGGTGGAAAGTTGCATGGCAATACATCTCGGAATGGCTATGGAAATGCCATAATAGGTAGGTATGGTGGCTGTTTTGAGGAAGATATAAGGAGGTTTATGTGTGATAGAGCGTATCATATCACAGGGTTTGGATGCACCGGCGAAGTTTGCACCAACTCTCAATGTGAGAAAGGGCAATGCACGATACCGAAGAGGCTAGCAATGATGAAAGGGTAAGAGTGCGTATAATCCATGGACTCAACAATAGTCATAAAGAACTCACATACTTATTGAAAAAATCTACAAGTCATCAAAAACCAAGCATTACGCGCATGCTCCTAGGGGGATAGATTGGTAGGAAAAGACCATCGCTCGTCCCCGACCGCCACTCATAAGGAAGACAATCAAATAACACCTCATGTTGCAAATTTGTTACACAACGTTTACCATACGTGCATGCTACGGGACTTGCAAACTTCAACAAAAGTATTCCTCAAATTCACAACTACCCAACTAGCACAACTTTGATATCACTATCTCCATATCTCAAAACAATCATCAAGTATCAAACTTCTCTTAGTATGCAATGCACTTATATGAAAGTTTTTATTATATTCCTCTTGGATGCCCATCATATTAGGACTAATTTCATAACCAAAGCAAATTACCATGATGTTATAAAGACTCTCAAAATAATATAAGTGAAGCATGAGAGTTCACCTATTTCTACAAAATAAAACCACCACCGTGCTCTAAAAAGGTATAAGTGAAGCACTAGAGTAAATGACAAACTACTCCCAAAGATATAAGTGAAGATCAATGAGTAGTCGAACAATTATGCAACTATATGAATACTCTCAAACATTTAATAATTTCAGATCTTGGTATTTTATTCAAACAGCAAGCAAAACAAAAGAAAATAAAATTACGCTCCAAGCAAAACACATATCATGTGGCGAATAAAAATATAGCTCCAAGTAAAGTTACCGATGAACGAAGATGAAAGAGGGGATGCCTTCCGGGGCATCCCCAAGCTTAGGCTCTTGGTTGTTGTTGAATATTACCTTGGGGTGCCTTGGGAATCCCCAATCTTAGGCTCTTGCCACTCCTTATTCCATAGTCCATCGAATCTTTACCCAAAAATTGAAAACTTCACAACACAAAACTTAACAGAAAACTCGTAAGCTCCGTTAGTATAAGAAAATAAATAACCACTTAGGTACTGTTGTGAACTCATTATAAATTCATATTGGTGTAATATCTACTGTATTCCAACTTATCTATGGTTCATACCCTCCAATACTACTCATAGATTCATCAAAATAAGCAAACAACATATCGAAAACAAAATCTGTCAAAAACAGAACAGTCTGTAGTAATCTGGATCAAACGTATACTTCTGGAACTCATAAAATTCTCAAATAAATTGATGGACGTGAGGAATTTATCTATTAATCATATTCAAAATAAATTAACTAAATAGCACTCTCCAATAAAAAATGGCAGCAATTCTCGTGAGCACTAAAGTTTCTGTTTTTTACAGCAAGATCAACAAGACTTTCTCCAAGTCTTCCCAACGGTTCTACTTGGCACAAACACTAATTAAAACATAAAAATCAATCATAACAGAGGCTAGATAAATTATTTATTACTAAACAGGAGCAAAAAGTATGGAACAAAAATAAAGTTGGGTTGCCTCCTAACAAGCGCTATCGTTTAACGCCCCTACACTACAAAAAAATACACTTCCGTGATGATACGTGTTTGTCACAGTAGGTCGCGTTTTTTGTCTTGCATGTCCATCCATGACAAATTTATGACAGAATCAAGATAGTCATACCTGTGCTGTCGTAGAAGTGTTCCATTACATTACCAAAATTATCATCACGGAAGTGTCCACTTCCATGACGATAAATCGCGCGTCACAGAAGTGCTTTCGTCAAGGGTGACCGACACGTGGCATCCATCGTAACGGAATGCCGTTAAGCTATCGGGTCGGGTTTTGGATCCGATAACCCGTTAACAGCCCCGACCAATGGGAAATTTCCACGTGTAAAATTCTTATTGGCCGGACGAAACACGTGTCAGCTCGTCAGTGGGTCAGATAGGCGCCTATGATACGTCGACACGTGGCACGACCCAATAGAGGCCCATTCCTATGAAAAGGCCGGCCCATTTGACTTGGTCAAAAGGTGGTGGGCCGGCCAATGTAAAGCCTGTTAACGGCCTGTTCACATATAGCCCATTTACAGCCCGCTAACCCAAGGCCCGTTACGCCCTATCCGAATTAGGCCCAGTAGCATCATCTGGGCCATCCAATATGATTCCAGCCCGTTTTCACTTCTGGCCCATGTATGGCCCATGACGTCTTTCGGCCCATATGAGGCCCTATGTAACTCTTGGCCTATTAATGGCCCGTGGTGAAACTGGCCTGTAATGAACAGTGTATCACTTTACACCCATTAACGGCCCATGGTGAAACTGGCCCGTAATGAACAATGTATCACTTTATACCCATTAACGACCCGTTATTCTGTTGGGACGTTTCCAGCCCATGTTATCTTTCAGCCTTCTCAGAGCCCATTTATTCTTGGGCTCATTTCCAGCATTCGTATACTTACGGCCCGTTACTATCATTTTCTGCTTGTGGGCCAAATTCAGCCCGTGGTTACAGTCGGCCCGTTTGTGGTCCGTTAATACGTTGAGCCATTTTCATAGCGTCATCAAATACGGCCTATTAACGATGGCCCGTTAAGGTCGGCCCATGAACGGACGATTCCAACTCTAGCCGGTTTACGGCCATAATGCGGTCTGTTATTGGCCCATGTTTGGCCAATCGATCATACAGCCCGTATAAGGCCCATTTATGATACGGCCCGTAGAAGGCCCATTGTTTCTACGGCCCGTAGAAGGCCTACTGTTTCTACGACCCATAGAAGGCCCACTGTTTCTATGGCCCGTAGGAGGTCCAGTGTCACTACAGTAAATATTAGCCCATGGTTATTGTGGCCTAGTTTTAAAAAATAGGTTATTGCAGCCACTAGTTAACCGCGGAAAAAGAACTGCAATGACTACAAGCAAACAAATAATCAAGACAACAAGGAAATAAATAAGCAAGCAACTAACTCTAGGCTATCACGGCTATTACACATATTACATCCACTGGGCATCAAAGTTCGCCACCAGTGCAAATATAGGGAACAAAGCAGCATATCATATACACTGGTCGTCAAAATTGGCCACCAGTGCAAATAAACGCGGCAGCAAAACAAGAGCATAACTGAAACAACTTCAGAAGAGCTCAAGAAACGTTATCCTGGGTATCCACCATGCTGGCAATAAGCTTAGCAAGCTGATTAGCTTTGTCCTGTTTGGCGCTAAAATCCTCCAACGCTTGCTGTTGCACCAGAAAGTATGCATCTGAATGCTCCAGGGACTTCCGCAGTCCTTCCACTTCTTGTCGCAGCACAGCTGATTGATGTCTTCCAGCTTGTAGTTGAGACTCAAGAAACCGAACTGATTCAGACAGTGAGTTTGAATAGCTTGTGCAAGCGGTAGTGGCCAGTAACTCCAACACTAAACCAAGACAGGATGTGTCACTATCCTGAACCTTATCTTCATTACTTCCTTTACCATTGCTTAATAAGGCACTCTTCCCCAATATTCTGTCAGCATTCTAAAAGAAGAAACAAGCAGACACATAACAAGTTTAGCATGTACTAGTATATGAAACTCATTTCGGTGAACCAGTTCATTAGTAAGGTGGACAGGATTAAACTACCAAGTCTTCTATTGCCAAGTACTAGTACATAATAAAAGCATCAAACAAACATATATCTATGTCCTATGGTAGCAATGGAATCTTAAATTAGAGCAGTTGTTCTTCAGGTTTAGGCACTTGTTCTACATGAACAGAGTACAATAAGACGCAAGAATATAATACTTAAAAATAGAAAATGAGCTCATAGACCTTACCACATTCTTGGTTCGGGACTAGTACAGAACAAGGCGTTCCCAGTCATCGTCCAGTAAATGTGTCTCAGGAGAACGTAAGGGAATTTGATGAGTTTCTTTGCCGGTGAAGTACGTTTTCTTCAGGTAATTCCGATACTGCCACCAAGCATTCTTGAAGATAGCAGAGGTATTAGAACAGGTTACCTCATCCTGAGTTTCCAAATCGGTCCTTCTCTATAGAGAAAAATGGGAAAATTTGCTGTATTATAACCATCATGGAGGTAGGATGTATGGGACGAAGCAAAGTAATTGCCATGAATAACATTACTTACACATAACTCCTGGACAAACACCTGCAACTGGCATTTTCCTTCATCTTCAGTATAATATTTCCAAGATGGTAAGATACGCACATACGATTTAACAACATCAAATGCGATAGATGCTAAAATAAAACTAGCTGGTTGTGCTTCCTCCACAGGAATAGGCGTACTAACTAGTGGAGTTGGGGTTTGCCGTGATAGTACTGGCCCTTTGGGCACTGGAGCTGCCTTACTAACTGCTCTTGTTTGGGAGCTCTGTGGTGGAGATGGTGCTGTGTCAACAGGAACTGGGTTACTATCGGTTGGGGTTGGGGTTATATTGGTTGAAGCTGGTTCTCTGTCCATCGTAGTAGGGGTATAATCTGCGAGAGTTTGGGTTATGTGTGGTAGGGCTGGTTCTTGTGCATGTACAACCGGGGTGCTATCTCCACCAAGAGGTAGCACTGTTTTATTTGAGGACCATGTTTTTAGTCCGCTAGATACTGGCATCACCCGCTCCAATTCAAATGGCTGATAAACAGGAAACATAGTTGAATGTACATATATTGTATGAGAGACAGATGCAATAGATAGTGTGGAAAAAAGAGGGCATGAAATAGTTGACATGTATATTGTTTAACTAAAACGGATAGCATGACATAATTTCACAAATATGATGTCTATCTAAACTGGATAGCATAGCATAGCATAATTCAAAGATATGATGAATAACTAAATAGGATCGCATGACATAATTCACCTACATGTTATCTAAGTAATCAGGATCGCATCATTTAATTCACATATGTGATTTATATGCTAAATAGAGGGCATTCGATATGATGTCTGAACTAAGAACATGGTGTTGAATATTGTGTACATGATGTCTAAACTATGCAATGCAAGACACCGTATGCATGATATGAGCAGTATAACTGTGCCAAGTTAGAGCATACACCTCAGTGGGGGAATAGGACTGGTCATCTGTCTCTGAATCCATCTCTGAGGAGATATTAGGACCCAACAAGAGATCTGCTTCGACAGGTAGCACTGTCTGCTCTGAAGGCCTTATTTTCACTCCAGATTTTTCCATCTCCCACCCAAATGGCTGATTCACAGGAAGAGTAGTTTAATGTACAAACATTGTTGACAAATGGAAATGTAATGAAGAAAAGGATGGGCAAGATATCATTCAAATATATGATGCCTGGTTAAACAGGATGGCATTGCACATTTCACATATATTATGGTTGGCTAAAAGACATGAGACTACATAATTCCCATATATGATATAGAAACTAAACAGGTGGCATTACAGAACATGTCTAAACTAAGCAGATGACATATATGATGTCAAAAGTAGGCACTGCAAGGCAACATATGCATGATATGACTAACATCATCATGCCAAGGTAGAGAAAACACCTTGGGGGGTAAATAGGAGTGGTCAGCGGCATCCGAATCCGCCTCAGAATAGATATCTTCCTCTGGATTACAATCTGGAGAGGGGTGGGGAGGGTTTGCCATTGAACCCACCATGGAGCGATGTCTGCATGACATTGTATTGCCGCGCAAAACTCTTCTCTTTTTCTCTACATGTTCAGCATGACTGTGTACAATATCTGACATGCATACGAAAAAATATGGTGAGATTATGTAAGGAGAGCATGCAGAAATTTAGAGTGATGGTAACAACCAGTGGATCGATGTTTTTCTGTTGAACCAAAATAGTCCTAATGGATCGACATGAATGTATAGTAATAAGTGATGCAACAAGTGTACAACCTGTTTGCCGTAGCCGTGTCGACCTCAGCATCATTGGGTTGGTCGCTGAAGCAGTTGAGGCAGAGGTGGCTGTCGGAGGTGTGGAGGAAGATCTGAGGAATCTGTAGACGGCGTCCAGGGCACTGCTCTATTGTGATGGATCGTTCTGTCATTGGAGCAGCTCTGGTGAGCCGTAAGACGTCAAGGCTGAAGTAGCACAAGACAAACATCGTCAATCTCAAGTGGGATTCTAATAGCATCTCCAATAGATGATGTAAAATGGATGTAAAATTAACATCACCAAAAACCACCTGACTAAAACAGATGAGGTAAAAACTGTTGACTCTGAACTTAACTGTCGAAACTGAAATTTACTGTGGAATCTGAATGCTACTGTCGAAACCGAACGCAATGGTAGCAGAGAGGCACTTGACATGTAGTTTAGGGAGGGCCTGCAGTTCATCTTCAACCTGCACCCCCATGAGCCGCCAGCCACCATCGGCCGAACCGCCGGCCCCAGCACCGCCTCGCCACCCCGAAACAACTCGCCACCGTCGCCCCGGCCAGCCCTCTAGGCCCCGCCCCCACCCTGAACCCTAAGATAGATAGTGGGGTACCTCTCCGGCGAGCCCCCGTCCCCGCTGCGGGTGGTTATTCCTTAACTCCGGCGAGCCCCCCCAATCCCTGAAAATCGACTGACCCAAAAGTCGATTCAGTCGACTGAAGTGTGGCTTAATCGGAGCAGAGCAGCAGCACGAGCGAGGGGGAGAGCAGCAGCAGCAGCTGGGCGAGCAAGCGATCAAGCGAGAGCCGGAGCAGCAGCAGCAGATCTGGCTGGTATGGACGCCGCCACTGAAGGGGCCTCGCACTGGGGGAGAGCCGCCGTGGAGATGTCACCCGCGGCGCCGGCTTCAAGGTAGCCACTCCATGGGGGTGCAGGATGGAGCACCGTCGGCGCCGGGAGGTCGAGTTAAGGAGAAGGTGCGGTGCGATGAGTGTACAACCTCTTTGGTGGCGCCGAGTAGGCCTCGGCTTCGTCCGAGGAGTCGGTGAGGATGTTGCGGTTCTGGTGGAGCAGGTTAAGGCGGCACTGTGGGGATGGAGCAGCCGCGATAGACGAGGCGATCGTCGGAGCAGCTCCTTGGAGGTGGAGGACGGGGCAGTTGAACCGGTGGGACGGCGAGATGGACGATGGATCCTCATCCGGGGAGGTGGACAAGGGACGTCGAGCTATTGCGGTGGACGACATCGTTGGGGAAGAGGCTCCGACTGGGCAGCGGTGATGTGGCGGACGAAGGAGGGTGGGGTTTCATGGCTGGAGCGGAGAGGTTATGGCGGCCTGGGATTTCGAATGGCGAAAAGGGGGCGATGGGAGGGGGTGAAGAATGACTTAGGAACGCGCTTGTCCAAAATGTAGGGTGTGTTACAAAAGTACCCCCACCAATTTGAACTAGCGGCCCTTTCGGCTCAGGGTTAGAAGGGGGATTTCGCGTGTCAGGATTTGGCAGCTAAAGGGAGTTTTCACGCGGGTTGTAATTTCGGGATAGCAAGGTGCCGGTTGTGAAGGCGCCAGTTTTGGGAGCACGATATCTGAATTTTCGGGATATAACAAGACGCGGGTTGAATTTTAGGGACAAGCCGAACGTGTAATAATATTGTACTTGTACGTACCAAATCAATTCGCACTTCCCTCAACCAAAAAGAAAACAAAAAAAATAAAACTATTCACACCACACAAAGAGAGTGTCTTGCCCCATTTTACTATACAAATGCTATTCAAAGCTACTCCCTCCTTCCATCTATATAGGGCCTAATGCGTTTTTCAATGCTAACTTTGACCAAATATTAGAGCAATGATATATGACATGCAACTTACACAAAGCACACCGTTAAATTCGTCTATGAAAGGTTCTTTCAATGATATAATTTTCACATTGTGCATGTCATGTACTATTAATCTTGTCAATAGTCAAAGGCGGTCTTAAAAATCTCATTACGCCCTATATAGATGGAAGGAGGGAGTATGAATCCATGTTATGTCCGATTAAATTTTTTCGCTTGCTATATAATGCATGTAACCTACTCATACCAACATTTTAGTGCATTCCAAATGTCTATACTACCGCTGCAATTTGAACTAAATTTGAATTCGTTTCTCTATTTCAATAAGAATCTATAATCATGATTGTGGCCAACTTCAACCATCATAGTTTCCTTGCTATCCGCCAGATATAAATCAGACGGCCTATAATGCAGGATGGCAGGCACACCATCATCAACAACTCCGTTTTTTATAAGAGTAGAGATAAAATATAGTAAATGTAGTATACCATCTTCATAACCACACCATGTGTATCACCGTTATATATATTCACACATCCGTCGATTTGAAACACTATGATAAATTCTTCAAATATCCGAATTCGCTTTTTATAATGAAGTATATATGATCTCTATTTGTCTTTTACACCCACACAACCCTCTTATCTTTGTAGCTAGCGCTAACTTTCTCTTGTGCATGCACACGCCCGCATCCCTCTCACCCTCCCTCAGCATTCTCTAGCTCCATCGCGCAAATTCGTCTTTTCACTTTAGGTCGTTCACCCACGGTGTGTGTAGGCCCCCAGCTCCTTCTTTACGGCACACATTGATCGATATGCCTCTCTAGCCAGGTGTGCCTAGCACAAACACAAGCTTCCCCTCTTCTCTTGTCACCGTCCATGCCTCACTCCCACCACTCTTTTCATCGTTCTCGTGCTCGCACACTCCTCCCCCTCGATATAGTATGCCTCTCGTACCACCTCCTACATGCATCCCTCTCTCTCTATCCTTCTCCTCGTGCCCCATTTGCTTCTAACACACACATGCATGTATACCGATCGATCTCCCAACATATACCTAGATCGACTTTAACTACCCCCCATCGATCGACGTACCTCACAAGTTATGTCTCTCCTTTCTCTTACAAAGGGCGATTGATCTTCCTATGTAGTTACGTCTGCTTACCACAACCACATCGCCCCCCCTCATCATTCGTGCATGCCTCCTGACCCGTCTCTCACAGGCACGTGCACAGACAACAAGCAGCCATCTCCTCTCTTATTGATATTGCGGGCGTGCCCTCGGTTTGTCTAGCAAGCCTATCCTACCATTTGTTAGAAGCAACTCCACTACCACCCCTTCCAACACTCTAGCTCTGTCTCTCTCCCAACCTTATTCATCTCCTGCTCATATGCATGGATGCCGATCGATCTCCCTTAATACATGAGGTAGATCAATCTCCTTAATACATGAGGTAGGCCTCTCTCCTCCTCCACACATATACCAGCCATTGTACCTCTATAGTTAATTGGGCCTCCCTCTTCCCCCACCACACACCGATAGTCGAGCGCTGCAGGTAGGTATCCATGCCACAAAGACAAACTGCACATGTCCCATCTCACGTTCCAGTAGGCCAGCCACTCTATATCTTTGACGTGGGCACACACAAATTCGATGGCACTCTTTATCGATCGCGCGCACACACACACACATCATCCCTCTCTTTGATTCTATGGACACCTCAAGCCGATGATACCTCCACTCTCTTCTCGTGGATCGCCCCTCTATATATATGTTATATCCAAGACTCTATTTCACACACATTGCATATGTTAAATTTTTTGATTGACCCCCCCCCCCCCACAAAAAAAACTCTCAAGAACCCACACACTATATCTCTCTCACACAACCCCACGTAGGTGGTGTACGTAGACAAGAAGAGAATAGGTGCACCGTGCACGTACTCACGCTTCGTGCCCAGCCACACCCGCGCGGGTACACGGTGGAGCTCATTTCTCCGCAGAAGCTGAATTTGTTTTTGAAACATCAAGTGGCCAGAGACTCGAAAACTTATTTTCCCATTAGTGACTTGTCAGGGCGGTGGATTTTAGTTTGTACGATAAAGCTGCATCCACCTAAAGTAACAAAAGTTCTTACGTAAACTTTCTAGCAATTCCCTCTTCGTAGGTGCAGCATTACTCCTAACATTTGTAATATCAGTTTGAAACTTGTAATATTGCCGTGTCCTATTCCTGCGTTTCCAAAATCCTGCGAATCAAATAGGTCCTGAGTTGGTGATGATGTTGTGCCTCCCATCTTTCACCAATAGCCGTCGGATCTAGATCTGACGCATACAAACCAAGCCTCTCCATTTTTGCAAAAAGATGCCCGCACTTGTTCCCTATTTACAAACAACTCCTTGTCTCCCACAATCAGCCTCATCTCCTCCCCACCACATC